>NC_090385.1:2957753-3601858 GCF_036365525.1 Heterodontus francisci | reverse complement strand
TACTCTACGTTAAAATATTATAGAGATGAAAGTTGTTATTCACAAATTTTTATTCTAAAAGATTGAACAAGAGTCTAACTCTTGAGCTAAAAGTCAATGAATGGAATTGAACATCCCGAGGCTTCACTGGAGACAAGTTGATTTTTTCTTTAAAAACTAGTGCCATGTGAAAAGACCAATTTCCACTAATGACACAATAGGCAGGATGAGGTCAGTAGTTCGGGTTGGGAGGGGAAGCCTAAAAGCACTTTTTGTTTTAAAGAAGAAAATGATAATCAAACCTTATTTTCTTTGACATTTAAAAATGTTAAAAATTTAAAGCAAGACTATCATTTTCTTCAATAGAAAGTGGGAGGAGAAGTACTTTCAATAAGCACTTTGCTTCTGCTTTAAGTAAGTGAGGCACTATGCAACTATTCTTAAAATCAATTTACACTAATGGAGCAGTAGTCTGGGTGCAGTCACAGTGGTTAAAGGGAAAGAACAAAAGGATAGTGTTGAATTTAAGACTAGTTTTAGGCAAATTTGTAAAATAAAGGTACGAGTTTAGGATTGGCGATAAGGAGGGAGAATCATCGATGAAGGAATGAGTGTAGTGCAGTCAAAGTGCTAAACTTGCAATAAAAGCAAGAAATACTGGAAATACTCAGCAGGTCTGGCAGCATCTGTGCAGAGAGAAGCAGAGTTAACGTTTCAGGTCAGTGACCCATCATCAGAACTGACAGAGCCAGAAATGTAAAAGATTTTAAGAAAGCAAAGCAGGGTGGGGCAAGAGATAACAAAAGAGGTGTTGATAGGACAAGGTCACAGACAATAACTGACCAGAAGGTCATAGAGCAAAGGCAAACGTTATTTTTTTTTTGTTTAAGAGATACAGCACTGAAACAGGCCCTTCGGCCCACCGAGTCTGTGCCGACCATCAACCACCCATTTATACTAATCCTACACTAAACCCACATTCCTACCACATCCCCACCTTCCCTATATCCCCCCACCACCTACCTATACTAGGGGCAATTTTTATAATGGCCAATTTACCTATCAACCTGCAAGTCTTTGACATGTGGGAGGAAACCGGAGCACCCGGAGGAAACCCACGCAGACACAGGGAGAACTTGCAAACTCCACACAGGCAGTACCCAGAATTGAACCTGGGTCACTGGAGCTGTGTTAATGGAATGCTGAAATACAAAGCATTAGTACAGAGAGGGTGTTAATTAGCAAAAAAATGAACAGCCTGGCCCCAAGCACAAATGTTTCTGAACTTGCAATGTTGCACTGGAGGCAATACAGCAAAGGTTCACTATATTGGTCCCTGGGATGAGAGGGTTGTCCTTTGATGAGAGGCTGAGTAAATTGGGCCTATACTCTCTGGAGTTCAGAAGAAATGAAAGGTGATCTCATTGAAACATACAAGATTCTGAAAGAGCTTGACAGGGTAGACACTCAGAGGTTGTTTCCGCTGGTCAGGGAATCTAAGACACGAGGGCACAGTCTCAGGATAAGGGGCTAACCATTTAGGACTGGGACGAGAGAAATTACTTCACTCAAAGGGTTGTGAATCTTTGGAATTCTCTACCCCAGAGGATTGTGGATGCTCCATCGTTGAATACATCTGAAACTCGGATAGACAAATTTTTGGTCTCTCAGGGAAGCAAGGGATATAGCGAGCGGGCGAGAAACTGGAGTTGAAGACTAAATTCAACTATGATCAAACCATGATTGTATTGAATGGCGGAGCAGGCTTGATGGGCCACATGGTCTACTCATGCTCCTATTTCTTATGTTGGATCGAGATAAATCATCCCGCCACTAATTTGTATTTCTGGACACACCCCTATTCCACCACTGAAACATTTAAACCAAGGTTGCCCACTTTCCAGATTGAGGTCCTCCAGTTCATTAAAATTATTTGTGGGTGTGGGGGAGGGGTGGAGGAGGAGGCGAGGTGGCGGGAAGGGAGGGATTGCCAACTGGTTAGGGCTCAAGTGAGCAAACTTCAAGCTTCAATTTTTAACTATGTACCCAGGCTGGAACTCAGTACAGCTAGTGGTCTTGGACTGGCACCAGCTACCTAAATACATCCTTAATGTGGATCTAATTTAACTCCATGTTTATATAGCGGATGCTTCAAAAACTAATAACTGAAATTCAAGCCACAGAGAAATTAAGGATTACGGTGATAGTGCGGGAAGGTGGAGCTGAGATAAAAGATCAGCCATGATCACATTCTATCTTGGAGAAAGCTTGAACAGCCAAATAGCCTACTCAAGCTCCTATTTCTTATGTTCTTATTAAATATGCAGTTGTGTAAGAAATCCCAAATAAATGGATTATTAGTACACATCAGAATTTTGCATTTTAATCAGGTACTCAATGTTTCAGCAAAATCATACTCATCTCAATTTATCTACACATAAAATGACATTAATTCATGCAAATTATATGCATTAAAAATACTACAGCCAAGCGCAGATTCTGTGACAAACGACAGAAATGAGATAACAAGTACTAACCCAGGACACAGAAAAGAGGTCAAGAGAACATTGGTCTTCCATTTCTCACCACCAAATGCTGTGGAAAAATCATAACAATTAACCAAAATGCCAGCAAAGATCATCATCTAAAACTTTGTTGATCTCGTAATCCTGAGTACTGATGTCCTTCCCAACTTTCAAAACAGGTTTTGTCATTTGCGACTTTTGCTAGTTTTAGGGCGTGGGGGTTCCTTCTTGCAGTCAATGTCCATTGCAGTACGAAAGTAGACAAAGAATCAGTTCCCAATTCATAACAATTGCTGCACTGGAAATTTGGTTGCCTTTATGCGGTGATCATTTGCTGAATAAATTTCTGACCCAGATTCCATCATTAAGTTTAAGTTAGTCAAACCAATTAGCTAAGACATGCAATTGGGAGGAGTAGGCCACTCGGCCCCTCGAGCCTGCTCTGCCATTCAATAAGATCACAGCTGATCTGACTGTAAGCTCGACTCCACATTCCCGCCTACCCGATAAACTTTCACCCCCTGGCTTATCAAGAATCTATCTATCCATGCCTTAAAAATATTCAAAAACTCTCTTCCTCAAAAGGCAGTGGAAGCAGAGTTCCAAAGACTCATGACCCTCAGAGAAAAAATTTCTCATCTCTGTCTTAAATGGGCGACCCCTTATTTTTAAACAGTGACCCCTAGTTCTAGATTCCCCACAAGGGGAAACATCCTTTACACATCCACCCTGTCTAGACCTCTCAGGATCTTATGTTTCAATCAAGTCATCTCTTACTCTTCTAAACTCCAGTGGATACAAGCCTAGCAAGTCCAACCTTTCCTCATAAGACAACCCACCCATTCCAGGTATTCGTCTAGTAAACCTTCTCTGAACTGCTTCCAACACATTTACATCCTTCCTTAAAATAAGGAGACCAGTACTGTACACAGTACTCCAGATGTGGTCTCATCAATGCCTTCTATAACTGAAGCATAACCTCCCTACTTTTGTATTCAATTCCCCTCACAATAAATAACATTCTATTATCTTTCCTAATTACGTGCTATACCTGCATACTAACCTTTTGCAATTCATGCAATAGGACACCCAGATCCCTCTGCATCTCAGAGCTCTGCAATCTCTCACCATTTAGATAATATGCTTCTTTTTTATTCTTCCTGCCAAAATGGACAATTTCACATTTTTCCACATTATACTCCATTTGCCAGATCTTTGCCCACTCACTTAACCTATCTATATCCCTTTGTAGCCTTCCGATGTCCTCTTCACAACTTACTTTCCTACCTATCTTTGTGTCATCAGCAAATTTAGCAACCATACCTTTGGTCCCTTCATCTAAGTCATTTATATAAATTGTAAAAAGTTGATGCCCCAGCACTGATCCCTGTGACACACCACCAGTCTTGCCAACCAGAAAATGGCCCATTTATGCCAACTCGCTGTTTCCTGTTAGCTAACCAATCTTCTATCCATGCCAATATGTTGCCCCCTACACCAGGAGCTTTTATTTTCTGCAATAACCTTTGATGTGGCACCATATCAAATGCCTTCTGGAAATCTAAGTATAGTACATTCACTGGTTCCCCTTTATCCAAGGGGCATGTTACCTCTCCAAAGAACTGCAATAAATTGGTTAAACATGATTTCCCTTTCACAAAATCACATTGACTCTGCCTGATAACCTTGAATTTTTCGAAGTCCCCTGCTATAACGTCTTTAATAACAGCTTCAACATTTGCCCCAAGATATTTGTTAAGCTAAATGGCCTGTAGTTTCCTGCTTTGTCTCCCTCTCTTTTTGAATAAAGGAGTTACATTGGCTATTTTCCAAACTAATGGAACCTTCCTCGAATGTGGGCAATTTTGGAAAATTAAAACCAACACATCAACTACCTGCCCATTTACCTCCTCTCTCCTCACTATCCCAGGCCCCAAACACTCCTTTAAGGTGAAGCAGCGATTTACTTGTACTTCTTTCAATGTAGTATACTGTATTCGCTGCTCACAGTGTGGTCTCCTCTACATTGGGGAGACCAAACGCAGACTGGGTGACCGCTTTGCGGAACATCTCCGCTCAGTCCGCAAGCTGGACCCCGAGCTTCTGGTTGCTTGCCATTTCAACACTCCCCCCTGCTCTCATGCTCACATCTCTGTCCTGGGATTGCTGCAGTGTTCCAGTAAACATCAACGCAAGCTCGAGGAACAGCATCTCATCTACCGATTAGGCACACTACAGCCTGCCGGACTGAACATTGAGTTCAATAATTTCAGAGCATGACAGCCCCCCATTTTACTTTCATTTTTAGTTATTTTTTCTTCCTTTTTTTTTTACATTCTTTTTTACATTTTTTACAATCTTTTTTTTTTGCATTTATTTCATTTCATCTTAGTTTGTTCAGTTTGCTTACCCACTGTTTTTTTTTTCCAGGTTTGCACTTGCTGCTGTTCAATATTCAGTGTATTAACACCTAATCTGTACTAATGCTTTGTCTTTCAACACACCATTAACATATTGTTTGCCTTTGCTCCGTGACCTTTTGGTCAGCTATGTGGCCTGGTCCAATCTAGACCTTCTCCTTTGTTATCTCTTGCCCCACCCCCACCTCACTTGCTTATAACCTGTGACTTTTCTAATATTTGTCAGTTCCAAAGAAGGGTCACTGACCCGAAACGTTAACTCTGCTTCTCTTTCCACAGATGCTGCCAGACCTGCTGAGTGGTTCCAGCATTTCTTGTTTATATTTCAGATTTCCAACATCCGCAGTATTTTGCTTTTATTACATCAACTACCTCGCTAGCCACTTCTTTTAGGACCCTAGAATGAGGTCCATCAAGACCCGGGGATTTGTCACCCCGCAACTCCAACAGTTTGCTCAGTACCACTTCCCTGGTGATTGTCATTTTCATGAGGTCCTCCCTCCCATTTTCTGATTTACAGCTATTTCTGGGATGTTACTTGCACCCTCTATAGTGAAGACAATCTTAGCACTTCTAATGTGTTTCTTTCAAAAGGGACAGGTTTCCCAAATGATTTCCTAAATATTTCTGATGAAAGGTCACTGACGTAAAATATTAACTCTTCCTCACTTCATAGATGCTGCCTGACCTGATGAGTATTTCCAGTATTGTGATTTTATTTCAGATTTCCAGCATCTGCAGTATTTTGCTTTTGATTTTCCAAATTTGTTTGACCAATTTACCATGGCATACAACAAAAACAAGAGAAAATTTTCTTATTTTGTTTTGCAAAAATGCTCCTGGAGCCCTTAGAGACAGAAGCTACAGAGCACAGGAAAGGGGCGTGTTGATCTTTATTGAGTTCTTATTAGGAGAAAGGCAGCAGTTGTCAGTGATTGGAAAACTCATGCATTTGAACTTTATTACACAAGTTTCAGTTTTATGGTTTGTATGTCAAAAAAAAGGGTCTTCCAAATAAATGTTGTGACTGTTCCAATTTCTTTTTCAAATTGTTGACTAATGGTAGGATACGTTGAGAGGGTGAGATCAAATAAGGTGGGAGGAGGCATGTGTGCAGAGTAAACACTGGCACAGACCTACTGGGCTGAATGGCCTGTTTCTGTGCTGTAAAATTCGACATTAAATGTTTTACTTTCCTCATTACAACAGTTATTAGAAGTTTGCTTCCGGTTGAACTTACATAGCAAAGCTTACTTCCTATTTCCTTCAAAGTAAAACATTAGGGAAATGGGAGGCAAAACAAAACAATAGGAATGGGAATTATGGGGAGACGACAGACACTGGGATTATTCCCACTGGAGCAATGAGCAAGAGGAGAGTAAATGTCAGTTTTTGTAAAATTTTAGCAGTTTTGATTGGGTAAAGCAAAAAAGACCACGTCCCCTGGATGAGCAGTGATGAAGGGGCCATCAATTTAAAAAGTCACTTCGAAAATGCAGAGAAGGATTAGTAAATTTTTTTTAAACATTGTTACCGCTTCCATTTCTGCTTATAATAAAACCAGGTTTTAGAACATAACTATTGAATGGAATGAATCAAAATGAAGAAAATAATCTATTGTCAACATATTCTCTGACTATGGGTTTTAGCACGACAGGGTCTGAGGTCACATACAATATCTCAAGCCACGACTTGCAGCGACTTTGGGTTAATAACATTTTTGCAACATCATCTCCATCACTACCATCAACGTGATCAATCAAGCATGCAGCAGATATAATCAATGACAAAAAAAAATACACTGTGCATTACTTACTCTTATACATTCTAGCAGAAACATATCCCGCAGGTGTTCCTAGCAAGACCCACAGAACAACAGCACAAGTCATCAATGCTCCTCGATTAGCAGGTGAAAGGAACCCAAGACATGCGAGGACTATACAGTGGGTGGGAAAAGAAATGAAATGTCTCAATATGTAAAGCAAAATAACACTTTTCCAGGTCTCATTTCCTCAATTAAAAACAGTTCCTCCTCAGTACAGCAAGGGCTCTACCAATCATAAGATGTGAAGGAATTTGACTGCCTGCACTTCCCCCCCACCCCCCACCCCACCCCCACCCACATTCAACCTGAAGATTGCAGGCCATTAAACCTATTGTTGAAATTAATTATCGCCATTGCTTTTTGCATATTGCAACCTGTTCACTCTACAATTAGTGTGACTGTTAAAGCATCTGTAGAGAAACAGGGGAGTTAGCCATTTGAGTGTGATCCCTCTGTTTTGAAAAGCCCCACCTGTAAAATTAACAGGTATCATCTCACCTGTCATTCCCAGGATTTTTGTATTTTCTTGTAAAATAAAAACAAAGTTTGACTGACAGTAGCTAATTCCAATTTTTTTTAAATTCTATTTTTCTGTATCTTCAGATTTCATACAGAGTTTCATCTCCGAACTGTTGAACCCTGAACTGAGCTTCAAACAGAAACCTACAGAGCTCCAATGACTATTTATCATAGTCTCCACAGTATCAACTTTATCTCCCCGCCAACTGCTTCTCGAGCCCCCAGAAATTCACAAGGTGCGCGCTGGCAAGGTAAGCATTTATTGTAAATCCCTAAATGCCCTCAAATATGTGGTGGTGAGCTGCCTTCTTGAAGCATTGCAATCTGTGTGGATTACAGCTTTTGGTCACAGTTTTGTTACAACTAAGTGGTTTGCTTAGCTATTTCAGAGGGCAGTTAAGTTTCAACCATATTGCTGTAGGTCTGGAGTCACATCTAGGCCAGATCTGGTAAGGACAGCAGGTTTTCTTCACTAAAGGACATTAGTAAACGTTTATGCTAATCTGGTAGTTTTATGGTCACATTACTGATACTAACTTTCAATTCCAGATTTATTTAATTAATGGAATTTAAATTCCCCAGCTGCCGCGGTGGGATTTTAATTGACGTCTCTGGATTATTAGTCCAGACACTACTGCTATTTCCAATACTCTTCCATCACCACCAGCCTCCAAAGCTTTGTTACATAAACTTCACTACCAACATCAGGTCCCACTCACAAATCATCCCATCCTTGCACTGCCTTGTCCTGCGCTACTAAAAGTGCCAAAGCTTTAAGCTATCTCAGTGACACTAACAAACTTTAACACTTCCGCCTTGCTACCTCACCTCACCATACAAGATCCTGAGGGGACTTGATAGACGATAAATGGCCTTCAGTGCTCTATAGATTTTTGTTTGAAGCTCAGCTCAGGATTTAACAGTTAAAAAACAAAACTCTTTGTATGATACCAGGAACATGTTTCCTCTTGTGGGGAAGACTAGAACTAGAGGACACAGTTTAAGAATAAGAGGTCTCCCTTTTAACATGGAGATGAGAAGAATTTTGTTTCTCAAAAGGGTCATTGGTCTGTGGAATTCTCTTCCCCAGAAAGCAGTGGAGGTTGGGTCATTGAATTTATTCAAGGCTGAGTTAGATAAATGTTGGATAGACAATGGAAAAATGGCCAGAACAAGCAGCAAACCTGAGGATTGGGAGCAGTTTAGAATTCAGCAAAGGAGGACAATGGGATTGATTAAGAAGGGGAAAAGAAAGCATGAGAGTAAGCTTGCAGAGAACATAAAAACTGACTGTAAAAGCTTCTATAGATATGTGAAGAGAAAAAGATTCGTGAAGACATATGTGGGTCCCTTACAGTCAGAAATGGGGAATTTATAATGGGGAACAAAGAAATGGCAGACCAATTACATGCATACTTTGGTTCTGTCTTCACAAAGGAGGAAACAAATTACCTCCCAGAAATGTCGGGGAACATCGGGTCTAGTAAGAAGGAGGAACTGTATGAAATCAGTATTAGTAGGGAAATGGTGTTAGGGAAATTGATGGGATTGAAGGCCGATAAATCCCCAGGGCCTGATAATCTACATCCCAGAATACTTAAGGAAGTGGCCCTTGAAATAGTAGATGCATTGCTGGTCATTTTTCAAAAATCTATAGATTGTGCAACAGTTCCAACGGATTGGAGGGTAGCTAATGTAACCCCACTGTTTAAAAAAGCAGGTAGAGAGAAAACAGGGAATTATAGACCAGTTGGCCAGACAGCAGTAGTGGGGAAAATGCTAGAGTCCGTTTTAAAAGATGTAATAGCAGAGCACTTATAAAACAATGACAGGATTGGACAAAGTCAACATGGATTTAGGAAAAGGAAGTCATACTTCACAAATCTACTGGAATGTTTTGAGGATGTAACTAGTAGAATAGATAAGGGAGAACCAGTGGATGTGGTGTATATGGACTTTCAGAAAGCTTTCGATAAGGTCCCACATAAGAGATTAGTGTGCAAAATTAAAGCACATGGGATTGGGGGTAAGGTACTGACATGGATAGAGAACTGGTTGGCAGACAGGAAACAAAGAGCAGGAATAAACGGGTCTTTTTCCGAGTGGCAGGCAGTGACTCATGGGGTACCGCAGGGATCGGTGCTAGGACCCCAGCTATTCACAATATATATTAATGATATGGATGAGGGAATTAATTGTAAAATATCCAAGTTTGCAGATGAGACAAAGCTGGGTGGGAGTGTGAGCTGTGAGGAGGATGCAGAGAAGGGTTAGATAGGGTGGATAGTGAGAGTCTTTTTCCTCGGATGGTGATGGCAAACACGAGGGGACATAGCTTTAAGTTGAGGGGTGATAGATATAGGACAGATGTCAGAGGTAGTTTCTTTACTCAGAGAGTAGTAAGGGCGTGGAACGCCCTGCCTGCAAAAGCAGCAGACTCGCCAACTTTAAGGGCATTTAAGTGATTGGATAGACATATGGATGAAAATGGAATAGTGTAGGTCAGATGGTTTCACAGGTCAGCGCAACATCGAGGGCCAAAGGGCCTGTACTGCGCTGTAATGTTCTAATTCTAATTCTAACCTCCAGTGTGATTTGGACAGGTTGAGTGAGTGGGCAAATACATGGCAGATGCAGTATAATGTAGATAAATGTGAGGTTATCCACTTTGGTGGCAAAAACAGAAAGGCAGATTATCTGAACGGCGAGAGATTGGGAAAGGGGGAGGTGCAGCGAGACCTGGGTGTCCTTGTGCACCAGTTCTTGCTATGGAGAAAGTGCAGTGAAGGTTCATCAGACTGATTCCTGGGATGGCAGGACTGACGTATGAAGAGAGATTGGGTCGATTAGGCTTGTATTCATTTATTTATTTATTTAGAGATACAGCATTGAAACAGGCCCTTCGGCCCACCGAGTCTGTGCCGACCAACAACCACCCATTTATACTAATCCTATATTAATCCCATATTCTCCTACCACCTACCTACACTCGGGGCAATTTACAATGGCCAATTTACCTATCAACCAGCAAGTCTTTGGAGGTGGGAGGAAACCGGAGCACCCGGCGGAAACCCACGCAGACACAGGGAGAACTTGCAAACTCCACACAGGCAGTACCCAGAATCGAACCCGGGTCCCTGGAGCCGTGAGGCTGCGGTGCAAACCACTGCACCACTAACCACTGCGCCGCCCTGTGTCGCTCGAGTTTAGATGAATGAGAGGGGATCTCACAGAAACCTACAAAATGTTAACAGGTCTGGACAGACTAGGTGCAGGAAGGATGTTCTCGATGACGGGGGAGTCCAGGACCAGGGGTCACAGTCTAAGGATAAGGGATAAGCCATTTAGGACTGAGATGGAGGGACTTCTTCGCCCAGAGAGTAGTGAACCTGTAGAATTCTCTACCACAGAAAGCAGTTGAGACCAAATCATTAAATGTTTTCAAGAAAGAGTTAGATAGAGTTCTTAGGGCTAAAGAGATGAAGGGATACGGTGAGAAAGCGGGAACAGGGTACTGACTTTGTAAAGTTCAGCCATGATCGTATTGAATGGCGGTGCAGGCACGAAGGGCCGAATGGCCTACTCCTGCTCCTATTTTCTATGTTTCTATGAGTTGAGGGTTAAGGTGGGCAGACAGGAAAGTGGAGTTGGGACCACAACCAGACCAGCCATGATCTTATTGAATGGCAGAGCAGGTTCGAAGAGCCGATTGGCCTACTCCTGAGTCCTATATTTCTCCCACCTTTGAAAACACTTTTTAAAAAAAAAATTCATACCTCGCCTCAATCATCCTGAGCCCCTCTTTCTTTCTCTCGGGAATTGCTTTGAGACGCTACTTCAAAGATACAGTGGCGGCACAGTGGCTAGCACCGCAGCCTCACAGCTCCAGGGACCCGGGTTCAATTCTGGGTACTGCCTGTGTGGAGTTTGCAAGTTCTCCCTGTGTCTGCGTGGGTTTCCTCCGGGTGCTCCGGTTTCCTCCCACATCCAAAAGACTTGCAGGTGATGGGTAAATTGGCCGTTTTAAATTGCCCCTAGTGTAGGGAGGTGATAGGGAATATGGGATTACTGTAGGGTTAGTATAAATGGGTGGTTGTTGGTCGGCACAGACTCGGTGGGCCGAAGGGCCTGTTTCAGTGCTGTATCTCTAAATAAATAAAAAATTTAAAAAAATAAAAAGATACTAAATACATGCAATCTGTGTTGCTGTTTTTAGAAACTAGCCCAGAAACATTCAAAAGGCTATAACAATAAACCAAAATTCGAAATCGGTCTTGAGTTTTGTACTTACAAAGTGTGATAAACATCATTATGAATATCTGTGTTCCTTGACCAAGGAAAACAGATAAAAGCATTCCCTTCCTGGGAGGCCTGAAGACATCGCCATGCACCAGTTTCCAACCAAACTCTTCCTGGGCATCCTCCTGTACAGAAGAAGCATGGTGAACACCATCAGTATTGTGGGATAGAGACAAAAAATTGTGAAAAATTACCACCTGAAAACTAATGCGTTAGTTCACAAATGTAATTTGAGGGTGCATTAACAAAACCATTTTGCACCAATTCTGAAGATGCAGTGTAAACCTGGTCTGATTTGACGCTAAAGCAGAGAACAATTAATTCCCTGAAGGCAGTCTTATGCTGGATTCGGGTTTAGCCATTGTTCTACAACTTCAAAGTTGGTGCAAAGCAGAAGATACGCTGATATCAATGCGGTAGTGCAAATACACTCAGAGCTGCCCCGAATAGGTTGAAAATAAGTCCAATAATGTTAATTAGGAGTACGTTTGAAAAATTATTGTACTGAAAGGGAAAATTGGGAAAGCAGAGTGAAGGGTCAAGACCCACAGGGTACAACTCCACCAACAGGTACCAGTAAATCAGAAAGTAGGGGAAGTCAAGCTCGGGTTGCAAAAACCTGCAGGCTATCAGAGAAAGGAAAAACTGATCAAAGTAAGGAGTTCCACCACTTTAATGTCCTGAAAAAGGAACAAGTTACAGCAAAAGACTGTGATTGTTGATTTTAATGCAGCGAGGGGTAGAGTACATAACACAGCATATTTCCAACTTGGGTAGTGGTGGTCAGGAACGCAGGACACATATCAAAAGAGTGGGAGAAAGGAGTGAGTTTTAAGGAACGCAGGTCAATTATAAACAGATTAACTACAGAACAGACTATGCAATGTAAGAGGAAGAGCAGGGGTTGGAAGGATTGTCGTGTCTCCCCTATGAAAGAAACACACAACTGTACTCAAGACCATAAAAAAGTACCGCTACTATTCAAACAAAATCCTCACAATGATACTTACTGCAGAGTCAATCTGATTATATCTAGCAATATCCTTGTGAAGAGTCCGAAGCATAATCATCGCCACCATCCCAGATAAGAAGAGGACAATCACAAGGGAATTCATAATACTGAGCAGAAAGGGAAATGAGAACATTAATTTTTAACTCCTCAAATAACATACAGATTTCTGTTAGCTGTACTGTCAAAGGAAGTAATGAACAAAGTATTTCAAATTAATTACTAAAATTCCAAAGTTTCAAATATAAATATGATTACAATGGGGAACAATAATTAATGTCCTGTTAGCTGATGCCACCAAAACCCCTCCCTATCATGCTTTTAGCCTTTTTTTTAAAAAACTCAGTACACCAGCCCAAACAACCTTTTAAATTAAAAACAAGAAATGACCCGAAACGTTAACTCTGCTTCTTTCCACAGATGCTGCCAGACCTGCTGAGTGGTTCCAGCATTTCTTGTTTTTAATTCAGATTTCCAGCATCCGCAGTATTTTGCTTTTAACCTTTTAAATTATTTCCCATTGATTCAAATATGCCAAGCCAACTCTCAATTTCTATCAACACCACTTTCGCTATGAATCCCCCTCAGTTCTTTCATATCAGCACTAGTTTTGGGGTGCATAGAAAGACCAGTTTGGACCATTGGCCAGTTCTAAACCAGAATACAAAGTTCACTACCTGAATTGTGACTTTCCCCACCAAATGCTCAGCCAACTCCTCCTTAAAATTGCAAAAGTTAGCAGCTTTGATAGCAACTGCTAGAAACTTAGTGCCATCAGCAAATTTTCAGTTTTGTTTCTAACTTAAATCCCAAGTCATCAATGTACAAGATGTATAGCAAAGTTTTCAATACAAACCCTTAGGGTACCCAGTTAACCCCCTCCCACTACTCTGAGGCAGCTGCACCACACCAGATAAATATCCCCTACAATAAACTACCTACTCTGTGCTTTTCCACTTGATGGATCAACTTCCTCTGCAGCAAAAGGTGCTCCGGTTTCCTCCCACAAGCCAAAAGACTTGCAGGTTGATAGGTAAATTGGCCATTATAAATTGTCACTAGTATAGGTAGGTGGTAGGGAAATATAGGGACAGGTGGGGATGTTTGGTAGGAATATGGGATTAGTGTACGATTAGTACAAATGGGTGGTTGATGTTCGGCACAGACTCGGTGGGCCGAAGGGCCTGTTTCAGTGCTGTATCTCTAATCTAATCTCAATCTAAAGCTTCACTGAAGATTAGAGAAATAATACCCACAAGCTCAAAGAATTCAAACAGTTGTGTCAATCATGATCCTACCCCACTACTGCTATGTTTATTTGACCTGATGTCTTTCCACGCTGTTTTTCTTCGGAACATTTTACTCACAAGAAGTCAACTTCAAACATGTGCAATTTCCAGGACAACGCTTTTCTCTTTCACCTCCTAAAAGGATGAGTGTTATGCTCCCTTATCTTTAATCTTTTGGTACAACTCTCGTTTCTAATGATTTCAAGATCCCAGCCAGAACATGGACTAATTTTGCCCACAATTCCCTTAACTGCACTTTTGTGCAAGCCATCTTGCTTCCCAAAGCCTTGTCCTCTCAGTGCCAACTTTGCTTCTTTTTATCATAAGTAATTAGCATTGGCATTAAAATTCCCCATTATTCCCCCAGAAGATCAACGCTCAGTTCTAGGACAAAGTCAACAGGTTCTTCCAGCTCCCTATTACTGCCTTTCAAAGCCATTACTATGTTCTTGGCTAGGTTTACAGAAGTCCTGCATATTATTTTGTTCAATCTACAACCAAAACACCCAAAATCAAAAAGGTACATTTAAACTAATCAGCAGGGCGAGCCACACAACCCTTCACAACTACTACAAAGTTGCTTGATGTCGGAACTAGACCTGCTCCTCCTCCCCCCTCTACTACTGACCTTGGGTGAATCACAGGGACATCAAGCTTGCATTCTAGAGAACCTTGCCAAACTAGGGTCAGCAAGGTCAAATAGGTAAAGCCACCATTACTGCATTGTATCCTGTTTTGGGCATGCCACTTTTATGATCCATGTCAAGGCCAGGGAGAGGGTACAAAAGTGATCAACCCAGATAACACCAGGGACGACAGGATTTAATTCGAGGGAGACTGGAAAAACTGGGGTTGTTTTCACTCGCACTGAAAAAAAATTGAGAAAATTTGATGAAAGCACTCAAAATCATTCGAGGTTTTGAGAAGGTGGATAAAGAAAAACTATTCCATTGATTAGTGACTCTGTAACATAGGGGTATAAATTTAAGATCAAAAGAAAGACATTAGCCGTGGGCTAGCTGGTAGCACACTAGCCTAAGTCAGAAGATTGCAGGTACAAATCCCACACAAAAATCTAACATGAGACTCCAGTGCACAAATTGGCTGCTGCATTTCCTACATTATAACCGTGACTATGTCTGTTCAACTACTGTTACGAGATTACTTCTATTTCTTTTGTAAAGTATGTTTTAAAGACTTTTAGTTGAATTATGGACATTGATTCATCTGGAGTCTTGGAGATGCTGAACTTTGTGCGTGCGTTTTTTTTTAAAAGTCACCAGAAAGTTCCTGAATTTGGCTGATAAACAAATTTTACTGGAAGGCACCTGTCTGTGGATCATCACCAGCAGGGTTGTTTTTGATGTGGTTAAGATTTATAGAGGTCAGGAGGCGGAGCTTCTGGAATGTTTTTAGTTTCAGTTTGAACTGTTACAACAGACAGTTGTTTTTTGCCTGCCAAAAATAACAGCTCATTTCTCTCTCTTGGAAAGAAACCTTGCATTTTCAGTATGTCAGATTCCCATTTCCAAGAAACTCTGTGTATCAAATGCGTGGAAACTGAAACCCGTTGCTTGATTTCTGCTGTAATGCCAATCTGTAGCCTCTGTAGCTGCATTTCTTAGCAAGCCTACCCAAACTGATCTTCAACATCGCCTGGAAAGAACTGTTCCAGGAAGATCCTATTGACAGCCATCTATACGCATTTGGGATGCCAAACCTAGACAAAGGACATCTTTCCATACCTTTTTTTCTTCAAGTATGAGCAAGTACTCCACCCAAGTGTTTTTTTTTCTGTTTAACAGCACTATAAACAAAAATCCCTTTTATTTTTCCAGTTAACCGGGGTATGTGTGTGTGTGTGTGTGTGTGTGTGTGTGGCTAAGATAAATAAAGGGCTTTAATATTTCAATGTGTGTGTGTATGTTTTACTTCATTACTGGTTAAGACTGGTTTTATAATAAACTGATAATTTTGTTGTTTATTAAAGAAACCTGGTTGGAGCATTTTATTCTGGGAAAAATAGAGTATATGATTGACCATATCGGTAAGTGGGAAAATTTAAATATATGTTGTGACCTGTGGAGAAGTGGGACTAGAATAAATAGTGCACTCCTCCCGCCTCGGTCGTAACACTACACTTCAAAAGTACTTCATTGGCTGTAAAGCGCTTTGAGACATCCTGAGATTGTGAAAGGAACTACAGAAAGGCATGTCTTTCAAAACACCATTAACATATTGTTTGCCTTTGCTCCGTGACCTTTTGGTCAGCTATGTGGCCTGGTCCAATCTGCACCTTCTCCTTTGTTATCTCTTGCCCAACCCCCACCTCACTTGTTTATAATCTGTGACTTTTCTAATATTTGTCAGTTCCGAAGAAGGGTCACTGACCCGAAACGTTAACTCTGCTTCTCTTTCCACAGATGCTGCCAGACCTGCTGAGTGAATCCAGCATTTCTTGTTTTTGTTACAGAAAGGCAAGCCTTTCCTTTTACTAACAACGTTTTTTTGGTTATATATAGGACTTTTAAGTTTATAGCATTTTTATAATTTGGAATGTCCCATCAGCAGGAAGCACAATCCAATAGCAGCTTTTACAAGTAAATTTGACAAATATCTGATAATGATTAGAAAGTGTGTGGGGAAAGGGCAAGGGAATGAGCTGGCATAAAAATAAATGAGTGGTACGGGCTCATTCTGTACTGTAAAATACCTTATGCAATGTCAGAAATGGCCTAGGTGGTCAGGCACATGTCGTTGGGAAAATGCCAGTATCTATTATTAAGGAAGTCTTAAAGCACTTAGAAAATCACAGTATGATCGGAGTCAACATAGTTTTACAAGAGGGAAATCATGCTTAATAAATTGATTAGAGATTTTTCAGGATGTAACTAGTAGGATAGATAAGGGTAACCAGGAGATATGGTATATTTGGATTTCCAAAAGACATCTGAAAAGGTACCAGACAAAACATTAACAAGATAAAAGCTCATGGAGTTGGGGGTAATATATTAGATGGATGGAGGATTGCTTACAGACATGAAGCAGAAAGTAGGGATAAACAGGCCATTTTCACGTTGGCAGGTTGTAACTAGAAGTGCTGTCAGGATCAGTGCTGGGGCCTCAGCTATTTACAATCCATATTAATGGCTTAGAGAAGCAGACAAAGTAACGTAGTAAGTTTGCTAACAATACAATGTAAACTGTGAGGAGGACACAAAGAGGCTTCAAAGGAATAGAGACAGAATAAGTGAGTGGTCAACAAGGTAGCTGATGGGGCATAATGTGGGAAAGAGAGAGATTATTCACTTTAATAATACAAAAAACAAAATATTTCTTAAAAGGCGTGAAACTGGTAAATGTTGACGTTGAGAGAGACGTGGGTGTACTCGTACAAGGAACATGCATGATGGTACAGCAAGCAATTAGGAAGGCAAATGGCATGTTGGCCTTTACTGCAAGGGGACTGGAGTACAAGAATAAGGAAGTCTTGCTTGAGTGAAACCACACCAGTAATACTGTAAGCAGTTTGGTCTCCATATCTAAGGAAGGATATACTTGCCTTGGAGGCACACCAGTGAAGGTTCACAAGATTGGTTCCTGGAATGAGAGGGTTGTCCGATGATAAGAGGCTGAGTAAGTTGGGCCTATAATCTCTGGAGTTTAGAAGAATGAGATGTGATCTCATTGAAACATACAAGATTCTGAAGGGGCTTGACAGGGTAGACACTCTGAGGTTATTTCCCCTGGCTGGGGAATCTAGAACACGAGAGGGGCACAGTCTCAGGATAAGGGGCAATCATTTAGGAGAAATTTCTTCACTTAGAGGGTTGCAAACCTTGGAATTCATTACCCCAAAGAATTGTGGATGCTCCATCGGTTAGTATAACCAAGTCTAAGATAGACAGACTTTTGGTCTCTCAGGGAATCAAGGGATATGGGGAGCAGGAAAAAAGGTGGAGTTGAGGCAGGAGATCAGCTATGATCGTATTGAAATATGCAGCAGGCTCGAGGGGCCATGTGATCTACTCCTGCGGTTTCTTATATAATTAAAATGAAGTTAAATCAGGCCAGGATTGGTCAGGGCACTTTCAAGATGCAATGTAACGCATCTGTGAATGTCCTTCCCTACCATACTGGTTTCAAACATCTTAATTAACAAAAGAAGCAGTTCTCCTAAAAACGACAACAGCTATAATCTCAATTCAATTTTTCAAGCTAAACTTTGGCAAAAAAAACACTGACCTCTACAGCTCAAAAAGGACACTAGAAAAAGTTTGAGTAGCTCTCAACTCCTTTCCCCAATGGCAGAGAAACTAAACAAATACTTTGTGTCTGTCTTAGAGGAAGATACAAAAAACCTCCCAGGAATACTAGAGGACCAAGGGCTAGCGAGGATGAGGAACTGAAAGAAATTATGAGTGGAAAGGTAGTGCTGGAGATATTAATGAGACTGAAAGTTGATAAATCCCCTGGACCTAACGATCTACATCCTAGAGTGTTGAAAGAGATGGCTGTAGAGATAGTGGATGCTTTGGTGGTCATCTTCCAAAATTCTATAGATTCTGGAACAGTACCTGAAGATTACAAGGTAGTAAATGTAACCCCACTATTTAAGAAAGAAGGGGGAGAGAAAATGGGGAACTACAGACCTGTTAGCCTGACACCAGTAGTAAGGAAAATGCAAGAATCTATTATAAAGGATGTGATAACTGGACACTTAGAAAATAATGGTAGGATTGGACAGAGTCAACATGGATTTATGAAAGGGAAATTATGTTTAACAAACATGTTGGGAGTTTACTGAGGTTGTAATTAACAGTAGATAAGGGGGAACCGGTGGATGTGGTGTATTTGGATTTTCAGAAGGCTTTCGATAAAGGCCCCACACAGCAGGTTAGTAAGCAAAATTAGAGCACATGGAATTGGGGGTAATATACTAGCATAGATTGAGAATTGGCTAACGGACAGAAAACAGAGAGAGTAGAAATAAATGGGTCATTCACAGGTTGGCAGGCTGTGACTAGTGGGGTACCGCAAGGATCAGTGCTTGGGCTCCAGCTATTCACAATCTATATCAATGATTTGGATGTGGGGACCAAATGTATTATTTCCAAGTTTGCTGATGACAAAAAAAAACTAGATGGGAATGCGAGTTGTGAGGAGGATGCAAAAAGGTTTCAAGGAGATATAGACAGGCTAAATGAGTGGGCAAGAACATGGCAGATGGAATATAATGTGGAAAAATGTGAAATTATTCACTTTGCTAGGAAAAACAAATGCAGACTATTTCTTAAATGGAGAGAGATTGGGAATTGTTGATGTCCAAAGGGACCTGGGTGTCCTCTTTTCATGCAGGTGCAGCAAGCAATTAGGAAGGCAAATGGTATGTTGGCCTTTATTGCAAGAGGATTTGAGTACAGGAGTAAAGAAGCTTTGCTGCAATTGGACAAAGCTTTGGTGAGACCGCATCTGGAGTATTGTGTACAGTTTTGGTCACCTTAATTAAGGGAGGATATACTTGCCAGAGAGGGAGTGCAACAATGTTGTTTCTCAGACTAATCCCTGGGATAGCAGGATTGTCCTATGAAGAGACAGATTGAGGAGACTGGGCCTACATTCTCTCGGGTTTAGAAGAATGAGAGGTGATCTCATAGAAGCACAAAAATTCTTACAGGACGCTTAACAGGACGGATGCTTTCCCTGGATTTGGGGGCTCTAGAGCCAAAGGACAGAGTCTCAGAATAAGAGGTAGGCCATTTAGGACAGAGATATAAAGGAATTTCTTCCGAGGGTGGTAAATCTGTGGAATTCTCTACCCCAGAGGGCTGTAAAGGATCAGTCATTGAGGATGTTCAAGACAGAGATCGACAGATTTCTAGATATTAAAGATAAAAGGATATAAGGATAGTGCAGGGAAATGGCGCCGAGGCAGATATCAGCCATGATCTAGTTGAATGGAGCAGGCTTGAGGGGCCGAACAGCCTACTCCTATTTCCTGTTTTCTTTGTAAAAGTACATAAGATTTTTAGCGTACCCAGCCACTCTGGAGCAAGGCACCCTCAGTTACACAAATACAAGCTGGTGAATTCAAGTAGGCCAGGAAATAAAATTTCCACCATTGCAATAACCACTTACCTCTTGCTGGCTGAGACAGCAACAGTGTCAGCTTTGTGTGACAGACCTAGCTACCTGATACCCAAGTTTATAGTATGTAGAGGGGCTGTTGATTAAGCAGCCAATCCTGGCGAATGAGTGGGAATCGGAGAGTAGACCTGCCACTGAAGGCTGGCATTATTCCTAGTTGGCTCCAGGTAACCCTGCAGTGCTTTGAAGGTTCTGTGTTGCTGGTTGGACAAACAGTAGTGCTTTGTTCTGTTAAGCTGTGTGGTTTCATTTGGTTAAGCTCCAGCAGTGCCTGTGTGCATACGCAGAGGGGCGCCCTAGTCAACTTGGATCTAAGCTCTCGGGACCTGCTTTAAGTAGCGCATATCTCTGTGGGAACAATAAGTGTTGCACATTGGAAACACTCAGTTGCGAAGCTTGGCTGTTGAATCAAAAGCTGCTCTACATACTGTAGTCTTGGGTATCAGATAGCTAAGTCTGTCACGTAAATTTTTTGTTTAGAGATACAGCACTGAAACAGGCCCTTCAGCCTACCGAGTCTGTGCCGACCATCAACCACCCATTTATACTAATCCTACACTAATCCCATATTCCTACCACATCCCCACATTCCTCTACCACCTACCTATACTAGGGGCAATTTATAATGGCCAATTTACCTATCAACCTGCAAGTCTTTTGGTGGTGGGAGGAAACCGGAGTATCCAGCGAAAACACACGCAGACACAGGGAGAACTTGCAAACTCCACACAGGCAGTACCCAGAATTGAACCCGGGTCGCTGGAGCTGTGAGGTTGCGGTGCTAACCACTGCTGCCACAATTCCCATCTTCCTTATTCAGCAAGCACTAAGTGCTTGTTGCGAGGCAGAGATTTTATTTCCGAGTCTACTTGAATTCACCAGCTTGTATTTGGGTAGCTCAGGGTCCCTTGCTCCAGAGTAGCTGGGTACTTTAAAAGCCTTATGTACTTCTACATAGAATTCACAGAAAAATTCAGTTGTACCTAAGCCTGGGGGCTCAGTGGGAAAGGGACATTAGAGATAATGCCTTAACCATCTATTTGGATTGGTGTTCAATAGCCTAATAATAGGCTAGATTTTGCAGTCAGCAGCAAAGTAATGGCATTCAAGCTGACCTCAAGGAAAGGTGTCCACAAAGACCTAGCGATTTCCGTGAGGTGGATTTCCCCTTTCCAGATGACAGTTTGAATCCAGTGCCAAGTCAAGGGGATCTCCAGATGTCCAGCAACAGTGATATCAGCAAGGTGATGTAAGTAGCCAATCACATTGAAGTACTTTCACAGACAGCAAACCAGGAAGTAAAACCAACTGATTCCCTTCCCTTTTAATTTAAATTTTGAGATAGAAAAATAAAGGATGATTGATATTTTGGCTTCTTTCTTAAATCATCTTTTTTAAATGTGAAACTTTACCTTAATGGCAAAATTTAACATTCAACAAATGTAAAATTAAATTTTCAGGGCCAGTGAGTGCGTTTATTAGTATGCCATTAAAAACCTAGTTACATCTCATTCAACAAGGTGCAACATATTCAAGGGTTTTTACAGCACCACTAATAGGCATAAAAGTGGAAGTTTTCATCAATTCACTGATTGCTTTAAGATCACACTCTGGGTGGAGCCTCATCAGCGTACCCTCTGGAGGAGCGTAGAATCACCAACAGCAGTTTCTGGATCTCCGTATTATTATGCCTACATGCGACTTCCAAATTTGATGTCAGTTTCAGTGTCAAACACCGACAGTTATGTCATCGTTATCACCGCAAAATCTAGGCTAATATTTTGCAATAGTTCCACTGTTCTTATATGGTTCCAATCTAAGCCAACAGCACTGATGATTAAAAACATAACATGACAAAAATTCCTTTCGAAGAAAGCAAACAAGATCTGATGCTGAGGAGCAAAATTGTACCATTTTATATTTCTAACAGTACAGCAAGATGCAAAGAATTTCAGCTGCAATGTTTACAGAAGACTAAACTATTTTGCATATCACAACCGTACAATGAAATAAGCAAGATTTCTCAAATTGCAGGGATTGCACATGCAATTTATAAGAGATTAAGAGAAGCTATTTCATACCTAAACCACTGAATATTTGTGTGGGGCATGGATTCCAAAATGTAATCCCATCTGGAAGCCCACTTTATTTTGTCATCTTCCTAGTGGAAGGAACAAAATGGTAATTTCATATTAATCACAACACTCGATTGAGAAATTGCTAGTAAACACTGTACAAGCACTGCAAAATAAAACAACTCAATTTAAACCACATTCGTGCACATTTATTTTGATCCATTTATCACTAACACAATTGAAAACTTAACTTTTCAAACTGAAACTTAGTTAAATTGAAATATTAAGCTACCTCACCCAGATACTAGAATACTGTAAACATGTTTAGCATTAATATCCAACTATTTTATTACATTTTGTTGTATTGTGTTAATGTAAAATTCAGTGTGCTTTTTACGTGTGCACATACAAAGAATTCCTCTGCAGTTGAATATTTATAACTGCTGAGTGCATCAAAAAGACGGCTACAAGAAACTACCATTAGATTCTGAAGAGATTTTTTTAAGCTACTACTCAAAAAAAACAAAATACTCTACCAAATCTTCTAATCTGAAATTTAGAAAACCAGACATCAGTCAAAGGCCAGCAAAGCTTTCTTTTTGTGAAAAACATCTGAAAGAATGGGAGGCCAAGACCAACTTCAGCTATGTGTCCATACTGCAGAACTGTGACTCAAAGAAAGGGGCCTGTCTAATAAGTGGCAACATTGTGTGTAACGTTTTGCAGTGTGGTTCTGTTGGAATACGATACAGAACACACAGGCTACAAATTCAGTCATTTCTCTTTTTAAAAGATTGACTAGGCCTCAGCTGTGTTTGATTCTAGGCACCACACTTTAGGAAGATGTCAAGACCTTGGAGAGGGTACAGAGGAGATTTACCAGAATGGTACAAGGGATGAAGAACTTCAGTTACGTGGAGACACTAGATAAGTTTATGGGGAGATTTAATAGAGGTGTTTAAAATCATGAAGGGTTTTGATAGAGTAAATAAGGAGAAACTGTTGCCACTGGCAGGAGGGTTGGCAACTAGAGGGAACAAATTTAAGGATAACTGGCAAAAGAGAAGATTTTTTTGAAATGTAGCAATTTGTCAAAATCTGGAATACACTGCCTGAAAGTTCAACAACAACTTTCAATAGGGAATTGGATAAATACTTGAAGGGGAAACATTTTCAGGGCTATGGGGAAAGGACAAGGGGAATGGGACTAATTTGATAGCTCTGAGAGCTGGCACAGGCAGGATGGGTCAAATGACCTCCTTTGGTGCTGTATAAGTATATGCTTCTAAAACTGCATTTCCCAAAATAATACAATAGCAAGCCACAGAACATGATTCTGAAAATTTCAAAGGATTTCATTTGACAGTAAATAACTGGGGAACACTGGGTAAAGGCTGCCTTTAAAACTATCGTGAAGACTAGAGTTGCACCTCAACTTACAGGTAAAGGATGAAATTCTACACAAGGGCAGTGATTGTGACTATTATATATTTTAAGTATATAACTGCTAAATGTTTTGGACAGGCTTTATGCTCATCAGTGACAGGGAGGAGAACTGCATACATAAATCTTTTACTGTCACTCCCAGGTTTACTTCTTCATTTATTGGCAAAATCAAGTAATTGGGTGTCTAGGTGATAGTGGGCTCCACTTAAGCAAGACTATAACCAGACAACTAGGGTAAAATGGACAAACTCCAAGTATAAAAAGTAAGGCACTTACTCATCTCTTCCTCCAGACTGCATTATCAGACTAAAGGAAAAGGTAAATTCAAAGCCACTTATGTTACTTACAGTAAATTTAACAGAATAGGTGTACACAATATTAGTTTTCTTTTCCTTCTCTTCAGCAGGGATCTCCATCGGAGGTCCCTCACAATTTGGGTGGTTTACGTCTGCATGGTTGTAACTGGAGATAAAAGCACAAATTTAAAGCCTTATTTTAAAACATCAGTAGGTTATAATACGGACAAATCATTAATCTTGCATATACTGTCAAATAAGCTTTGCCTGTTGTGCTTCATTTAGTTGTATTGTCAGTACAGCTTCACATTAGTTCCAACTAGTTTCTACTTGACACTGACACCAAATTTGTACTTTAAGACAGGAGTTATGACCTGAATGCAACAAGAAAGATTCCCTGGGTCATTCTTAAAGTGTGGCTTTATACAAAAAACAGCTTTAGGACTGAAATAACACAAAAGGTCACTGCTTAAGAGAATGGCCAAGAATTGCCTTAAAAAGAGTACAACTTGAGGAAACAAAACAGAACCAAATAGCAAAAATATTATAGAAACACGTTATCAACAAGGAAAGACAGCAATTAGCATTCAGGCTTTTTACCTTTGTGAGGAGACTGGGTGCATCCCAGCCACAGGGTCCACATATAAAGTTGAGATCAATGTTCCTATTAATCAGCAGTTATTTGAAGCAGTGGATAATAATTGATCTGGGTTGTTTGATTTAGATAACATATTAAAAGCTTGAGGATTGCTGAAAATAGACATGTTGAAGATTTTCGTTTTGCACTCATCAGGACAATACGCAAGAATAACCAATGTAAGGGAAAACAACAATTTATACAGCATGACGAGAGTGCTGATTGGTTAGCAAGTGAACTCTGATTGGTAGAGGCGTCTTGGGGAAAATGTTGAAGCTATTATTAAAGACATTATAGCAGGACAGTTAGAAAAATTCACGGTAATCAGGCAGAGTCAACATGGTTTTATGAAAGGGAAATCATGTTTAACCAATTTATTGCAGTTCTCTGAAGTAACATGTGCTGTGGAAAAAGGGGAACTGGTGGATGTACTGTACCTAGACTTCCAGAAGGCATTTGATAAGACGTCACATCAAAGGTTATTGCAGAAAATAAAAGCTCATGGTGTAGGAGGTAACATTTTGGCATGGATAGAAGATTGGCTAGCTAACAGGAAACAGCGAGTTGTCACAAATGGATCATTTTCTGGTTGGCAAGATGTAACGAGCGGTGTGCCACAAGCATCAGTGCTGGGGCCTCCACTTTTTACAATCTATATTAATGGCCTGGCTGAAGGTATGGTTGCTAAATTTGCTGATGACACAAAGATAGGTAGGAAAGTAAGTTGTGAAGAGGACATAAGGAGGCTACAAAGGGATATTGATAGGTTAAGGTGAGTGGGCAAAGATCTGGCAAATGGAGTATAATGTGGGAAAATGTGAAATTGCCCATTTTGGCAGGAAGAATAAAAAAGAAGCACATTATCCAAATGGTGAGAGATTGCAGAGCTGAGATGCAGAGGGATCTGGGTGTCCCAGTGCATGAATTGCAAAAGGCTAGTATGCAGGTGCAGCAAATAATTAGGAAAGCTAATAAACTGTTATTGTTTATTGTGAGGGGAATTGAACACAGAAGTAGGGAGGTTATGCTTCAGTTGTACAGCCACTGGTGAGACCACATCTGGAGTACTGTATACAGTACTGGTCTCCGTATTTAAGGAAGGATATAAATGTGTTGGAAGCAGTTCAGAGAAGGTTTACTAGACTCATGGCTGGAATGCGTGGTTGTCTAACGAAGAAAGATTGGACAGTCTAGGCTTGTATCCGCTGGAGTTTAGAAGAGTAACAGGCGACTTGACTGAAACGTACAAGATTCTGAGGGGTCTTGACAGGGTGTATGTGGAAAGGATGTTTCCTCTTGTGGGAAAATCTAGAACTAGGGGTCACTGTTTAAAAATAAGGGATCGCCCTTTTAGGACAGAGAAGAAGAGACATTTTTCCTCAGAGGGTCGTGAGTCTTTGGAACTCTTCCTCAAAAGGCAGTTCAAGCAGAGTCTTGGAATTTTTTTTTTAAGGCAGAGGTGGATAGATTCTTGATAAGCAAGGGGGTGAAAGGTTATTGGGGGCAGGTAGAAATATGGAATGTAAGATCAGCCATGATCTTATTGAATGGCGGAGCAGGCTCGAGGGGCCGAGTGGCCTGCTCCTAATTCATATGTTCCTATGTAGAACTCATTGCACAGCCACCATTTTAACCAAATCCCTTCACTTACTACTATTGCAGAGAGGAGTCAAGAATAAGCCCTCTTTGCAAGTGAAGCAGGGAGAGACTACAGGATAATTGGATCATGGCACACAAATATGCCTCAATCTCCATATTAAAGTCATCATTTGTCCTCATCTTTATATTTCCATGCCAAATTCCTACATACACATTTATAATGGTAATTGCCTATGTAATCTTGTCACTATAATTACTGTAGTCTTTGCGAACAAAACCAACTACCCTTGAACTTCATTGCCTTCCAATCTCCATGCGCTCAGTCAAGAATTTTAACAAGCTTTGTTAACAATCAGACAGAACAGAGTCTTCCAGTCATTTGAAACCTAAATAATTACCATTTCCTTCAATGTTGCAAACTACTGTGGCTTTAAAAGACTGCATTCAGCAACTCAAATTATAGCATGCAAAAGGAGAGTAAATTACATACATAGACATACAACATATATCAACAACTCAACATTTAAATAGTACTTTACCATAGTAAACCACTCAAGGCACTTCACAGGACGGTGGGCAAAAATTGATACTGAGCTAAAGGTGGAGGCATTTGGAAAGGTGACCAAACACTTGGCCAAAAAGATAGGTTTTAAGCAGGTCTTAAAAAGAAGAGAGGGGCAAAGAAGTTTGGGGAAGGTATTCCAGATTTGAGAGCCTGGACAGCTGAAAGTGCTGCCGTCAATGGAGGTGCAAGCAAAGTAAGGAATTCATGAGACCAGAGTTGGAAGAATGCAGAATTCTGAGAGGGTTTGTAGGGCAGAAGGAGGTAAGAGAGATAGGGACAAGGTCACAGAAGGATTTGAATACAAGGATGAAATTTTTAACACTGAAGTGTTGCCAGACTGGGAGTCATTGTAAGTCAGCAAGCACAGGGGTGATGCATAAATGGGACTTGGTGTGAGTTAAGACACATGCAATATAAATATAAAAACTGCTTGCACATTTATAATGGAATCATAGAAAGTTTACAGCACAGAAAGAGGCCACTTGCCCATTGTGTCTAATGGTAACTCTTTGCCTTTTCCCCCATGACCTCGTCAGTTAATCTTTCTGACCCTCTGTCCTATCGACACCTCTTGTCCCCCACCCCCGCTTTATTTGCTTAAAACCGAATACATTTCTAACCTTTGCCAGTTCTGACCTGTAACGTTAACTCTGCTTCTCTCTCCACAGATGCTCCCAGACCTGAGTACTTCCAACACTTATTGTTTTTATTTCAGATTTCTAGCATCTGCAGTATTTTTCTTTTATCCCTTGATATCTCTGATATCCAGAAATCTATCAATCTCTGTCTCAACATCCTCAATGACTGAGCCTCCATTACCCTCTGAGGTAGAGATGTTCATCACTCTCTGCATGTAGAAATACGTCCTCACCTCAGTCCTAAATGGCCTACTTCTTATTCTCAGACTGTGTCCCCTGGTTCTAGACCCCCCAGCCAGGAGAAACATCCTTCCTTCATCAACCTGGTCAAACCCTGTAAGAATTTTTTTACGCTTCAATGATATCACCTCTCATTCTTTTAAACTCTAGAGAATACAGGCCCAGTCTCCTCAATCTCTCCTCATAGGATAATCCCACCAATTCAGGCATCAGTCTGGTGACCCTTCATCACACTCCCTCAATGGCAAGTATATCATTCCTTAGGTAAGGAGAGCAAAATCAAACACAATGCTCCAGGTGTGGTCTCACTAAGGCTGTATACAATTGCAGCAGTGATCCTACCTTTTGGGAACTAATTTTGCAGCAACCAGTCTTGCACCTTCCCACTCATTGTTCTTTCCACTGTGATATGTTATCAAGATATCCACATGATTGAAGACATAGTAGGTGTTCTTCTTATTGAATTCAGACTGCAATATACAAAAGGAATTTCAACAAGAAGTGAAAAAAATTTGAGAGTCTCGTAGCAAAATGTTACAACCCAGAAATTGGTCATTGCCTTGTGTATGCTCAATCTACATAAGTAACACATCACAAATCTATCGTGCCACTATTACATGGGGCACTGTCTTAGGTGCATCTGCTTCAAACAGTCAGTCATCAGTGGTGATTAATCAAAACATGGAAAAGGTCTTCGAAAGAGAAACACACATTTTGGAGCTACTAAAAGAAAAAGGAAAGCCAGAGTCTGGTCATACTAGAACTCAGTCTATTGCAGACAAAACGTTTGCTCCAGTCAGTGGGAGGAAAAAGAGGAAAGTTAAAAAGAAATGCACAAACCCGTGACAGCTACCGCCGAGAAGGACAAGGGCTGCAGTTGCATGGGAACACCACCACCAGCAAGTTCCTCTTCATGCCACACACCATTCTGATTTAGAACTATATAACCATTCCTTCATAGTCGAGGGGTCAATATCCAGGAACTCCCTACCTATCCGCAATGTGGGAGCACCTTCACCACACAGACTTCAGCAGTTCAAGAAGGCAGTTCACCACCACCTACCTTCTCAAGGGCAACGCGAGATAGGTAATAAATGCTGGCCTTGCCAGTGACACCCACATCCCATGAACGAATAAAAAGAGACAGATGCAAAGTATCAACGCAAACTCAATCTCAAGGAATATGTTTATTGAAAGTAATCAAGTGAGACAAAATGGACCCATGCACCAAAATATCAATCCATGGAAATGGAAGGATGGCTCCAAATTTCTGACTGCACTGCAGTCAAAGCTACCAGGTGTTCCTTGGAAAATAAATGTCTAAATGGGGTAGAGGGGCAAAGCGATCTACGGGAACAGATACAGGAATCACAAAGTAGCAATGCAAGTTAACAAAGCCCTAAAAAGTGCAAACAAAACACTGGGGTTCATTTCTAGAGGAACAGAATTCAAAAGCTGAGAAGTTGTATGAACATAAATCATATTAATGATTTAGATGAGGGAACTAAATGTAATATCTCCAAATTTGCAGATAACACAAAACTGGGTGGGAGGGTGAGTTCTAAGGAGGACGCAGAGAGGCTTCAGGGTGATTTGGACAAGTTGAGTGAGTGGGCTAATGCATGGCAGATGCAATATAATGTGGATAAATGTGAAGTTATCCACTTTGGTAGCAAAAACAGGAAGGCAGATTATCTGAAAGGCTATAAACTGAGAATATGCAGCAAGATCTGGGTTCTTGTACACCAGTTGCTGAAAGTTAGCATGCAGGTGCAACAGGCGGTAAAAAAGGCAGATGGTATGTTGGCCTTCATAGCGAGAGGATTCGAGTACAGGAGCAGGGATGTCTTGCTGCAATTATACTGGGCCTTGGTGACGCCACATCTGGAATAGTGTGCGCAATTTTGGTCTCCTTATCTAAGGAAGGATGTTGTTGCTATAGAGGGAGTGCAGCGAAGGTTTATCAGACTGATTCCTGGGATGGTGGGACTGACGTACGAGGAAAGATTGAGTCAGATAGGATTATATTCGCTGGAGTTCAGAAGAATGAGGGGGGATCTCATTGAAACCAATAAAATTCTAACAGGACTTGACAGGGTAGATGCAGGAAGGATGTTCCCGATGGTGGGGGAGTGCAGAACTAGGGATCATAGTCTAAGGATATGGGGTAAACCTTTCAGGACTGAGATGAGGAGAAATTACTTCACCCAGAGTGGTGAACCTGTGGAATTCGCTACCACAGAAAGCAGTTGAGGCCAAAACATTGTATGTTTTCAAGGAGGAGTTGGATATAGCTCTTGGGGCGAATGGGATCAAAGGATATGGGGGAAAAGGTTACGGAGTTGGATTATCAGCCATGATCATAATGAATGGCAAAGCAGACTCGAAGGGCCGAATGGCCTACTCCTATTTTCTATGTTTCCAAGAAACTTGGTAGAACCTTAGTTACATTACATATGGAGCACTGTGCACAGTTCTGGCCTCAACATTATAAAAAAGGGATATAGAACCACTTGAGCATTTGCAAAAATGATTCACATGAAAGGAGAGGGTACAGCTTTCAGGAAAGACTGAACAAGCTGGGGTGCCCCAGAAAACAGTGAGGGGTGACTTGATAAAGGTCTTCAAAATTATGAAGGAGTTCGATAGGGCAGGTGCAGAGAAGATAATTCCACTTGTGGGGGTGTCGAAAACTAGGAGGCATAAATAAGAGTCACTAATAAATCCAATAAGGAATTCAGGAAAAGAATATAACCCAGAGGGTGGTGAGAATGTGGAACTTGGTGACACAAGGAGTTATTGAGGCGAATAGCATGGATGCGTTTACGGGAAAGCAAGATAAGCACGAGGAAGGAAGGAATAGAAGGATATCTTGATGGGTTGAGATGAAAAGCGGTGAGGAGAGGCTCATGTGAGCATAAAGACCAACACAGGGCCAATTAGCCTTTTTGTGCTGCAATTTCTATGTAATTCTGTGTAAAGGACTCAATTTTAATCTGATTAACAGTGAGCAACAACTTTAAAAAATGGTCGATGCAGCATTCTAAAGTAGTTAAGCAGAGAAAGGCAACTTACATTGATGACACAGGCATCTTTTGGGCGGCCATCCTGAGTAACAAAGCATCCAATTGGAAATCCAGGGTTGCAAAACTTTTGGCCATCTTCCACATCATAGCACCATGTGACAGGCATGTTATCAATGATCCTACAAAATGTACGACACTAAGAATTACACAAGTCAAATTACATAAGATGGAAAAGAATATGAATTCTAATGTAGCATTTTTAAAACTCAACTTTAAAAATAGAGTAGATCTTCACATTAACATGTTACCAGGCAGCCAGCCAAACAGTGCATTCAAATAAACCCGTTCCGAAGAAGGGTCACTGACTCGAAACGTTAACTCTGCTTCTCTTTTCACAGATGCTGCCAGACCTGCTGAGTGGTTCCAGCATTTCTTGTTTTTATTGCATTTAAATAAGTGCCAGAAGCAACCAGGTGTGGGAGCAGTTTGTGACACATCAGCAGTGTGGTTTGGTCATGAATTATTCAAGCATCGCTTTACCAAAATGACAATGAGGAAACTGTCAAAAAACTGGAAAACAACGAATCTTCGCAAACATGCCTCTAGTATAATCTCAGGTCCAAAATGGCCAAGGGAATGACCTACCCTGATCTCTTACAAGCTCAACGAGAGATAAGCTGGTTGACTACAATTATCTATTTGTCCTTACAGAGAAGCAGGTCCCCTCCTGAAGAATTGCTGAACAAAAAGGACCAAGGTCCATCTAGTTCATGTTCTGCTATCCCACTAATCGGCAAACCATCTTCCTCAACAGTACAGCTGAGCAGCATAATCATGAGATGACCCAAATGCTCAAAGAATAAAGACTGTTTTCCCCACTTGAGATGTTATGCTCAGAACTCCCAGCCAAAATTTTGATAAGGTACCACTAGGTAGGCTCAAGACAAAAGATTAGGACATATGCAGTCTGGGGACTAATAGCTGAATGGATAGTGAATTAGTGAAAAAAAATTTATATCCTTCAAGTCCTCCTCCAGAGACTGAGCACATAGTCTAAGCTGACACTTCAGTGCAGTACTGAGAGAGTGCTACACTATTGGAGGTGCCGAGACAGTAATCCAAGGCCCCGTCTGTCCTCTCAGGCAGGCGTACAGGATCCCACGGCACTATTTCAAAGACAATCAATGGAATTTTCTCCTTGGCGACGCGACCAATATTTATGCCTCAACCATCACCTAAAAACTGGCTATCTAGTCAATTATTTCATTGCTGTTCAAGAGACCTTGCTGTGCACAAATTGGCTGGTGCATTTCTTTACATTACATTGACTACACTTTACAGCCAATGAAATAGTTTTTGTGAAGTGTTTTGGGACATCCTCAGGTCGCGAAAGGCATTAGATAAATGCAATCCTTTTTTTAAAAAAATAAAAATGCACTTTAAGCTTGATTGGTAGTGAGCCATTCATTTCCAGGTGATCTCAGCTGTAGACCTGATTGAACTCAGATGGTAGAACATGGACTCCAGGTGGAACCACCTTGAGCTCGGAGGGAAAAAAACAGCCAGGATTCCTAATTTGCTTATATACAAAAAAGAGCCAGAGGTGCAATGAGGATACTTTTTTTATGCAACAAGTTATGATAATCTGGAATGCACTGCCTGAAATGGTATAGTAAGCAAATTCAATAGCAACTTTCAGAATAAAATTGGATAAATACTTGAAGGGGAAAATTTGCAGGGCAATGGGAAAGAGCAGGGTGAGTGGGACAAATTGGATAGTCTTTCAAAGAGCTTGCATGGGCAGAATGAGCTAAATGGACTTCTGTGCTGAAAGATTCAATGATAGGATATTTTTTCTGCAGTACAAGAAAGGATAGAGTGGGGTAAAGGGTACGCAGATTGGAGGAAGGTACTCCACAAGGATCAATGCTGGGTGTTAAATGGATCCAAGTCAAATAGCGAAGAATAAATAAAAGCAAAATACTGCGGATGCTGGAAATCTGAAATAAAAAAAAGAAATGCTGGAACCACTCTGCAGGTCTGGCAGCATCTGTGGAAAGAGAAGCAGAGTTAACGTTTCGGGTCAGTGACCCTTCTTCGGAACTAGCAAATATTAGAAATGTCAAAGGTTATAAGCAAAGTGAGCTGGGGGTGGGGCAAAAGATAACAAAGGAGAAGGTGTAGATTGGACAAGGCCACATAGCTGACCAAGAGGTCATGGAGCAAAGGCAAACAATATGTTAATGGTGTGTTGAAAGACAAAGCATTAGATCAAATAGGGTGTTAACGGACTGAAGAATGAACAGCAGCAAGTCCAAACATGAAAAACAAAACAGTGGGTAAGCAAACTGAACAAACAACAATGAAATGAAATTAAGAAAAAAAGTTGTAAAAAATGTTAATAAAAAATAAAAAACTAAATAAAAGTAAAATGGGGGGCCCGTCATGCTCTGTAATTATTGAACTCAATGTTCAGTCCGGCAGGCTGTAGTGTGCCTAATCGGAAAGAGATGCTGTTCCTCGAGCTTGCGTTGATGTTCACTGGAACACTGCAGCAAGCCCAGGATAGAGATGTGAGCATGAGAGCAGGGGGGAGTGTTGAAATGGCAAGCAACCGGAAGCTCAGGGTCCTGCTTGCGGACTGAGCGGAGGTGTTCCGCAAAGCGGTCACCCAGTCTGCGTTTGGTCTCCCCAATGTAGAGCAGACCACATTGTGAGCAGCAAATACAGTACACTACATTGAAAGAAGTACAAGTAAATCGCTGCTTCACCTGAAAGAAGTGTTTGGGGCCTGGGATAGTGAGGAGAGAGCAGGTAAATGGGCAGGTATTACACCTCCTGCGATTGCAGGGGAAGGTGCCATGGGACGGGGACGAGGTGGTGGGGGTAATGGAGGAGTGGACCAGGGTGTCGTGGAGGGAACGATCCCTTCGGAATGCTGACGGGGAAGGGAGGGGAAGATGCATTTGGTAGTGGCATCACGCTGGAGGTGGCGAAAATGGCGGAGGATGATCCTTTGGATATGGAGGCTGATGGGGTGGAAAGTGAGGACAAGGGGAACCCTGTCACGGTTCTGGGAGGGAGGGGAAGGGGTGAGGGTAGAGGTGCGGGAAATGGGCCGGACACGGTTGAGGGCCCTGTCAACCACAGTGGGAGGAAATCCTCGGTTGAGGAAAAAGGAGGTCATATCAGAAGCACCGTCATGGAAGGTAGCATCATCAGAGCAGATGCGTCGGAGACGGAGAAACTGGGAGAATGGAATGGAGTCCTTACAGGAGGCAGGGTGTGAAGAAGTGTAGTCGAGGTAGCTGTGGGAGTCGGTGGGCTTATAATGGATATTAGTAGACAGCCTATCCCCAGAGATGGAGACAGAGAAGTTGAGGAAGGGAAGGGAAGTGTCAGAGACGGACCATGTAAAAGGTGAGAGAAGGGTGGAAATTGGAAGCAAAGTTGATAAAGTTTTCCAGTTCAGGGCGGGAGCAGGAAACGCACCGATACAGTCATCAATGTACCGGAAAAAGAGTTGGGGGAGGGGGCCTGAGTAGGACTGGAACAAAGAATGCTCGACGTATCCCACAAAAATACAGGCATAACTCGGACCCATAGTGAAGAATGAAGCTAGACACAGATCTTTTTCTTGATAGCAGGTTTGTTCACAGAATGCAGCATTACATATCTCTTCCTACTCCTTTACCCTCCACCAAACCCACCCCTCCCCCATCGTGTCCCAGCAGCTCTTTATATCCGCGCTAAGTCCTTAATTAAACAATGCTCTTCACCTGTGTGTTTTAACATAATTAACCTACATTAACACTGGGGCCATGGTTAATGATTTGGACATAGAAACAAGTAACTCAATATCAAAATTAGCAGATGATACCAAAGCATGGGGTGGGGTGGGCATAGCAAGCACCAAAGAAAATTGCAACAAGATATTGAAGCATAAATTGGTAAATGAACTTTAATGTAGATAAATGTGAGGTGATGCACTTTGGTAGGAAAAGCAAAAACATCACCTGCACCTTAGAAAATAAGAAATTGATTGGGGTAAAAGAGCAAAATGAACCACAGATACAGGTGAACCAATCATTAAAAGTAACATTGAAAGAAAGCAATTAAACTTGCTAACAAAGCACTGGGACTTATTTCTAGGGAAATAGAATTAAAAAGTAGTGAAGTTATGTGAAACTTTACAGGACACTGGTCAGGCCAGTACTGTGCTGGTCTCCGTACTATAAAGACATAGAAACAACCACCTATATTTATATAGCACCTTTAACATAATAAAACGTCCCAAGACGCTTCACAGGAGCATTATAAAAAAAAATATCGCACCAAGCCACATAAGGAGGTATTAGGCAGATGACCAAAAGTTTAGTCTAAGAGACAGACTCTAAGGAATGCCTTAAAGGAGGAAAAAGAGAGGGAGAGGCGGAGAGTTGTACAGAGGGAATTCCAGAGCTTCGGGCCTGGGCAACTGAAGGTGCAGCCACCAATGGTGGACTGATTAAAATCAGGGATCATCAAGAGGCCAGAATTAGAGCAGCACAGATATCTCGGAGGGTTGTGGGGCTGGAGGAAATTACAGAAATAGGGAGGGGCGAGGCCATGGAGGGTTTTGAAAACAAGGATGAGATTTAAAAATCAAGACGTTGCTTGACCAGGAGCCAATGTAGGTCAGTGAGCAGAAGGTGATAAGTGCACAGGACTTGGTGCGAGCTAAGACACAGGCAGCAGTTTTCGATAACCTCAGTTTACAGAGGGTAGAACGTGGGAGACCAGCCAGAAATGCGTTGGAATAGTCAAGTCTAGAGGTGTAAGGCATGAATGAGGGTAAATATTAATGATTTAGACTTAAATGTGGGAGGCATGATTGGGAAATTTGCAGACGACAAAAATTGGCCGTATAGTTGAAAGTGAAGAGGATAGCTGTAGACTCCAGAATTATATCAATGGTTTGGTTGAGTGGGTGGAAAAGTGGCAAATGGAATTCAATCCAGAGAAGTGTGAGGTCATGCATTTAGGAGAGCAAACAAAGCAAGGGAATACATAATAAATGGGAGGATATTGAGGGTGAGAAGTGAAGACACCTTGGAGTGCATGTCCACAGGTCCTTAAAAGTGGCAGGATAGGTAGATAAAGTGAAGGCATAAGGAATGCTTTCCTTTATTAGCCGAGGTATAGAATACAAAACCAGGGATGTAATGCTGAAACCGTATAAAACACTGGTTAGGCCACAGTTGGAGCATTGCATACAGTTCTGGTCACATTACAGGAAGGGCAGGTTTGCGGCTGCCTGCAATGAATTTGGCCTAACCATCAGCCTCAAGAAAACAAACATCATGGGGCAGGACATCAGAAATGCTCCATCCATCAATATTGGCGACCACGCTCTGGAAGTGGTTCAAGAGTTCACCTACCTAGGCTCAACTATCACCAGTAACCTGTCTCTCGATGCAGAAATCAACAAGCACATGGGAAAGGCTTCCACTGCTATGTCCAGACTGGCCAAGAGAGTGTGGGAAAATGGCGCACTGACACGGAACACAAAAGTTCGAGTGTATCAAGCCTGTGTCCTCAGTACCTTGCTCTATGGCAGCAAGGCCTGGACAACGTATGTCAGCCAAGAGCAACGTCTCAATTCATTCCATCTTCGCTGCCTCTGGAGAATACTTGGCATCAGGTGGCAGGACCGTATCTCCAACACAGAAGTCCTCGAGGCGGCCAACATCCCCAGCTTATACACACTACTGAGTCAGTGGCGCTTGAGATGGCTTGGCCATGTGAGCCACATGGAAGATGGCAGGATCCCCAAAGACACATTGTACAGCGAGCTCGCCACTGGTATCAGACCCACCGGCCGTTCATGTCTCCACTTTAAAGACGTCTGCAAACGCGACATGAAGTCCTGTGAGATTGATCACAAGTCGTGGGAGTCAGTTGCCAGCGTTCGCCAGAGCTGGCGGGCAGCCATAAAGGCGGGGCTAAAGTGTGGCGAGTCGAAGAGACTTAGCATTTGGCAGGAAAAAAGACAGAGGCGCAAGGGGAGAGCCAACTGTGTAACAGCCCCGACAAACAAATTTTTCTGCAGCACCTGTGGAAGAGCCTGTCACTCCAGAATTGGCCTTTATAGCCACTCCAGGCGCTGCTTCACAAACCACTGACCACCTCCAGGCGCGTATCCATTGTCTCTCGAGATAAGGAGGCCAAAGAAACAGGAAGGACATAACTGCTCTGGAGAGAGTACAGAGGAGGTTTACAAGAATGTTGCCAGGGCTTGAAAGTTGCAGCTACAAGGAAACCCTAAAGATTAGGGTTGTTTTCCTCAGAACAGAGGAGGCTGAGGGGTGACTAAATTGAGATGTACAAAATTATGAGGGGCCTGGATAGAGTAGACAGGAAGGACCTGTTTCCCCAAGCGGAGAGGTCAATTACCAGGGGGCACAGATTTATGGCGATTGGCAGAAGGATTAGAGGGGACATGAGGAAAAACTATTTCACCCAAAGGGTGGTGGGTGTCTGGAATTCACTGCCAGGAACAGTGGAGGAGGCAGAAACCCTCAACTCATTTAAAAAAGGTACCTGGACCTGAAGTGCTGTAACCTGCAAGGCTACAGACCAAATGCTGGAAGGTGGGATTAGATTGGGTGGCTAGATTTTTTCAGCCAGCGCAGACACAATGGGCTGAATGGCCTTTTTCTGTGCCGTAACTTTTCTATGGTTCTACAGTTTCAGCAACAGATGAGCTGAAAAAGTGGGGCAATGTTAGAGGTGGAAAAAGGCAATATTAGTAATGTGCGAATATGAAGTTCGAGTCAAATGTGATATCAAGGGACAGATACTTAATGAGGTAGAGTTGGGATGTGGAAGGAATTTGTGGGTACTGAGCAATACAAGGAAGTGATCAGAGATGGACTTCAGGAAAAAATTCCTTACTTGGAGAGTGGTTAGAATGTTGAACTGACTACATGTGTAGAGTGTCGATTGGAAGGCAGCGAATTTCAATGCGATGAGAAGGGATCTAGCCAGGGTAAAATGGAACCAAAGACTAACAGGAAGAGATGCTTCAGGTACAGGTTAGGTACATTCCAACAAGGGCGAAAGGTAAGAGAACCAAAAGCAGGGCACCTTGGATGATGAGGGACATAGAGATTATGATAAAACAAAAAGAGAGGGTGTACCATGCATGTCAGGTGAATTCTTCAAGAGCCAGGCCAAATCCAACAAGTTGACTGAGGAAGTGAAGAGGAAAATAAGACTGGCAGAGAGAGAATATGAAAACAGAATGGTAGTCAACACAAAAGGGAATTCAAAATATCTTGGATTGGCATGTAAATAGTAAGTGCGTAGCAAGAGGTGGAGTGGGGCCTATTAGGGACAAAGAGGATAATATATGCTCCAAGGCACAGAGCAAGACTACTATATGTAATAAGTACTGTGTATGAGTGTTCACTAAGGAAGTGGAATCTGACAAAATATCAGCAGAAGCAGAGAGAGTAGAGGCAACGGTTAGAGTAAAAATTGAGGGGGCTGGTACTAAAAAGGCTGGCTATGCTTAGGGTAGATAAGTCACCCGGTCCGGATGGCTTGCATCCTCGGAAGTGGGGATAGAGATAGCGGAAGGGCTTGCCATAATTTTACAATCTTCCCCATGTACAGGGTAGGTGCCAAAGGATTGGAGAGTAGCAAATGTGACACCCTCATTCAAGAAAGGGTGTAAGGACAGTCAGATTATCAGTGGTTTTAGAAATAATAATCAGGCGAGGAAAAAAAAAAATCAGACATTTGGAGAGGCAGAGTTAATTCAGGATAACCAGCAGAGATTTGTAAAAGGCACATCATGCTCGACTAACCTAATGGATTTTTTTGATGAAGTAAAAATGGTTGGAGAAGGGAATGCGGTGGATGTTGTTCATATGGATAAGAAGGCATCTGATAAGGTACTACTTAAAAGGCTGGTTAACAAAATTGAGGTTCATGGAATAGGAGGGTCAGTGTCCAATTGGATAAAAAAAATTGGTTCAAGGACAGAAAACAGCAAGTCATAGTAAATTGTTGTTTTTCAGACTGGAGGATCAGAGACCGTGGCGTTCCCCAAATTTGTGTTGAAACCACTGCTTTTTTTGCTACATATAAATGACTTAACCCTTGGAATACAGAGCAGAAACAAAAATTTGACAATGACACCAAACTTGGAGCTGTGGCAAACAGTGAAGATGATATGAACCGCCTGCAACAGGATATAGATAGGCGAGCAGAATGGTGGCAGGTAGAATTTAATAGGGACAAATGTGAGGTGATGCATTTTGTCAAAAGGGATAGGAAGGGAATATAGACTTAATGGCACAATTCTAAAGAATGCACAAGAACAGGGGGACTGGGGGTAACTGTGCATCGATCTTTGAAAGTGGCAGGACTCTTGTTTAATTCATTCGTGGGATGTGGGCATCGCTAGCAAGGCCAGCATTTATTGCCCATCCCTAATTGCCCTTGAGAAGATGGTGCTGAGCTGCCCTTCTTGAACTGCCACAGTCTTTGGGGTATAGATACAGCAACAGTGCTGTCAGGAAGGGGGTTGCAGGACTTACACCCAGCAACAGTGAAAGAATGGCATTATAGTTTCTTTTTATTCATTCATGGGATGTGGGCATCGCTGACTCGGCCAGCATTTTATTGCCCATCCTTTTTGCCCTCGAGATGGTGGTGGTGAGCTGCCTTCTTGAACCACTGCAGTCCATGCAGGATCGGTACACCCACAGTGCTATTAGGAAGGGAGTTCCAGGATTTTGGCCCAGCAACAGTGAAGGAATGGCGATATAGTTCCAAGTCAGGATGGTGTGTGACTTGGAGGGGAACTTGCAGATGGTGCTGTTCCCATGCATTTGCTGCCCTTGTCCTTCTAGTTGGTAGAGGTCGTGGGTTTGGAAGGTGCTGTCGAAGGAGCCTTGGTGCATTGCTGCAGTGCATCTTGTAGATGGTACATACTGCTGCCACTGTGTGTCGGTGGTGGAGGGAGTGAATGTTTGTAGATGGGGGGCCAAATCAAGCGGGCTGCTTTGTCCTGGATGGTATCGAGCTGCACCCATCCAGGCAAGTGGAGAGTATTCCATCACACTCCCGACTTGTGCCTTGTAGATGGTGGACAGGCTTTGGGGAGTCAGGAGGTGAGTTACTCGCTGCAGGATTCCTAGCCTCTGACCTGCTCTTGTAGCCACGGTATTTATTTGGCTACTCCAGTTCAGTTTCTGGTCAATGGTAACCCCTAGGATGTTGATAGTGGAGAATTCAGCGATGGTAATGCCATTGAACAAAGGGAGACAGTTAGATTCTCTCTTGCTGGAATTAGTCATTGCCTGGCACTTGTGCAGCGTGAATAGTCACTGTTGTGGATGTTGTCCAGGTCTTGCTGTATCTAGACACGGGCTGCTTTCGTAACTGAGGAGTCACAAATGGTGAACATTGTGCAAACAGCGAACATCCCCACTTCTGATGGAGGGAAGGTTAGGGTTATGATGAAGCAGCTGAAGATGGTTGGGCCAAAATCACTACTCTGAGGAACTCCTGCAGTGAGGTCTTGGGACTGAGATGATTGACCTCCAACAACCACAATCATCTTCCTTTGTGCTAGGTATAACTTCAATCAGCGGAGAGTTTTCCCCGATTCTCACTGACTCCATTTTTGCTAGGGCACCCTGATGCCATACTTGGTCAACTACTGCCTTGATGTCAAGGGCAGTCACTCTCGCCTCACCTCTGGAGTTCAGCTCTTTTGTCCATTTTTGGACCAAGGCTGTAATGAGGTCAGGAGCTGAAATGGCCCTGGCGGAACCCAAACTGAGCGTCAATGAGCAGGTTATTGCTGAGCAAGTGCTGCTTGATAGCGCTGTCGATGACACCTTCCATCACTTTGCTGATGATTGGGAGTAGATGGAGGAGTGGTAATTGGCCAGCTTGGATTTGTCCAGTTTTTTGTGCACAGGACATACCTGGGCAATTTTCCACATTGCAGGGTTGATGCCAGTGTGGTAGCTACACTGGAACAGCTTGACTAGGGGCACAGCTTGTTCTGGAACACAGGTCTTCAGCACTATTGTTGGAACGTTGTGAGGGCCCATAGCCTTTGCAGTATCCAGTGCCTTCAACCATTTCTTGATATCACGTGCAGTGAATCAAATCAGACTAGCATGTGTGATGCTGGGGACCTCAGGAGGACGCCGAGATGGATCAGACACTCGGCACTTCTGGCTCAAGATGGTTGCAAATACTTCAGTCTCATCTTTTGTACTGATGTGCTGGGCTCCATCACTGAGGATGGGGATACATGAATAGGATGGGAATAGAGGGATACGGTCCCCGGAAGTGCAGAAGGTTTTAGTTTAGGCAGGCATCAAGATCGGCGCAGGCTTGGAGGGCCGAATGGCCTGTTCCTGTGCTGTTTTGTTTGTGGAGCCACCTCCTCCTGTTGTTTCATTGTCCACCGCTTTCATAACTCGATGGGGCAGGACTGCAGAGCTCAGATCTGATCCGTTGGTCATGAGAACTATTAGCCCTGTCTGTTGCATGCTGTTTCTGTTGTTTGGCATGCAAATAGTCCTGTTTAGTAGCTTCACCAGGCTGATAGCTCATTTTTAGGTATGCCTGGTGCTGCTCCTGGCATGCCTTCCTGCACTCTTCATTAAAACAGGGTTGGGCCCTTGGCTTGATAGAAATGGTAGAGTAAGGAAATGCCAGGCCATGAGGTTACAAATTGTGGTTGAATACAATTCTGCTGCTGCTGATGGCCCACAGCACCTCAAGGATGCCCAGTTTTGAGTTGGTAGATCTGTTTGAAATCTATTCCATTTAGCACGGTGATAGGGCCACACAACACAATGCAGGATATCCTCAAAATGAAGATGGGACTTCATCTCCACAAGAACTGTGCGGTGACCACTCCTATCAATATGGTCATCAACAGATGCATCAGCGACAGGTAGATTGGTGAGGACGAGGTCAAGTAGGTTTTTCCCTCTTGTTGGTTCCTTCACCACCTGCCGCAGACCCAGTCTAGCAGCTATATCCTTTAGGAATCAGCCAGCTCAGTCGGTTGTGGTGCTACCGAGCCAATCTTGGTGATGGACATTGAAGTCCCCCTCCCAGAATACATTCTGTGCCCTTGCTACCCTCAGTGCTTCTTCCAATTGGTGTTCAACATGGGGAAGCACTGATTCATAGAAACAGAAACATAGAAAATAGGAGTAGGCCATTCAGCCCTTCGAGCCTGCACCACCATTCATTACGATCATGGCTGATCATCCAACTCAGTAATCTGTTCCCGCTTTCTCCCATATCCTTTGATCCCATTTGCCCCAAGAGCTATATCTAACTCCTTCTTGAAAACATACAATGTTTTAGCCTCAAATGCTTTCTGTGGTTCTTCCACACTATTAACATACCATTTGCCTTTGCTCCATGATGTTCTGGTCAGTTATTCTCTTGACCTTGTCCTATCTGCACCTTCTCTTTTGTTATCTCTTGCCCCACCCCCGCTTTACTTGCTTAAAACCTTTTACTTTTCTAATATCTGCCAGTTCTGATGAAGGATCACTGACCTGAAATGTTAACTTTGCTTCTCTCTCCATAGATGCTGCCAGATCTGCTGAGCATTTCCAGCATTTCTTGTTTGTGTTTCAGATTTCCAGCATCTGCAGTATTGCGCTTTTATTTTGGTCCTTTATAAAGCCCTGGTTCGGTCCCAACTGAAATATCGTGTCCAGTTCTGGTCACCAAACTTCAGGAAGGATGTGAGCGTGGTGGAAGCGGAAACAATTACTTCAAAAGGAAATTGGATGGCTACTTGAAGGAAATTAACTTACAGGGCTACGGGGGGTCGAGCAGGGCACTGAAAATGACTGGATAGCTCCATGGTGAGCTGGCCTGAACATACGAATTAGGAGCAGAAGTAGGCCACTTGGCCCCTCGAGCCTGCTCCACTATTCCATAAGATCATGGCTGATCTGATTGTGTCTTGAATTGCACACTCCCATCTACCCCTGACAACCTTTGAGTCCCTTGCCTAACAAGAATCTATCTACCTCCGCCTTAAAAATATTCAATGACCCCGACTCCACCACCTTCTGAGGCAGAGTGTTCCAAAGTCGCACAACCCTCAGAGAAAAAAATCTCATCTCTGTCCTAAAAGGACGACTCCTAATTTTAAAAACAGTGCCCCTGTTGGGCCAAATGGCCTCCTCCTGTGCCGTAAATGACTATGACTCTATAACAGGAAGTAGTTGAGGCAAATAGCTCAGTAGCTTTCAAAATGAAACTAGATGAATATGAGAGAAAAAAGAATAGAAAGATATGCTGAAAGATTAAGATGAGCTAAGAGGAACAAGGGGAGACTGGTGGTGAATGTAAACACCAGCAGACTGGTTGGACCAAATTGCCTGCTCTGTGCTGTAGATTGAATGGAAAATCTCTGAATTTATTAAAATCTGGGCAGAATTATAACAGTTCCATATTTTCCAGTGCAAATCTTGTAACAGAAGGTCAAAGGAATAACTAAGCGAAACACACAGTCTAGAAGCTATTCATCGTACGTACCAGTGGTGCTGGTAATTCAGAAGAATTCCTTTCTTTATGAAAGACAGCTTGTCTGCACTCAGTTTATCTTTCGGATCGTAGGATCTCACGCAAACTGATCTGCACGTTTCAGGTTTGTTAAACGTAAACTGTTGAGGGAAGAAAAGGGTTATTTTAGCTCATGAACCCAATTGTTAAATCATTCAGTCTTTATTACATAGCAAGTACAATAAATCTGGCCCCCAATACCAATGTAATGCAGCTGTATGACAAAATTACATTCTCACATTGGTTGATGACTTGAGAACTTGTAATGCAACACGTACATCGTTTGAACAAGTATGAATTGATGGTTTTAATCTGACTTCCATTAGACCAAAGGACTCCCATGCTAATTTTTTTTAAAAAGCCAATCTCTCATCTTGCTGCTCACAGTAAAGAGGACAGGCTGCTTTGCAAGGACTGACCCATTACAGCCTTGTAACATAGGATGCATCATTCTATCCGGTTATTTATCTCATTGCTGCTTGTGGAAGCTTGTTGTGCGTATATCAGCTTCCGCAGTTCCTACATTACAACAGTGACTTCGCTTCAACTAAGTCATTGGCTGTAAAACGCTTCGGGTCATCCTAAGGTTGTCAGGTGCTAGACAAATCAAAGTCCCCTAATGTACTGACAGGCTCACAGATCTCCTGTGGAGTTGCTATCAAAGTTTTGAGGTGAATGGGACACATTTTGTCATACACGTTTGTCTGGGGTACGGTAGCACAGTCCAGTGTTACTGGACTGGTAATCAGAGGCCTGGACTAATGATCAGGATATCGGAGTTCAAACTCCACCATGGCAGCTGGGGAATTCAAATTCAGTTCATAAATCTGCAATTAAAAGCTGGTTTCAGTCGTGGTGACCATAACACTACCAGACTGACATACAAACCCATCAGCTTCACCGAAGTCTGTTCGTTAAGGACTACAGATTTCTTTCCTCGGTCTGGCCTACATGTGACTCCAGGCCCAGAGCAATGTGATCGACTCCTGAATGCCCTCTGAATTGGCCTAGCAAGCCACTCAGTTGCTTGCCACCACCTTCTCAAGGGCAATAAAAATGGGCAATAAATACTGGCCTTGCCAGCAATTCCTTCACCCTGTGAAGGACAAAAAAATGAAAGCTTTTCCAGCAGTATAGTACAGTGCAGCCTCTCCGACGATACAGGTGTCCCTCACTGCTGCCTTTCCAAAAGTGTAGCGCGCTCTCAGCACTGCACTATTATGTCAGCCTAGATTTTGTGTTCAAGTCTTTGCAGTGGAACTTCACAACCTTCGGACTCAGAGGCACATCTGCTACCCACTGACCCACAATATGATAGGATTACTAGATCATGAAGCACATTGCATTATAGTTGGGTCTAGTAATTTTTTGTGCACAACATATATGATTTGATACAACTTTCCTACTCAAAAATGCAAAATAATAGAATAGCCAAAAACCTACCACAAATAATTACATTAATTAATTTTCATTAAACAAAAAATAACACATTGTTTATACTTCCATATAAAATTCATTCATGTGCAATTTCTTTTGCATGCTTCCCTCTCTCTATTTTAGTTAAAACAGCAGAATTGAATTACACATCAAGGAGCACTTGCTCCAAGAACAGTAGGGGCAGCAGTGATGGCATTTTTAGTGTATGCAAAGTGGAGTTTGTCCCATCTATTACAAGCTGAAGAGGGTTCAGACTAAAACAGAGTTTGGGTGTAAGGACAGTCCCAGCAACGACAGGCCAGTTAATTTTGCACCAGTGGTAGATAATGTTTTAGAAGCAAGAATCAGGGGGGAAAAAAAATCAACAGGCACTTGGAGAGGTTTGAGCTAATTAAGGATAGCCAGCACAGATTTGTAAAAAGGCACATCATGCTTGACTAATCTAATTGAATGTTTTGATGAAGTAACAGAGAAGGTTGATGAAAGGAATGCTGTGAATGTTATCTATTTGGATTTTAAGAAAGCATTTGATAAGGTACCGCATAAAAGGCTGGTTAACAAAATTGAGGTTCATGGAATAGGAAAATCAATGTCAGCTTGGATAAAAATTGGCTTAAGGACAGAAAACAGCGAGTCGTGATAAATGGCTGCTTTTCGGACTGGAGGATGATGGACAGTGGTGTTCCCCAAGGGTCAGTGCTAGAACCACTACTATCAATGACTTGGATCTTGGAATCCAGAGTAGAATTTCGAAATTTACCGTGATACCCAACTACTCTTTCCCTGGTTATCCTCTTACCCTTAATATACTTATAAAACACCTTGGGATTTTCCTTTATCTTGCCCGCCAGTGTTTTTTTCCCACAGTGTTTTTTCCCTCTTCGCTCTCCTAATTACTTTTTTTAAGTGCCACCCTACACTTTCTATACTACTCGAGTGCCTCCGCTGTTTTCAGCGCTTGGGATCTGCCATAAGCCTCCTTTTTTTTCCTGATCCAATCCTCTATATCCCTTGAGATCCAGGGCACCCTGGACTTGTTGGTAATACCCTTCACCTTAACGGGTACATGTTGGCTCTGAACTCTCACAATTTCCTCTTTGAATGACTCCCACTGATGTGATGTAGACTTTCCTACAAGTTGCTGCTCCCAGTCCACTTTGGCCAGATCCTGTTTTATCATATTGAAAATCGGCCTTCCCCCAATTCAGTACCTTTATTTCTGGTCTATCTTTGTCCTTTTCCATAACTACCTTAAATCTTACAGAGTTATGGTCACTATCCCTGAAATGCTCCCCCACTGACACTTCTACCACTTGGCTGGCTTCACTCCCTAGGATTAGGTCCAGTACTGCCCCTTCTCTTGTAGGACTTTCTACATACTGGCTCAAAAAGCTCTCCTGTATGCATTTTCAGAATTCCGCCCCCTTTAAGCCTTTTTCACTAAGACTATCCCAGTTAATATTGGGGAAGTTGAAACCCCTACGATTATTACCCTATTATTTTTACACCTCTCAGAGATTTGCCTACATATCTGCTCCTCTATCTCTTGCTGACTGTTTGGAAGCCTGTAGTACACGTCCAGCCAAGTGATTGCCCCCCCGTTTTGTTTATAAGTTCTACCCAAATGGCCTCATTTGAGGAACCTTCTAAGATGTCATCCCTCCTTACTGCAGTAATTGACTCCTTGATCAACAGTGTAATGCCACCTCCTCTTTTATCCCCTCCTCTGTCACGCCTGAAGATTCTATACCCTGGAATATTGAGCTGTCAGTCCTGTTCCTCCCTCAACCATGTCTCTGTGATAGCAATAATATCATAATCCCATGTGCTAATCAATGCCCTCAAATCATCTGCCTTACTAGTAAGACTCCTTGCATTAAAATAGATGCAATCCAACCTTGCATTTTTCCCTTGTGCCTTAACAGGTCGATATTTGCTCTGCCTTCCAGACAGACTTACTTTCTGTTCTATATTACCCCCTACTGTACCTCCACTCTGTATCCCATCCCCCTGCCAAATTAATTTAAACCCCCCCTCCCAACAGCACTAGCAAATCTCCCAGCAAGGATGCTTGGCCCATTCCGGTTCAGGTGCAACCCGTCCAACTTGGACAGGTCCCACCTTTGCCCAAAACAGACCCAGTGATCCAAGAAACTAAAGCCCTCCCTCCTGCACCACCTCCTCAGCCACGTATTCATCTGCTCTATCCTCCTATTTCTAAACGTGGCACCGGGAGTAATCCAGAGATTACAACCTTAGAGGTCCTGCTTTTTAATCTGCTACCTAGCTCCCTAAATTCTTGTTGCAGGACTTCATCCCTTTTTCTACTTATGTCGTTGGTACCAATGTGTACCACAACCTCTGACTGCTCACCCTCCCCCTTCAGAATGTCCTGCAGCCGCTCCCTGACATCCTTGACTGTAGCACCAGGGAGGCAACATACCATCCTGGAGTCACGTTTGCAGCCACAGAAACGCCTATCTGTACCCCTTACGATAGAATCCCCTATCACTCTTGCTCGCCCATTCCTTTTTTCTTCCCTGCTGTGCAGCAGAGCCATCCTTGGTGCCACAAACCTGGCTATTGCTGCTTTCCCCTGGGAGGCCATCCCCCCAACTGCATCCAAAGTGGTATATCTGTTTGAGAGGGGGATGGCCACAAGGGACTCCTGTACTACCTGCCTGTGCCTACTACTCCGCCTGGTGGTCACCCATCCCTTATCTGACTGTGTTGCCATTACCTGCGTTGTGACCACCTCTCTAAACATGCTATCCATGACATCCTCAGCATCACGGATGCTCCATAGTGAATCCACCCACAGCTCTAGCTCCGTAATGCAGGTAGTCAGTAGCTGCAGATGGATACACCTCTTGCACACATGGCTGTCAGGGACACTGGAAGCATCCCTGATTTCCCACATAGTGCAGGAGGAGCATACCATGAACGCGAGCTCTCCTGCCATGACTTACCTTTAAATTATTTTAGTTACTCCCTTTAAAAAAATACTAATTACACTAGAGGCCTTGTTCTACTCCAAACACTACCCAGTACAATCTAAAGTCCTTAATAAATTACACTAATTTCAGTAGTACTACTCATCTGATCACCTGAGGTTTTTTTTTTTAAAAAAGAACTTTCCCCTTTTTTAAGCAATTTAAATGCACTAACAGCTGTTACTTAGCCAACCAATCACCTTGCAGAATTCACTAAGCTTTTTTTCCCTCTTTGAGGGTCAGTGCGTGCCGAGAGACACAGGGAGTGTGCCACCGCTCTGCTCCCAGGTAAGTGAAAGAGGACCTCGAGCCCCGCTCTTTATTTACAGCCGCCGCTCCGGATCAGGTTCCACGCAGGTCTATCAGTCGCCGCTGCACTCTGCTCCCAGGTGTTGTAAATAGTGAGGAGGAAATCCTTAGATTACAGGACGATATAGATGGGCTGGTAAAATGGGCGGAGCAGTGGCAAATGGAATTTAATCCTGAGAAGTGCGAGGTGATGCATTTTGGGAGGACTAACAAGGCAAGGGAATATACAATGGATGGTAGGACCCCAGGAAGTACAGAAGGTCAGAGGGACCTTGGTATACTCGTCCATAGATCACTGAAGGCAGCAGCACTGGTCGATAAGGTGGTTAGGAAGGCATATGGGATACTTGCCTTTATTAGCTGAGGTATAGAATATAACAGCAGGGAGGTTATGATGGAGCTGTATAAAATGCTAGTTAGGCTGCAGCTGGAGTACTGTGTACAGTTCTGGGCACCACACTATAGCAAGAATATGATTGCACTGGAGAGGATGCAGAGGAGATTCAACAGGATGTTGCCTGGGCTGGAGCATTTCAGCTATGGAGAGAGACTGAAAAGGCTAGGAATGTTTTCCTTGGAGCAGAGAAGGCTGAGGGGGGACATGATTGAGGTGTACAAGATTATGAGGGGCATTGATAGTTTAGATAGGAAGAAATTTTTTCCCTTAGCAGAGGAGTCAATAACCAGGGGGCATAGATTTAAGGTAAGGGGCAGGAGGTTTAGGGGGGATTTGAGGAAAAACTTTTTCACCCAGAGGGTGGTTGGGATCTGGAACGCACTGCCTTAAGAGGTGGTGGAGGCAGGAACCCTCAACATTTAAGAAGTATTTCGATGAGCACTTGAAACGCCAGAGCAAACAAGGCTACGGGCCAAATGCAGGAATATGGGATTAGAATAGTTGGGTGCTGGATAGCCGGCACAGACACGATGGGCCGAAGGGCCTGTTTCTGTGCTGCATAACTCTATGACTCGACGACTCGATGGAGAAGCGGCAAACAGGAGGATGATACAAATCGGCTGCCACAGGACATAGATCAGCTAGCAGAATGGCAGATGGAATTTAATACTGACAAATGTGACATGATGCATTTTGACAGTAGATAGGGTGAGGCAATATAGACTTTATGGCACAGTTCTAAAGAGTGTGCAGGAACAGAGGGACCTTGGGTTGCACATGCATGAACCTTTGAAGGTGGCAGGACATATTGAGAGAGTGGTTAGCAAACAATATGGGATCTTGAGGTTCATAAATAAAGGCATTGATTACAAAAGTAGGGAACATATGCTGAACATGGTCAATCATCTAAGTCCCAGGGCATCACTGCAGGAGTTCCTCAGGGTAGTGTCCTAGGCCCAACCATCTTCAACTGCTTCATAAACGACCATCCCTCCATCATAAGGTCAGAAGTGGGGATGTTCGCTGATGATTGCACAATGTTCAACACCATTCATAACTCCTCAGATACTGAAGCAGCCTTTGTCCAGATGCAGCAAGACCTGGACAACATCCAGGCTTAGGCTGATAAGTGGCAAGTAACATTCGCACCACGCAGGTGTCAGGCAATGAATCTCAAACAAGAGAGAATCTAACCATCTCCCCTTGATGTTCAATGGTATTACTATCGCTGAATACCCCACTATCAACATCTTGGGGGCTACCACTGACCAGAAACTGAACTGGACCAGTCATGTAAATGCTGTGGCTATAAAAGAAAAGGTCACAGGATAGGAACTCTGCGGCGAGTAACTCACCTCCTGTCTCCCCAATGACTGTCCTCCATCTACAAGGCACAAGTCAGGAGTATGACGGAATACTTTCCACTTGCCTGGATGGATGCAGCTCCAACAACACTCAAGAAGCTCAACACCATCCAGGACAAAGCAGCCTGCTTGATTGGCACCCCATCCACCATCTTCAACATTCACTCCCTCCACCACAAATGTGTACCATCTACAAGATGCACTGCAGCAACTCACCAAGGCTCCTTCCACAGCACCTTCCAAACCTGCGACCTCTACCACTGAGAAGGACAAGGGCAGCAGATGCATGGGAAAACCACCTGCAACTTCCCCTCCGAGCCACACAGCATCCTGACGTGGAACTATATCACCGTTCCTTCATTGTCGTTGGGTCAAGATCCTGGAACTCCCTTCCTAACAGCACTGTGGATGTACCTACGCTCCAAGGACTGCAACGATTCAAAAAGGCAGCTCACCATCACCTTCTCCATGAAACTGCAGGATTGATCGATTGAACACATGGCTGGAGAATTGGTGTAGTAGGGAAGGAATCAGATTTCTGAGGCATTGGGACCAGTTCTGGGGCAGGTGGGACCTCTTCAAGATGGGTGGGCTACACCTTAACAGGACCAGAACTAACATCCTCGCAGAGAGATTGGCTAGTGCTGTTGGGGAGGATTTAAACCATCTTGTCAGGGGGATGGGAACCTGAGGGGTAGCTCAAATTGGAAAGTAGTAAAGCTGGTAACAAGAGGCAGAAAAGGAGCAAGCAACATTAGAAGGCAGGCGAAACAAAGGCAAGCATCAACTAGGTTTAGAATGCAGAATAATATCAAGATGAAGAGGTTAAGGACACTCTACCTGAATGCACATGGCATTCGCAACAAGGTAGATGATTTAAAGGCCCAAATAGAGGTAAATGGGTGTGATCTAATTGTCATTATGGAAACATGGCTACAGACCAAGACTGGGAACTGAATATTAAAGGATATTTGACATTTAGGAAGGACAGGCAAAAAGGAAAAGGAGGTGGTGTTGCACTGATAAGGGATGGGATCAGTACATTAGTAAGGGAGGATCTGAGATCATTAGAACAAAACGTGGAATCTGTTTGGGTGGAACTAAGAAACAGTATGGGGCGGCAAACATTGGTAGGAGTTGTTTATCGGCCACCAAACAGTAGTGGTAGTGTTGGACATGGTATTCATCAGGAAATTAAAGAAGCATGTAGCATGGGTACTACAGTAATCATGGGTGACTTACATCTACACATAGACTGGGTAAACCTAATGAGCGCTAATGCTGTGTAGGACAAGTTTCTGGAGTGTGTTAGGGATGGTTTTCTCGAGCAGTATGTTGAGGAATAGAGAACAGGCTATTTTAGATCTAGTATTTTGTAATGAGAAAGGGCTAATTAATAATCTTGTTGTAAAAGAACCTTTAGGGATCAGTGACTGTAATATGACAGAATTTTACATTATGTTTGAAAATGAGATAGTTAAATCTGAAGCCAGGGTGTTAAATCTGAACAAAGGAAATTATGGAGTTATGAGGGACAAACTGGCTGAAGTGGATTGGGAAAATACATTAAAAGGTACATAGGCAATGGATAGTCTTTAAAGAAATATTATAGTTTACAACTATACTTTCCTTCAAGGCAGTCAACGGAAGTTAAGGATTGTATAAGATTAAAAGAAAAGGCCTATAAAGTTGCCAGAAATAGTAGTAAACCTGAGGATTGGGAGGATTTTACAATACAGCAAAAGGAGGACAAAGAAACTGATAAAGGGAGTATTGAATATGAATGTAAGCAAACAACAAACATAAGAACGGACTGCAAAAGCTTCTATAGGTACGTAAAAAGGAAACGTTTGCCTCAGACAAATGTGGGTCCATTACAGGCTGAGTCAGGACAATTTATCACGGAGAACAGAGAAATGGCAGAGAAACTACATGATTACTTTGTGTCTGTCTTCACCGAAGAAGATACAAGAGACCTCCCAGAATTAGAGACCCTAGGGACTAGGGAGAATGAGGAATTGTGAGAAATTTGTATTAGTAAGAAGATTGTATTGGAGAAATTAATGGGACTTAATGGAGTTTTTTTGAGGATGTTACTAAAAGAATTGATAATGGAGAGTCGGTGGACGTGGTATTCTTGGATTTTCAGAAAGCTTTTGATAAAGTCCCCCACAGGAAGATGGTTAGCAAAATTAAAGCACATGGGGTAGGAGGTAATATACTGACATGGATTAAGGATTGGTTAACAGGCAGAGAGTAGGAATAAATGTGTCACTCTCGTGTTGGCAGGCTGTGACTAGGGGGATACTGCAAGGATCAGTGCTTGGGCCCCAGCTGTTCACAATGTACATCAATGGTTTGGATGTGGGGACCAAATGTAGTATTTCCATGCTTGCAGATGACACAAAACTAGGTGGGCATGTGTGTTGTGAGGAAGATACAAAGTGGCTTCAAGGGGATTTGGACAGACTTAGTGAGTGGGCAAGAATGTGGCAGATGGAATATAATGTGGAAAAATGAGAGGTTATCCACTTTGATAGGAGGAACAGATGTGCAGAGTATTTCTTAAATGGTAAGAGATTAGAAAGTGTAGATGTACAAAGGGATCTGGGTGTCCTTGTCAATAAGTCACTGAAAGCTAACATGCAGGTGCAGCAAGTATGTAAGGCTAATGGTGTGTTAGCCTTTATCGCAAGAGGATTTGGGTTGCAAAGTAGTGAAGTCTTGCTTCAATTGTATAGAACCTTGCTTAGACCACACCTGGAGTACTGTGTGCAGTTTTGGTCCCCTTACCTTAGGAAGGATATTATTGCCATAGAGGGAGTGCAACGAAGGTTCACCAGACTTGGTCCCGGGATGGCAGGACTGTCCTATGAAGAGAGATTGGGGAAAACTGTGCCTGTATTCTCTAGAGTTACGAAGAATGAGAGGTGATCTCATTGAAACCTACAAAATACTTAAAGGGATAGACAGGGCAGATGCAGCTAAGATGTTTCCCCCTGGTTGGGGAGTCTAGAACTGTGAATTGTGGGGACACAATTTCAAAATAAGGGGGAAGCCACTTAGGACAGAGATGAGGAGAAACTTCTTTACTCAGAGGGTTGTGAATCATTGGAATTTTCTACCCCAGAGGACTGTGGAAGCTCAGTCACTGAGTATGTTTAAAGTAGAGATTGATAGATTTCTAAATACCAATAATAAAGGGATATGGGGATAGTGTGGGAAAAAGGCATTGAAGTAGATGATCAGCCTTGATTTTACTGAATGGTGGGGCTGGTTCGATGGGCTGAATGGCCTACTCCTGTTCCTATGATCTCAAGGGCAATTAGGGATGAGCAATAAATGCTGGTCTAGCCAGCAACACCCACATCCCCCTAACGAATTAAAAAAAAAGATGAGAAATGTATAGAAAAATATGCTGATCGTGTGAGATGAAGTAGGGTGGGAGGAGGCTCATGTGCAGCGTAAACACCAACACAGACTAGTTGGGCCAAATGGCCTGTTTCTGTGCTATACATTCCATGCACTTCCACGTGAATACCTCTTCTAGTGAGATTAAAGTGATTGTATACCAATTTATTTAAATTTTAAATTAAATTAAGCAAGTGAAATTCTTCAATTATTGCCAATCACATTCAAATTGTCTCAAAGTGCAGTACCTTGTATGGAGACGACTCGATCCTCTCTCCAAACAACACCTGTCCCAAATTTTCAGAAGGTCGTTTCTCAGTTCCATTCTGACAAAAGTCAAACCTTCAAAAAGGTAAATACACAATTGTAACTGCATTTTCACTCCAGCTTTGTCAAGCTCTAGCATAGCAAATGTTTTATTTTAATACAACTGGTGTGACCACTGGGGACAGCCTGATTCCACTCCCAACATTTGGAAGCAGCATCAATGTGAGCTGTTACACGCGAGTACTGTTCTATTTACATTTTGGAGAAAAAAAATAAAACTTCAAGAAAATGCTCAAACTTGAACATTGCAAAAATTCAACAATTAGATCAAGTCAAAGAATGAATCCACAGATTTACAAGAGCTGTATTGTTACATTCATTCTTGATGGCATGCAACAACACAAGGTTGTCCCACCAGTTTTTAAACAATTTAAGATTGAAGTTATTCACTTTATATGTGAAATGAGCACCAGGCGACGCCCAGTGAGATACCACATTTAAATAGCTGGAGGATCTAACCTTACTTAGCACACAAGCAAAGCCACTTATGTCAAAGCGTTATACAAAGCACTAAAGAAAAGGTCATTCAGCCATGAAACCTGCTCTGTACAGATAGTGTGCAATCTATTCAATCATGGACTCTACCCCACCATGGCTCCTTAGAATAATTTCTCCATAAATGTTCCTGACATCAATATTATGAAGGCACAACTACAGAATATTTATCCATCTCCACATCTTTACTGTTCAGTCTAGGCCACCTACCTTTCCTAAAATGCCCTAACCTTGCCCCAAATCTTCCTCATCTCCTCTCTCAGCCAGAGAATCTCAACAGTACAGGAACCTTCAAGACTCACTGAATACTTAATCATTTAAATCTATATACAACACTAGCTATAGTTACTTGAACAACATTGAATTCCACACCAGCCAAATTGTCATCCTGCTCTTCAGGAATTCAGCGACACAGCAGCAACTAAGTACACTTCAAGAGTCTGTCTTGTAGATATGCTTTTATTGAGATTCATTTACACTCCGAAGAAGGGTAACTGACCCGAAACGTTAACTCTGCTTCTCTTTCCACAGATGCTGCCAGACCTGCGGAGTGGTTCCAGCATTTGTTTTTATTTCAGATTTCCAGCATTCGCAGTATTTTGCTTTTATTCATTTACACTCTCTCTGGACTAATGCTTTGTCTTTTAATACAGCTTTTAGCACTCCCATTGCCTTTGTTCTGTGACATCTTTGTCATTTAATCTTTCCTGCCCTCTGCCCAATCACACACCTTCCTTTTGTTGTTCTTCCCCCTCCCCCTTTACACTTGCTCAAAGTCTGTTACATTTCTAACCTTTGCCAGTTCTGATCAAAGGTCACAGACCTGAAACGTTAACTCCATTTCTCTCTCCACAAATGCTGCCAGACCTGCTGAGTATTTCCAGCACTTTCTGTTTTTATTTCAGATTTCCAGCATCCGCAGTATTTTGCTTTTATTATGATGCACTAATAGACCTTGGAGGGGTAGTCCTGTTACTGGGACCCAGAAGTCTCTCCACTTTCCATCAAATACCCTTGCAAGCTAATGCCCTAATGGATTGGGTGATACGCGGTGCACAAGGAACAAGTAGTTTACTAGTATCAAGCTGTACAACTTTAGCTAGTTAAACTCCAGCGGCAACCCAGCACGCATCTGTGGCTTTGAAGCCTTAGCACCGTCAACCTGTATCTAAGCCCCAGGGACCTGTTAGAAAGGTACGCCCCAAAGAGCAAACAATGTATAATCCAATATAGCAAACAACAATTCTATAGGTGCACATCTGTCAGTGACTTAGTTTGGAAACTGAAACTCTTAACGTTTTCACACATTACCACACATGCAGCTGGCAAATTTTTAACATGCAAAAAAGATCCTCTTCTCTGATGAACCATTGTACAAAAAGCAAACCCTGCAACTTTACTCAACTTACTATACTAAATAGCACAGCAGAGAAGCAAATTTGCTAACAAAGTGCAACGTGAAGTAAAAGTCGATAGCTTTAGAAACTTCAATTTTTCACTTGTATGTTACAAGAGCAGAATATCAATCAGCTTAAACAAACTAGCTACAGAACATTAGCAAAATAGACATGATGTTAAAGCTTTTGGTCTTACACTCATCCGGGCAGACACAAGAATGCCAAATTTCGGGAGCAGTAATTTATACTGCATGAGAAAAGGGTGCTGATTGGTTGGCAAGTCGACTGATTAATCGAGGCATTGCCATGGAGAAAGTACCAGGGAACTGGTAGGGCGGCACAGTGGCTAGCACCGCAGCCTCACAGCTCCAGCGACCCGGGTTCAATTCTGGGTACTGCCTGTGTGGAGTTTGCAAGTTCGCCCTGTGTCTGCGTGGGTTTTCGCTGGGTACTCCAGTTTCCTCCCACCACCAAAAGACTTGCAGGTTGATGGGTAAATTGGCCATTATAAATTGCCCCTAGTATAGGTAGGTGGTAGGAGAATATAGGGACAGGTGGGGATGTGGTAGGAATATGGGATTAGTGTAGGATTAGTATAAATGGGTGGTTGATGGTCGGCACAGACTCGGTGGGCCGAAGGGCCTGTTTCAGTGCTGTATCTCTAAATAAAATAAATAAATAAAACTGTTCTTCCACACAACATTGATGACTGTATCGGTGCAGTTTCCTGCTCCTGCCCCGAACTGGAAAACTTTATCAACTTTGCTTCTAATTTCCACCCTATTCTCACTTTTACATGGTCCATCTCAGACACTTCCCTTCCTCGACTTCTCTATCTCCATCTCTGGGGATAGGCTGTCTACTAATATCCATTATAAATCCACCGACTCCCACAGCTACCTCGACTACACTTCTTCACACCCTACCTCCTGTAAGGACTCCATTCCATTCTCCCAGTTTCTCCATCTCCGACACATCTACTCTGATGATGCTACCTTCCATGACAGCGCTTCTGATATGTCTTCCGTTTTCCTCAACCGAGGATTCTCCCCCCCACCCACTGTGGTTGACAGGGCCCCCAACTGTGTCAGGCCCATTTCCCCCAGCTCTACCCTCACCACCTTCCCCTCCCTCCCAGAACCACGACAGGGTTCCCCTTGTCCTCACTTTCCACCCCATCAGCCTCCATATCCAAAGGATCATCCTCCGCCATTTCCGCCACCTCCAGCGTGATGCCACTACCAAATGCATCTTCCCCTCCCTTCCCCTGTCAGCATTCTGAAGGGATCGTTCCCTCCGAAACACCCTTGATCACTCCTCCATTACCCCCAACACCTCGTCCCCTTCCCATGGCACCTTCCCCTGCAATCGCAGGAGGTGTAATACCTGCCCATTCACCTCCTCTCTCCTCACTATCCCAAGCCCCAAATACTCCTTTCAGGTGAAGCAGCGATTTACTTGTACTTCTTTCAATGTAGTATACTGTATTCGCTGCTCACAATGTGGTCTCCTCTACATTGGGGAGACCAAACGCAGACTGGGTGACCGCTTTGCGGAACACCTCCGCTCAATCCGCAAGCAGGACTACGAGCTTCTGGTTGCTTGCCATTTCAACACCCCCCCCTGCTCTCATGCTCACATCTCTGTCCTGGACTTGCTGCAGTGTTCCAGTGAACATCAATGCAAGCTCGAGGAACAGCATCTCATTTACCGATTAGGCACACTACAGCCTGCCGGACTGAACACGGAGTTCAATAATTTCAGAGCATGACGGGCCCCCCATTTTACTTTTATTTTAAGTTATTTTTTCTTTTTCATATTTTTTTTGTGTGTTTATTTTATTTCATCTTAGTTTGTTCAGTTTGCTTACCCGCTGTTTTTTTCATGTTTGCACTTGCTGTTCAATTTTCAGTCCGTCAACACCCTATCTGTACTAATGCTTTGTCTTTCAACACACCATTAACATATTGTTTGCCTTTGTTCCATGACCTTCTGGTCAGCTATTCTGTGACCTTGTCCAATCTACACCTTCTCCTTTGTTATCTCTTGCCCCACCCCCGCTTTACTTGCTTATAACCTTTCGCATTTCTAATATTTGTCAGTTCCGAAGAAGGGTCATTGACCTGAAACGTTAACTCTACTTCTCTCTCCACAGATGCTGCCAGACCTGCTCAGCATTTCCTGTTTTTATTTCAGATTTCCAGCATCCACAGTATTTTGCTTTTATGTTCTTCCCCACTTTTACGTTTAATTCTAAAAAGGCACAACACCTGGACATGTTCCTTTTGCCTGCAGAGGACAGGTCTCTGCATATGAATATGTGTAGCTTCTAGCAAGTGACCGTGAGCCATATTGCGAGCTCAACTGATAATCTTAAATTGGTTGTTAGCGTAATTCTTAGCACACACTGAATTGTTCACTAAGTGCTGTCTAATCGTGGAATCGCATCTAATGTTAAACATTGTGTTCTGAGTTTGGCAAAGTACAGGCTGGTTGAGTACGGTCAGTACTCTGCCTATTGTGAACAGCTGAAGGGATGTGCTGTTTGATACGATCCGCCAGTTGGGACATACGGCCTACATACCTGGCATTGCACCAGCACTGGAATTCATATACCACATTACTCATTTGTGTGGTAGGCAGAATGCCTTTTTGGCTTGACGGGAGCATCCTGTTAGTGGAAAATACCACTCGTGTTGCGCCTGCATCATAGCAATATCAAATGGCTGGTTTCACCTGTTGCTCAAATTTTTGAGATACCTTACCCTTCCAGCGTAATTTGAGGTAGAGTGGGCACTTTTCAGGTTCGAAGGTGGCGGCTTTAGGCCCATTCATGAGTATGCGCGATACACAACAAGCAATTATCTGATCGGGGTAGCCATTGTACCGCAGGATAGCTTTGAAGCGCCCTGTTTCAGCATCATGCTTGGAACCGTGAGCAAATGGCTCAGGCCCTATTTATGAGATTGCCAATAAGGCCAATCTTATCGCACGTGGAGCTGTATAAATCTCAAGGCATATCTTGACTAGTGAAGGTAGGTTTGTGGTGGACATCAGTTGAAAATCCATTGGTGAATTTCTCAACTAGCACATTGAGGAAAGGAAGCTCATTAGACCGCTCTATTTCAAAAGGAGAATCTGAGCATGGGATGGAGCGCATTCAGGTGTGTAATAATAAACTATGTTGACTCAGCTTGATTGTAAGAAAGGAAAATCATGTTTGACAAATTTAGAGTTCCTTGAGGATTTAACGAGCAGGGTGGATAAAGGGGAACCAGTAGATTGTGTGTATTTGGATTTCCAAAAGGCATTCAATAAGCTGCCATATTAAAAGTTACTACACAAGGTGTTGGGCGTAATAGATCAGCAAGGCTGGCTAACAAACAGGAAACAGAGTCGGGATAAGGACTGCAGCAGTTCAAGACCACCACCTCCTCAAGGGCAATTAGGGATGGGCAATAAATGCTGGCATAGCCAACGATGCCCACATCCCCCTTACAAATAAAATGGTGCATTTTCAAGTTGGCAAACTGTACGTAACTAGTGGGGTGCCACAGGGATCAATGCTGGGACCTTAACCGTTTACAATCTGTATTAAATGACTTGGTTGAAGGGACAGTGTGTATTGGAGACAAATGTGCTGACAATACAAAGATAGGTAGGAAAGCAAGTTGTGAGGAGGATACAAAGAGAGTCTGCAAATGATATTGATAGTGTAAATGAGTGGGCAAAAATTTGGCAGATGGAGTATAATGTGGGAAAATGTGAGGTTATCCATTTTGGCAGGAAGAATAGAAAAGATTATTATTTAAATGGAGAGACACTACAGAATGCTGTGGTACAGAGGGATCTGGGTGCCCTTGTACATGAATCACAAAAAATTAGGCTGCAAGTACAGCAAGTAATTAGGAAGGTAAATGGAATGTTGTTCTTTATTGCAAGAGGGACGAGTATAAAAGTAAGGAAGTCTTGCTACACCTGTAGAGGGCACTGGTGAAATCACATCTAGAGTATTGCGTACAGTTTTGGTCTCCTTATTTAAGGAGGGATATACTTGCATTGGTGGCAGTTCAAAGGTGGTTCACCAGCATGATTCCTGGGATGAAGGGATTGTTTATGAGAAAAGGTTGAGCAGGTTGGGCCTAAACTCATTGGAGTTTAGAAAAATGAGAGGTGATCTTGTTGAAACCTGTAAGATTCTCAGGGGGCTTGACAAGATAGATGCTGAGAGGATGTTTTCCCCCATGGGGAAATCTAGAATTAGGGGGCACAGTTACAGAATAAGGGGTCTCTCATTTAAGACGGAGATGAGGAGGAATTTCTTTCCTCAGAGGGTCGTCAATCTTTGAATATTTTCAATAACCCAAATAGAAAATTCCAATGTTGAGTTCGAAAGAGTTTTAGTCTACAGGGAGTCAAGAGTTAATGGGGGAGGCAGGAAAGTGGAGGTGGGCCACAATCAGATCAGCAATGACCTTATTGAACAGTGGAGCAGGCTCAAAGGGCCGAATGGCCTGCTGCTGCTCCTCCTATTTCTTTTATGTTCTGAATCACCAGATCACAGACTGCTTCTTTCACATGCTGAGGAAATAAGCCTGATCTACAACAGCACTGAGGGTGCACTATTGGTCTTAATCTCCATAGGCTAGGGAAATGGGCAAGAGGATTGATTCGCCAGGGTTTCTGCTACTAATTACTATCCAGGGAGCCATGCTGAAAGTGTATCGAAGCAAATATTGATAAAGAACCATCCTGAACCTAACTCACAGATCAATAATCGCATCAGTAAGACCACAAACCAACACAAGATCAAATTTTCAGAAGGAGCAAGGGGAGATCAGAAGCAAAACTGAAAGAAAGGGAACACATCAATGAGAAATGACTCATTGCTCATTATCAAGTCTAACTCACTTGAAAGCAAATATTTGTAGGGCTCTGGGGAAAGAGTAGGGGAGTGAGACTAATCGGATAGCTCTTTCAAAGAATCAGCACGAGAGAGCAGAAGTGCAGGGTAGTGAAGAGGCGAACGGTAATCAAAGTGTGACAGGAAGGGGCATAAAATATAAGCAGAAGAGTGCAGCAGAATTCAGAACCAGAATGAGTAATAATGGTAAAAAATCAAAGTTTAAGGCTCCCACTTCTGACATCACCTTTTAGGAAGTATGATCAGTAAGTCTGTAGATAACACAAAAATTGGCGGTGTCGTAAATAGTGAGGAGGAAAGCCTTAAATTACAGGACGATATAGATGGGCTGGTAAGATGGGCGGAGCAGTGGCAAATGGAATTTAAGCCTGAGAAGTGTGAAGTTATGCATTTTGGGAAGACAAACAAGGCAAGGGAATATACAATGGATGGCAGGACCCTAGGAAGTACAGAGGGACCTTGGTGTACTTGTCCATAGATCACTGAAGGCAGCAGCACAGGTAGATAAGGTGGTTAGGAAGGCATATGGGATACTTGCCTTTATTAGCCGAGGCATAGAATACAAGAGCAGGGAGGTTATGATAGAACTGTATAAAACGCTAGTTAGGCCACAGCTGGAGTACTGTATACAGTTCTGGTCGCCACACTATAGGAAGGATGTGATTGCACTGGAGAGGGTGCAGAGAAGATTCACCAGGATGTTGCCTGGGCTGGAGCATTTCAGCTATGAAGAGAGACTGGATAGGCTAAGGTATTTTCCTTGGAGCAGAGGAGGCTGAGGGAGGACCTGATTGAGGTATACAAAATTAGATGAGGGGCATAGATGAGGGGGTAGACAGGAAAAAACACGTTCCCTTAGCAGAGGTGTCAATAACCAGGGGGCTAAGATTTAAGTAAATTAAAATAAAAGCTAAATACGGCAGATGCTGGAAAGGCTAAGCAGGTCTGGCAGCATCTGTGGAGACAGAAGCAGAGTTAACGCTTCAGGTCAGTGACCTTCATCAGAACTGAGATTATCAGATTTAAGGTAAGGGGCAGGAGGTTGAGAGGGGATTTGAGGAAAACTTTTTTCACCCAGAGGGTGGTTGGAATCTGGAACGCACTGCCTTAAGGGGTGGTAGAGGCAGGAACCCTCACAACATTTCATAAGTATTTAGATGAGCACTTGAAGCACCACAGCCTCCAAGGCTACGGGCCAAGTGCTGGAAAATGGGATTAAATAGATGGTGCTTGATGGCTGGCATGGACATGATGGGCTGAAGAGCCTTTTCTGTGCTGTATGACTCTATAACATGGAATTGCGAAAGGGAAATCATCTTTGACAAATTTGCTAGAATTCTTTGAGGATATAACAAGCAGAGTTGATAAAAGGGAACCGGTAGGTGTAGTGTATTTGGATTTCCAAAAAGCATTCGATAAGGTGTCACATAAAAGATTATTGTACAAGATCGGAGCTCACAGTATCGGGGGTAATGGATTAGCATGGATTGAGGATTGGTTAACTCACAGAAGACAGTCGGGATTAATGGGTCTTTTTCAGGTTGGAAAGACTGAACAAGTGGAGTGCCACAAAGATCAGTCCTAGGGCCTCAATTATTTACTATCTATATTGATGACTTGGAGGGGACAGAATAATATATATCCAAATTTGCTGACGATACAAAAATAGGCGGGAGGGCATGTTGTGATGAGGACATAAGGAATCTGCAAAGGGATATAGATAGGTTGAGTGAGTGGGCAAAAACCTGGCACATGGAGTTTAATGTTGGAAAGTGAGAGGTCATGCACTTCGGTAGGGAGAATCAGACAGCAGACTATTATTTAAATGGAGAGAGACTCCAAAAAAGTGCAGCACAGAGGGATCTGGGTGTTCTTGTACATGAAACACAAAACGTTAGCATGCAGGTGCAACAAGTAATTAAGAAGGCAAATGGAATTTTGGCCTTTATTGCTAGGGGGTCGCAGTTTAAAAATAGGAAAGCCTTGTTAGAACTGTACGGGGTGTTGGTGAGGCCGCACCTGGAGTAATGTGTACAGTTTTGGTCCCCGTATTTAAGGATGGATATACTAGCATTGGAGGCAGTTCAAAAGAGATTCACTAGGCCAATTCCTGGGATGAAGGGGTTGACTTATCAAGAACGGTTAAACAGGTTAGGCTTTTATTAGAGTTGAGAAGAATGAGGGGTGATCTTATTGAAACGTACAAGATTCAGAGGGAACTTTACAGGGTAGATATTGGGATGTTGTTTCGACTAGTGGGGGAATCTCAAACTAGGGGACATAGTTACAGAATAAGGGGGCACTCATTTAAAACTGAGATGCGAAGGAACTTCTTCTCTCAGAGGGTAGTGAATGTCTGGAATTCTCTACCCCAGAGAGTTGTGGAGGCTAGATCACTGAGAGTATTTAAAGAGGAGATAGATAGATTTTTGAAATATTGGGGAGTTGAGGGCTATGAGGAGCTGACAAGAAAGAATAGTTCAGATCTGGGGCAGATCAGCCATGATCTTATTGAATGGCAGGGCAGGCTTGAGGGGCCGAGTGGCCTACGCCTGCTCCTATTTCTTATGTTCCAGACACGAAGGGCCGAAAGGCCTCCTTCTGTACTGTAGGATTCTTAACGAGTTCATAAATAGGCACACTTTCCAACTCACCCAGTAAGATGTACAAAGGGTTTGACCAAAGACTTACCAAATTTGTGGAAAACACACCAAGTTTTCTTTTTTAAAAAGCTATTGAGTTGGCCAGGTAACATTCACATGGAGACATCATTTACACTGGCTGCTAAATATTAATGGTTACTGACATAAAGGCCCTGATATTAACGGTGAGACAGGGAAAGAGCGGGGAAGGCTAGAAGCAGCTGAAGAACCAAGAACGTCCTGGGATGCAGAGGCCCTGCCCAATTAACGGTAGGACCTCTATCATTTCTAAATTCCCTTTCTCGCCCAGCAGCTGGACAAACTGACAGGCTTGCCAGGCAGCAGGAGGCCACAACCAGGGACCTGAGGTGAAATAACATAAGAAATAGGAGTAGGCCATTCGGCCCCTCAAGCTTGCCCTGCCACTCAACAAGATCATGGCTGTGGTCCCCAGCAATCAGAAGGTGAGCAAGCAGATCAGGCTTGCGTCGTCTGCGCCGGATTACCATCACATTTCACAATTTTTAGGGTTCTAAAACAGTTTTGCGTGTGGTGGAGGGATATGGGGGTTGGGGGTGGGGGCAGGGGGTTGCTTCTCGAGCCCCAAGTCTCTGATTTGATGTGTATAAAAATCTAGTTATCCGATCAAATGATTCAAACGGCCAGAACCAGGAATCTAATGGGTATTTTCAGCTGCTCAAGGAAATATTTCTTTGTTGGCACGTTAGCGTACTTTATAAAAGTAAAACCTGAAAATTATGAAAATGCACCCCTCATTATTTTGGATATTGCCTGACCCTTAAATTCACATTATAATGAGTGTTGATGATTTTGGATCAAAACCCAAAAAGGAGCTTTCTAATTAGTGACACTAAATCCTTCCTGGAGGATGCATGAAAAGGATTATACACAGCAGGCAATTATCTCCCAGGAAAATAATTTTCATGTCTTGGATGTGGGCAGCTTATTTTCTGTACAGGCACATCAATGCAGCTTTATGCTCGACTGAGGCACATAATGTCATTTGTGCTCAGTCACGCAGGCAGCTTCCAGTATTGCATGCAGTTCTTAAATAAGGATACTGGAATTTAAGGCAGAAAAAAGCAAGCATATACTCTATAGCATTCAACACAATAAGACACGAACTGTGGTATTTAATCCATGGCAGTTCACAGTAACATTTTCTTTTAATGTTAATTGTGATACAACCAGAGTTAAGGAATCCAATTATGATAGTTAAACTGAAGAGCTCCTCAGTGAAACACTTTCACAGAAGGGATTTCAAAAAACTCTTAACAGAAATTTTCATGGTGAGAACAGTGATGGCTAAGTAAGAGAGACAGGCCGTTCAAAATCCTGTATGATTCACATTTAAACCAATTTCTGTCACCTTAGAATCTAACTTCAAATGATTCAGGAATTGAAATGCTATTTAATATTTTGTGCAATATGCTATGGAACCTCCAAATAGACAAGAATCAAAACATTTAATATTCCTCATCTAAGGAAGAAAGATGGCCTTTCAAGGAACATGCTTCAATAAACTTTTAAGTCAAAGAATCTGGCTCAATTGCAAGACAAAAATATGGGCCAAATTCATAGTAGATTTGGATGGATTGAACAGCTTACGTAAAACTTAAATTCATCCGAAAAATGTTCATTTCATCAAAATATGGAACTACAAAATAAAACTAGTAAATTTTGATGGATCATTCGATAAAACATGGCAAACTACTTGCATATCAAGGCAAAGGAAGATAGACTCTTTCAAATGTATTCTCATAGACTTTCAGAATCATCTACCAATCCATAATTCTTGGTGATTTTATTGTTGCGCTAGTATCGAGAACAGCTATCCTGGGAAAATGGAATTGTGCTGCAGACCGGGGCTCACTGCAAAAGTTTGGGTTATGCTACTCCAGTGCCATTTGATAAAGGACCATTACAACTCTAAGCAGAATCCCCCGTCAGAGTCAGCTCCTACTCTCTTGACCTCTTCTGAACCCAGCTTCTCACCACTCATCTCTCTCCTTAAATCACTGACATTGTGAATGGCTCCATCTTAATAGACATTGAAACCCCACCCTTCAAAACTGACATCTTAAATTGCCTATTCCTGACCCATCTGGGGATCCTGAACTTTGGGTTCTGCAAGATGATCCATAAAATCAGCAGATTACTCAACTATTTGGCAGTGGTTGACCAACTCGCAGGTTAGTTCCATTGCTGTTCAAAATAAAAGATGCATTTGCAAAGATAGTAATGTTTCCTTTGAGCGTTGCTGCCGTTTTGTCAGTAATCAGTGTAGGACACCGCCAAGAGTTTGCTAACATTTGCAGAGGAAATATTACAGAATAGAATGGTTCATGAATCCAAATTACTCAAAATTCCACTGCTTGGATGTTCTCACTTCTATCCACATCCCCAAAAATTCTCATGGTCGATTGTAACTGGTCAGACACAATTTGACCCTCCTAAACCAATGACGACTCCCTCTAATCTTCCCTTATGCCAACGCTCAGTCTCAAAAGTTTGAGGTCACTGTGGCTACTTCCCATTCCATTGGGACATTACCCAATTTCAAACAGCCTTTAATAGTCATCAGTGAGGAGATCAGTCATCTCTTCAGCAAATTCCACCAGCACCCTTGGGTGGAAAATGTCCAGAGCTTGAAGCCCTGCTTACCTCCAGCTTCCTAATCCTTTTTACTCATATCATCCCATAGGTTTCCATTCTGCTACCTCCCATACGCTTCTCTCCAGCATTTCTTCCCTGTCAATAGTAATGATTTATTAATTCCACCACTTCCCTGCCCTCAGACACCTGTGCAATTGGTCCAACACTTAACTGTAGCCTACTCTTACTCTTGATAGACAACACAATATTATCCTCCATATTTTTCATTACCTTCCTTTAATATATCCTCTTTGCATCTCCTTGGTTTCTTGGCTTCCTAGCGTTTCCTTGCCTGTTTCTTCCTTGTACATTTTAGAATTTGATATATTCCATCTCCCTCCCTAATGAATTCCCTTTTCATCCACAACAATTTTACTTTCCAAATTGCTGCTCAATTTGTTTCTGGAATAAACTGCCTAAACAATGTTAAAAAAAACACTCCTATGTATCCTCCATGTCATTCTCTTGAAAATAGTTCTTTCCATTTTATTCTACTCAACTGAACTCCAACTTCTTAGTAGTTTATCATCTGTTCTTTTAACCTTAAAATCAGCAACTGCGACCTTTACCTCCAATGTTTTGTATTTCAACCCGACTTTTGACTCTCTTGTTTAGGTGTCAGCCATGGCTCAATTGGTAGCACTCTCGCCTCTGAATCACAAGGTTCCAGGTTCAAGTCCCACACCAGAACTTGAGCACAAAAATCCAGGCTGACATTCCAGTGCAGTACTGAGGGAGTGCTGCACTGTTGGCCGTGTGGTCTTTTGGATGAGATGTTAAACCGAGGCCCAATCTGCCTGCTTGGGTGGATGTAAAAGATCCCATGGCACTATTCTGAACAAGAGTGGGGAGTTATCCCTGGTGTCCTGGCCAGTATTTATCCCTCAACGACCATCACAAAAACAGATTATCTAGTCAGTATCACATTGCTTTACGTGGGAGTTTGCTGTGTGCACATGAACTACCGTGCTGCCTCCATTGCAACACTGACTGCACTTCCAAAGTACTTAATTGGCTGTAAAGTGCTTTGAGATGTCCAGTGGTCGTGAAAATAGCTTTTTTGAGATATATAAGCAAGCTTTTTCCATTTTGTTAGTTAGTAGCAATACCCTCCCCCATGCAAGTCCCCTCACTTGCAGTACAGGAAAGATCCCTGAACTACTTGAATAAACTCCTTACATGCAGATTGTTCCCAGTATCTAAAAACTAAACTCAAATCCCCCATGACTATAACTGAGGCTTCAGCACTCATCTCGTTTTCTGCCCTCCCACAGCAGAGTTTTCTCGTGGCCTCTAACATATTGCTACCAATAACCTTTTCCACATTTATTTTCCACATCCATCCCAAGACTCACTGCCAATCCCCAAATTCTCTCTTTTAGCAACTTATAAAGCTGCCCTGAAAAAAAGAGTACCATCCTCGCTGCTTTATTTCTTACACCATCTTTCCTGAAGCGTGCAAAGCCCTTCAGATGATTTCTCACTCATCATCTTCCTTTACCATGCTTCAGTAACCATCACAATAACTATTAATTCCTACTTACCATCACTTACAGTGGCGCAGTGGTTAGCACCGCAGCCTCACAGCTCCAGCGACCCGGGTTCAGTTCTGGGTATTGCCTTTGCGGAGTTTGCAAGTGCTCCTTGTGAGCACGTGGGTTTCCACCGGGTGCTCCGGTTTCCTCCCACAGCCAAAGACTTGCAGGATGATAGGTAAATTGGCCATGGTAATTTGCCCCTAGTGTAGGTAGGTGGTAGGGAATATAGGGACAGGTGAGGATGTGGTAGGGAATATGGGATTAATGTAGGATTAGTATAAATGGGTGGTTGATGGTCGGCTTGGTGGGCCAAAGGGCCTGTTTCAGTGTTGTATCTCTCTATGACTCTAAGACGCCATCAATTTAAAATTGTCACCAAGGTGGTGAGGAATTATGTAGAGAACACAGCAATGAGACAAAATTATCTCCTTGCCCGATACTGCTAACACTCCATTAGCTAGCCAGCCATATTTAATGCACTTTTGAAAAACAGCTGTGAGGGAAAGTGGATGGACACAATATACTTAATATAGATTAATTGGCACTTATTAAAATACTTACGCATCATATTCATATGGTAGGACAGATTCCACAGAGTCCAATCGGTTTACAAATACTTCAATGTTTGACTGAAAATAGAAAATAAACTTTTTAGATATTTGCATTCTAAATAAACTTTCAACAAATAGCAACTTTACGGCAGTATTCAAAATGTTAAAATTTCACTAAAACCATACTGAAGGTGGCGGGGTGGGGGGGGGGGGGGGGGAAGAGCATTTACAATTCTGGGCAAAGCTGTAGATTTACTGAAAACATTATAATCTACCCCATACTAATTGCTCACAAGCACACAGACATACTAGAGATCATATATCCTTTCCGAAAATGACCTCAAACAGATCTACTCACATGCAAACTTATCAATGTAAATAACCATAGTAAATTATAATTATAAAGCTAAAAATGCATTAACACATAATTGGGTAGCGATTCTCTGTTCCTTACTCTGTCTCATCAGAAACTTTACAGTATACAAGAAATTGTTCAGAAAAGGAAGACGACCAAGTTGCTACATTAATGTATTTTTCTTCCCCAGATTATTCTGGTGCAAACAATGAGGGACATGGCCTCTTGGGGTCAGCGAGTTCGTGAAGTAATGAGTAACACATTAGGAAGGCTGTATATTCAGTCCCTGGTCTGTACTGATAAAACCTCAATGTTAAGGCTCCATGTGACATAACATACACCACCACATTTCTAGTGAAATGCTTTATTCAATTAACTTAACAAAGAAAGCCAACATTTTCTGAATACATTCTATGTCTACTATAAAGATCAACTAAAAACTGTATAACTCATTTGTTAAGCCACAACTTGAGTGCTGTGTGCAGTTCTGGTCACCTCATTACAGAAAGGATGTAATTGCACTAGAGATGGTACAGACGAGATTTACAAGGTTGTTGTCAGGACTGAAAAAATATAGCTATTAGGAAAGATTGGTAGGATGGGGTTGTTCTCCTTGGAACAAAGAAGACTGAAGGGAGATCTGATTGAAATGTACAAAATTTTGAGGGGCCTGGACAGAGTGGAAGTGAAGGGCCTATTCACCTTAGCAGAGAGGTCAGTGACTAGGGGGCATGGATTTAAAGTGGCTGGTTGAAAAATTAGAGGGGAGATGAGGAAAAATGTTTTCACCCAGAGCGTGGTGATGGTCTGGAATTCACTGCCTGAAAGGGTAGTTGAGGCAGAGACCCTCAACTCATTCAAAAGGAGGCTGGATATGCACCTCAAGTACCATAAGCTGCAGGCTACAGACCAAATGATGGAAGGGGGGATTAGAATAGGTGGATCATTTTTCAGCTGGCACAGACACAAAGGGCCAAATGGCCTCTTTCTGTAAATTAATAAATCTGGAATGAAAAGCTAGTCTAATGATGGCCGTGAAACCACTGTCGATTGTTGTAAAAACCCATCTGGTTCAATAATGTCCTTTGGGGAATTAAATCTGCCGTCCTTACCTGGTCTGGCCTACATGTGACTCCATACTCACAGCAATGTGGTTGACTCTTACATGCCCTCTGAAATGGCCTAGCAAGCCACTCAGTTGTATCTAACCACTACGAAGTCAATAAAACAGAATGTAACCGGACAAAGCACCTGACATTGACCTAGGCACCAGAAACGACAATGGCAAACCCAGTCCTGTTGACCCTGCAAAGTCCTCCTTACTAACATCTGGGGGCTTGTGCCAAAGCTGGGAGAGCTGTCCCACAGACTAGTCAAACAACAGCCTGACATAGTCATACTCATGGAATCATACCTTACAGACAATGTCCCAGATACTGCCATCACCATCCTCGGGTACGTCCTGTCCTAACGGCAGGACAGGTCCAGCAGAGGTGGCGGCACAGTGGGGAGAGAGTTGCCCTGGGAGTCCTCAACATCGACTCCGGATCCCATGAAGTCTCATGGCATCAGGTCAAACATGGGCAAGGAACAGACACTGCTGATTCCCACCTACCGCCCTCGCTCAGCTGATGACTCAGTACTCCTCCATGCTGAACACCACTTGGAGGAAGCACTGAGGGTGGCAAGGGCGCAGAATGTACTCTGGGCGGGGGACTTCAATGTCCATCAAGAGTGGCTCAGTAGCACCACTACTGACCGAGCTGGCAGAGTCCTAAAGGACATAGCTGCTAGACTGGGTATGCGGCAGGTGGTGAGGGAACCAACAAGAGGTAAAAACATACTTGACCTCCTCACCAATGTGCCTGCCACAGGCGCATCTGTCCATGACAGTACTGGTAGGAGTAACCACCACACAGTCCTTGTGGAGACAAAGTCCCGCCATCACTTTGAGGATACTCTCCATCGTGTTGTGCAGCACTACCACCGTGCTAAATGGGATAGATTTCAAACAGATATAGCAATGCAAAACTGGGCATCCATGAAGCACTGCGGGCCATCAGCAGCATGCAGAACTGTACTCAACCACAATCTGTAACCTCATGGCCTGGCATATTCCCCACTCTATTGATATCATCAAGCCAGGAGACCAACCCTGGTTCAATGAAGACTGCAGGAGCGCATGCCAGGAGCAGCACCAGGCATACCTCAAAATAAGGTGTTAACCTGGTGAAGGTACAACACAGGACTACTTGTATGCCAAACTACTTAAGCAGCATGCGATAGGCAGGGGCAACGGACTAGATTGAAGCTCTGCAGTCCTCCCACATCCAACCATGAATGGTGGAGGACAATTAAACAACTAACTGGAGGAGATGGCCCCACAAATATCCCCATCCTTAATGATCGGGTAGCCCAGCAAATCAGTGCAAAAAATAAGGCCAGAAGTGCCGAATTGATGATCCATCTCGGCCTTAAGCTGAAGTCCCCAGCATCACAGATGCCAGACTTCAGTCAACTCGATTCACTCCACGTGATATATCAAGAAATGACTGAAGGCACTGGATACTGCAAAGACTATGGGCCCTGATAACATTCCAGCATTGGTACTGAAGACCTGCGCTCCTGTACTTGCCGCGCCCCTAGCCAAGCTGTTCCAGTAGTTACAGCACTGGCATCTACCCGGCAATGTGAAAAATTGCCCAGGTATGTCCTCTACACAAAAAGCAGGACAAGTTCAACCCGGCCAATTACTGCCCCATCAGTCTACTCTCAATCATCAGTAAAGTGATGGAAGGCATGATCGACAGTGCTATACAGTGGCACTTGCTTAGCAATAACCTGCTCAGTGACGCTCAGTTTGGGTTCCGTCAGGGACACTCAGCTCCTGACCTCATTACAGCCTTGGTCCAAACAATAACAAAAGAGCTGAACTCCAGAGGTGAGGCGAGTGTAACTGCCCTTGACATCAAGGTGGCATTTGACCAAGTATGGCATCAAGGAGCCCAGGCAAAACTGGAGTCAATGAGAATCAGGGGGGAAAACTCTCCGCTGGTTGGAGTCTTATCTAGTGCAAAGGAATATGGTTGTGGTTGTTGCAAGGTCAATCATCTCAGCTCCACGACATCACTGCAGGAGTTCCTCAGGGTAGTGTCCTAGGCCCAACCATCTTCAGCTGCCTCATCAATGACCTTCCTTCAATCAGTAGGTCAGAAGTGGGGATGTTCGCTGATGATTGCACAATGTTCAGCACCATTCACGACTCCTCAGATACTGAAGCAGTCCATGTAGAAATGCAGCATGGCCTGAACAATATCCAGGCTTGGGCTGATAAGTGGCAAGTAACATTCGTGCATCACAAGTGCCAGGCAATGATCATCGCCAACAAGGGGGAATCGAACCATTTCCCACTGACATTCAATGGCATTACGATTGCTGAATCCCCTATTATCAACATTATGGGGGTTACCATTGACCAGAAACTGAACTGGAGTAGCCATATAAATACTGTGGCTACAACAGCAGGTCAGAGGTTAGGAATCCCGCAGCGAGTAACTCACTTCCTGCCTCCCAAGGCCTGTCCACCATCTACAAGGCACAAGTCAGGAGCGTGATGGAATACTCTCCACTTGCCTGGATGGGTGCAGTTCCAACAACACTCAAGAAGCTCGACACCATCCAGGACAAAGCAGCCAACTTGATTGGCATCCCATCTACAAACATTCACTCCCTCCAGCACAGACGCACAGTGGCAGCAGGCTGTACCATTTACAAGATGCACTGCAGTAATTTGCCAAGCCTCCTTCGACAGCACCTTCCAAACCCGCAACCTCTACCACCTAGAAGGACAAGGGCAGCAGATACATGGGAACACCACTACCTGCAAGTCCCCCTCCAAGCCATACACCATCCTGACTTGGAACTATCTTGCTGTTCCTTCACTGTCACTGGGTCAAAATCCTGGAACTCCCTTCCTAACAGCACTGTAGGTTTACCTACCCCACATGGACTGCAGCAGTTCAAGAAGGCAGCTCACAACCACCTTCTCAAGGGCAATTAGGGATGGACATCCCAGGAACGAATTTTTAAAAAATCTACTAGTTCCCCTTTATTTACCCTATTAGTTACATCCTCAAAAAATTCTAATAAATTTATCAGACAGGATCTCCCTTTAGTAAAACCATGCCGACTTGTTCGAATCATACTATGCTTTTCCAAGTGCTGTGTTAAGATTTCTTTAATAATAGTTTCCAGCATTTTCTGAACGACTGATGTTAGGCTAACTGGTCTGTAGTTCCCTGTTTTCTCTCTACCTCCTTTCTTGAAAAGCGGTGTAACATTTGCTAACTTCCAATCTGAGGGGAGCATTCCTGAATCTAAGGAATTTTGGAAAATCATAGCCAGTGCATCCACTATCTCTGCAGCTATCGCTTTTGGAACCCTAGGATGTAGGCCATCTGGTCCGGGGGCTTGTCAGATTTTAGTCCCTCAAGTTTCCCCAATACGTTTTCTCGGCTGATATCAATATCCATAATTTCCTCATTCGTTTTAGCCTCTAGGTCACTGCCTATTTCTGGTATGGAACTTGAGTCTTCTACTGTGAAGACGGACAAAATATTTGTTCAACGCCTCTGCCATTTCTTCATTCCCCAAGATGATTTCTCCTGTCTCTAAGGGACCAACGTCTACTTTAGCTACTCTTCCTTTTTATAAAAGCTCTCACAATCTGTTTTTATATTGCTGACTAATTTACTCTCATTCTATTTTTTCCCTCATCAACTTTTTGGTGGCCCTTCGCTGGTTTCTAAAACACTCCCAATCCTCAGACTTGCTACTATTTTCTGCAACATTGTAAGCCTCTTCTTTTAGTTTAATACTCTCCTTAACTTCCTGAGTGAACGATGGATGGGTCTTCCTGGACAAATTTTGTTTTTCAACAGAATGTACTTTCGTTGAACCCTTTGAATTGTTTCTTTAAATGTTTCCCACTGTTCATTTACCGCCATACCTTCCAGTCTATTTACCCAATTAACCTTTGCCAGTTCTCCCCTCATACCTGCATAATTGGCTTTGTTTAAGTTTAATATTCTTGTTTGTGATTGAAGTGTGTCACTTTCAAACTCAACAGGAAATTCAATGGGATTATGATCAATATTTCCCAGGGGATCTTTTACTATGACATTGCTTATTAATCCTGCTTCATTCCATAGCTTTATCCCTGGTCAGTTCTACAACGTATTGCTCCAAGAACTTGTTACAAAAGCATTCTACAAATTCATCTTCTGGACCACTGTTGCCAATTTGATTGTTCCAATCTATATGCAGATTAAAAGTCCCCCACAATTAGTACATTACCTTTTTCACATGCTCCAATAATTTCCCATTCAATGTTATGTCCAATAATATAACTACTGTTAGGGGGCCTGTAAACTACTCCCACCAGTGTTTTCTGATTCCTGCTATTCCTGATTTCCACCCAACTGATTCTACTTCGCGATCCCTTCTTTTAATGTCCTTATGCCACCCTTTACTATCAGGGCTACCGCTCCTCCTTTGCCATTGTCTGTCTGTCTCTTCGAAATATTGTGTACCCTGGAATATTCCTTTCCCAACCTTGATCTGTTTGTAACCATGTCTCAGTAATTGTAATTGGATCTAGATCATTTACCTCTATTCGTGCCACTAGTTCATCTATCTTATTACAGATGCTTTGTGCATTCAGATAAAGGAACTTTCATTTTTTTACCTCTATTCCCCGCAATGACCTTAGTTGCCAATGTACAATTTTTGTTAAACTCTGTCCCTTCCTGTCCCATTCTGTTGGGAGTTACCCACATCACTATCCTGCTGCAATGCCCTGACCTCTCTGGATTTCCCTTTATCCAAACCCTCCCTACCCCCGTTAGTTTAAAGCCCTGTCCACAGCCCTAGTTATTGACCAGGACACTGGTTCCAGCCCAGTTCAAGTGAAGCCCATCTCAATGGAATTGCTCCCTCTTCCCTGAGTACTGATGCCAGTGCCCCAAGAATTGAAACCCCTTCTTCCCACTCCACTCTGAGCCACGCATTTAGTTCTCTAATCTGCTTGACTCTGTGCCAATTTGCACGTGGCTCAGGTAACAATCGGGAGATGATTACCTTTGATGTTCTGCGTTTTAGTTTGGACCCTAACCTAAATTCTCTAAGATCATTTCCAGTTCTACCTATGTCATTGGTTCCCACATGGACTACGACAACTGGATCCTCTCCCTCCCACTCCAGGTTCCTCTCCAGCCGCGAGGAAATGTCCTTAACCCTGGCACCAGGTAGGCAACACAGCTGTCATAGCTCCCGGTCGCAGCTACAGAGAACAGTATCTATCCCCCTGACTATACTATCTCCTATCACTACCACATTTCTCTTCACTCCCCCCACTGGAATGGCATCTTTCACCATGGTGCTATGGTCAGTTCGCTCATCCACTTTGCAGTCCTTCTCCTCATCCACACAGGCAGCAAGGACCTCGTACCTGTTGGACAAGGTCAAGGGCCGAGGCTCCTCCATCACTGCTGTGCTGGCTCTGAGCCTACTGGTGGACAACACATGATCCAAGATCACCCAAACTCAAAACCTGAAAGAGTGGCAAATAGTCACAGTGACTTTGTCAACAGATCCTATGCATCCTGGACAGCAGGCTTAAGTCAGACCCAGGGCAGATCTACCATAAGGTCCTTCATTTGCACACACCCTTACACCAAACACACAATGTCACAACGTGACTGAAGATAAACAGGTTGAGATAAAAAATTTAACCAAATGTTGAGGAACCCTTTCAGATAATGAGAAGGGAGCTGAAACCTCTGACATAGGGTGTAAATATGGAATACAATTTCAACAAGGGCACACAATGAGCAGCAAGACCTGGGTGGCTGTGAAGCGGCCCAAATGGGTGTTTGAGGCGTCCACGCTGTACAACATACTCACCAGACGTGATGTCAGGGAGGATTCGCAAATGCAGGGCTATCCACTGGGCATGCTGGCCTCCACTGGCCAGCATTTATGCCGATTGCCTGTGATGACCCTGGTAGGCACAGGAAGCTTACTGAGCAGGTTATCTAATCTAAATTCATCAGTGGCAAAAAGGCGCTAAAAAGCAGCAAATGGCCTTCCTCATCTGCATCCGTTTTGTGATAACCTCAGCTGAATGGCCTTCCTCAATTATATCTATCCTGTGGTTTCCACAGAACGGCCGTTATCTAACGGTTACTTTCACCTCTGATTGCACTCTGGCAGCAGGCTTTACCACAGCAGACACAACAGGCTCATTTTTATTTCCAAAACAAGTTTAGAACCACATTTATTTCTTTTCTAACCTTTGCCAGCTCTGATGAAAGGTCACAGACACGAAAAGTGAACTGTTTCTCTCTCCGCAGATGCGGCCTGTCCTGCTGAGTACTTCCAGCACTTTTGGTTTTTATTTCAGATTTCCAGCATCTGCAGTATTTTGTTTAGTTTTAGTTTAGAGATACAGCACTGAAACAGGCCCTTCGGCCCACCGAGTCTGTGCCGACCATCAACCACCCATTTATACTAATTCCATATTCCTACCTCATCCCCACCTGTCCCTATATTTCCCTACCACCTACCTATACTAGGGGCAATTTATAATGGCCAATTTACCTATCAACCTGCAAGTCTTTAGGCATATGGGAGGAAACCGGAGCACCCGGAGGAAACCCACGCAGACACAGGGAGAACTTGCAAACTCCACACAGGCAGTACCCAGAATTGAACCCGGGTCGCTGGAGCTGTGAGGCTGCGGTGCTAACCACTGCGCCACTGTGCCGCCCCAAGTAGAACCAAGTATTGCTGAGAAATAGGAGTAGGAATAAACCATTTCAGACCTTCATAGGATCACGAGTAGGCCGTTCAGCCGGTCGAGCCTGCTCTGCCATTCAATTAGATCATGGATGATCATCTATCTCAACACCACTTCCCTGCGCTATCCCAATATCCTTTCATGTCATGTGTCTCCAAATAGCTATCGTTTCTGTCTTGATGATGTGCAGTGATTGAGCTTCCACAACACTCTGGGGCAGAGAATTCCAAAGATTCACCACACTGAGTGAAGAAATTCCTCCTCATTTCAGTTTTAAATGGCCTGCCCCTTATTCTGAGATTATGTCCTTTGGTTCTAGACTCACCAGCCAGAGGAAGCATCCTATCCACAGCCACTCTGTCGCGCCCTGTAAAAATTTTGTAAGTTTCAATCAGATCACCTCTCATTCTTCAAAACTCTAGAGAATACAGGCTCAGTTTCCTCAATCTCTCAAGACAATCCCATCATCCCAGGGAATTGTCTGTGAACCTCTACACTCCCTCCATAGCAAGTATAGCCTTCTTTAGATAAGGTGACCAAAACTATACACAATACTACAGGTACAGTCTCACCAAGGCTCTATACAAGCCTGCTCAAACATTCCAGAAGATCAGGGCGGATTGTCTAACTCAGGTAGAGCTTCCCGCTCTATCCGCATATCCTTTAGTATCCAAAAATCTGTCAATCTCTGACGTGAATATACTTAACAACCGAGAATCCAAGCCTTTGACTGAAGAAATTCCTCATCTCAGTCCTAAATGGCTGACCCGTAATTCTGAGACTGTGGTCCCTTCCAGATTCCCCAGCCATGGGAAATATTCTCCCAGCATCTACCCCATCAAGCCCCGTATGTATTGAAACATATAAAATTCTATCACCTTTCATTCTTCTAAATTCTAGGCGATAAAGGCCCATTCTATTCAATCACTCCTCATAAGCAACGCTCTCATCCCAGGAATCAATCTAGTGAACCTTCACGGCACTCTCTCTAAGCAAGTATATCCTTCCTTCGATAAAGAGACCAAAACTGTTCACAGTAATCAAGGTGTGGTCTCACCAAGGTCCTGTACTCTTGTATTCCAATCCCTTTGTAATAAAAGCCAACATACTATTCGCTTTCCAAATTGCATGCTGTACTTTCATGTTAACTTTGTGATTATGTACAAGGACCCCCAGATCCCTCCAAATGCCAACATTTCCCAGTCTCTCACGGTTTAAAAAATATTTTACTTTTCCAACAAAACAGGATAAATTCATATTTCTCCACATTGTATTCCATCTGCAACATTCTTGCCCACTCACTTAATCTGTCCAAATCCTTTTGCAGCCTCTTTGCATCTTCCTCACAGCTTATTTTCCCACCTAACCTTGCATTGTAGGCAAACTTGGATACATTACACTCCATCTCCTCATCCAAGTCATTGATCTAAGAAACAAAAACAGACTTGCATTTATATAGCGCCTTTCGCGACCAACGGACACCCCAAATCACTTTACAGCCGATGAAGTACTATCTGAAATGTAGTCACTATTGTAATGTAGAATACAGAGGAGCCAATTTGTGCACAGCAAGCTCTCACAAACTGCAATGTATTAATAACCACATAATCTGTTTGTGTGATGTTGATTGAGGGATAAATACGGGCCAGGACACTCAGGATAATTCCCTTGCTCTCCTTCGAAATAGTGCCATAGGATTTTTTACATCCACCTGAAAGGGCAGATGGGGCCTCGGTTTAACATCTCATCCAAAAGATAGCACCTTTGACAGTGCTGCATTCTCTCATCACACTAGAATGTCAACCTTGATTTTTGTGCTCAAATCCTGGAGTGGGACTTGAACCCAGAACCTTGTGACTCAGTGGCGAGAGTGCTACCAACTAAGTCACGGTGGACACACTAGCTTGTAAATAGCTGATCCTGACACTAATAACAGCTTGCCAATCTGAAAATGACCCATTTATTCCTATTCTGTTTTCTGTCCATAAACCAATCCATGCTAATATATTACCCACAAATCCCATGAGCACTAATTTGTGTAATAAACTCTACTGTGGCACCTTTTTGAAAATCCAAACACGCTATATCCACTGGTCCCCCCTTATCCATCCTAATTACATCCTCAAAAAACTCGGATTTCCCCTTTCATAAATCCGGGTTGACTCTGCCTAATCATATGATTTTCTAAGTGCCCTGATATTGATCATGGATATTGCTGGCAGAAATTGAATCTATTGAGTTATGCTCAGAGTGGAGGTCTCTTGTTATTGTGATAAATATATTAGATAGTGCAATGATGGGTGTCAGAATAAAGCATCAATACTATCAGCTGCCAGTTGTGCATTATTCTCTCATTTACCAATTCTGTTTTAGCTTCTCTTCCTTTTCAAACCAATTTTCTCTGATATTTGTCCCATATTCCCTGAAGACACTGTTTCCTTGCAGGGGGCAAGCTGCTCATCACCCCTTGGTATCATTCATGTTTGACCATTGACATCAATTACTGGCCACACTACTTGAACGCAAGGAGCATTGCAGTAGTGTCCAATCATGCATTCATCCAACAGCAAACGCTCTACAAGGCATTGCAACCCTGGCCATTTTCCTGCCCTTGTTATACCATGGCACTGAGATCAATTATACTCGCTTTTTGTTTGGCCAATGACAGGATTGCAATAGTCATTGATGAGGTTAGCAAGGAAACTAAACTGGGATCTATTTTACGGCGATATGAGAAACCAAGTATTGAGACACTCACATCCGTCAGCTCAAGACAGCAAAGTTGAAATGAGGAGATGATCAGGCAAGTTAACAAACGTTTGACACCAAGCTAAGGTTTGAAAAATTTGATTGCAGCAAGTTCCATAGCTGGTGGTCAGAGCAGGAAAACTGTGCAATGAGTCTTGATGTCAAAAGAGTTACAATGCAACAAAATGGAAGACATTATTTGGAGCTTATGAGAAGTGAGCAAGTTTAAAGAGGGTTATTAGGTTACTTATTAGACAACGCTTTTTTAAAATTAAGTGCATGAAAGAAGCTGAGCTTCTTGGATGCAATTTTACCTACAGTCTGTTGGAAAGACAGGAAAATTGTACTTAATTAAGGAGATTAGGTGTATTTAAGAAACTTAAGGGACAGGGTCTGAACACCACACTGTAGTACTGTTTTGCATTCAGGCAATGGATTCCTTTCGTGTATTAAATGTCCATCTGGCCTGATACTCAATTCAAGTTACTTTAATTCAAATTGAAACGACGCAAAGGACAGCTCCTGTGTCGTTTTTTGAATTGCTTAATTTGAACTGCATGACTGAATTTTGCCAGCAATAAAACTTCAAATCAAGAGATGTCTGTACTTTCCCATTAGCCTCACTTTGCCTAATTAGCTGACATTGTTAATGGTTCTCTCTCTTCAGAGGTTGTTCCTCTCTCCTTTAAATCTGCCATCACACTTCTCAAAAAACTAACCCTCGACTCTTGCAAACTACTGCCCCATCTCCAATTTCCCTTTCCTTTCCAAAGTCTTTGAATATGTTGTTGCTTCCCAAATCCGTGCACGTTTCCTGGAATTCCATATTTGAATCCCTCCAATCAAGTTTCCATCCTGAACTGAAATGGTTATCAAAGTCACAAATGCCATCCTACGTGACTGCGACAAAGGTAAACTATCCCTCCGCGCCCTTCTCGACCAATGCCTCTCCACCGTCACCCAGCTGGGTGGCACTGCACTCAATTTTTCCATTCTTGTATCTAATTATAACCAGAAAATCACATGCCATGGCTTATGTTTGCACGTGTGCAGTGTTACTTCTGGTGGCTCCAGAACCAGACAGTTCACAACCTTGATGTCATATTTGACCAAACCCACCTACTTCCACCTCTGTAGCATCATCAGACTCAGCCCCTGCCTCAGCTCATCTGCTGCTGAAACCCTCATACATGCCTTTGGTACCTTTAGATTGGACCATTCCCACACACTCCTGGCTGGTCTCCAACGTTCTCCCCTCCGTAAACTTGAGGTCATCCAAAACTCTGCTGCCAGTGCCCAAACTCGCACCAAACTGCATTCACTCATCACCTTTGCCCTTGTTGACCTACACTGGCTCTCAGTTGAGCAATGCCTCGATTTTAAATTCTTATTTTAAACTCCCTCCATGGTCTCATCCCTTTCTACCTGTGTAATCTCCTCCAGCCCCAAAACATTGAGATCTCTGCACTACTCCACTTCTGGCCTTTTAAACATCTCTGATGTTAATCACTCCACCATTGGGGGGCATGTCTTCAGCTGCTCGGGATCGAAGCTCTGGAATTCCCTCCTTGAATCTCTCCACCTCTCTTCCTCCTTTAAGATGCTCCTTAAAGCCTACCTCTTGGACCAAGATTTTGGTAATCTTCATTAATATCTTCTTATGCGGCTTGGTATTAAATTTGACCAAAGGAAATTATGAAGGTATGAGGGGCAAACTGGCTGAGGTAGATTGGGAAAATACATTAAAAGGTATGACAGTGCATAGGCAATAGATAGTCTTTAAAGAAATATTACATATTTTACAGCAACTATACATTCCTCCCAGGCAGAAAAACGCCAAAAGTAAAGGCAGTCAACAGTGGATAACAAAGGAAGTTAAGGATTGTATAAGATTAAAAGAAAAGGCCTAAAAAGTTGCCAGAAATAGTTGTAAACCTGAGAATTGGGAGGATTTTAGAATACAGCAAAGGAGGATGAAGAAACTGATCAAGAAAGGGAGAATAGAGTATGAATGTTAGCAAGCGAAAACTATAAAAACAGACTGTAAAAGCTTCTATAGGTACGTACTAAGGAAACGTTTGCCCTAAGACATATATGGGTCCATTACAGGCAGAGTCAGGAGAATTTATGATGGGGAATAGAGAAATGGCAAAGAAGCTAATGATTACTTTGTGTCTGTCTTCACTGAGGAAGATACAAGAAATCTCCCAGAATTAGAGATCCAAGGGATATGGGGAAATGAGGAATTGAAGGAAATTAGTATTAGTAAGAAGGTTGTATTGGAGTGGTTAGCACCGCAGCCTCACAGCTCCAGCAACCCGAGTTCAATTCTGGGTACTGCCTGTGTGGAGTTTGCAAGTTCTCCCTGTGTCTGCGTGGGTTTCCTCCGGGTGCTCCGGTTTCCTCCCACAGCCAAAAGACTTGCAGGTCGATAGGTAAATTGGCCATTATAAATTGCCCCTAGTATAGGTAGGTGGTAGGGGAATATAGGGACAGGTGAGGATGTGGTAGGAATATGGGATTAGTGTAGGATTAGTATAAATGGGTGGTTAATGGTCGGCACAGACTCGGTGGGTCGAAGGGCCTGTTTCAGTGCTGTATCTCTAAATCTAAAATCTAAATTAATGGGGTTGAAGGTGGATAAATCCCCAGGACCTGATATTCTACATCCCAGAGTGTTGAAAGAGGTAGCTATGGAGAAAGTGGATGCATTGGTGATCATCTTCCAAAATTCTATAGAATCAGGAGCAGTTCCTGCAGATTGGAAGGTCGCAAATGTCACCCCACTATTTAAGAAGGGAGGGAGAGAGAAAACAGGGAATTACAGACCTATTAGCCTTACATCAGTCGTTGGGAAAATGCTAGAATCTATCTAAAGGATGTGATAAATGGACACTTGGATAATAATGATCTGATTGGGCATAATTAACATGGATTTATGAATGGGAAATCACATTTGACGAACCTGTTGGAGTTTTTTTGAGGATGTTACTAACAGAATTGATAAAGGAGAGTCGGTGGACGTGGTATACTTGAGTTTTTAGAAGGCTTTTGAAGAAGTCCCCCACAGGAGATTGGTTGGCAAAATTAAAGCATATGGGATAAGAGGCAATATACTGGCATAGATTAAGGATTGCTTAACAGGCAGAGAGTAGGAATAAATGGGTCATTCTCACGTTGGCAGGTTGTGACTATTGGGATACCACAAGGATCAGTGCTATACACAATATATATCAATGATTTGGATGTGGGGACCAAATGTAGTATTTCCAAGTTCACGGATGACACAAAAGTAGGTGGAAATGTGTGTTGTGAGAAAGATGCAAAGCGGCTTCAAGGGGATTTGCACAGACTTAAGTGAGTGGGCAAGAACGTGGCAGATGGAATATAATGTGGAAAAATATAAGGTTACCCACTTTGGTAGGAGGAATAGACGTGCACATTATTTCTTAAATGGTAAGAGATTAGAAAGTGTAGATGTACAAAGGGATCTGGGTGTCCTTGTCAATAAGTCACTGAAAGCTAACATGCAGGCGCAGCAAGCAATTAGGAAGGCTAATGGTATGTTAGCCTTTATCGCAAGAGGATTTGAGTACAGGACTAGTGAAGTCTTGCTTCAGTTGTATAGAACTTTGGTTAGACTGCACTTGGAGTACTGCGTGCAGGTTTGGTCCCCTGACCTTGGAGAGGATATTATTGACATAGAGGGAATGCAACAAAGGTTCACTAGACTCGTTCCTGGGATGGTGGGACTGTCCTCTGAAGAGAGATTGGGGAAACTGGGCCTTTATTCACTAGAGTTTCGAAGAATGAGAGGTGATCTCATTGAAACCTACAAAATAATTCAAGTGATAGACAGGGGAGATGCAGCCATGATGTTTCCCCTGTTGGGAAGTCTAGAACCAGGGGACACAGTTTCAAAATAAGTGGGAAGCCACTTAGGACAGAGATGAGGAGAAATTTCTTTACTCAGAGGGTTGTGAATCTTCAGAATTCTCTACCCCAGAAGTCTGTGGAAGCTCAGTCATTGAGTATGTTTAAAGCAGAGGGTGGCAAATTTCTAAATACAAATGACATAAGGATAGTGTGGGAAAAAGGCATTGAAGTAGATGATCAGCCATGATCACATTGAAAGGCAGGGCAGGCTCAATGGGCTGAACGGCCTACTCCTATGTTCCTATGAAGCACCTTGGGAATTTAGAAGAGTAAGAGGCGACTTGATTGAAACATAGATGATCCTGAGGGGTCTTGACAGTAAAGGCCTGCTACCTGGCCCGAACCCGACGGGACCCAACATGTGTCGGGTTCAGGTCGGGTCACTCTTCCGGCTTGGGTTGGGTCAGGTCAGTCAGGCCGGGTCGGACACACACAGCAAGGTAAGTGTTAAAAGTTAAAAACTTATCTGAGCTGAGAGTCCGGAATGTCAAGCAGGGAAACTGAGTCTGCGCAGTAAGCGTCTCTATGACATCATCACGCTCATGCTGCGGCTTCCGGCAGATTGGGAGTTGGAAGGTAAGTGAAGAAAATACTCCAGTGGTCGGGTCGGACTCGGGGGGAAACGGAGGGACTCGGGCCGGGTCAGGCTCAGGTCCCATGTGGTTCCGTCAGGTTTGGGTTGGGTTTTTTTTGTCACTTGAGCAGGCCTTTACTTGACAGGGTGGATGTGGAAATGATGTTTCCCCTTGTGGGAGAATCTAGAACTAGGGGTCACTGTTCAAAAATAAGGGGTCGCCCATGTAAGACAGAGATGAGGTGAAATCTTTTCTCTCAGAGGGTCGTGAGTCTTTGAAATTCTCTTCCTCAAAAGGCGGTGGAAGTAGAGTCTTTGAATATTTTTAAGGCAGGGGTAGAAAGATGCTTGATAAGTAGGGGGGTGGGAGGTTATCGGGGGTAGGTGGAAATGTGGAATAATCAGTTCAGCCACAAATGTACTGAATGGCGGAGCAGGCTCGAAGGGACAAGTGGCTTACACCTGCTCCTTGCTCGTATGGGACATTTTACCATATTAAAAGGGCTATACAAATACAGATGATTGTTATACCATAGCATTTCTTCTGCTCAATAAAAGAGTGGGTAAGAAGTTTGCCCTGCAATTGGCCCAGAGTTCTTGCAGGGCTAAAACTAGTCTCCCAATGAAATAGTAATCTGATTGACAAAGGGCAGGTCCTCTGCTCACTTCTCCATGCCCTGCGGTCTTGCGCTTTCCTCTTCAATTGTTCATAGGAAACTCCCATTTTCAATTTCAAGCTAACATCATTCTCTTTCTCCCTCTTGGTCTACAGTCCTCTAATCTCCCTTCAATCACCTACTTCAGCAAGTTCTCATGCCTTGGGATATGGCCAATCCAACCCTGTTGCCTTTTCTTGATATTCACTAACGATCTATCTTCTAAACCCTCCTGAGAACGTCTTCATTGCTTTTCTGTTCTCTCCAAGTGACCTGCTCCATTCTTCTCCAGAACCACATCTCACAACTTTCTAGTCTTTGGTTGTCTGCTTTTCTCAAGGTCCACGTTTCAGCCCCATACAATAAAACACTCTAAATCATAGTTTTGATAATTCCTTTAGATTAGATTTTGATTAGATTAGAGATACAGCACTGAAACAGGCCCTTCGGCCCACCGAGTCTGTGCCGAACATCAACCACCCATTTATACTAATCCTACACTAATCCCATATTCCTACCAAACATCCCCACCTGTCCCTATATTTCCCTACCACCTACCTATACTAGTGACAATTTATAATGGCCAATTTACCTATCAACCTGCAAGTCTTTTGGCTTGTGGGAGGAAACCGGAGCACCCGGAGAAAACCCACGCAGACACAGGGAGAACTTGCTAACTCCACACAGGCAGTACCCGGAATCGAACCCGGGTCCCTGGAGCTGTGAGGCTGCGGTGCTAACCACTGCGCCGCCCCTACTCATTCTCTACTCATTCCTGTACTGAGCAATTCTTTAGGTTTGGAGAATGCATTCTTTGCCATTGCTACTCGAGCTCTGATTTCTTTATGGCAGTAACCATCTTCTGACAAGATGCTTCCCAGGTACTTAAATTGAGATTCCTGTTCCAGCTGTTGACTGTTTACCTTGACCTCTGCTTTCCCATCATTTTTTCTTCCAAACTTCATACCTTTTGTCTTTACACAATTTTCATTCCATAAGCTTTCACTACTTTTCATTCTATCCATTAGTATCTGCAGATCTTCTGTTGCGCTGGCCACCAGATCATCTGCAAATCTCACAACCTTCACCAACTGATGTCCTACTTTGACACCTTTCTGCACTCACTTGGTGTTTCTTTTATCATGACTACCGCATAGATGTTTAAGAGCAATGGCAATAGTGGACCGCCTTGTCTCACCTCATGCCCGATTACACCAGGTTCACTTTCACTAAATGCTGTCCTGATTGTAGCAGTCTGTCCCATGCACAAAGCTACAATCATTCTTTTATCTCTCCAGTCAATTCTGCTCACTTCAACAGTTTTTGCCAGTTTACCCAGTCAAAAGCTTGTTCATAATCCACAATGCTTCTTCTATTCTAGTCTTCCTATAATAGCATTTAATTGCATCATGAATCTCACTTCACCGCCCCCACCCAGAAGATCACTCTTCGCACGAGTTCTCAGCAACTTTATCACAGGAATGTAGAAATTGCTACAAAAAAAAAGGACCATTTAGTTCATCTTCTACCATCCTGGTAGGTCCATGACAACAATAATGGAGTTTTTGATTAATCTTAGCAATCAATCTCTTATCAATGAGTCCACAACAGACCAACATGTGACAAAAGGAAAATCCCAGTCGGGGACAGCTTTGGGAACCGGAGGTCCAAAGTCACCTCTTCCTCCCAAACCTTAAATTATCTATATCTCGGTTGTAAGTTCATGATTGGCCAAGATACTTTCTCAGGTTCGACTCCCAAAAGCATTGAGCACCAACTTTTTTGCAAATTCTCTTCCATAGTCTTATATTTACTTCTACTGTGAACACCAGGAGTGGAACAACAAAACTCCCTCGTTTTCTCACCAAAAGGCAAGCTAAGGTAACTGTGGACAAAATGCCAGTTGGTTCAATTCTCCAAGTACTTTACAAAACTTACAGAACACCAAGTATGTTAAGAGTTAACTGAAACACCAGAACACCACCTCCTCACACAACATTACAATGAAATAAATATTTATATAGATCAAATCAGATCCTCCCTGTCCAAACACCATGACATTGCTAGGTTCAGCTGCTTTGACCCCGCACACAGGAATCTGCTGTCTAAATTTCTGCGCTTGTAAAATGATCCGAGCCCCTCTCAGTCACAACCCTACCCCCAACCTCCTCGCAGTGACTACCCTACTCCCGGGAAAAGACCCGACCTCCACGCAGTGACTACCCTACCCCGGGAAAGAACCTGACCATCCCCACCCACCCCCCCCACCCCACCCGTGACTCCCCCGCCCCCCTCCCAGTGACTCCCCAACCCCAGGGAAAGGACCCGATCCCCTCCCAGTGACTCCCCCAACCCCAGGGAAAGGACCCGATCCCCCTCAACACTGTGAAAGGACCCGATCCCCTCCCAGTGACTCCCCCACCCCAAACCCCAGGAAAGGTCCCGATCCCCTCCCAGTGACTCCCCCAACCTCAACCCCAGGGAAAGGACCCAATCCCCTCCCAGTGACTCCCCCACCCTCAAACCCAGGGAAAGGACCCGATCCCCTCCCAGTGACTCCCCTACCTCAACCCCAGGGAAAGGACCCAATCCCCTCCCAGTGACTCCCCTACCTCAACCCCAGGGAAAGGACCCGATCCCCTCCCAGTGACTCCCCTACCTCAACCCCAGGGAAAGGACCCAATCCCCTCCCAGTGACTCCCCTACCTCAACCCCAGGGAAAGGACCCAATCCCCTCCCAGTGACTCCCCCACCCTCAAACCCAGGGAAAGGACCCGATCCCCTCCCAGTGACTCCCCCACCCTCAAACCCAGGGAAAGGACCCGATCCCCTCCCAGTGACTCCCCTACCTCAACCCCAGGGAAAGGACCCGATCCCCTCCCAGTGACTCCCCTACCTCAAACCCAGGGAAAGGACCCAATCCCCTCCCAGTGACTCCCCTACCTCAACCCCAGGGAAAGGACCCAATCCCCTCCCAGTGACTCCCCCACCCTCAAACCCAGGGAAAGGACCCGATCCCCTCCCAGTGACTCCAACACCCTCAACCCCAGGGAAAGGACCCGATCCCCTCCCAGTGACTCCCCCACCCTCAACCCCAGGGAAAGGACCCGATCCCCTCCCAGTGACTCCCCCACCCTCAACCCCAGGGAAAGGACCCGATCCCCTCCCAGTGACTCCCCCACCCTCAACCCCAGGGAAAGGACCCGATCCCCTCCCAGTGACTCCCCCACCCTCAACCCCAGGGAAAGGACCCGATCCCCTCCCAGTGACTCCCCCACCCTCAACCCCAGGGAAAGGACCCGATCCCCTCCCAGTGACTCCCCCACCCTCAACCCCAGGGAAAGGACCCGATCCCCTCCCAGTGACTCCAACACCCTCAAACCCAGGGAAAGGACCCGATCCCCTCCCAGTGACTCCCCCACCCTCAACCCCAGGGAAAGGACCCGATCCCCTCCCAGTGACTCCAACACCCTCAACCCCCAGGAAGCAGCAGCCGCTCAGCCAACATTACAATCCCGATCCGAGAACCGTTCCCAGTGAGCGCCAGGAAGTGGGGCCTGATCCGGAAAGTCGCCCCGACCCCAGTTAATGACACGTAACCGACAACAAAAAGGCGGAAGCGGGTCGGAGCTCGGGGCCGGGCCCGGTTTTGGGGCCTGGCTCGGGGACGGGGACTGACTCGAGCCCAGGTTCGGGGCCTGGGCCGGGGTTTGGGGCCTGGTTGGGGTCCGGCTCGGGGCCGGGGTTCGGGGCCTGGTTGGGGTCCGGCTCGGGGCCGGGGTTCGGGGCCCGGCTGGGGTCCGGGGTTCGGGGCCTGGCTGGGGTCCGGGGTTCGGGGCCTGGCTGGGGTCCGGGGTTCGGGGCCGGGGTTCGGGGCCTGGCTCGGGGCCGGGGTTTGGGGTCCGGCTCGGGGCCGGGGTTCGGGGCCTGGCTGGGGTCCGGCTCGGGGCCGGGGTTTGGGGTCCGGCTCGGGGCCGGGGTTTGGGGTCCGGCTCGGGGCCGGGGTTTGGGGTCCGGCTCGGGGCCGGGGTTTGGGGCCTGGCTCGGGGCCGGGGTTTGGGGTCCGGCTCGGGGCCGGGGTTTGGGGCCTGGCTGGGGTCCGGCTCGGGGCCGGGGTTCGGGGTCCGGCTCGGGGCCGTGCGGCCGGCTTTTACCTTACAGGTCTCGGTCTCATCCCCAGCCTGACAGAAGCTGACGGGCGCCAATCCGGGCAGGTAGAAGGCGGAGGAGAGCTGCAGCAGGACAGCGGTGATGAACAGCGGGCGAAGCCCAGGACCGGAGCTAATCCGGGCTCGGACTGTGTGAAGTTGCGGGGCCGCCATGGAGCTGGAACGGGAGCGGAGAGAGCGGCGGCGCGGGGCCTTGTGGGTGGGTGCGGCGCGAGTCCCGCCTACCCCTGGCAACCGGTAACCTGGCAACCAGCACCCAGACAACCGGGTAACCTGGCAACCAGCACCCAGACAACCGGGTAACCTGACAACTGGGTACCCTGTCAACCGGCACCCAGACAACCGGGTACCCTGGCAACCGGCACCCAGACAACCGGGTAACCTGGCAACCAGCACCCAGACAACCGGGTAACCTGACAACTGGGTACCCTGTCAACCAGCACCCAGACAACCGGGTACCCTGGCAACCAGCACCCAGACAACCGGGTAACCTGACAACTGGGTACCCTGTCAACCGGCACCCAGACAACCGGGTACCCTGGCAACCGGCACCCAGACAACCGGGTAACCTGGCAACCAGCACCCAGACAACCGGGTAACCTGGCAACCGGCACCCAGACAACCGGGTACCCTGGCAACCAGCACCCAGACAACCGGGTAACCTGGCAACCGGCACCCAGACAACCGGGTAACCTGGCAACCAGCACCCAGACAACCGGGTAACCTGACAACTGGGTACCCTGGCAACTGACACCCAGACAACTGGGTAACCTGAAACCGGTCACCCTGGCAACCGGGTAACCTGACAACCGGGTACTCTGGCAACCGGCACCCAGACAACCGGGTACCCTGGCAACCAGCACCCAGACAACCGGGTAACCTGGCAACCGGCACCCAGACAACCGGGTACCCTGGCAACTGACACCCAGACAACTGGGTAACCTGAAACCGGTCACCCTGGCAACTGGGTAACCTGACAACCGGGTACTCTGGCAACCAGCACCCAGACAGCAGGGTACCCTGGCAACCTTGTAACCTGACAACCAGTCACCAAGACAACCAGGACCATGACAACTGGCACCCAGACAACCGGGTACCCTGGCAACCGGTAACCTTACGACCGGTCACCCAGACAGCCAGGTACCCCAGCAATTGACACCCAGACTACTGGGTAACTTAACAACCGGTCACTTTAACAACTGGGTAACCTGACAGCCAGTCTCCTTGGCAACCGGGTAACCTGACCACTAATCTTGGCAACAACAAAACTTGTATGGGAATCATGCTTCCTGGCAAATGGACACCTTGACAAATAGGCTCCCTGGCAACCAGGCATCCTGACAACAATGAAACCTGACAACAGTGAACACTGGCAACAACCAACACTGGCAACTGGGCACCATGGCAACCGTGTTCCCAGACAACCAGGTACCCTGCAACCCGTGGTACCCCTGCAACCTTTTCACGCCAGTATTATACATTCTTACCCCAAAGAGTGGGTCAGAAGCAGCAATAGTTTTAACTTAATTTAAACAAATTCCACAGAGATTCTCATCTTAAAAATTTTATTATTCCATATTGTATTGAATCTACAGCACCTTCATCACAAATACATCGGTGTTAACATTCCATATGAGTTTATCCAGCTTCCCCTTAAATGTATCTGTACTATTCGCCTCAACCACTCCCTGTGGTAGCGAGTCGCACAGCATCACCACACTGAGTAAAGAAGTTACTCCTGAATTCCCTATTAGATTTATTAGTGACTATTTTATCGCATTTTTACAGCATAGTGGGGAAAGTCTTCGCTCGAGTCGCTCTAAACAGGCTCCAGAAGCTGGCCGAGCGTGTCTACCCTGAGGCACAGTGTGGCTTTCGTGCAGAGAGATCGACCATTGACATGCTGTTCTCCCTTCGTCAGATACAGGAGAAATGCCGTGAACAACAGATGCCCCTCTACATTGCTTTCATTGATCTCACCAAAGCCTTTGACCTCGTCAACAGACGTGGTCTCTTCAGACTACTAGAAAAGATTGGATGTCCACCAAAGCTACTAAGTATCATCACCTCATTCCATGACAATATGAAAGGCACAATTCAACATGGTGGCTCCTCATCAGAGCCCTTTCCTATCCTGAGTGGCGTGAAACAGGACTGTGTTCTCGCACCCACACTTTTTGGGATTTTCTTCTCGCTGCTGCTTTCACATGCATTCAAGTCCTCTGAAGAAGGAATTTTCTTCCACAGAAGATCAGGGGGCAGGTTGTTCAACCTTGCCCGTCTAAGAGCGAAGTCCAAAGTACGGAAAGTCTTCATCAGGGAGCTCCTCTTTGCTGACGATGCTTCTTTAACATCTCACACTGAAGAGTGCCTGCAGAGTCTCATCGACAGGTTTGTGGCTGCCTGCAATGAATTTGGCCTAACCATCAGCCTCAAGAAAACGAACATCATGGGGCAGGACGTCAGAAATGCTCCATCCATCAATATTGGCGACCACGCTCTGGAAGTGGTTCAAGAGTTCACCTACCTAGGCTCAACTATCACCAGTAACCTGTCTCTTGATGCAGAAATCAACAAGCGCATGGGAAAGGCTTCCACTGCTTTGTCCAGACTGGCCAAGAGAGTGTGGGAAAATGGCGCACTGACACGGAACACAAAAGTCCGAGTGTATCAGGCCTGTGTCCTCAGTACCTTGCTCTATTGCAGCGAGGCCTGGACAACGTATGTCAGCCAAGAGCGACGTCTCAATTCATTCCATCTTCGCTGCCTCCGGAGAATACTTGGCATCAGGTGGCAGGACCGTATCTCCAACACAGAAGTCCTCGAGGCGGCCAACATCCCCAGCTTGTACACACTACTGAGTCAGCGACGCTTGAGATGGCTTGGCCATGTGAGCCGCATGGAAGATGGCAGGATCCCCAAAGACACATTGTACAGCGAGCTCGCCACTGGTATCAGACCCACTTGCCGTCCATGTCTCCGCTTTAAAGACGTCTGCAAACGCGACATGAAGTCCTGTGACATTGATCACAAGTCGTGGGAGTCAGTTGCCAGCGTTCGCCAGAGCTGGAGAGCCAACTGTGCAACAGCCCCGACAAACAAATTTCTCTGCAGCACCTGTGGAAGAGTCTGTCGCTCTAGAATTGGCCTTTATAGCCACTCTAGGCGCTGCTTCACAAACCACTGACCACCTCCAGGCGCGTATCCATTGTCTCTCGAGATAAGGAGGCCAAAGAAGATTTTATATTTATGGCTCCAAGTTCTAGTCTCCCCCACAAGTGGAAACATCTTAACATTTGCTGTATCAAACCCCTTCATAATCTTAAAAACCTCTATCAGGTGTCAGGAATGAGGCATATTAATTTTGCCACATGGACATTAAATTTCAAATTGTTGCTGGGAAGAAGAGAAGGCCTGATACAAGGGGTTGCCAAGCCCCTGGCTGGAATGACATTTTTGCATATTAACAGACAGTATTTGTAGACAAAGGACCATTCTGTGACTCACCCAATACAAAGCCAGAAGTGGTTCTACCAGTCATGTGACTACCCTGCTGGCCAAATTGGGGAGTTTTGAATTGTAGAGACAGTGTTTCAACTGGCAGAAAGCTCTTTGCTCCTGGACTGAAGAAGTTCTCCTGTCTACCTTTCTGCTCCCATCTCTTTCTCACAGAACTCCAAAACCCACTGAAAACACATGAACCCCAAGAGAGAAAAGTCTCCTACAGTGAACAAGGTTTAAGAAGAATACTGGGTCCCAACGAAAAGCAAGAATTACCTACAATCAAGGACTCTACAGCGAGCTCGAAGCACGGTAACAAAAAAACCCTCCTCAGAGATTGCCTCAAACTTTTCCACTCTATTTTTTCTTCTGCTCTTTTCTGTCCCTATCTGCATCTGTGTATCGCATATGAAAGCTTGCGTGGGCGCGTCGTGTATCCGTAGGCATCAACCAAATTACAGTTTAAGTTTTAATAAAATTTCACCTTTCTTCTTTAAACCTAAGAGCCTGTTTGTGCTTGTTTCTTTACCTTATAATTGGAAAGCGGTGAACAAGGATTCACCAAGGGGGAGCTAAAAACAGTGTGTTTAAAAATAAAACCCTGTTACAGTAAGACCAGGTGAAGGCTGAAAGGGAACCCTAGACCTCTTTCTGACCTGGTCGTAACACAGGTCATTGCTCAATGTTTCCTTATCAGTTCTATTTCCATCATTGATGAGGCTGATCACATTCTGCTGTGCCCAATGGCTGCTGGAAGCTCTGATCAAACTTGTTGGTTACTGTGCATCTTCATCCCAAGGTCATACAGGCACATGTCAGGCTCCGAGCAGCAGTGAGCAGTCAAAGAAACCCTCCCCAGCCATCCTGGACCTATGTAAGGTGCATTTCACTGAGCTAATGGAGGACACCCACCAGGAAGACCTGCTTGTCCCTCAATCCCCTCCTGATTAGGACTATATTTCAAACAAGAGCAATGGAGTGACACTGGATCAACTCAATGTCATCAAAGCTAAAATACACAAGAGGAAAGCAGCCGCTCATATGAGTGGCTATCCAAACTAAAATTGTCTCTTCTCACTATCCAAGTCTCCAAACATTCCTTTCAGGTGAAGCAGCAATTTACTTCTACTTCTTTCAATGTAGTATACTGTATTCGCTGCTCAGTCCGAAAACATAACCCCAAGCTTCCAGTCGCTTGCCATTTCAACACACACTCTCGCTCTCATGCCCACATCTCTACCCTGGGCTTGCTGCAGTGTTCCAGTGAACATCAAAGCAAGCTCGAGGAACATACCTCATTAGGCACTCTACAGCCTACTGGACTGAACATTGAGTACAATAATTTCAGAGCATGACTGGCCCTTTTTTTTGTTTTTTATTTTTACTTTATTTTATTTTATCATTTTTTACCATATGCCTGCCCACTGGTTTTTTTTCATGGTTGTACTTTGGCTAGGGTTGTTCATTATTCTGTCATTTAACACCCTCTTTGCACTTTGTCTTTCACCACACCATTCGTACACTCTCTTTGCCTTTACCTCATGACCTCCTTGTCAGTTAATCTCTCTGGCCCTCTGTCCTATGAACCCCTTCCCGTTTGTTCTCTTCTCCCCCACCCCTGCTTTATTTGCTTAAAACCGATTACATTTCTAACCTTTGCCAGTCCTGAAATGTTTCTCTGCTTCTCTCCCCACAGATGCTGCCTGACCTGCTGAGTATTTCCAGCACTTTCTGTTTTTGTTTTAAAATTGCATGGGAATTAATTTAAAATTTGATCTCCATAGTCAATGATACAACCAATATTCTGTGGTGTCCACTGGTCCCAGAGGCTTCTGTGCCAGTTGCCACAGTAATCTTTTCCCAAGCCCCACTCCATAGACTGGAGCCCATAGTCAGTATTGCATCTCAATGCAATACTGAAGGAGTTCAGCACTGTTGGATGAGACAAGGCCCCTCCTAGGTGGATGGGAAAGATCTCATGGTACTATTCCAGTTCCAGCAGGAGAGATCTCCAAGTTGGCTGGCCAATATTTATGCCTCAAACAATATAATTGAAACAGATTATCTGGTTATCTCATTGCTGTTTGTAGGACCTTTCTGTGTGCAAATTGGCAGTTGTGTTTGTAACAATGATTACACTTATAAAGTTCTGAAAAGTGCTTTGGAACATCCTGAGGCTGTAAAAGGCGCTATAGAAATGCAAGTTAGTTCTTTCTTTATATATGTAGAAGATAGCCTTGTCCAGGCTGCAAAATGAACATTTGGCCTGGGTATCTCTAAAATAGGCCAAAATAGCCAAATGCTAAGCAAAGTTAAGGGCTGTAGGTAAAACAGTGCAGGCAAAAGTTTAAAGCAGCATCAATGCAGTCAATTTGAAAAATGTTCCTTTGACTGGCCAAGCAAAAATGGATCTCCTAATTCCTAGCACTCCTGGCACCTGGGGTTTGGAAGCAGTTCTGCCAGACAGCTTTTTAAGCCACTTCATGAACTCGCAGGACACCTGTAACTTTAGCAGCCTTTTGAGTCCATATTTCTTATTTATACCAAGTGTGAGAGGTTGGAGCCTCTGTTTCACTGTTTGAAGGGGCTGCTCCTCAACTTCTGGCTGCAGTTCAGTCCCACACTCCTGATCCTTGGCCACCCAGTGTGGAGGGAAATTGGCAGGGGGAATGCAAGTTGAGGAACCTCCTCACTAGTCTGCTTTTGAATTGCTTCCTTCTGTGCTGTAACAATTCTATGATTCTATTATTCCACCCTTGGGCCTGGCCAAGATTGCCATTCAGAGGTCTGGGTTGGATGCAGCCTGTAGGCAGGCTGCAGTTGTTGATCTGGCTGCCTGACTCTCTTCCGCAGCCTTGTTCACACCAATTATAATATTGGTGACAATATTAGAATTTAAGTTCTGATGATAGGTCATTGATGTGAAATGTTAACTCTCCTTCTCTCTCCACAGATGCTGCCAGCATCCAGATTTCCAGCATCTGTAGTATTCTGCTTTTGTAATAATTTAAACTACAAGTTTCCTTTGTTTTAAGATTTAGTTTTCTAATGGTTGTGCCGTTATAAAAGGGGCCACTTTAGTTTGATGACACTGGGCCAACACAGTCTTCTTACTAAAATAAAAGCAAAATATTGCAGATGCTGGAAATCTGAAATAGAAGCAGAGTTAACGTTTCAGGTCAGTGACCCTTCATCAGCCTGTTTCTCTCCACAGATGCTGCCAGACCTGCTGAGTATTTCCAGGATTTCTTGTTTTTATTACAGTCTTCTTTTGATACATCGATAAGGAAATACTGGGTTGCCAGGTAATGGACATCTCAACTCTTGGGAATTGATTGCAAGAGACATGATCTCTCAGCCAAATTCAGCCTCACTCACCATCTTGCCACAGAGCTGTGAAATATTTTGATTTTTCTGCTGCTGACCTTTGTTCATGGAGCTGAGTCAGGGCTATGTTGAGTCAGCCTCTCCCAGTGTTAAGGCATGAGTTCAGCAACTCAGCAATGAAGACAATCATGAAACTGGACATGAAACAGATCACTTTATTGTGCAGCGTGCAGGTAAACCAACTTGTTGCACCATGGTTACACATTACCACCGTGCATTGTGCAGTGAATACTCTACCTTTGCAAATCTGACTCATTTTATTCTTTTCCCTTAGTCTAAGTACAATCTCCTTCAAGGTCAGATTGTGCTCAAAGGGAAAACTAAACTTTAATTGCTGTATTTTCTTTTTATTAAATTCATGCTCACAGAGTGTGGAATTGCACCACTACAAATACTGATATCTATGTGAATGCTGACATCAAACAATACTGTATATTTTTTAAAAATCTGTGGTTAATCATCTGCTTCATTGGTTCTTTTCTTTGATAATTTTAACAGATCTTCTACCATGTATTCCATAGTTCTATGATGTCTTCACTTTGTCTTGTTCTGGAATATTTTCAATCTTTGAAGTGATTCAGACATTTAAAAAGGGCAGCTGTGAACTGCAGACATGTAATTCATACTGAGTACCTGTCAGTTATTATTCATATGTTTGTCTTAACTTCCATTATCATATTTTGAATAACTGGAATTTGGAGTTAATAGCAGTTACTCACTCCACTGTAGATAAATGTATTTTTAATGTATTAACCTGGGACACGTAGGCTAGGTGCCATCCTATAAGAAGGCAGCTGTTTCAGCTAATAGTAACTGTGGAGTGAGGGCGGGCAGATCCTTCTTTAACATGTGCAGGGATAGCGGTAGGACTTTTTAATTGAGTTTTATAAAACATTTTCAAATGCGGTAATATAGTATTTGAAAAGAGCTCTGACCTGTTAGAGATTTAATGAGCCATGAATGAAGTTTAGAAACCAACTGTCAATCTATATTGGTTTACGTTTGAAAAAAATAGAAACTCATGGTTTTAATATCAAATCTCTTGAATTTTAAGATTGTGTCTCATGATTTTTGAGACATTGGAGTTGGCACTACTGCAGTATTGTCAAACCACATAAACTTAAGAGAAGGGTCTCATTTTCACAGGGGAACAAACTAATCTCTCTCTCAGCATTTCTTCGCGGACTAAGATTTTGCGAAGGTTGTACTCAACGGTTGCAGGCCCGCTGGTGGGTAGTCAGGCCTATCCATGACCAGCAGATTCTCCCACAGCGGGTACAAGTGAAGGTGCAGTCGCTGCTGGGGTAATTGGAACTATCCTTCTCCTCCTTTTCTCTTTCATGCTGGTTCTTCACTCAGTCTCCAAGGTATCTGTAGCCCTCCTGATGTAGCATCTCCAGGCATCACGATCTGTGGCCCGCGCTTCCCACTGGCGATGGTCGATGTGGCATAGAGAGGGACTTCTTCAGGGAGTCCTTGAAATGTTTGCATGGGGCCCCTCTGTTCCCTTTACCCATGGTCAGCTCTCCATACAACTCGATCTTGGGCAGACAACTGTCGTCCATCTGGGCAACGTGACCCATGCAACGCAGTTGGTTTTGCAGGAGGATGGCCTTGATGCTGGTGATGTTGGCTGTTTCCAGGACTTCAATGTTTGTGATACGGTCCTGCCAGCAGATCTTGAGGATGCTGCAAAGGCAGTGCTGATGGAAATGCCCTAGAAGGCATACATGATGGCAGTATAGGACACATGACTCGCGCCATATAGAAGGGTGGTGAGGATTACGGCTTTGCACACTTTGAGTTTGGTCTGTGCTCTGAGGCTATGGTTGCTCCACACATGTTTGTAGAGTCTGCCGAATGTACTGTTTGCTTTTGAGAGCCTATTGTCCACTTGCTTGTCTATGGTGGCATCAAATAAGATGACGCTCCCCAAATAAGTAACTTGCTTGACGGCATTCAGCTCAGTTCCCTCGATGACAATGCATGGTGGTCTATATTCTTCTTGGGGTGCAGGCTAATGCAGGACTTCAGTTTTCTTTAAACTTATTTTTAGTCCGAAGAGTTGTGCCGCCTTGGAAAAATGTGTTGTTATACGTTGCAGGTCTGACTGATTGTGGGCCAGGACAGCACTGTCATCAGTGAAAAGAAGTTCACAGATGAGTTTTTCTTGTGTCTTTGTGTGAGCCTGAAGACACCTGAGATTGAAGAGGCCTCCCTCAGTTCGGTAGTGTACGTAAACTCCCTCTTAAGGTCTTCCGTTGCCCTGCTGCAGCATCATGCTGAAAAAGAGGGTGAATAAGGTCGGGGCCAGCACACATCCCTGCTTCACACATTGGAGATTTGGAAGGGACTCAAGAGGTCACTGTTTTGCTTGACTTGTCTGTACTAATTTTCATGAAACTGCTTCACCATGACCAGGAACCTGGGTGGGTATCCAAGTTTTACAAGGATTTTCCAAAGTCTATCTCTGCTCAGTGTCGAATGCCTTGGTGAGGTCTATGAAAGTGACGTACAGGCCTTTGTTTTGCTCCTGACACTTATAAATAATACCTATAAATGATATAAAGAAAGGAAAAGGTAAAAAATTAAAATAAGCATGTGCTTATGGGTTTTATAGAAAAAGGCATCTGACTTGGCCTCAGCATAGATGGACCAGCCTTATTTATAATTTTGGTATTTATTGTTTGTGTCCCTTCAAAAAGGGGGCAGTTTTGTGATATTAATGTTCTTCTGGTTGCCCCAGTGCCAGCTGTTGGAATTCTGGGTATCAGAGTCAATTAACCCTTTAACCCCTTATTTTCAAGTTCCAAAATGATCTGAAGTGATAACCTTTATTGGTGACCATAGTTATATTTTATTCAGTCTAAATAAGGCCTGAAAATGCTACTGTCTCAGCAGTAGTATCAAAACACAACAGATTTACCATTATGCTATGGGTAGAAGCACGATTTTTGCATGACAATGCCAATGGCCAAACTCCAGTCACACCAGTCAATGGCGCCATGGTTAGCACCGCAGCCTCACAGCTCCAGCGACCCGGGTTCAATTCTGGGTACTGCCTGTGTGGAGTTTGCAAGTTCTCCCTGTGTCTGTGTGGGTTTCCTCCGGGTGCTCCGGTTTCCTCCCACATGCCAAAGACTTGCAGGTTGATAGGTAAATTGGCCATTATAAATTGCCCCTAGTATAGGTAGGTGGTAGGAGAATACAGGGACAGGTGGGGATGTGGTAGGAATATGGAATTAGTGTAGGATTAGTATAAATGGGTGGTTGATGGTCGGCATAGACTCGGTGGGCCAAAGGGCCTGTTTCAGTGCTGTATCTCTAAACTAAACTAAACTAAATGCTGCACGTACACGGGAGTATGGATTCTCCACTGACCCATCTTCCTGGCTCCGTCTGCGCAAAGGTCCCAAATCCCCTCTGGCCGAATACCTCTCTCACTTCTCTGCTCAGGGAATCCCTTCTGATATTTTCTTTACACAGCAAAGTCTATACAGACCGATTTCACCCAATCATTGCTGCACTATCATTTCAGCCCAATTACGAAAGATGTCATTTAATCATTTGTCCGCCAAAGCCAGGTCAGACCCTCAAGATCTCTGACTTCCCATGCTGGGACTTTCAGCTCATAAACATTCCAATGCCAAGCTTGACCAAATAGAAACACACGAATTAGAAACAGGAGTAGGCCACTTGGCCCCTCGAGCCTGCTCTGCCATTCAATAAGTTCATGGCTGAACTGATTACTCCACATTCCCATCTATCCCCGATAACCTTTCACCCCCTTGCTTATCAAGAATCTATCTACCTCTGCCTTAAAAAATTCAAAGACTCTGCTTCCACCGCCTTTTGAGGAAGAAAGTTCCAAAGACTCACAACCCTCAGAGAAAAAATTTCTCCTCATCTCAGTCTTAAATGGGCCACCCCTTATTTTTAAACAGTGACCCCTAGTTCTAGATTCTCCCACAAGGGGAAACATCCTTTCCACATCCACCTTGTCAAGACCCCTCAGGATCTTATATGTTTCAATCAAGTCACCTCTTACTCTCCTAACCAGCGGATACAAGCCTAGCCTGTCCAATCTTTCCTCATTCCAGGTATTAGTCTAGTAAATGTTCTCTGAACGACTTCCAACGCATTTACATCCTTCCTTAAACAAGGAGACCAATACTGTACACATTACTAAAGCAAGAAAAACACGTTGGCATTGGTACTCGGCTATCTTGTCTCAGCTCTCCGTAGATCTGGACCTCTGAGATTCTGCTAAACTGTTTATCTTTTAGTTTTCACACAGCAAGCTCTCTGTTTTCACACTCTACTACATTTCTGTTGAAGTTTACATTTTGACTATTTGGTTCCTTCTGCACCTTTCAGGCCAATAAAAATGAAAGACCAAACCAAAGTTTCCCATCATGTCAGCTTGCAACCATCTTTACCCAGAGCGTATCAAACACAGGATTAAAAGGACATTCTTCTGGGGGAGGGTGAACAGCCAGAGGTCGTGGTCCATGTTGGCACCAATGACATCGGTAAGAAGGGGGATGAGGTCCTGAAAGAAGATTTTAGGGAGCTAGTGAGGAGATTAAAAAGCAGTAATCTCAGGATTACTTCCAGTCCCACGTACGAGTGAGCATAGGAATAAGAGAATTGAAGACATGGCTGGAGAACAAGTATAGGACGGAGGGCACCAGATTTCTGAGGCACTGGGACCAGTTCTGGGGTAGGTGGGACCTATATAGGATGGAAGGGTTGCATCTTAGCAGGACTGGGACAAATATCCTTGCAGGGAGATTTGCTAGTGCTGTTGGGGAGGGTTTAAACTAGATTGGCAGGGGGATAGGAACCTGAGAGAGAACTCAGATCGCAGGGAAGCAAAACTGGTAACTTGTTTGGGGTGTGGAAACCAGGAGCAAATATCAGAGAGGAATACCAAGGTTCACAGAATACTGGGGGAGATAGATAGCACTAGAGTAGGGAATTAGTAAGTTATTAGGTGGGGTCAAAGTAAGGGAGAAAATAATAAAGTCTAAATCGGGGTTAATGTGTATGAATGTAAATGCACAGAGTGTGGTTAATAAGATTGGTGAGGTACAGACGCAGATTGCCATGTGGAAATATGATGTTTTGGCTATCACAGAGACCTGGCTCAAAGAAGGGCAGGACTGGGTATTAAATATTTCTGGATACAAGGTGCTCAGGAAAGATAGGAAAGGGAAAAAAGGGCGAGGGGTGGCAGTATTGATTAAGGAGAGCATTGCAGTGCTGGAAAGAAAGGATGTTCCAGAGGGGTCGAGGACAGAATCAATTTGGCTCGAGCGAAGGAACAAAAAAGGTGCAGTTACATTGCTTAGTGTTGTCTATAGGGCACCAGCTAGTGGGAAGGAGGTGGAGGAACAAATTTGCAAGGAAATTACAGAGAGGTGCAAAAATTATATGGTAGTTATAATGGGTGATTTTAATTATCCAAACATAGACTGGGATAATAGTAGTGTAAAGGGCAGTGAGGGGCGAGTTCCTAGAGTGTGTTCAGGAAAATCTTCTACAGCAGTATGTTGCTAGTCCAACAAGAAAGGAGGCACTGCTAGACCTGGTTCTTGGGAATGAGATGGGCCAAGTGGATCAAGTGTCAGTAGGAGAGGAGTTAGGGGACAGTGATCATTGTATCATAAGGTTTAGGCTGACTATGGAAAAGGACAAAAAACAATCCAGAGTAAGAATAATTAACTGGGGGAAAGCCAACTTCAATGGGGTAAGAATGGAGCTGGGGTGAATAAATTGGAGTCAAAAGTTGGCAGGAAAACCAGTGTCTGGGCTACCTTCAAAGAAGAGATAGTCCGGGCATAGTCAAGGTATGTTCCCTCAAAGGGGAAAGGTAGGACAAACAAATCCAGAGCTCCCTGGATGGCAAAAGAGGTAGAGATTAAGATTAAGAAGAAAAAGTGTGCTTATGACAGATGCCAGGTAGAAAATACTATTGAGAACCAGGCTGAATATAGAAGGTCCAGAGGGGAAGTGAAAAAGCAAATAAGAGAAGTAAAGAGAGAGTATGAAAAGAGACTGGCAGAAAGCATTAAAGGAAATCCCAAAGTTTTCTTTGGACATATCAATAGTAAAAGGGTGGTAAAAGGAGGAGTGGGGCCTATTAGGGACCATAAAGGGGATTTACACATGGAAGCAGAGGGCATCGTTGAGATATTAAATGAATATTTTGCATCTGTCTTTATCAAGGAAGAAGATACAATCCAGGCAATGGTGAAAGAGGAGATAATTCAGACACTAGAAGGGTTTAAAATTGATAAAGAGGATGTATTAGATAGGCTGTCTGTACTTCGTGGATAAAGCATCAGGAATGGATGAGATACATCCAAGGATACTGAGGGAAGTGAGGGTGGAAATCGTGGAGGCACTGGCCATAATTTTGCAGTTTTCCTTAGACTCTGGGTGGTGCAAGAGGACTGGAGAATTGCAAACGTTACACCCTTGTTCAAAAAAGGGTGCAAAGATAATCCCAGCAACTACAGGCCAGTCAGTTTAAATTCGGTGGTGGGGAAACCTCTGGAAAAAATAATTCGGGACAAAATTAATAGTCACGTGGACAAATGCAGGTTAATTAAGGAAAGCCAGCATGGTGTTCTTATGGGAAAATCATGTTTAACTAACTTGTTGGAGTTTTTTGAGGAGGTAACAGAGAGGGTTGATGAGGACAGTGCTGTTGATGTGGTGTACATGGACTTTCAAAAGGCGTTTGATACAGTGCCACACAACAGACTTGTGAGCAAACATATAGCTCATGGAATAACAGGGATGGTAGCAACATGAATAGAGAATTGGCTGAGTGACAGGAAACAAAGAGTAGTGGTTAATGGATGTTTTTCGAGCTGGAGGAAGGTTTCTAGTGGAGTTTCCCAGGGGTCACTGTTGGGACCCTTGCTTTTCCTGATATATATTAATGACCTTGGTGTACAGAGCACAATTTCAAAGTTTGCAGATGATATAAAACTTGGAAGCATTGTGAACTCTGAGGAGGAAAGTGTAGAACTTCCAAAGGACATAGACAAGTTGGTGGAATGGGCAGACAGGTGGCAAATGAAGATCAATGCAGAGAAATGTGAAGTGATTCGTTTTGGTAGGAAGAACATGGAGAGATAATATAGAATAAAGGGTACAATTCTAAAGGGGGTACAGGAGCAGAGGGACCTGGGTGTATATGTGCATAAGTCATTGAAGGTGGCAGGACAGGTTGAGAGAGTGCTTAATAAAGCATACAGTATGCTGGGCTCTATTAATAGGGGCATAGAGTACAAGAGCAAGGAAGTTATGTTGAACTTGGATAAGACACTAGTTCAGCTCCATCTGAAGTATTGCGTCCAGTTCTGGGCGCTGCACTTTAGGAAAGACATGAGGGCATTGGAGAGAGTACAGAAAAGATTCAGGAGAATGGTTCTAGGGATGAGGAATTTCAGTCATGGAGATAGATTGGAGAATTTAGGACTGTTTTCCTTGAAGAGAAGGCTGAGAGGTGATTTGATAAAGGTATTCAAAATCATGAGGGGTCTGGACAGAGCAGATAGAGGGAAAGGATCGAGAATGAGAGGGCACAGATTTAAAGTATTTGGTAAGAGAAGCAAAAGTGACATGAGGAAAAACTTCTTCACGCAGCGAGTGGTTCAGGTCTGGAATTCACTGCCTGAGAATGTGGTGGAGGCAGGTTCAATTGAAGCATTCAAAAGAGAATTAGACAGTTATATGAAAAGGAAGAATGTGTAGGGTTAAGGGGAGAAGGTGCGGGAATGGAACTGAGCAAACTGCTCTTTCAGAGAGTAGGTGCGGACACGGTGGACTGAATGGCCTGTTTCAACACTGTAACAATTCTGTGAAAAATACAGTTTAGTATATATCACAACTAATGAAATCTCTAATTTACAACTGGACAATCATAATACTAAATTAGTTGTTGCTGATTAGAAAGAAAACCCAATATAGGGATTTCCCAGGATTCTTACATAGCCTGGGTTGTTACTGTGTCTGTCTGAATTAGCCCAGTGCTAGTCTCATTATCCAGTGCCAGTCTGGGTTATCCAGTGCCAGTCTGGGTTATCACAGTGCTGGTCTGGGTTATCCCAGTGCCAGTCTGTGTTATAAAAACAGAAAGTGCTGGAAATACTCAGCAGGTCTGGCAGCATCTGTGGAGAGAGAAGCAGAGTTAACGTTTCAGGTCACTGACCCTTCATCAGAACTGGCAAAGGTTAGAAATGTAATAGGTTTTACGCAAATAAAGCAGGGGTGGGGCGGGGGGGCTGCTGTTGGGGGGGAAGAGAACAGTGGCGCAGTGGTTAGCACCGCAGCCTCACAGTTCCAGGGACCCGGGTTCGATTCTGGGTACTGCCTGTGCGGAGTTTGCAAGTTCTCCCTGTGACTGCGTGGGTTTTCACTGGGTACTCCGGTTTCCTCCCACAGCCAAAGACTTGCAGGTGATAGGTAAATTTGCCATTGTAAATTGCCCCTAGTGTAGGTAGGTGGTAGGGAATATGGGATTACTGTAGGGTTAGTATATAAATGGGTGGTTGTTGGTCGGCACAGACTCGGTGGGCCGAAAGGGCCTGTTTCAGTGCTGTATCTCTAATTAAAAAAAATAAAATAAAAGGGACGGTGTGTGATAGGACAGACGCCTGGAGAGATGAACTGACAAAGAAGTCATGGAGCAAAGGCAAAGAGTGTGTGCTAATGGTGCAGCCCTAGCCAAAAGCACAAACATGAAAAAAAATAAGCAGGCAAATGGTAAAAAAAAATGAAACAAAATACAATAAAATAAAAATAAAAAAGGGCCAGTCATGCTCTGAAATTATTGAACTCAATGTTCAGTCCAGTAGGCTGTAGCGTGCCTAATCAGTAAATGAGATGCTGTTCCTCAAGCTTGTGCTGATGTTCACTGGAACACTGCAGCAGGCCTAGGACAGAGATATGGGCATGAGTGCAGGGGTGTGTGTTGAAATGGCAAGCGTCATGTTTTCAGACTGAACGAAGGTGTTCCGCAAAGCAGTCACCCGATCTGCATTTGGTCTCCCCAATGTAGAGGAGACCATATTGTGAGCAGCGAATACAGTATACTAAATTGAAAGAAGTACAAGTATATCACTGCTTCACCTGTTTGGGGCCTTGGATAGTGAGGAGAGAGGAGGCAAAAGGGCAGGTATTACACCTCCTGCAATTTCATGGGAAGGTGCCGTGGGAAGGGGACGAGGTGTTGGGGGTAATGGAGGAATGGACTAGGGTGTCGCAGAGGGAACGATCCCTTCATAATGCTGACAGGGGAGGGGAAGATGTGTTTGGTAGTGGCATCACACTGGCGGTGGAAGAAATGGCGGAAGATGGTCCTTTGGATGTGTAGGCTGGTGGGGTGGAAAGTGAGGACAAGGGGAACCCTGTCGCGGGTCTGGGAGGGAGGGGAAGAGGTGAGGGTAGAGGTGGGGGAAATGGGTCGGACACGTTTGAGGGCCCTGTCAACAACAGTGGGGGGGAATTCTCGGTTGAGGAAAAAGGAAGACATATCAGAAGCGCTGTTGTGGAAGGTTGCATCATCAGAGCAGATGCCTCAGAGATGGAGAAACTGGGAGAATGGAATGGAGTCCTTACAGGAAGCAGGGTGTGAGGAAGTGTATTCGAGGTAGTTGTGGGAGTCGATGGGCTTATAGCGAATATTAGTGGACAGTCTATCCCCAGAGATGGAGACAGAGAAGTCAAGGAAGGGAAGTGTTGGAGATGGACCATGTAAAGGTGAGAGAAGGGCGGAAATTGGAAGCAGTTGATGAAGTTTTCCAGTTTGGGGCAGAAGCAGGAAACGGCATCGATATAGTCATCAATATATCAGCTCGAGGAACAGCACCTCATTTTCCGATTAGGCACGCTACAGCCTACTGGACTGAATATTGAGTTCAATAATTTCAGAGCATGACTGGCCCTTTTTTTTATTTTATTGTATTTTGTTTCATAATTTTTTTATCATGTGCCTGCCTGCTGGCTTTTTCATGTTTGTGATTTTGACTACGGTTGTTCATTATTCTGTCATTAACACTCTCTCTGCACTAATACTTTGTCTTTCATCACATTCTTAGCACACTCTCTTTGCCTTTGCTCCATGACCTTCTTGTCAGCTAATCTCTCCAGCCCTCTGTCCTATCACATACCTTCCCTTTTGCTCTCTTTCCCCACCCCCACTTTACTTGTTTAAAACCTATTATATTCCTATTATATTTCTAACCTTTGCCAGTTCTGATGTAGGGTCATCGACCTGAAATGTTAACTTGGCTTCTCTCTCCACAGATGCTGCCAGACCTGCTGAGTAGTTCCAGAACTTTCTGTTTTAATTTCAGATTTCCAGCATCTGCAGTATTTTGCTTTTATTCCTCTCTGGGTTATCCCAGTTGTTATTGCTCATGGGAAGTGCAGCGATGGAAATACAGAAATAAATTGAACTAGTTATAAAAAAGACAATTTAAAAAGACTGGTACACTTGCCTTAACAAGATGGAGGACAACATCACATGACACATATCTTCTCCTGCACTGAAATACACATTCATGTCTGCTAGAACTGAAACTCATTAACCCTGACTGCATTGAAATTAAACAGCTTATCACACATGGATATGAGCTATTCACAAAATGAACTAAAACAAAGGCACAGATGCCACGACTCCAGCTACAATCACCACAATAAAGTGCAAACATCCCTCATCTTATCAAAATGGGCTGAAATCAGAAGCTATTGTATAGCCCCTCAGGACCCGAAAACCTAAAGTCACATGGGCGAAACTAACATTTTATGATTTTACCTTCAAAGCTAACTTTTTTGGAGTCATCAGTCATCAGAATATCAGTCTGAGATCTCTAGCCAGAGAGAACATCGAAAGCCATCTTGAATTCCAGCACAAGGCTGACAGAGAGCGATCAATTCCAGCTAAGACAGTTGAACCCCGCTGACACGTGTTGGCAACCAGCTGCAGCAGCAAAATAAGAGAGTGCATTTTGAACAACTCCTCCACCTAAATACTGGCACCATCTTCGAAATGAAGTGTTGGTTGCCAGACAATTCAGCAACACAGCAAGGGCAAGGCAACCAACAAACAGGCCTGCAGCTTTAAAAACCTACCTTCCAAGAGGATCCCACAGGTTTTTCCAGATAGCAGCAGACTTTTACACCTTGAACTCTGAACACCTCTTACCCTTTACCTTCTTTCTATTTTTTCTTGAGTGTGCATGTGAGAGTGAATGCGTGCATGAACATATGAACATACGAATTAGGAGCAGGAGGAGACCACTTGGCCCCTCGAGCCTGTTCTGCTATTCAATAAGATCATGGGTGATCTAATTGTAACCTCAACTCCATATTCCCACTGTTACGACAGGGTGAGGAACGGGTCTCAGATTCCCCTCTGGTCCCTTTCCTGCTTTGGCCAGGGTTTAACTTTTAAAAATACAGTGTTTTAGCTTCACCTCAGTGAGTTCTTACTCACTGCTCTCTGATTGTAGTTGTAAATGAACCAATCAGACAGGATTTCTTAGTTTTAAACAAGAAAGCTGTAAGTTTATTAACCTTATCACTATAACTCAGTTAAAATTATTAAAAATACTCAACGAACCCACGCTAGCATGCGTACAAGATAAACACACACACATACACACAAATAAATACAGAGGAGGAGAAAGAATTAAAGGGGGAGGGTTTGGAGTAATAGATGGAATTCAGTTACTGTCTTTAGTTTTGCTGTAAAGTCTTTGGTTGGAATTGTGGTCATGTAGTTCTCGCTGGGGCCCAATGCACACTTTCAAACATGCTTCCTTGGTACCAGAAGGCTGAAGAGGTCCTCTGCCTTGACACTTAAGTTGCTTCTGTGGGTGCCTGGGACTTTGCTTGAGAGAGAGAGACAGGGAGATAGCTTCCTTCTCTTTTGTTTTCAAATTGCAGTCTGCCCCAAATCTTTCTGTGAGGCACATTTCAACAGTCCCAGTCTGGCCAGCAGGTAAGTCATGTGACCAGCTCTTTGTTTGAAACAGCCTCTTCTGGAGAGGATTGTTGATTCTTCAAAGCTTATTAGACACACTCGGTGCAGGGGCGGTGGGCGGGGGGAGGGGTTGGGAGAAGGGGGTGGAGTGCTGTCTCTTACAAAGTCAATGGCTCTCAACGTCCTTTGATTATCACTATTGACAAAAGCCATCTCGCTAATTGAATCAGGGAGCACTCCCATTGTCTCTCTATGCAACTGTCTTTCAGAATGCAAATATGCAGCCATGTTTTAGCTGTTCAGCTCTGTGCTCCTTTTAAACAATTTATGTTCAATGTCCAGTAAAAAGTTCAAGTAGTCTTCCATTTGACAAAATTAATGTTTCCCATTTGGCAGGTCTGGTTTCTGTCACACCACCTACCCCCAATAACCTTTTACCCCCTTGCTTATCAAGAATCTATCTACCGCTGCCTTAAAAATATTCAAAGACTCTGCTTCTACCGCCTCTTGACAGAGTTCCAAAGACTCATGACTGTCTGAGAGAAAAAATTCTCATCTCTGTCTTAAATGGACGACCCCTTATTTTTAAGCAGAGATCTGATGAAAGGTGAGAGTGACTGACCTTGACATCAAGGCAGCATTTGACCAAGTAGGGCATCAAGCAGCCCTGGCAAAACTGGAGTCAATGGGAATCAGGGGGAAAACTCTCTGCTGGTTGGAGTCATACCGAGCGCAAAGGAAGATGATTGTGGTTGTTGGAGGTCAATCATCTGAGCTCCAGGACATCACAGCAGGAGTTCCTCAGAGTAGTGTCCTAGGCCCAACCATCTTCAGCTGCTTCATCAATGATCCTCCCTCCATTATAAGGTCAGAAGTGGGGATGTTCGCTGATGATTGTACAATGTTCAGAACCTTTCACGACTTCTCAGGTACTGAAGCAGTCCGTGTAGAAATGCAGCAAGACCTGGACAACATCCAGGCTTGGACTGATAAGTGGCAAGTAACATTTGTGCCACACAAGTGCCAGGCAATGACCATCTCCAACAAGAGAGAATCTAACCATCTCCACTTGACATTCAATGGCATTACGATCACTGAATCCAGCACTATCAACATTGACCAGGAACTGAACTGGAATAGCCATATAAATACTGTGGCTACATGAGCAGGTCAGAGGCTAGGAATCTTTGGCGAGTAACTCACCTCCTGACTCCCCAAAGCCTATTCACCATCTACAAGGCACAAGTCAGGAGTGTGATGGAATACTCTCCAGTTGTACAACATGGGTGCAGCTCCAATAACATTCAAGAAGCTCGACACCATCCAGGACAAAACTGTCCGCTTGATTGGCACCCCATTCACAAACATTCACTCCCTCCACCACCGATGCACAGTGGTAGCAGTGTGTACCATCTACAAGATGCACGGCAGCAACTCATCAAGGCTCGTTAGATAGCACCTTCAAAACCCACAACCTCTCCCACTAGAAGGACAAGGGCAGCAGATAGAAACATAGAAAAATAGGAGCAGGAGTAGGCCATTCGGCCCTTCAAGCCTGCACCACCATTCAATACGATCATGGCTGATCATCCAAACTCAGGACCCTGTTCCCACTTTCTCTCTGTATCTCTTGATTCCATTAGCCCTAAGAACGATATCTAACTCTTTCTTGAATATATTTAATGATTTGGCCTCAACTGCTTTCTGTGGTAGAAAATTCCACAGTTTCACCACTCTCTGGGTGAAGAAATCTCTTCTCATCTCAGTCCTAAATGGCTTACCCCTTATCCTTAGATTGTGACCCCCTGGTCCTGGACTTCCCCGCCATCGAGAACATCCTTCCTGCATCTAGTCTGTCCAGTCCTGTTAGAATTTTGTAGGTTTCTATGAGATCCCCTCTCATTCTTCTAAACTCTAGCGAATATAAGCCTAAACGACCCAAACTCTCTTCATACATCAGTCCTGCCATCCAAGGAATCAGTCTGGTGAACCTTCGCTGCACTCCCTCCATAGCATAGAAAGATGCATGGGAACACCACCACCTGCAAGTTCCCCTCCAAACCACCCACCACCCTGACTTGGAACTATATCGTCGTTCCTTCACTGTCAGAGTCAAAATCCTGGAACTCCCTAAAAGCATTGTAGGTGTAACTACCCCACATGGACTGCAACGGTTAGAAAGGCAGCTCACCACCACCTTCTCAAGGGTAATTAGGGATGGGCAATAAATACTGGCATAGCCAGCAACACCCACATCCCAAAACGAATAAAAAAAATTAACTCTGCTTCTCTCTCCACAGATTCTGCCTGACCTGCTGAGTATTTCCAGCACTTTGTGTTTTTATTTCAGATTTACAGCACCTGCAGTATTTTGCTTTCATTTGGGTTCTCCCAGTGCCAGTCTGAGTTGTCCAGTGCTAGTCTGGTTTATCTTGTGCCAGTCTGTTTTTTCCCAGTGCCATCTGGGTTATCCCAATGCCAATCTATGTTTTCCAGTACCAGGCTGGGTTGTCCAGTGCCAGTCTGGTTTGTCTCAATGCCAATCTATGTTTTCCAGTACCAGTCTGGGCTGTCCAGTGCCATTCTGGGTTGTCTAGTGCCAGTCCATGTTATTCAGTGCCAGTCTGGATTATCCAGTGCCAGTCTATGTTATCCAGTGCCAGTCTATGTTATCCAGTGCCACTCTGTGCTCTCCAGTGCCAGACTATGTTATCCAGTGCCAGTCTGGGCTATCCAGAGCCAGTCTGGGTTATCCCAGTGCCAGTCTATGATATACAGTGCCAGTCTGGGCTCTCCCAGTACCAATCTGGTCTATCCAGTGTCAGTCTATGTTATCCAAAGCCAGTCCTTTTTATCCAGTGGCAGTCTGTTATCAGTGCCAGGCTCGGTTTGCCAGTGCCAGGCAGGGTTCTCCAATGGCAGTCTATGTTATCCATACCAGTCAGGGTTATCTAGTGCCAGTTTGGGTTATCAAAGTGCCAGTCTGGGTTATCCAGTGCCGGTCTACATTATCCAGTGCCAGTCTGGGCTATCCAGTACCAGTCTGCTATCCAGTGCCAGTCTGGGTTGTTCAGTGCCAGTCCGGTTTTCCAGTGCCAGTCTGGGCTATCCAGTGCCACTCTATGTTATTCAGTGCCAGACTATGTTATCCAGTGCCGGTTTGGGCTATCCAGTGCCAGTCTATGTTATCCAGTGCCGGTCTGGGCTAGCCATTGCCAGTCTATGCTATCCAGTCTATGGCTTTTCTTATGCATTCATCAGATGTGGGCGTCACTGGCTAGGCCAACATTTATTGCCCATCCCTAATTGCCCTTGAGAAGGTGGTGATGAGCTGCCTTCTTGAATCACTGCAGTCCATGTGGGGTAGGTACACCCACAGTGCTGTTAGGAAGGGAGTTCCAGGATTTTGACCCAGCAACAGTGAAGGAACGGCGATATTGTTCCAAGTCAGGATGGTGTGTGACTTGGAGGGGAACTTGCAGGTGGTGGTATTCCCATGCATTTGCTGCCTTGTCCTTCTAGTTGGTAGAGGTCGTGGGTTTGGAAGGTGCTAAGGAGCCTTGGTGTGTTGCTGCTGTGCATCTTGTAGATGGTACACACTGCTGCCACTATGAGTCGGTGGTGGAGGGAGTGAATGTTTGAGGATGGGGTGCCAATCAACTGGGCTGCTTTGTCCTGGATAGTGTTGAGCTTCTTGAGTGTTGTTGGAGCCGAACCCATCCAGGCAAGTGGAGAGTATTCCATCACACTCCTGACTTGTGACTTGTAGATGGTGGACATGCTTTGGGGAGTCAGGAGGTGAGTTACTTGCCGCAAGATTCCTAGCCTCTGAGTTGCTCTTGTAGCCATGGTATTTATATGGCTACTCCAGTTCAGTTTCTGGTCAATGGTAGCCTCCAGGATGTTGATAGTGGGGGATTCAGCGATGGCAATGCCATTGAATGTCAAGGGGAGATGGTTAGATTCTCTCTTGTTGGAGATGGTCATTGCCTGGCACTTGTGTGGCGCAAATGTTACTTGCCACTTATCAGCCCAAGCCTGGATATTGACCAGGTCTTGCTGCATTTCTACACGGACTGCTTCAATATCTGACGGGTTGCAAATGGTGGTGAACATTGTGCAATCATCAGCGAATATCCCCACTTCTGACCTTATGATTGAAGGAAGGTCATTGATGAAGCAGCTGAAGATGGTTGGGCCTAAGACACACTACCCTGAGGAACTCCTGCTGTGATGTCCCGGAGCTCAAATGATTGACCTCCAACAACCACAACCATCTTCCTTTGCGTTAGTTATGACTCCAACCAACACAGAGTGTTCCCCCTGATTCCCATTGACTCCAGTTTTGCTAGGGCTCCTTGATGCCATACTCGGTCAAATGCTGCCTTGACGTCAAGGGCAGTCACTCTCACCTCACCTCTTGAGTTCAGCTCTTTTGTCCATGTTTGAACCAAGGCTGTGATGAGGTCAGGAGCTGAGTGGCCCTGGCGGAACCCAAACTGAGTGTCACTGAGCAGGTTATTGCTGAGCAAGTGCTGTTTGATGGCACTGTTGATGAAACCTTCCATCACTTTACTGATGATTGAGAATAGACTGATGGGGTGGTAATTGGCCGGAGTTGGACTTGTCCTGCTTTTTGTGTACAGGACATACCTGGGCAATTTTCCACGTTGCATGGTAGATGCCAGTGTTGTAGCTGTACTGGAACAGCTTAGCTGGGGGCGCGGCAAGTTCTGGAGCACAGGTCTTCAGTACTATTGCCAGAATATTGTCAGGGCCCATAGCCTTTGCAGTATCCAGTGCCTTCAGTCATTTCTTGATATCACGTGGGGTGAATCAAATTGGCTGAAGTCTGGCATCTATGATTCTGGGGACTTCAGGAATGGGCCAAGATGGATCATCAACTCTGGCTGAAGATTGTGGCAAATGCTTCTGCATTATCTCTCGCACTAATGTGCTGGGCTCCCCCATCATTGAGGATGGGGTTATTTGTGGAGCCACCTCCAGTTAGTTGTTGAATTGTCCACCACCATTCACGGCTGGATGTGGTAGGACTGCAGAACTTAGATCTGATCCGTTGGTTATGGGATCGCTTAGAACAAAGAACAAAGAACAATACAGCACAGGAACAGGCCATGCGGCCCTCCAAGCCTGCACCGATCTTGATGCCTGCCTAAACTAACACCTTCTGCACTTCCGGGGTCTGTATCCCTCTATTCCCATCCTATTCATGTATTTGTCAAGATGCCTCTTAAACGTTACTATCGCACCTGCTTCCACCACCTCCCCCGGCAGCAAGTTCCAGGCACTCACCACCCTCTGTGTAAAGAACTTGCCTCGCACATCCCCTCTAAACTTTGCCCCTCGCACCTTAAGCCCATGTCCCCTAGTAACTGACTCTTCCACCCTGGGAAAAAGCTTCTGACTATCCACTCTGTCCATGCCGCTCATAACTTTGTAAACCTCTATCATGTCACCCCTCCACCTCCGTCGTTCCAGTGTAAACAATCCAAGTTTTTCCAACCTCTCCTCATAGCTAATGCCCTCCAGAACAGGAAACATCCTGGTAAACCTCTTCTGTACCCTCTCCAAAGCCTCCACGTCCTTCTGGTAGTGTGGCGTGAGAATTGCACGTAATATTCTAAGTGTGGCCTAACTAAAGTTCTGGACAGTTGCAGCATGACTTGCCAATTTTTATACTCTATGCCCCGACTGATGAAGGCAAGCATGCCGTATGCCTTCTTGACTACCTTATCCATTTGCGTTGCCACTTTCAGTGACCTGTGGACCTGTATGCCCAGATCCCTCTGCCTGTCAATACTCCTAAGGGTTCTGCCATTTACAGTATACTTCCCACCTGCATCAGATCTTCCAAAATGCATTACCTCACATTTGTCCGGATTAAACTCCATGTGCCATTTCTCCGCCCAAGTCTCCAACCGATCTATATCCTGATGTATCCTCTGACAATCCTCATCACTATCCGCAACTCCACCAACCTTTGTGTCGTCCGCAAACTTACTAATCAGACCAGCTACATTTTCCTCCAAATCATTTATATATACTACAAAGAGCAAAGGTCCCAGCACTGATCCCTGCGGAACACCACTAGTCACATCCCTCCATTCAGAAAAGCACCCTTCCACTGATACCCTCTGTCTTCTATGACCGAGCCAGTTCTGTATCCATCTTGCCAGCTCACCTCTGATTCCGTGTGACTTCACCTTTTGTACCAGTCTGCCATGAGGGACCTTGTCAAAGGCTTTACTGAAGTCCATATAGATAACATCCACTGCCCTTCCTTCATCAATCATCTTTGTCACTTCCTCAAAAAACTCAATCAAATTCGTGAGACACGACCTCCCCTTCACAAAACCATGCTGCCTCTCGCTAATAAGTCCATTTGTTTCCAAATGGGAGTAAATCCTGTCCCGAAGAATCCTCTCTAATAATTTCCTACCACTGACGTAAGGCTCACCGGCCTATAATTTCCTGGATTATCCTTGCTACCCTTCTTCAACAAAGGAACAACATTGGCTATTCTCCAGTCCTCTGGGACCTCACCTGTAGCCAATGAGGATGCAAAGATTTCTGTCCAGGCCCCAGCCATTTCCTCCCTTGCCTCCCTCAGTATTCTGGGGTAGATCCCATCAGGCCCTGGGGACTTATCTACTTTAATGCTTTGTAAGACACCCAACACCTCCTCCTTTTTGATAATGAGATGACTGAGACTATCTACACTCCCTTCCCTAGGCTCATCATCCACCAAGTCCTTCTCTTTGGTGAATACTGATGCAAAGTACTCATTTAGTACCTTGCCCATTTCCTCTGGCTCCACACATAGATTCCCTTCTCTGTCCTTGAGTGGGCCAACCCTTTCCCTAGTTACCCTCTTGCTCTTTATATACGTATAAAAAGCCTTGGGATTTTCCTTAATCCCTGTTTGCCAATGACTTTTCATGACCCCTTTTAGCCCTCCTGACTCCTTGCTTAAGTTCCTTTCTACTGTCTTTATATTTCTCAAGGGATTCGTCTGTTCTTAGCCTTCCAGCACTTACGAATGCTTCCTTTTTCTTTTTGACTAGGCTCACCAATATCCCACATTATCCAAGGTACCCGAAACTTGCCAGACTTATCCTTCTTCCTCACAGGAACGTGCTGGTCCTGGATTCTAATCAACTGACGTTTGAAAGACTCCCACATGTCAGATGTTGATTTACCCTCAAACAGCCGCCCCCAATCTAAATTCTTCAGTTCCTACCTAATATTGTTATAATCAGCCTTCTCCCAATTTAGCACCTTCACCCGAGGACTACTCTTATCCTTATCCACAAGTACCTTAAAACTTATGGAATTATGGTCACTGTTCCCGAAATGCTCCCCCACTGAAACTTCGACCACCTGGCCGGGCTCATTCTATTAGCTCTGTCTATTGCATGCTGCTTACGCAGTTTGGCAAGATGTTGATTTACCCTCAAACAGCCACCCCCAATCTAAATTCTTCAGTTCCTACCTAATATTGTTATAATCAGCCTTCTCCCAATTTAGCACCTTCACCCGAGGACTACTCTTATCCTTATCCACAAGTACCTTAAAACTTATGGAATTATGGTCACTGTTCCCGAAATGCTCCCCCACTGAAACTTCGACCACCTGGCCGGGCTCATTCTATTAGCTCTGTCTATTGCATGCTGCTTACGCAGTTTGGCATGCAAGTAGTCCTCTGTTGTAACTTCACCAGGTTGATACCTCATTTTTTTAGGTATGCCTGGTGCTGCTCCTGGCATGCCCTCCTGCACTCTTCATTGAACTAGGGTTGGTCTCCTGGCTTGATGGTAATGGTAGAGGGGGGATATGCTGGGCCATGAGGTTACAGATTGTGGTTGAGTACAATTCTGCTGCTGCTGATGGCCCACAGCACCTCATGGATGCCCAGTTTTGCATTGCTAGATCTGTTTGAAATCTATCCCATTTAGCACGGTGATAGTGCCACACAAAATGATGAACGGTATCCTCAATGTGAAGGCAGGACTTGGTCTCCACAAGGACTGTGCGGCGGTCACTCCTACTAATACTGTCATGGACAGATACATCTGCAGCAGGCAGATTGGTGAGGATGAGGTCAAGTATGTTTTTCCCTCTTGTTGGTTTCCTCAACACCTGCCGCAGACCCAGTCTAAGCAGCTATGTCCTTTAGGACTCGGCCAGCTCGGTCAGTAGTGGTGCGACCGAGCCACGCTTGGCGATAGACATTGAAGACACCCACCCAGAATACATTCTGCGCCCTTCCCACCCTCAGTGCCTCCTCGAATTGTTGTTCAACATGGAGGAACCCTCATCAGCTGAGGGCTATCCAGTGTCAGTCTGTTATTCAGTTCCAATCTGTTGTCCGGTGCCAGTCTGTGATATCCAGTGCCAGTCTGGACTATTTAGTGCCAGTCTATGTTATCCAATGCCAATCTGGATTGTCCAGTGCCAGTCTGTGTCATTCAATGCCAGTCTGGGCTATCCAGTGCCAGTCTATGCTATCCAGTGCCGGTCTATGCTATCCAGTGCCAGGCGATGCTATGCAGTGCCAATCTGTGCTATCCAGTCCCAGTCTATGCTATCCAGTGCAAGTCTATATTATCCAGTGCCAGTCTATGCTGTCGAGTGCATGTCTATGCTATCCAGTGCCAGTCTGGGCTATGCAGTGCCAGTCTATGCTATGCAGTGCCAGTCTGGGCTATCCAGGGCCAGTCTATGCTATCCAGTGCCAGTCTGGGCTATGCAGTGCCAGTCTGAGCTATCCAGTGCCAGTCTGGGCTATGCAGTGCCAGTCTGGGTTATCCAATGCCAGTCTATGCTATGCAGTTCCAATCTGGGCTATCCAGTGCCAGTCTATGCTATCCAGTGCCAGTCTATGCTATGCAGTGCCAGTCTATGCTATGCAGTGGCAGTCCGGACTATGCAGTGCCAGTCTGGGCTATGCAGTGTCAGTCTATGCTATGCAGTGACAGTCTATGCTATGCAGTGCCAGTCTGGGCTATCCAGCGCCAGTCTATGCTATCCAGTGCCAGTCTGGGCTATGCAGCGCCAGTCTGAGCTATGCAGTGCCAGTCTGGGCTATCCAGGGCCAGTCTCTGCTATCCAGTGCCAGTCTGGGATATGCAGTGCCTGTCTGGGCCATGCAGTGCCAGTCTATGCTATGCAGTGCCAGTCGGCTGTGCAGTGCCAGTCTATGCTATGCAATGCCAGTCTGGGCTATGCAGTGTCAGACTGGGCTATGCAGGGCCAGTCTGGGTTATCCAGTGCCAGTCTGGGCTATGCAGTGCCAGTCTGGGTTATCCAGTGCCAGTCTATGATATGCAGTGCCAGTCTGGGCTATGCAGTGCCAGTCTGGGCTATGCAGTGCCAGTTTGGGTTGTCCAGTGCCAGTCTGGGCTATGCAGTGCCAGTCTATGCTATGCAGTGCCAGTCTTGGCTTATCCAGTGCCAGTCTGGGCTATGCAGTGCCAGTCTGGGTTATCCAGTGCCAGTCTATGCTATGCAGTGCCAGTCTGGGCTATGCAGTGTCAGTCTGGGCTATGCAGTGCCAGTCTGGGTCATCCAGTGCCAGTTTGGGCTATGCAGTGCCAGTCTGGGTTATCCAGTGCCAGTCTATGCTATGCAGTGCCAGGGTGGGTTATCCAGTGCCAATCTGCGTTGTCCAGTGCCAGTCTGGGCTATGCACTGCCAGTTTGGGCTATCCAGTGCCAGTTTGGGCTAGCCAGTGCCAGTCTATGCTATGCAGTGCCAGTCTGGGTTATCCAGTGCCAGTCTGGGCTATGCAGTGCCAGCCTGGGCTATCCAGTGCCAGTCTGGGTTATCCAGTGCCAGTCTGGGTTATGCAGTGCCAGTCTGGGTTATCCAGTGCCACTCTATGCTATCCAGTCCCAGTCTGGGTTATCCAGTGCCAGTCTGGGCTATGCAGTGTCAGTCTGGTTTATCCAGTGCCAGTCTGGGCTATCCAGTGCCAGTCTATGCTATTCAGTGCCAGTCTGGGCTATGCGGTATCAGTCTGGGCTATGCAGTGCCAGTCTGGGTTATCCAGTGCCAGTCTGGGCTATGCAGTGCCAGTCTGGGTTATCCAGTGCCAGTCTATGCTATGCAGTGCCAGTCTATGCTATGCAGTGCCAGTCTGGGCTATGCAGTGCCAGTTTGGGCTAGCCAGTCCCAGTCTATGCTATGCAGTGCCAGTCTGGGTTATCCAGTGCCGATCTGGGTTATCCAGTGCCAGTCTGGGCTATGCAGTGCCAGTTTGGGCTATCCAGTGCCAGTCTGGGCTATGCATTGCCAGTTTGGGCTAGCCAGTGCCAGTCCATGCTATGCAGTGCCAGTCTGGGTTATCCAGTGCCAGTCTGGGCTATGCAGTGCCAGTTTGGGCTATCCAGTGCCAGTCTGGGTTATCCAGTGCCAGTTTGGGATATGCAGTGCCAGTCTGGGTTATCCAGTGCCAGTGTATGCTATGCAGTGCCAGTCTGGGTTATCCAGTGCCAGTCTGGGTTATCCAGTGCCAGTCTATGCTATGCAGTGCCAGTCTGGGTTATCCAGTGCCAGTCTATGCTATGCAGTGCCAGTCTGGGTTATCCAGTGCCAGTCTATGCTATGCAGTGCCAGTCTGGGCAATGCAGTGTCAGTCTGGGCTATGCAGTGCCAGTCTAGGTTATCCAGTGCCAGTTAGGGCTATGCAGTGCCAGTCTGGGTTATCCAGTGCCAGTCTATGCTATACAGTGCCAGTCTGGGTTATCCAGTGCCAGTCTGCGTTATCCAGTGCCAATCTGGGCTATGCAGTGCCAGTTTGGGCTATCCAGTGCCAGTTTGGTCTATGCATTGCCAGTTTGGGCTAGCCAGTGCCAGTCTATGCTATGCAGTGCCAGTCTGGGTTATCCAGTGCCAGTCTGGGCTATGCAGTGCCAGTTTGGGATATCCAGTGCCAGTCTGGGTTATCCAGTGCCAGACTAGGCTATGCAGGGCCAGTCTGGGTTATCCAGTGCCAGTCTATGCTATCCAGTCCCAGTCTGGGTTATCCAGTGCCAGTCTATGCTATGCAGTGCCAGTCTGGGCTATGCAGTGCCAGTCTGGGCTATCCAGTGCCAGTTTGGGCTAGCCAGTGCCAGTCTATGCTATGCAGTGCCAGTCTGGGTTATCCAGTGCCAGTCTATGCTATGCAGTGCCAGTCTGGGCTATGCAGTGTCAGTCTGGGCTATGCAGTGCCAGTCTAGGTTATCCAGTGCCAATCTGGGCTATGCAGTGCCAGTCTGGGTTATCCAGTGCCAGTCTATGCTATGCAGTGCCAGTCTGGGTTATCCAGTGCCAGTCTGCGTTATCCAGTGCCAATCTGGGCTATGCAGTGCCAGTTTGGGCTATCCAGTGCCAGTTTGGGCTATGCATTGCCAGTTTGGGCTAGCCAGTGCCAGTCTATGCTATGCAGTGCCAGTCTGGGTTATCCAGTGCCAGTCTGGGCTATGCAGTGCCAGTTTGGGATATCCAGTGCCAGTCTGGGTTATCCAGTGCCAGTCTGGGCTATGCAGTGCCAGTCTGGGTTATCCAGTGCCAGTCTATGCTATCCAGTCCCAGTCTGGGTTATCCAGTGCCAGTCTATGCTATGCAGTGCCAGTCTGGGTTATCCAGTGCCAGTCTATGCTATGCAGTGCCAGTCTATGCTATGCAGTGCCAGTCTGGGCTATGCAGTGCCAGTTTGGGGTAGCCAGTCCCAGTCTATGCTATGCAGTGCCAGTCTGGGTTATCCAATGCCGGTCTGGGTTATCCAGTGCCAGTCTGGGCTATGCAGTGCCAGTTTGGGCTATCCAGTGCCAGTCCGGGCTGTGCAGTGCCAGTCTGGGCTAGCCAGTGCCAGTCTGGGCTATGCAGTGCCAGTTTGGGCTATCCAATGCCAGTTTGGGCTATGCATTGCCAGTTTGGGCTAGCCAGTGCCAGTCTATGCTATGCAGTGTGAGTCTGGGCTATCCAGTGCCAGTCTGGGCTATGCAGTGCCAGTTTGGGCTATCCAGTGCCAGTCTGGGTTATCCAGTGCCAGTTTGGGCTATGCAGTGCCAGTCTGGGTTATCCAGTGCCAGTCTATGCTATGCAGTGCCAGTCTAGGTTATCCAGTGCCAGTCTGGGTTATCCAGTGCCAGTCTATGCTATGCAGTGCCAGTCTGGGTTATCCAGTGCCAGTCTATGCTATGCAGTGCCAGTCTGGGCTATGCAGTGTCAGTCTGGGCTATGCAGTGCCAGTCTAGGTTATCCAGTGCCAATCTGGGCTATGCAGTGCCAGTCTGGGTTATCCAGTGCCAGTCTATGCTATGCAGTGCCAGTCTGGGTTATCCAGTGCCAGTCTGCGTTATCCAGTGCCAATCTGGGCTATGCAGTGCCAGTTTGGGCTATCCAGTGCCAGTTTGGGCTATGCATTGCCAGTTTGGGCTAGCCAGTGCCAGTCTATGCTATGCAGTGCCAGTCTGGGTTATCCAGTGCCAGTCTGGGCTATGCAGTGCCAGTTTGGGATATCCAGTGCCAGTCTGGGTTATCCAGTGCCAGTCTGGGCTATGCAGTGCCAGTCTGGGTTATCCAGTGCCAGTCTATGCTATCCAGTCCCAGTCTGGGTTATCCAGTGCCAGTCTATGCTATGCAGTGCCAGTCTGGGTTATCCAGTGCCAGTCTATGCTATGCAGTGCCAGTCTATGCTATGCAGTGCCAGTCTGGGCTATGCAGTGCCAGTTTGGGGTAGCCAGTCCCAGTCTATGCTATGCAGTGCCAGTCTGGGTTATCCAATGCCGGTCTGGGTTATCCAGTGCCAGTCTGGGCTATGCAGTGCCAGTTTGGGCTATCCAGTGCCAGTCCGGGCTGTGCAGTGCCAGTCTGGGCTAGCCAGTGCCAGTCTGGGCTATGCAGTGCCAGTTTGGGCTATCCAATGCCAGTTTGGGCTATGCATTGCCAGTTTGGGCTAGCCAGTGCCAGTCTATGCTATGCAGTGTGAGTCTGGGCTATCCAGTGCCAGTCTGGGCTATGCAGTGCCAGTTTGGGCTATCCAGTGCCAGTCTGGGTTATCCAGTGCCAGTTTGGGCTATGCAGTGCCAGTCTGGGTTATCCAGTGCCAGTCTATGCTATGCAGTGCCAGTCTAGGTTATCCAGTGCCAGTCTGGGTTATCCAGTGCCAGTCTATGCTATGCAGTGCCAGTCTGGGTTATCCAGTGCCAGTCTATGCTATGCAGTGCCAGTCTGGGCTTTGCAGTGCCAGTCTGGGTAATCCAGTGCCAGTCTGGGTTATCCAGTGCCAGTCTATGCTATGCAGTGCCAGTCTGGGTTATCCAGTGCCAGTCTATGTTATGCAGTGCCAGTCTGGGCTATGCAGTGTCAGTCTGGGCTATGCAGTGCCAGTCTAGGTTATCCAGTGCCAGTCTGGGCTATGCAGTGCCAGTCTGGGTTATCCAGTGCCAGTCTATGCTATGCAGTGCCAGTCTGGGTTATCCAGTGCCAATCTGGGCTATGCAGTGCCAGTCTGGGCTATCCAGTGTCAGTCTGGGCTATGCATTGCCAGTTTGGGCTAGCCAGTGCCAGTCTATGCTATGCAGTGCCAGTCTGGGTTATCCAGTGCCAGTCTGGGCTATGCAGTGCCAGTTTGGGATATCCAGTGCCAGTCTGGGTTATCCAGTGCCAGTCTGGGCTATGCAGTGCCGGTCTGGGTTATCCAGTGCCAGTCTATGCTATCCAGTCCCAGTCTGGTTTATCCAGTCCCAGTCTATGCTATGCAGTGCCAGTCTGAGCTATGCAGTGCCAGTTTGGGCTATCCAGTGCCAGTTTGGGCTAGCCAGTGCCAGTCTATGCTATGCAGTGCCAGTCTGGTTTATCCAGTGCCAGTCTGGGCTATGCAGTGCCAGCCTGGGCTATCCAGTACCAGCCTGGGCTATGCAGTGCCAGCCTGGGCTAGCCAGTGCCAGTCTGGGCTATGCAGTGCCAGTCTGGTCTAGCCAGTGCCAGTCTGGGCTATGTCGTGCCAGTCTGGGCTAGCCAGTGCCAGTCTGGGTTATCCAGTGCCAGTCTGGGCCCTGCAGTGCCAGTCTGGGTTATCCAGTGCCAGTCTATGCTATCCAGTGCCAGTCTGGGTTATCCAGTGCCAGTCTGGGCTATGCAGTGCCAGTCTGGGTTATCCAGTGCCAGTCTGGGTTATCCAGTGCCAGTCTATGCTATGCAGTGCCAGTCTGGACTATGCGGTGTCAGTCTGGGCTATGCAGTGCCAGTCTGCGTTATCCAGTTCCAATTTGGGCTATGCAGTGCCAGTTTGGGCTATCCGGTGCCAGTTTGGGCTATGCATTGCCAGTCTGGGCTAGCCAGTGCCAGTCTATGCTATGCAGTGCCAGTCTGGGTTATCCAGTGCCAGTCTGGGCTATGCAGTGCCAGTTTGGGATATCCAGTGCCAGTCTGGGTTATCCAGTGCCAGTCTGGGCTATGCAGTGTCAGTCTGGGTTATCCAGTGCCAGTCTATGCTATGCAGTGTCAGTCTGGGTTATCCAGTGCCAGTCTATGCTTGGCAGTGCCAGTCTGGGCTATGCAGTGCCAGTTTGGGATATCCAGTGCCAGTCTGGGTTATCCAGTGCCAGTCTGGGCTATGCAGTGCCAGTCTGGGTTATCCAGTGCCAGTCTATGCTATCCAGTCCCAGTCTGGGTTATCCAGTGCCAGTCTATGCTATCCAGTCCCAGTCTGGGTTATCCAGTGCCAGTCTATGCTATGCAGTGCCAGTCTGGGTTATCCAGTGCCAGTCTATGCTATGCAGTGCCAGTCTATGCTATGCAGTGCCAGTCTGGGCTATGCAGTGCCAGTTTGGGCTAGCCAGTCCCAGTCTATGCTATGCAGTGCCAGTCTGGGTTATCCAGTGCCGGTCTGGGTTATCCAGTGCCAGTCTGGGCTATGCAGTGCCAGTTTGGGCTATCCAGTGCCAGTCTGGGCTGTGCAGTGCCAGTCTGGGCTAGCCAGTGCCAGTCTGGGCTATGCAGTGCCAGTCTGGGCTATCCAATGCCAGTTTGGGCTATGCATTGCCAGTTTGGGCTAGCCAGTGCCAGTCTATGCTATGCAGTGCCAGTCTGGGTTATCCAGTGCCAGTCTGGGTTATCCAGTGCCAGTTTGGGCTATGCAGTGCCAGTCTGGGTTATCCAGTGCCAGTCTATGCTATGCAGTGCCAGTCTGGGTTATCCAGTGCCAGTCTATGCTATGCAGTGCCAGTCTGGGTTATCCAGTGCCAGTCTATGCTATGCAGTGCCCGTCTTGGCTATGCAGTGCCAGTCTGGGTTATCCAGTGCCAGTCTGGGCTATGCAGTGTCAGTCTGGGCTATGCAGTGCCAGTCTAGGTTATCCAGTGCCAGTCTGGGCTATGCAGTGCCAGTCTGGGTTATCCAGTGCCAGTCTATGCTATGCAGTGCCAGTCTGGGTTATCCAGTGCCAATCTGGGCTATGCAGTGCCAGTTTGGGCTATCCAGTGTCAGTTTGGGCTATGCATTGCCAGTTTGGGCTAGCCAGTGCCAGTCTATGCTATGCAGTGCCAGTCTGGGTTATCCAGTGCCAGTCTGGGCTATGCAGTGCCAGTTTGGGATATCCAGTGCCAGTCTGGGTTATCCAGTGCCAGTCTGGGCTATGCAGTGCCAGTCTGGGTTATCCAGGGCCAGTCTGGGTTATCCAGTGCCAGACTGGGCTATGCAGGGCCAGTATGGGTTATCCAGTGCCAGTCTGTGCTATCCAGTCCCAGTCTGGGTTATCCAGTGCCAGTCTATGCTATGCAGTGCCAGTCTGGGCTATGCAGTGCCAGTCTGGGCTATCCAGTGCCAGTTTGGGCTAGCCAGTGCCAGTCTATGCTATGCAGTGCCAGTCTGGGTTATCCAGTGCCAGTCTATGCTATGCAGTGCCAGTCTGGGCTATGCAGTGTCAGTCTGGGCTATGCAGTGCCAGTCTAGGTTATCCAGTGCCAATCTGGGCTATGCAGTGCCAGTCTGGGTTATCCAGTGCCAGTCTATGCTATGCAGTGCCAGTCTGGGTTATCCAGTGCCAGTCTGCGGTATCCAGTGCCAATCTGGGCTATGCAGTGCCAGTTTGGGCTATCCAGTGCCAGTTTGGGCTATGCATTGCCAGTTTGGGCTAGCCAGTGCCAGTCTATGCTATGCAGTGCCAGTCTGGGTTATCCAGTGCCAGTCTGGGCTATGCAGTGCCAGTTTGGGATATCCAGTGCCAGTCTGGGTTATCCAGTGCCAGTCTGGGCTATGCAGTGCCAGTCTGGGTTATCCAGTGCCAGTCTATGCTATCCAGTCCCAGTCTGGGTTATCCAGTGCCAGTCTATGCTATGCAGTGCCAGTCTGGGTTATCCAGTGCCAGTCTATGCTATGCAGTGCCAGTCTATGCTATGCAGTGCCAGTCTGGGCTATGCAGTGCCAGTTTGGGGTAGCCAGTCCCAGTCTATGCTATGCAGTGCCAGTCTGGGTTATCCAATGCCGGTCTGGGTTATCCAGTGCCAGTCTGGGCTATGCAGTGCCAGTTTGGGCTATCCAGTGCCAGTCCGGGCTGTGCAGTGCCAGTCTGGGCTAGCCAGTGCCAGTCTGGGCTATGCAGTGCCAGTTTGGGCTATCCAATGCCAGTTTGGACTATGCATTGCCAGTTTGGGCTAGCCAGTGCCAGTCTATGCTATGCAGTGTGAGTCTGGGCTATCCAGTGCCAGTCTGGGCTATGCAGTGCCAGTTTGGGCTATCCAGTGCCAGTCTGGGTTATCCAGTGCCAGTTTGGGCTATGCAGTGCCAGTCTGGGTTATCCAGTGCCAGTCTATGCTATGCAGTGCCAGTCTAGGTTATCCAGTGCCAGTCTGGGTTATCCAGTGCCAGTCTATGCTATGCAGTGCCAGTCTGGGTTATCCAGTGCCATTCTATGCTATGCAGTGCCAGTCTGGGCTTTGCAGTGCCAGTCTGGGTTTCCAGTGCCAGTCTGGGTTATCCAGTGCCAGTCTATGCTATGCAGTGCCAGTCTGGGTTATCCAGTGCCAGTCTATGTTATGCAGTGCCAGTCTGGGCTATGCAGTGTCAGTCTGGGCTATGCAGTGCCAGTCTAGGTTATCCAGTGCCAGTCTGGGCTATGCAGTGCCAGTCTGGGTTATCCAGTGCCAGTCTATGCTATGCACTGCCAGTCTGGGTTATCCAGTGCCAATCTGGGCTATGCAGTGCCAGTTTGGGCTATCCAGTGTCAGTTTGGGCTATGCATTGCCAGTTTGGGCTAGCCAGTGCCAGTCTATGCTATGCAGTGCCAGTCTGGGTTATCCAGTGCCAGTCTGGGCTATGCAGTGCCAGTTTGGGATATCCAGTGCCAGTCTGGGTTATCCAGTGCCAGTCTGGGCTATGCAGTGCCAGTCTGGGTTATCCAGTGCCAGTCTATGCTATCCAGTCCCAGTCTGGTTTATCCAGTCCCAGTCTATGCTATGCAGTGCCAGTCTGAGCTATGCAGTGCCAGTTTGGGCTATCCAGTGCCAGTTTGGGCTAGCCAGTCTATGCTATGCAGTGCCAGTCTGGTTTATCCAGTGCCAGTCTGGGCTATGCAGTGCCAGCCTGGGCTATGCAGTGCCAGTTTGGGCTATCCAGTGCCAGTTTGGGCTAGCCAGTGCCAGTCTATGCTATGCAGTGCCAGTCTGGTTTATCCAGTGCCAGTCTAGGCTATGCAGTGCCAGCCTGGGCTATCCAGTACCAGCCTGGGCTATGCAGTGCCAGCCTGGGCTAGCCAGTGCCAGTCTGGGCTATGCAGTGCCAGTCTGGTCTAGCCAGTGCCAGTCTGGGCTATGTCGTGCCAGTCTGGGCTAGCCAGTGCCAGTCTGGGTTATCCAGTGCCAGTCTGGGCCCTGCAGTGCCAGTCTGGGTTATCCAGTGCCAGTCTATGCTATCCAGTGCCAGTCTGGGTTATCCAGTGCCAGTCTGGGCTATGCAGTGCCAGTCTGGGCTATGCGGTGTCAGTCTGGGCTATGCAGTGCCAGTCTGCGTTATCCAGTGCCAGTCTGGGCTATGCAGTGTCAGTCTGGGCTATGCAGTGCCAGTCTAGGTTATCCAGTGCCAGTCTGGGCTATGCAGTGCCAGTCTGGGTTATCCAGTGCCAGTCTATGCTATGCAGTGCCAGTCTGGGTTATCCAGTGCCAATCTGGGCTATGCCGTGCCAGTTTGGGCTATCCAGTGCCAGTCTGGGTTATCCAGTGCCAGTTTGGGCTATGCAGTGCCAGTCTGGGTTATCCAGTGCCAGTCTATGCTATGCAGTGCCAGTCTAGGTTATCCAGTGCCAGTCTGGGTTATCCAGTGCCAGTTTGGGCTATGCAGTGCCAGTCTGGGTTATCCAGTGCCAGTCTATGCTATGCAGTGCCAGTCTAGGTTATCCAGTGCCAGTCTGGGTTATCCAGTGCCAGTCTATGCTATGCAGTGCCAGTCTGGGTTATCCAGTGCCAGTCTATGCTATGCAGTGCCAGTCTGGGCTTTGCAGTGCCAGTCTGGGTTATCCAGTGCCAGTCTGGGTTATCCAGTGCCAGTCTATGCTATGCAGTGCCAGTCTGGGTTATCCAGTGCCAGTCTATGTTATGCAGTGCCAGTCTGGGCTATGCAGTGTCAGTCTGGGCTATGCAGTGCCAGTCTAGGTTATCCAGTGCCAGTCTGGGCTATGCAGTGCCAGTCTGGGTTATCCAGTGCCAGTCTATGCTATGCAGTGCCAGTCTGGGTTATCCAGTGCCAATCTGGGCTATGCAGTGCCAGTTTGGGCTATCCAGTGTCAGTCTGGGCTATGCATTGCCAGTTTGGGCTAGCCAGTGCCAGTCTATGCTATGCAGTGCCAGTCTGGGTTATCCAGTGCCAGTCTGGGCTATGCAGTGCCAGTTTGGGATATCCAGTGCCAGTCTGGGTTATCCAGTGCCAGTCTGGGCTATGCAGTGCCGGTCTGGGTTATCCAGTGCCAGTCTATGCTATCCAGTCCCAGTCTGGTTTATCCAGTCCCAGTCTATGCTATGCAGTGCCAGTCTGAGCTATGCAGTGCCAGTTTGGGCTATCCAGTGCCAGTTTGGGCTAGCCAGTGCCAGTCTATGCTATGCAGTGCCAGTCTGGTTTATCCAGTGCCAGTCTGGGCTATGCAGTGCCAGCCTGGGCTATCCAGTACCAGCCTGGGCTATGCAGTGCCAGCCTGGGCTAGCCAGTGCCAGTCTGGGCTATGCAGTGCCAGTCTGGTCTAGCCAGTGCCAGTCTGGGCTATGTCGTGCCAGTCTGGGCTAGCCAGTGCCAGTCTGGGTTATCCAGTGCCAGTCTGGGCCCTGCAGTGCCAGTCTGGGTTATCCAGTGCCAGTCTATGCTATCCAGTGCCAGTCTGGGTTATCCAGTGCCAGTCTGGGCTATGCAGTGCCAGTCTGGGTTATCCAGTGCCAGTCTGGGTTATCCAGTGCCAGTCTATGCTATGCAGTGCCAGTCTGGGCTATGCGGTGTCAGTCTGGGCTATGCAGTGCCAGTCTGCGTTATCCAGTTCCAATCTGGGCTATGCAGTGCCAGTTTGGGCTATCCGGTGCCAGTTTGGGCTATGCATTGCCAGTCTGGGCTAGCCAGTGCCAGTCTATGCTATGCAGTGCCAGTCTGGGTTATCCAGTGCCAGTCTGGGCTATGCAGTGCCAGTTTGGGATATCCAGTGCCAGTCTGGGTTATCCAGTGCCAGTCTGGGCTATGCAGTGTCAGTCTGGGTTATCCAGTGCCAGTCTATGCTATGCAGTGTCAGTCTGGGTTATCCAGTGCCAGTCTATGCTTGGCAGTGCCAGTCTGGGCTATGCAGTGCCAGTCTGGGCTATGCAGTGCCAGTTTGGGATATCCAGTGCCAGTCTGGGTTATCCAGTGCCAGTCTGGGCTATGCAGTGCCAGTCTGGGTTATCCAGTGCCAGTCTATGCTATCCAGTCCCAGTCTGGGTTATCCAGTGCCAGTCTATGCTATCCAGTCCCAGTCTGGGTTATCCAGTGCCAGTCTATGCTATGCAGTGCCAGTCTGGGTTATCCAGTGCCAGTCTATGCTATGCAGTGCCAGTCTATGCTATGCAGTGCCAGTCTGGGCTATGCAGTGCCAGTTTGGGCTAGCCAGTCCCAGTCTATGCTATGCAGTGCCAGTCTGGGTTATCCAGTGCCGGTCTGGGTTATCCAGTGCCAGTCTGGGCTATGCAGTGCCAGTTTGGGCTATCCAGTGCCAGTCTGGGCTGTGCAGTGCCAGTCTGGGCTAGCCAGTGCCAGTCTGGGCTATGCAGTGCCAGTCTGGGCTATCCAATGCCAGTTTGGGCTATGCATTGCCAGTTTGGGCTAGCCAGTGCCAGTCTATGCTATGCAGTGCCAGTCTGGGTTATCCAGTGCCAGTCTGGGTTATCCAGTGCCAGTTTGGGCTATGCAGTGCCAGTCTGGGTTATCCAGTGCCAGTCTATGCTATGCAGTGCCAGTCTGGGTTATCCAGTGCCAGTCTATGCTATGCAGTGCCAGTCTGGGTTATCCAGTGCCAGTCTATGCTATGCAGTGCCCGTCTTGGCTATGCAGTGCCAGTCTGGGTTATCCAGTGCCAGTCTGGGCTATGCAGTGTCAGTCTGGGCTATGCAGTGCCAGTCTAGGTTATCCAGTGCCAGTCTGGGCTATGCAGTGCCAGTCTGGGTTATCCAGTGCCAGTCTATGCTATGCAGTGCCAGTCTGGGTTATCCAGTGCCAATCTGGGCTATGCAGTGCCAGTTTGGGCTATCCAGTGTCAGTTTGGGCTATGCATTGCCAGTTTGGGCTAGCCAGTGCCAGTCTATGCTATGCAGTGCCAGTCTGGGTTATCCAGTGCCAGTCTGGGCTATGCAGTGCCAGTTTGGGATATCCAGTGCCAGTCTGGGTTATCCAGTGCCAGTCTGGGCTATGCAGTGCCAGTCTGGGGTATCCAGGGCCAGTCTGGGTTATCCAGTGCCAGACTGGGCTATGCAGGGCCAGTATGGGTTATCCAGTGCCAGTCTGTGCTATCCAGTCCCAGTCTGGGTTATCCAGTGCCAGTCTATGCTATGCAGTGCCAGTCTGGGCTATGCAGTGCCAGTCTGGGCTATCCAGTGCCAGTTTGGGCTAGCCAGTGCCAGTCTATGCTATGCAGTGCCAGTCTGGGTTATCCAGTGCCAGTCTATGCTATGCAGTGCCAGTCTGGGCTATGCAGTGTCAGTCTGGGCTATGCAGTGCCAGTCTAGGTTATCCAGTGCCAATCTGGGCTATGCAGTGCCAGTCTGGGTTATCCAGTGCCAGTCTATGCTATGCAGTGCCAGTCTGGGTTATCCAGTGCCAGTCTGCGTTATCCAGTGCCAATCTGGGCTATGCAGTGCCAGTTTGGGCTATCCAGTGCCAGTTTGGGCTATGCATTGCCAGTTTGGGCTAGCCAGTGCCAGTCTATGCTATGCAGTGCCAGTCTGGGTTATCCAGTGCCAGTCTGGGCTATGCAGTGCCAGTTTGGGATATCCAGTGCCAGTCTGGGTTATCCAGTGCCAGTCTGGGCTATGCAGTGCCAGTCTGGGTTATCCAGTGCCAGTCTATGCTATCCAGTCCCAGTCTGGGTTATCCAGTGCCAGTCTATGCTATGCAGTGCCAGTCTGGGTTATCCAGTGCCAGTCTATGCTATGCAGTGCCAGTCTATGCTATGCAGTGCCAGTCTGGGCTATGCAGTGCCAGTTTGGGGTAGCCAGTCCCAGTCTATGCTATGCAGTGCCAGTCTGGGTTATCCAATGCCGGTCTGGGTTATCCAGTGCCAGTCTGGGCTATGCAGTGCCAGTTTGGGCTATCCAGTGCCAGTCCGGGCTGTGCAGTGCCAGTCTGGGCTAGCCAGTGCCAGTCTGGGCTATGCAGTGCCAGTTTGGGCTATCCAATGCCAGTTTGGACTATGCATTGCCAGTTTGGGCTAGCCAGTGCCAGTCTATGCTATGCAGTGTGAGTCTGGGCTATCCAGTGCCAGTCTGGGCTATGCAGTGCCAGTTTGGGCTATCCAGTGCCAGTCTGGGTTATCCAGTGCCAGTTTGGGCTATGCAGTGCCAGTCTGGGTTATCCAGTGCCAGTCTATGCTATGCAGTGCCAGTCTAGGTTATCCAGTGCCAGTCTGGGTTATCCAGTGCCAGTCTATGCTATGCAGTGCCAGTCTGGGTTATCCAGTGCCATTCTATGCTATGCAGTGCCAGTCTGGGCTTTGCAGTGCCAGTCTGGGTTTCCAGTGCCAGTCTGGGTTATCCAGTGCCAGTCTATGCTATGCAGTGCCAGTCTGGGTTATCCAGTGCCAGTCTATGTTATGCAGTGCCAGTCTGGGCTATGCAGTGTCAGTCTGGGCTATGCAGTGCCAGTCTAGGTTATCCAGTGCCAGTCTGGGCTATGCAGTGCCAGTCTGGGTTATCCAGTGCCAGTCTATGCTATGCACTGCCAGTCTGGGTTATCCAGTGCCAATCTGGGCTATGCAGTGCCAGTTTGGGCTATCCAGTGTCAGTTTGGGCTATGCATTGCCAGTTTGGGCTAGCCAGTGCCAGTCTATGCTATGCAGTGCCAGTCTGGGTTATCCAGTGCCAGTCTGGGCTATGCAGTGCCAGTTTGGGATATCCAGTGCCAGTCTGGGTTATCCAGTGCCAGTCTGGGCTATGCAGTGCCAGTCTGGGTTATCCAGTGCCAGTCTATGCTATCCAGTCCCAGTCTGGTTTATCCAGTCCCAGTCTATGCTATGCAGTGCCAGTCTGAGCTATGCAGTGCCAGTTTGGGCTATCCAGTGCCAGTTTGGGCTAGCCAGTCTATGCTATGCAGTGCCAGTCTGGTTTATCCAGTGCCAGTCTGGGCTATGCAGTGCCAGCCTGGGCTATCCAGTACCAGCCTGGGCTATGCAGTGCCAGTCTGGGCTAGCCAGTGCCAGTCTGGGCTATGCAGTGCCAGTCTGGTCTAGCCAGTGCCAGTCTGGGCTATGTAGTGCCAGTCTGGGCTAGCCAGTGCCAGTCTGGATTATCCAGTGCCAGTCTGGGCCCTGCAGTGCCAGTCTGGGTTATCCAGTGCCAGTCTATGCTATCCAGTGCCAGTCTGGGCTATGCAGTGCCAGTCTGGGTTATCCAGTGCCAGTCTGGGTTATCCAGTGCCAGTCTATGCTATGCAGTGCCAGTCTGGGCTATGCGGTGTCAGTCTGGGCTATGCAGTGCCAGTCTGCGTTATCCAGTGCCAATCTGGGCTATGCAGTGCCAGTTTGGGCTATCCGGTGCCAGTTTGGGCTATGCATTGCCAGTTTGGGCTAGCCAGTGCCAGTCTATGCTATGCAGTGCCAGTCTGGGTTATCCAGTGCCAGTCTGGGCTATGCAGTGCCAGTTTGGGATATCCAGTGCCAGTCTGGGTTATCCAGTGCCAGTCTGGGCTATGCAGTGCCGGTCTGGGTTATCCAGTGCCAGTCTATGCTATCCAGTCCCAGTCTGGTTTATCCAGTCCCAGTCTATGCTATGCAGTGCCAGTCTGAGCTATGCAGTGCCAGTTTGGGCTATCCAGTGCCAGTTTGGGCTAGCCAGTGCCAGTCTATGCTATGCAGTGCCAGTCTGGTTTATCCAGTGCCAGTCTGGGCTATGCAGTGCCAGCCTGGGCTATCCAGTACCAGCCTGGGCTATGCAGTGCCAGCCTGGGCTAGCCAGTGCCAGTCTGGGCTATGCAGTGCCAGTCTGGTCTAGCCAGTGCCAGTCTGGGCTATGTCGTGCCAGTCTGGGCTAGCCAGTGCCAGTCTGGGTTATCCAGTGCCAGTCTGGGCCCTGCAGTGCCAGTCTGGGTTATCCAGTGCCAGTCTATGCTATCCAGTGCCAGTCTGGGTTATCCAGTGCCAGTCTGGGCTATGCAGTGCCAGTCTGGGTTATCCAGTGCCAGTCTGGGTTATCCAGTGCCAGTCTATGCTATGCAGTGCCAGTCTGGGCTATGCGGTGTCAGTCTGGGCTATGCAGTGCCAGTCTGCGTTATCCAGTGCCAGTCTGGGCTATGCAGTGTCAGTCTGGGCTATGCAGTGCCAGTCTAGGTTATCCAGTGCCAGTCTGGGCTATGCAGTGCCAGTCTGGGTTATCCAGTGCCAGTCTATGCTATGCAGTGCCAGTCTGGGTTATCCAGTGCCAATCTGGGCTATGCAGTGCCAGTTTGGGCTATCCAGTGTCAGTTTGGGCTATGCATTGCCAGTTTGGGCTAGCCAGTGCATGTCTATGCTATGCAGTGCCAGTCTGGGTTACCCAGTGCCAGTCTGGGCTATGCAGTGCCAGTTTGGGATATCCAGTGCCAGTCTGGGTTATCCAGTGCCAGTCTGGGCTATGCAGTGCCAGTCTGGGTTATCCAGTGCCAGTCTATGCTATCCAGTCCCAGTCTGGGTTATCCAGTCCCAGTCTATGCTATGCAGTGCCAGTCTGGGCTATGCAGTGCCAGTTTGGGCTATCCAGTGCCAGTTTGGGCTAGCCAGTGCCAGTCTATGCTATGCAGTGCCAGTCTGGGTTTCCAGTGCCAGTCTGGGCTATGCAGTGCCAGCCTGGGCTATCCAGTGCCAGCCTGGGCTATGCAGTGCCAGTCTGGGCTAGCCAGTGCCAGTCTGGGCTATGCAGTGCCAGCCTGGGCTATCCAGTGCCAGCCTGGGCTATGCAGTGCCCGTCTGGGCTAGCCAGTGCCAGTCTGGGCTATGCAGTGCCAGTTTGGGCTATCCAGTGCCAGTCTGGGCTATGCAGTGCCAATTTGGGCTATCCAGTGCCAGTTTGGGCTAGCCAGTGAATCTATGCTATGCAGTGCCAGTCTGGGTTACCCAGTGCCAGTCTGGGTTATCCAGTACCAGTCTGGGCTATGCAGTGCCAGTTTGGGCTATGCAGTGCCAGTCTGGGCTAGCCAGTGCCAGTCTGGGCTATGCAGTGCCAGTCTGGGCTAGCCAGTGCCAGTTTGGGCTATCTAGTGCCAGTCTGGGCTATGCAGTGCCAGTCTGGGCTAGCCAGTGCCAGTCTGGGCTATGCAGTGCCAGTCTGGGCTATGCAGTGCCAGTCAGGGTTATCCTGTGCCAGTCTGGGCTATGCAGTGCCAGTCTGGGTTATCCAGTGCCAGTCTGGGCTATGCAGTGCCAGTTTGGGCTATCCAGTGCCAGTCTGGGCTAGCCAGTGCCAGTCTGGGCTATGCAGTGCCAGTCTGGGCTATCAAGTGTCAGTCTGGGCTATGCAGTGCCAGTTTGGGATATCCAGTGCCAGTCTGAGCTATGCAGTGCCAGTCTGGGCTATCCAGTGCCAGTCTGAGCTATGCAGTGCCAGTCTGGGCTATCCAGTGCCAGTCTGGGCTATGCAGTGCCAGTTTGGGCTATCCAGTGCCAGTCTGGGCTATGCAGTGCCAGTCTGGGCTGTCCAGTGCCAGTTTGGGCTATCCAGTGCCAGTCTGGGCTATGCAGTGCCAGTCTGGGCTGTCCAGTGCCAGTTTGGGCTATCCAGTGCCAGTCTGGGCTATGCAGTGCCAGTTTGGGCTAGCCAGTGCCAGTGGAGGAGGACCTGTTTCCAGGCGAGCCTGCCATCCGGGTTCTGCAGCCTCGCTTTGGCCGGAGGGCGGGTCTATAAAAGGCGCGCTGGCAGTCGGCGTCCATTTGCTTTTGTGGCGCAGAGAAGGACGGCAGCAGGTCTGTAACCCGGGCTCAGGCGGCTTTGTGAGTGTCTGGAGGGGGGGAGGGAAGAGGCTTCGGAGACGACGGGTGAGGAGAGAAAAAGAAACTGTGGAACCGCGGCTCATTTATTCGGGTGGCGGGCGGGTTTTATCCGGCGTTTTAAGTAGGGGGGGGGGATGGGAGGGAGTGGGCGCCATGTTGTTGAGAGAGGAAGGCGTGCGGCGTGAGGAGAATTCGCAGCGGTGTTTTAAATTAGCGGGAGCTCGGCCTACTTTACCTGAAGTGAGGGAGAGGAAAGGTGGTGGTGGGCGGTTTGTACCGTCCGTCCCGGGTTGCTCTTCTCTGAAGCCCGGTGTTTGTTGACGAGGCCCCGCCGGTTGGGGCTGGGCCGGGCCTCCATTTTGTGCAGCCTGTTTTATTGGGGGCGGTGAATTGCGGTCCCTAGAACCCACGCTCGGTTTAAATAATGGCGGCACCAACCGCCGCCCTGCGCGCGGGCGCGCGCTCCACTTTCCTCACAGCGGGGTCGCGCTGTGCGTGCGCGCAATCCCCTCCCCCACTCCATGTGGCCGCTGCGCATGCTCCTGAGCTAACCTGATGGGTTGGAGCAGTGATTGGGGGGGTGGGGGTGGCTAGGATGTGACGCTCTGCTTTTCGCCGGCCCTATACCGGGGGGCGGGGATGGAGAGACAGACTAATAGTGGGGGAGGGTACTGGCGAGAACATAAGTAGGAGCTGGATTAGGCCACTGAGCAGCTCTGCTATTCAATATAATCATGACTAATCTTGGAACTCCACTCCACTTTCCTGCTCTATCCCTTAATTTCCAAAAATCTATCATGCTCTGTCTTGGATATACTCAATGACTGAGCATCCACAGCTCTCTGGTTTACAGAAATCTAAAGATTCTCAGCTGTTCAAGTGAAGAAATTTCTTCTCATCTCAGTCCTAAGTGGCTGACTGCTTATTCTGAGACTGACCCTGTGTTCTTTATTCATCAGCCAGAGGAAACATTTTCTCCGCATTAATCTAAAGCCCCATAAGAATTTTATATGCTTCAATGAAATCTCTTATTCTAAATTCATGGAAGACGGGTGCATTCTTTTCTCAGAAGACAATCCTCATCCCAGGAACCAGTTTAGTGAACCTTGATTGCACTCTCCAAGGCTACCTGTCCTTTCTTGGTTAAGGAGATCAAAACTGTTCACTACTCCATGCGTGGTCTCATCTAGGCCCTATGCAATTGCAGCAGGTCAGGGAGGTGGGGTGGATTAGAATAATGTCCAAAACTTATTTTAGGGGCCATAAATAGAACAGTGTCAGTAAGTCCAGTAGGAAGTTCCAGTGAATGGCTCACTACCACAAAGAGTAGTTGATCCAAACTGTAGATGCGTTTAAGGTGAAATTAGTTAAGCTCATGAAGAAAGGAATAGAAGGATATGTTAATACTGGCGGGCGAAGGCCTGTGTGATGCATAAATGCCAGCTTTGGCCTGTTCCTGTGTTGTAAAGTCATGGGTATGGGGGAAAATCTGAGTGAATTTGGCCTACACTGGAACATGGAGCTGTTGGTGCCAGGGAACCTGACCTCTTGTCTGCGCACCTGTCCTGTTCATGCATATTGCATGTCTGTGTACCCTGTAATATAGCACAGTGTACACAGTCAACATCAGCCTGGCAGCACCTGTGCTGCGCTGAAGATGGTGTAAGGAGGCAGAGGACACGAGTGCCTCCTTGTTAATTTTAGATATCCTACTTGGAGAACAATTTACATTTCAGTTGCAATGTTCGTGACCTCAGGACATCCCAAAGCAGTTAATAGTTCAAAGTGCTTTTGAAGTGTACTCTCCCTTGGTAGCTGTGTTTACTTTCTGATCTTTGTCATCAAACAAAATGGCCAGAAGGGAGTTGATCTTTATGCAGTGAGTTGTTAGGATCTGAAATGCACTGCCTGAAAGGGTGGTGAAAACCAATTCAATAATGATTTCCAAGGAAATAGGATTGGAAAAGATTTGCAAGGCTATGAGGAAAGAGCAGGGGGAGTGGGACTAACTGGATAGCCCTTTTAAAGTAGGTGCTGGGCTTAATGGCTGCCTTCATTTGGGCAATGAAACTCATCACTATGCATCAAAAGTGATTTAATTTATATTGTGTCTTCCATATCCGCAGGGGATCTTGAAGTGGAATTGCTGTTATGTGGGCAAAGGTTGCAGCTACTTTGTATCCAAGGTCCTGCAAATTGGTAGCTTATCTTGTGTTGAGAGGGCAGAGTGTTGTTGAATCTGGAGGTGTTAGCCTTCTGAAAGTGGAGGGTCATTACCGGGACTCCAGAAAAATGTGTCTAGTGCCTTTGGAGCATTTCTTGCATGAATGACCAGGCCTTTTGACTATTTCTAATGAATGTAAGCCATTACGGTAAATACCTGAAAAGTACTAAAATCTAACTCGCTTTTAAATGGTGAAAGTTGGCCTAATGCACAGTCCCATTTCAGGTCTTAAGTTTTCAGGATTCCTGTCTGTTGTGGTTGTTGTATTCAACAGTTTCCATCTTTCTTTCTAAGTTGTGCTGTACATGAGCCTATGTTAAATAAAGTAACTTGTATAGTGCCTTTGTTTTATTATGATATTCAAGGTGCTTCAGAGAGGATTATAAAATAAAATTTGGCACTGAGCCACATGATACTAGGGCAGATGACCAGAAGGTTGGTCTGAGATGAAAAGAGGACGAGAAGTTTATTTGGAGAGCTTTCTTCTTGGTGCAATTCGTCATAAATGTGTTTTGAGGTAGAAGTCAGGTTTTGTAACTGTTCACATGGCATTTATGATTTTAGAAAAATCTGAAGGGAAAGGACAAAGTGGCAAATCAAGCGCTGTTCAGCATGATACTAGTGCATGGGATTTAAAATTTTGCCTGTGCATATCGCATTTTCCAAAATGATACATGTACCCAGTAATTTTTCTTGACATGACCCATTTGCTTCATCCCATTCCTGGACTGCTCAGGATAATAAGGATTGCAGATGAGTCGTTTGTTCTGTTAAATGCTGGGTTTTCCCCTTCCCTCATGTCAGATTAGTTGAACAGGATACATTTTACCACTGCCTTTGACATTAATGGTAATTAGTTATTTTTCATTGTATATGAAATTTGTAATGGGACTTCAATGCATGAGCATGAAGTTTTCCGGTTGAGTTGTGTCTTGGCTGTATTAACTAACAAATCAGTGCAGCAAATTGCAGTAAAATGCAATATATATGGATTCATGTTAATGCATATATAACTTGTATAGGTCACAGTCAAAATGGTGGAAGCAGATCGTCCTGGAAAACTCTTCATTGGTGGTCTGAATACTGAAACAAATGAAAAGGCACTTGAATCGGTGTTTGGCAAATATGGAAGAATAGTAGAAGGTATGTGAAAATCAGAAGTTTAAGTTGGTGTTCCCTCTAAGCATTTAGCCAAGATGGCATGAGACTGAGGAAAGTAAATGCTCTCAGAAATGGCCAGTTGCTAAATTTGGCATGTGGAAATTCTGGACATTGTATTCAGAGGGAATGTTGCAGGGGCAAATTGTAATTTAAGTGTTAACACAAGAACGATGCAATAAAGTTGATTACCATCTTCTTCCTAAGAAGTTGAACTTCAGTTACACTGCCAACTCTACTTTCAGTATAGCACTTGATAATTTTTTAATTTCTGTTTAGTTCTGCTGATGAAGGATCGTGAAACAAATAAGTCAAGGGGTTTTGCTTTTGTTACTTTTGAAAGCCCAGGAGACGCGAGGGATGCAGCCAGGGATATGAATGGAAAGGTGAGATGTTAAAAATGTGTATTTCCAATTTGTTTCAAAGTTGTAACGTGATGCGAAATAATAGAGTTGTTCTCTGCCAAAACTGTGGACAAGACCTTTGGTTCAGTGTCAATAGAGCCAAGAAAGAATGACAAGTATGTAAAAATAAATGTAGCTGCTGGTGGTGTATGATTTGTCTTGTATATTAGCTGTGTTTTATTTCCACCCCTCTTGCTTTTAACCAGCAAGTGGATGTAATTTCTTTCTTGCACTTGATCAGATTTTGAATCTTTTTTTTCCCCCTCATTGTCAGTCATTTATGGCACAGAAGGAGGCTCTTTGGCCCATCAAGTTCATGGAGCTATCCAGTCAGTCCCACTCACCACTTGATCCTGGTAGCCCTGTAAATTTATTTCCTTCAAGTGGCCATCCAATTTCCTTTTGAAGTCATTGTCTGAGGGCAGCGAGTTACAGGTCATTACCACATGCTGTGTGTATAATATATAAAAAAAAAATTCTTCCTCACATTTCCGTCCTGCATCTCTTGCCCAAAACCTGCAATCTGTCTTCTAGTCCTTGTACCATTAGTTAATGGGAACAGTTTAACTTATCTAAGCCTGTCATAATCTTGTACGCCTCTATCAAATCTCCCCACAATCTCCTTTGCTCTAAGGAGAACAGCCCTAGCTTTTCCAACCTAACCTTGTAACTAAAATCCCTTATCCCGAGAACCATTCTGGTAAATCTCCTCTGCACCCTCCCAAGGAGCCTCACATACTTTAGATTTAGAGATACAGCACTGAAACAGGCCCTTCGGCCCACCGAGTCTGTGCTGACCATTAACCACCCATTTATACTAATCCTACACTAATCCCATATTCCTACCACATCCTCACCTGTCCCTATATTCACCTACCTATACTAGGGGCAATTTATAATGGCCAATTTACCTATCAACCTGCAAGTCTTTGGCATGTGGGAGGAAACCGCAGCACCTGGAGGAAACCCACGCAGACACAGGGAGAACTTGCAAACTCCTGAAGTGTGGGTAACCAGGACTGGATGCACTACTCCAGTTGGGGCCTAAACAGGGCTTTATAAAGGTTCAGCATAACTTCACTGCTTTTGTACTCTTGTCTATATATATATATTTAGTTAGTCAGTCCAGGAACCCATATGCTTCGTTCACCAGTCTCTCAGTATGTCCTGCATCCTCAAAGATCAATGCACATGCAACCCCAGATCCCTCTGTTCCTGCACACTTTTGAACTGTGCTATTAAGTATATATACTTCTGCCAAAATGCATCACCTCTCACTTGTCTTTTAAATTCTATCTGCCACCTGACTGCCCATTCTCCTTGCTCAAACACTAATAGCTGAAAGGAAAGGTAGACCACATACTTCTATGCCTCTTTTGTTGAATTGTCTGCCAGAAAGTACATGACAGGTCTTCAGTACGTATCTTTCTGCAGTACTTGGCTGAGACTTGACAGTATAGTCATTGAATCTGTGCCTGTTGCTGCTAATGCAATATGTTACTGCTGCAGTGAGCTGCTTTCATGTAATCTTTGAATATTGTGGACTTCAAATAGTGTTGTCTTAATAAAAAAAAAAATTGACTCGCTTATTTGAGGCTGCTAATTGCCTGTTTTGCTATACTGGTGTGCTAGAATACTTGCAACTTAAAAATATTAGGTTGCTGCAATATGATTATACTACTTGCAGCATCTGTTTTGTGTAAATTTTAAGCAGTGATGACTTTGCTGGCACTGATCATCAGAACTGATTTTTGCCTTCATTCCTCTAAGAAGTTCTGAGCTTTGTTACACAGCTGGAGTTATTAAGAATTACATCCAACAAGGTTTTTTTTAATATAGGTTTTGAATGCTATAAATGATTGATTGCAACTTGTTGAACTGCAGCCATTTAAGTTCAATGAACTGAAATTTATCTTGCACTTGAATCTGTGCACTGCATATGTTTACTATAGGTACAGCTCTTAAAATTCCTCAAGAGGACAGAGGGGGTCAGGTTCACAATGTCTTAGTTAAGGATTTGTAATGAAGACCACTGAATATATAACTGATTGCAAACACTGTAGTATGCCACGTAGAGTCTGCCTCATTGTCCTCCATACAATTGTGATGACCATTGGTGTTTTGTAACACGTGTGGTTCTGTAAAGCAAATCACAGTCAGCTGGCACATGAAGTTGAACAGACATGTATATATTAGGATCCTGTTGAAACCTTTATAGTTCCAAAGCAAAACACAGGGCTCTACTTGAGACCTTGGTATAATTTGTGGTCGGTACCTCTTGATCACAACTGACCCTTGAAGCACCCATTTAGTTGAATCCAGTCCTGAGTGCACTACAAACATTTTTATTACTCCCTCTCAATTTTTTTAAAGTCTTTGGATGGAAAACCCATTAAAGTAGAGCAAGCTACTAAGCCAGCATTTGAAAATAGTGGACGCCGTGGACCACCCCCACCCCCAAGAAGCCGTGGTCCTCCTAGGGGGATTCGAGGTGGAAGAGGAGGTAGTGGAGGAATGAGAGGTCCACCTCAAAAAGGTAAATGCCTGAAACAAACCATCTGTCAATCTGTAACATTACAAGAGGAAAGTAGTAAATCTATTGCACTCGTGTCTGGACAGTCACCACAACTAACTAAATTTCAGCATGAATCTGTCTGAAATTGCATTTTGCAAGTTATTTTGAAGAGAAATATAAATTGGGTAATCTAAATTTTGTATCAGTGAAAAATTTGAGTTAAGGGTGGGAAGTGGAGAGTAGAACAAGTAACACTGATATACTTAAAAAGGTATTACTCATGATCAGTCCCACATGCTTAGAGGACTTGGATGCAAGGAATTTGAGGTTAAAGCTTTATCTTAAACAGCAGTATGAAGCTTAAGTATTCAATTTTTGATGCCAATGCTTCAGTGTTATTGTATAATAGCTTCTCTTAAAACAAGTCTTTGGGAGCCAAGGTAAATGTAGGTTTTCAATCACATGCATGTAACTGATGCACTGTGTATCAGTGTTATGTGAAACTAGTGTATCTGTTGCATTTTAAAATGATTTCATCTAGAACTTTCTAGAGTTCTAGAAGAAATTAAGCACATTCTAAAATACAGGTTACTGATATCTCCATGATCCTTGCCGAAGCAATTCAACGAACTCGCAATGGAGAGTCTATCTTACCTGTTCAGTCATGTTCCATTGTAATGTCTACAGCATCTGCTGTTTCAGTATATGCTATGTTAACAAAAATTGCAATAATTGCATTGTTGATGGCACAAGTAGATTTTGCCACGCAGGTGAGCGCGGTGAATGGATTCAGGAGATAGAACAGTGCTACCTTAAGAGGAATGTACATTTCTTTAGGAGTCCTGACCCACGGGATGATATGGGAGCATACACTGGTAAGTTTGATGATATAGCTTTAGCACAGTGTTGTCCAATATGTTAACCATATGTGGCGAATTGAGAATCCAGATGTGGTAAATTTCAAATAGAGTAATAGTCATTTGGACGTGTGATTTCATAACTTGTATTTGCACAGTGTTATGCATGTATACTTTGACCTGTTTGTACATTTGGTAAAATTGTAAGATGAAAACCAGAGTGTAATAGTGCTTTAGTTTCTTTGTTACTGAATGCTGAGATGCGTAAATAAATATACTTGTGAAATACATATACCTGTAATGTGCATAGGAGTTTCTATTAAAATTACTGCATGTGGCCAGAATGACCTGTGGCTAGTCAGTGATTTCTATTGGACAACACTGCTTTAGTACCCACTGGAAATATGCCTGTAAAGTAATAGAAACAATCAATTTATATTTTGGATCAAATAGTTGATGTGGCCATAGACCTGTTTTATATTTTGGTTATATTTATACAAAATGAAACAAATCTGAAATAGATCTTAAGATTTTCGCAGAAAACTGTGAAGCTACCTAATTAAAAATATTAGTGTTGCATTTATTCAAAGTATAAATCCAGGGTGTGATATCCAATGTGGAAATGAAGAAATGCTACATTGTTTGTCTTTGATTTTTAAATCAATCTATGTATCTTAGTTATATCAGTGAAATATTTTCTGTATTAGGAGTTTTGAACTTAATGGAATGTTTTTCCTAATTAAGCTACAGTTGGGCCTGTTCCCAAAAGCAAGAAATGTAAAGTGACTCATTTAACTGAGAATTTAACTATTTTCAAGACTCCTGTTCTTTAAAAAGCATACCTATTCTATGTACTTGAAAACACAATTTCAAAATGCAAAACTGTTAAATTTATGAACAAATAGCTACAAGTGTGTATTTCTGTTAAAAGTCTCCTCCAGAGGGCCACCTTTGAAAAGGGGTCCCCCAGGGCGTGCAAATGGACCACCACCTAAAAGGCCTCTTCCTTCAGGGCCAATGCGAAGTGGAGGAATGGGTGGAAGAGGAAGTGGCTCAAGAGGTAAGAATTGTTTCACTGAATTATGTTAGTTTTTCCAATCTCTGCAGTGTAGGAATTTAGGTAACCCTGCTTTTTCCCCTTAGGACCTCCCTCACGTGAAAGGGACAGTTATGGTTCGCCTCCATCTCGCAGAGATATGATGCCATCCAGAAGAGATGATTATATTCTGAGAGAGGATTACTACAACAGCAGAGACAGGTAAAGTCTTTTCTCTGCTATGTGCAAGTAAATAGTTTGAAAGAGGAAAGGCCTAGGTTTGTTTAAGTGCACGAAACAACATTTTTGCCACCTTGCAAACCCATTTGAGATGTTCAGCCTCAGACAAGTCACTTGAATTTGCTACCTTCTGAAGCTGACATTGTAGCTAGCCTGTGTGCCTCTTGCAACAACTTGAGAGCTGGGGATTTTCTGCCTGCTTGTCTGTAGTCTGAAGGCAGCTGGCCAAGATATGCAAACATTTAGCTAATTTATTACAGCAGTGCTGCTAATAGTTCCACTATGCTATTGTGTTAGAATGTTGGATGATGAAGTAAATGCATGAAACTGTACTCTTGTACCATTTTGTTTATTGTAAATTTTAAGCAATGATGACTTCATTGGCACTGATCATAAGTGATATTGCTGCCTTTCCTCTAAGAAGTTCTGAGCTTTGTTGCACAGCTGGAGTTATTTTCTGGAGTTGCATCCAACAAGGGCTCTCGTCAGAAACTGGTTTTAAGTGTCATAATGGTTGGTTGTAGCTTTTAGCTATTCAAGTTCAATAAATTTAAACTTTTTTGTACTTGCAGGAATGTTAATCAGTATGCGTTTTCATCAAGCTAGCTACCTCTTGAGAAGGTGTATGCTCATAAGCATCTGACTGGTTTGCATAACTTGCACGTGGCTAATCACCCCTCATGCTATTGACTGGGTTTTAACAACATTTTTAAATGCTAATTGATTACACATCCCAAAGTTCAAGTCTCACTCCAGAGACTTCTGCACATAAGCAGAGAACAGCCAAAAAGAGATTTGATTAAAATCCTGAAGGGTTTAGATAGTTTTTCTTTACTGTTCCCAATGGCGAAAGGATTAGTAACCAGATAGCGAAGAATTAAGGTGACTGACAAAAGAATCAGAGGCAGCATGGCAAACTTGTTCATGCAATAAGTGTTTGGGATTTTGATTTGCACTGCTTGATGCAGTGGATGCGGATTCAAAAGGTAATTGGACAACTATTTGAAGAAAACAATTGCAGGACTAGGAGGATAGAGCGGAACAGTGGGACTAACTGGATTGCTGTTTGAAAGTCACTGCAGGTTCACTGAGGCGAATGGCCTCCTTTTACTCGCCAGATTTAAGTTAATTTGGCAGGTGGGGGCAGAGGGAGGGAAGAGGAGGAATATGTATTGGCTTTGGATTGCATTATATGCTAGAAATTGCCTAGTGGACTGTACATAGGCATTTTTTACTTAAGAGTTGGCCCCTCAGTCTTGGATATTGAAACTTTCACTGTCTTGAAATTGCTCTTAGTAGATCAGCTCAAATGTTTCTGCAGCCATATTTGTAGATAAGTTTGTAGCTTGGAATCAGCCATGTTTGTGCTGGCTCCTTGCTAGAATCAAACTAATCCCACTGTTTTCTCCTCCCTGTAGCTTTTGTATCTTTCTCTGCCTCAGATTTTTTTTTTTAAACCATAAGATGCAAGGGTCTCTGCCTCAACCACTACCTGTGGCATGGCATTAAAATGTTCTCTTAAACTGTATAGGAACCATAGATGCAGATATTTGAAGCTTTAATTATTTTGCTTATTAGTGAGCTTTAATTTCTCAACTTTTGGGCCAACAGAATTTTTTGCATCTGACTAGATTTCTTTTTCACCCTTTCCACACTAGTGATTTCCCTTCTAATAGTCATCTTCTACTTTGTAGTTATTCGAGCAGAGATTATCCAAGTTCCAGAGATACAAGAGATTATGGTCCACCACCAAGGGATTCCTACAGTTCTCGTGAATATTCTCACTCTGGACGTGATGATTATGGATCTCGAGGATACAGGTAGGGGCTGGTATTGAACTAGCAATTTGAAACCAGTTGATTAAATTGGCGTTTGAATTATCAAACCATTTTAATGGCTGATTTCAATTACAGTGATAGAGATGGATATGGTGGGCGTGAGCCACGTGACTATTACAACGATCGTCCAAGTGGTGGCTCCTACAGAGATTCCTATGATGGCTATGGTAAGATGGCAACTGACTTGTGTTGTGTCAGCTATTATGCTGTAGATAATTAAATTTGACTTGACAAGAATAACAAGGGTATAATTTTTCTAATTTGGATGGTTTTGTCTTACATAAAATGTTCAGTGTAATGTCTTTGAACTTCAAGCAGTTTATTTCAACAGTGATAAACCCCAGTTGAAAGCAAATGACAGTTGAAATCCACAGCAAAACAAATGAACTTCAAAAAAGAGCTCAAGCTTGCTGGCGAGCAATATCCGTCAAACAAAATGGCTAGCCATTTGAGAAAATACATATTCAACTTTATAATCAAATAAAATCAGTAACATGTGCACACCAAAACCTAAAGGCTGGAAATATTTCTGCATAATCTCCCCATTCGTTGCTGGAAGAATGACAAATGTGAGACACTACCAAAATGAGTTAAGTCTTGCATTTCAAAAACTTCATTCCTTTGCTCAAATGATCCCCAGTGATGGGAGCATCTCATTGCTGCAAGTGCAATCAGTTTTTAAAAATGCAAATTTCAACAAAGCTGCAGTAAGTGAGTAGATCTTATAAAATGTAAGGAATATTTCAAACGTTTCCATATGACCTGACCATTGACCCTGCAGGTAACTCACGTGGCGCTCCACCTGCACGAGGGCCCCCACCATCTTACAGTGGAAGTGGTCGTTACGATGACTACGGCAGCAGCTCTCGGGATGGATATGGTGGAGGCCGTGATAACTACAGAAGTGAAACTTACTCAAGTAGCCGCAATGATCGCGTTGGTAGGCAAGATAGAGGTCCAGCTCTTCCAATGGAAAGAGGCTATCCCCCACGCGACTCATACAACAGCTCGAGCCGTGGAGGAAGTCGTGGATCAGGGCGCGGCGGAAACCGCTACGACAGGGGCAGTGGCCGAAGCAGATACTAAAACTGAACTTGATATATAACCATGGACGAAAAAAGCCCTTGCTCTTAGTGCTGTTATTTTCCTTACTGAAACACAACAGACAAATTGAGGTGAAAGGACTGTCGAGTGCTTTCCACACAAGCAGATTTTGAAAATTTAATTTTGGTTTGCTGTTTCATTGTTAGTTTCTTGTTTTTTAAAAAAAAAAGTCAGTTTGTACATTCTAGTGGGAATGGTGCAGAGACTGGTTAAACATGAAAAAAAAGTTAATGTTATAACAGTGCTACTGTCTGTGGCTTTTTCCATACGTAAATATGGATATATAGAACTAGATCTTGCTTTGTTGCACCAGTGCTATTGTGAAATAAAGACTGAAACTTTTTCAGTGAAACATGTATGTTGTTTAACCAAACTCCTTTTTGGGGGGGGGGGGGTGGTGGTGGGGGGAGATTGGGGGGGAAATACAAAGCAAAACATGCTTTTTACAAATGGGACGGAAAAAATGTCCAGCCAACTCAATTCACCTAACAGCAAGCAATGGCGATGAACCATTCATAAACTGCCCAATGAAACCTTGCAATTTCAAAATATACCAGTTATATTTCAGTCTCCTCCAGTTACAGATCAACTTTCAACCTCAAAAGCTCCAGTCACAGCTGACTCTGAAGCAAGCTGGTTTAAAAAAAAAAAAATCAAATCATCAGCAGTGAGTATCTTTAAAAGTGATTTTTGTTTTAAAGTTCTGGCTTAAAATGGATACAAATCTTAAAAATTTCCCAAATGTCATTAAAGCACTTTTATGACTCAATTTTCTGCAAGTGTAGTGTCTCACCTTAAAAGGAATTTGCTATGGTTTTAAGAATTGAACATCAAGACCTGCAATGGCCTGTCACAAAAAAGCCGGAGACTTAGGAAAGGCAGTTGAATCTAGGACATTCTCAGCCGATTCAAAGGGCCATTTTAATGTGAAAAGAGCAACTCCGGTAAGCAACGCAAACCTTATTTTATGTTACCTACTAAATGAAACCTGTGGTTACATAAGGAAGCACATCGTTCACCAATCATAACTCCATGTTGAATTTCCACAAAGTGGCATTATGTAGGTAAACAACAAACAATATTGTTACCTACTAAATGAAACCTGGTTACATAAGGAAGCACATCGTTCACGAAATATAACTCCATGTTCAGTTTAAACAAAATGGAATTGTGTAGGTGAGCAGCAAAATCCTTAAGTTACCTACTAAATGAAACTGGTTTTCATAAGGAAGCCCATCGATCACCAAATAGTCATCCTACTGTTCGATTTTAAAAATGAAATGGAATTCTGTATGGTATCGCAAAACTCAGACCTGCAAAGCAAATTTTCTGAACCACGTTGGACAAATACTGAATCCTCAGCAGCATCAGTGGACTGGATGGCCTACGGAAAGTGTAAATTGTGATCTGTCAATGATTTTAAGTTTAAATATTTTGCATAGAAGTAACAGATTTGTAAAGCATCAGTATTGAGTTGGCTTTGTCATACAGTGTAAACTAATGGAAGTATTTTTTACAGGATGAGAATATAGAGTAAGTTTGTTTTTGGAAATATTGGCATGTGGAATTCTTTGCCAGCTGGAGATTGTACCCTCGGCCTACGAAAAATGGAGAATCACAACTAACCAGGTACACTTGCTTTTTCTTTTTATGGCTTGTTGAGGTTTTTGGTATCGGAGGGAAAATCCTACATGCTAAGTTTCTCATCTACTGAAAAATAGCCAAATTGAAGGCACTATTTGTCCCCCAGAATAAAACACTAAACCAGGTTTCTTTTAAACAACAAAATTAACTAGTAAACTAAGTCTTAAACAATGAGAACTCTGAAAGGATTCTTCCTAACCCTAATGTGCACACATGTTTAAAAATAGTTAACTGGGGGAAAAGACTTCTCTCTTTACAATTGTTTCTTAGGAATAATAACTGGGTTGTAGTGTTCTGGTAGGATATTTCTGGATCAGTTAGGTGTCCAGAGTTGAAAGGCCAGATGCCACTCTAAGTCTCTCCAGGCGAGGTTAATGAACAGTCTGATGGGTAGGCTTTCAGCAAATTGTCTGCAGCAGATGTCGCAAATCTTTCTGCAAAAGGGTGTAGCAACAGGTCTGCTTGGGTTTTGAAATAGCAAACTAGCAGTAGAAACTTTCTTGAGTTTTCAGGATCTCCCAAAACATGAGGCAACAGGAATCACTTGAGGCAGAGATTTTTCAGAGACTGGAGGCAATAGGAATTTGCTACCTTTTTAAAAAAATGTAGGGTTTCCTCTTAGCAAAGGAGCCTTTCTACACAGCGCAGCAACTCCTTTTCCTGGGTCTTTTCCCCTCTAGGCAGACTGCAGCGAACACCTTAAATGTAGAATTTCTTTTTACAGAAATCCATCTTGGAGAGTAGGTTTCGTTTCCTCTGGTCTGCAAACACTGGTCCCAGCCAGCTCACTGCTAGCTGTTTACAGCTCCCTGGTCTTTTTCAGTTTTGCAGTGTGAAACTAAAACCTGCAATCAAGTCATGTGACGGTCACAAATCTTCCTGTCATTTCCCTGTTGAGCTGCTTGGAAATGGGTGCCCTGCAGTCTATGCACTCAGTTCACACCAAGTTTCAGCATTCAATGTTCACAAAAAATCCTTTCTCAGTCTTAAAAGCATGCAATTCTTAGTTTTCAAATTAAAATAAAAACAAACCTTATGATACTTCACTATTGTGGGCACATGAGTACAGGAGGAATGCCTGAAACTCCCCTATGTAGAGGAAGGGAAGATATGAACCATGGATAAGAGCTTACTGTTTTGTGTAGATAAGAATACTGAATAGTGCAAAATAAATCATTTAACAGACAATACTCTTGGGGTAAAGAAAAAGTGCCCAATAACCATTTGCAATAAATTAAGCTACAAGAGTTCACTTATTCTTTTACAGTATACCAAACATCCTTAAGAATTGGAAATTTTTGTATGCACGGTACTTGATCATTTTTGGTCCCCTTAATCTAGCATCCTGTGGGCTCGGTGCTTTTATTCTCTGGTGTTTAAGGCATTGGCCATAATGAAGGAATCCTTTAGATTAGTTTTTGCAGGACTGGAAGCGAGCACATGGGTAATATGGAAGATTGCACATGAAAACCTCAAACTAAATGCTTTGACAATGAGAATTTGAGTTAAGGCAAGTCGTTTTTAATGTTCAAGAATGAACATTTGGCCAAAAAGATACAATAAATTGCATTAGCACAGAGGTTGAGAAAGTAGTAGTGGAATAATAAATTTCAGTTCCCATGTTTGGTGCTGCAATTTAAACGATTTTTAGAGATACAGCACTGAAACAGGCCCTTTGGCCCACCGAGTCTGTGCTGACCATCAACCACCCATTTATATTAATCCTACACTAATTCCATATTCCTACCACATCCCCACCTGTCCCTATATTTCCCTACCACCTACCTATACTAGGGACAATTTATAATGGCCAATTTACCTATCAACCTGCAAGTCTTTGGCATGTGGGAGGAAACCGGAGCACCCGGAGGAAACCCACGCAGACACAGGGAGAACTTGCAAACTCCACACAGGCAGTACCCAGAATTGAACCCGGGTCGCTGGAGCTGTGAGGCTGCGGTGCTGACCACTGTGCCGCAAGTATTATAGTGTATTGATCAAGCCATGTTTGAAATATATTAAACTCTGATCTAAAATGAGTATACATGAATTGGAGAGAGTGCACAGAGCAAGAAAATAAAGGGTACAGTAGTAGGAAAAGCTAGAATTTGAGGAGATGTTTTACCAAGCTATTTTTTTGAGATACAGCACTGAAACAGGCCCTTCGGCCCACCAAGTCTGTGCTGACCATCAACCACCCATTTATACAAATCCTACATTTAATCCCATATTCCCTTCCACATCCCCACCTTCCCTCAATTCTCCTGCCTGCACTAGGGGCAATTTACAATGGCCAATTTGCCTATCAACCTGCAAGTCTTTGGCTGTGGCAGGGAACCGGAGCACCCGGCAGATACTCGCGCGGTCACGGAGAACTTGCAAACTCCACACAGTCAGTACCCTGAACCAAACCTGGGTCACTGGAGCTGTGAGGCTGCAGTGCTAACCACTGCTGCCCCAATTTTGAGGTGTGATTAGCAGGGTGAATAAGGGGAAACCGGTGGATGTAATAGCTTTTGGATTTTCGCAAGGCTTTCGATAATGTGCTACAAGAGATTACTAAAAGATTAAGGCTCATGGAATTAGGGTTAAATGTAATGGCTGAAACTGAGAATTGGTTAATAGACAAAAAATAGTAGGAATAAAATGGGTGATTTTTGGAGATAGCAGGGTGCACCTAGTGGTCTATTGGAAGAATCAGTGCTTGGGTCTGAACAATCTATATTGATTTAATTGAGGGAACCAAATGTAATGTATTCAAGTTTACTGATACAAAGCTAGGTGGAAAAGTCAGTTGAGAAGGAATGAGGCTGCAAAAGAATGTAAGTAAGTTGTCAGTCATAACAGCACAGGAGGCCACTCAGCCCTCCGATGACATGCTACCCCTCTAGAGCAATTCAGTCAGTCCCATTTACCCCACTATCCCTATAGCCCTGCGACTTTTCCCTCAAGTGCCCATCCAATTTCCTTTTGGAATGTGATCATTTCTGTTTCCACCACCTTTGTAAGCAGAATTTTTCAGGTCAACTACTGCTTGTCTGTATGTATTAAAAAATCTTCCTCACATCCACCTGGCATCTCTTGCCCAAACCTTAAATGTGTCCCCTTGTGCTGTCAGCCATTTGGAACAGCTGTTCTTTGTTTACCTTATCTAAACTATTTTGTACACCACTAGCACATCAACTCTCTTCTCACCAAAGAGAACACCCCAGCTTCTCCAATCTAACTTTGTAGCTAAAATCCCTCATCCCTGGAACCATCCTCTGCACCCTCGGAAGGACCCTCACATCCTTCCTAAAGTGTGGTGACCAGAACTGGACACCATACTCCAGCTGTATCCTAACCAGAGCTATATAAAGGTTCACAAACTTCATTGATTTTGTACTCTATGCCTCTACTTATGAAGCCCAAGATCCCATTTGCTTTGCTAGCCACACTCAATGTGTCCTACCACCTTCAAAGATCTATGCACATGCACCTCCAGTCCTTCTGTCCCTGCACAATCTTCAGTACTGTGCCATTGTTGCTTCACCCTCTCCCTTCTGCCAAAATGTATCACCTCACATTTGCCCATTCTGCTAGCCTGTTTTTTTTTTTTTGGTTCATTCATGGGATGTGGGCAGCACTGGCCCTTCAGCCCACCAAGTCAGCATTTATTGCCCATCCCTAATTTCCCTTGAGAAGGTGGTGGTGAGCTGCTGCCTTGAACTGCTGTAGTCCATGTGAGGTAGGGACACCCACTGCTGTTAAGAAGGGAGTTCCAGGATCTTGACCCAGCAACAATGAAAACAGTAATGTAGTTCCAAGTCAGGATGATGTGTGACTTGGAGGGGAACTTGCAGGTGGTGTTCCCATGCATCTACTGCCCTTGTTCTACTACGTGGTAGAGGTCACTGGTTTGGAAGGTACTGTCTAAGGAGGCGTGAGTTGCTGCTGTGCGTCGGTGGAGAGAATGAATGTTTGAGGATGGGGTGCCAATCAAGCAGGCTGCTTTGTCCTGGATGGTGTCAAGCCTCTTGAGTGTTGTTGGAGCTACACCCATCCAGGCAAGTGGAGAGTATTCCATCACACTCCTGACGTGCCTTGTAGATGGTGGACAGTCTTTGGGGAGTTAGGAGGTGTTGCTCTCCACAGAATTCCCAGCCTCTGATCTGCTTTTGTAGCCATGGTATTTATATGGCTACTTCAGTTCAGTTTCTGGTCAATGGTAGCTGATAGTGGGGGATTCAGCGATGGTAATGCCATTGAATGTCAATGGGAGATGGTTAGCTTCTCGTGTTGTAGATGGTCATTGCTTGACACTTGTGTGGCACAAATGTTACTTGCCACTTATCAGCCCAAGTCTGGATAGTGTCCAGGTCTCCCTGCATTTCTACATGGACTGCTTCAGTATCTGAGGAGTCGAGAATGGTGCAATCATCAGCGAACATCCCCACTTCTGACCTTGTGATTTGAAGGTAGGTCACTGATGAAGCAGCTGTAGATGGTTGGGCCTAGGACACTACCCTGAGGAACTCCTGCTGTGATGTCGTGGAGCTCAGATGATTGACCTCCAACAACTACAACCAGTAAAGCATTTTTCCCCCTGATTTTCATTGACTTCAGTTTTGTTAGGGCTCCTTGATGCCATACTCAGTCATGTCTTGATGTCCAGGGCAGTCACTCCTGCCTCACCTCTTGAGTTCAGCTGTCTTGTCCATGTTGGAACCAAGGCTGTAATGAGATCAGGAGCTGAGTGGCCCTGGCAGAACCCAAACTGAGCTTCAGAGTCAACAACGCTTCCATCACTTTACTGATTGAGAGTAGACTGATGGGGTGGTCATACTCATACAGCACAGAAACTGGCCCTTCGGCCATCAAGCACCTACCTCTTCTAATCCAGTTTTCCAGCACTTGGCCCGTAGCCTTGTATGCTGTGGCATTTCAAGTGCTCATCTAAATACTTTGTACCTGTTGTGATGGTTCCTGCCTCTACCACCTCTTCAGGCAGTGCGTTCCAGATTTCAACCACCCTCTGGGTGAAATAATTTTTCCTCAAATCCCATCTAAACCTCTTGTCCCTTACCTTAACTCTATGCCCCCTGGTTCTTGACCCCTCCGCTAAGGGAAAAAGTTTCTTCCTATCTAATCTATCAATGCCCTTCATAATTATGTATACCTCTAGCAGGTCTCCACTCTGCCTTCTCTGCTCTAAGGAAAACAACCCTAGCCTTTTCAGTCTCTCTTCATAGCTAAAACGCTCCAGCCCAGGCAACATCCTGGTGAATCTCCTCTGCACCCTGTCCAGTGCAGTCACATCCTTCCTATAGTGTGTTGCCCAGAACTGTACACTGTACTCCAGCTGCGGCCTAACTAGCATTTTATACAGCTCCATCATAAACTCACTGCTCTTATGTTCTGTGCCTCGACTGATAAAAGCAAGCATCACATATGCCTTCCGAGCCACCTTATCTACCTGTACTACTGCCTTCAGTGATTATGGACGAGTATACCAAGGTCCCTCTGTACTTCCTAGGGTCTTACCATCTGTTGTATATTCCCTTGCCTTGTTAGTCCTCCCAAAATGCATCTCCTCACACTTCTCAGGATTAAATTCCATTTCCCATCTTATCAGCCCATCTATATTGTCCTGTAATCTAAGGCTTTCCTCCTCACTATTTACAACACCAATTTTCATGTCATCTGCAAACTTACTGATCACACCTCCTATATTCCCATCTAAATCATTAATGTACAGTACAAACAGCAAGGGTCCTAGCAGTGATCCCTGCAGTACACCACTGGTCACAAACTTCCACTTGCAGAAACAAATCTTGACCATCACCCTCTGTCTCCTGCCACTAAGCCAATTTTGGATCCAATAGCCAAATTGTCCTGGATCTCATGGGGCCCTTACCTTCTTAACCAATCCCCCATGTGGGACCTTATCAAAAGCCTTACTGAAGTCCATGTAGACTACATCAACTGCTTTACCCTCATCTACACGTCTAGTCGCCTCCTCGAAAAAGTCAGTTTGTTAGACACTATCTCCTCCTGACAAAGCCATGCTGACTGTCCCTGATTAATCCCTGCCTCTCCAAGTGGAGATTAATCCTGTCCCTCAATATATTCCAATAGTTTCTCAACCACTGTTAGACTCACCAGCCCGTAATTACCTGGTTTATCCTTGCTACCCTTCTGGAATAATGGTACCACATTTGCTGTCCTCTGGTACCTCACCTGTGACCAGAGAGGATTTGAAAATTAGTGTCAGCCCCTGCGATCTCCTCCCTTGCCTCAGATAACAGCCTGGGATACATCTCATCTGGGCCTGGGGATTTATCCAATTTTAAGCCTGCTAAAACAATTAATACTTCCTTTCAATACTAATGTTCAAGTATATCACAATCCCCCTCCATGATCTGACACCTACATCGTCCTTCTCCATAGTGAAAGCATGAAAAGTAATCATTTAAAACCTCACCTAATCCTTCGGCTCCACACACAGATTGCCACTTTGAGCCCTACTCTTTCCCTGCTTATCCTCTTGCCCTTAATATACTTGTAAAATGTCTTAGGATTTTCCTTTATCTTATCTGCCAGTGTTTTTTCACGTCGTCTCTTCGCTCTCCTAATTACTGTTTTAAGTACCCCCTACACTTTCTATATTCATCTAGGGCCTCTGCTGTTTTCAGTGCTCTGAATATGCTATAAACTTTTTTCCTGATGCAATCCTCTATATCCCTTGACATCCAGGGTTCCCTGGACTTGTTGGTCCCACCCTTCACCTTAACAGGTACATGTTGGCTGAGTTCTCTTTCCTTTTTGAATGACTCCCACTGGTCTGATGTAAACTTTCCTACAAGTAGCTGCTCCCAGTCCATTTTGGCCCGATCCTGTTTTATAATACTGAAATCGGCCTTTCCCCCAATTCAGTACCTTTTTATATCCAGTCCATCTTTGTCCTTTTCCATAACTACATTAAATCTTAGTTATGGTCACGATCCCTGAAATGCTCCCCAACTGACACTTATAACACTTGTCCAGCTTCATTCCCTAGGATTAGGTCCAGTAGTGCCCCTTGTAGGACTTTCTACGTACTTGCTCAAAAAGCTCTCCTGTGTGCATTTTAAGAATTCCGCCCCATTTAGCCTTTTTCACTAAGACTATCCCAGTTGATATTGGAGTTGAAATCCCCCTATTATTACCCTATTATTTTTATGCCTCAGATTTGTCTACATATCTGCTCTTCTATCTCTCCCTGACTGGCCTGTATTACACTCCCAGCTGAGTGATCGCCCCCTTTTTTGTTTAGGTTCTACCCAAATGGCCTAATTTGAGGAACCTTCTAAGATATCATCCCTCCTTACTGCAGTAATTGACTCCTTGATCAACAGTGCAATACCACCACCTCTTTTACCCCCTCCCCTGTCGCATGTGAAGATTCTATACCCTGGAATATTGAGCTGCCAGTCCTGCCCCTCCCTCAACCATGTCTCTGATAGCAATAATATCATAATCCCATGTGCTAATCAATGCCCTCAATCCATCTGCCTTAGTAAGACTCCTTGCATTAAAATAGATGCAATCCAACCTTGCATTATTCACTTGTGTCTTAACAGGTTAATATTTGCTCTGCTGTCCAGATTGACTCAGTTTCTCTTCTATATTTGACTGTGCATCACCCCCTACTGTACCTTCACTCTGTATCCCATCTCCCTGCCAAATTATTTTAACTCCCCTCCCCCCCCCCCCCCCCCCACCAAAAACATTCTGGTTCAACCTCTCCAACTTGTACAGGTCCCACCTTTGGGTTGGACTTTCCTGCTTTGTGTTTAGGACATACCTGGGCAATTTTCCACATTGCAGGGTAGATGCCAGTGTTGTAGCTGTACTAGAACAGCTTGGCTAGGGGTGTGGCAAGTTCTGCAGCGCAAGTCTTCAGTACTATTGCTGGAATATTGTCAGGTCCCATAGCCTTCGCAGTATCCAGTGCCTTCAGTTGTTTCTTGATATCACGTGGGGTGAATAGAATTGGCTGAAGTCTGGCATCTGATGCTGGGGACTTCAGGAGGAGACCAAGATGGATCAACAACTCTTGTGCTTCTGGTTGAAGAATGTTGCAAATGCTTCAGTCTTAGATTTCGCATTGATGTGCTGGGCTCCCCCATCATTTGAGGATGGTGATATTTGGAGCCACCTCTTCCAGTTGACTTAATTATCCACCACTATTCATGACAAGATGTGCCAGGACTGCAGAGCTTAGATCTGATCTGTTGATTATGGGATCACTTTGCTCTGTCTATCGCATGCTGCTTATGCAGTTTGGCACGCAAGTAGTCCTGTGTTGTCGCTTCACCAGGTTGATACCTCAATTTGAGGTATGCCTGGTGCTGCTCCTGGCATGCCCTCCTGCACTCTTCATTGAACCAGGGTTGGTCTCCTGGCTTAATGGTAGTGGTAGAGTGGGGGATATGCCGGGCCATGAGGTTACAGATTGTGGTTGAGTACAATTCTGCTGCTGATGGCCCACAGCGCCTCAAGGATGTCCAGTTTTGCATTGCTAGATCTGTTCGAAATCTATCCCATTTAGCACGATGGTATGGTATCTCAATGTGAAGGCCGGACTTCGTCAACACAAGGACTGTGCGGTGGTTACTCTTACCAATACTGTCATGGACAGATACATCTTCAGGCAGATTGGTGAGGACGAGGTCAAGTATGTTTTTCACTCTTGGTTCCCTCACCACCTGCTGCAGACCCAGTCTCTATCAGTTATGCCCTTTAGGGCTCAGTCAGTAGTGGTGCTACCGAGTAACTTTGTGATGGACATTGAAGTCCTCCATCTAGAGTACATTCTGTGCCCTTGCCACCCTCAGTGCTGGAGGAGTGTTGATTCATCAGCTGAGGGAGGGTGGTAGGTGGTAATCAGTGTCTGTTCCTTGCCCATGTTTGACCTGAGGCCATGCTACTTCATGGGGTCTGGAGTCGATGTTGAGGACTCGAAACATTTTCCTCCTGACTATATACTGCTGTGCCAGTGGGACAGGACATATCTGGGGATGGTGATGGCAGTGTCTGGGACATTGTCAGTTATGGTTGTCAGGCTGTTGCTTGACAAGTCTGAGACAACTCTCCCAACTTTGGCACAAGCCCCAGATATTAGTAAGGAGGACTTTGCAGGGTTGACAGGGCTGGGTTTGCTGTTGTTGTTTCTGGTGCCTGGGTAGATGCTGGTGGTCTGTCCAGTTTCATTCAATTTTATTGACTTTGTAGCAGTTAGATGCAACTGAGTGGCTTGCTAGGCCATTTCAGAGGGCAGTTAAGAGTCAACCACATTGCTGTGGGTCTGGAGTCACATGTAGGCCAGACCAGGTAAGGACAGCAAATTTTCTTCCCTAAAGGTCATTAGTGAACCAGATGGGTTTTAATAACAATGAACAATGGTTTCATGGCCATCATTCAAGTAGCTTTTAATTCCAGAGTTATTAATTGATTTCAAATTCCACCTTCTGCTGTGATGGGATTTGAACCCATGTCCCCAGAGAAATACCCTGGGTGTCTGGTTTACTAGTCTATTGAATATACCACTACACCACCACCTCCCCTTATGTCCTTTTATAGTTGATAGGTGTCATCCTGTTTGCTAATCCTGTAGGTTTGCTATCATTGTTAAATTTTGAAATTTTACTCTGTAGTCTAATATCCAAGTCGTTTATGTAAATCAAAGATAAATGGTGATCCTCCCTTTCTGACCCTTGGGATAACACTGTATGCATCCTCCAGTCTGGAAAAACAGCCATTTATTGCAACTTGCTGTTTTCCCTGAGCCAGATTGTTATCCAAGCTGACACTGGCTCTTGCATTGATCCTCAATTTTGTTAACCAGACTCTTGTGTAGTACTTTGTCAAATGTTTTCTTAAAATCCATGTAGCTAACATCCAACACTTCCCCTCAAAAAAAATTATTTTGTTTATTCAAACAATCTGCCTCTTATAAATTAGTGCTGGCTCTCCTTAATTAGCTCAAATCTCTAAGTGCATTTTTTTCCCCTTGGATGAGTTTCACTAGCAAGGTCAATATTTGTTTCTATTACTAGACTAATACCTAGAATGGGTGGCTGTCTTACAAGGAAAGCTTGGACAGGCTATGCTTGTATCTTTTGGAATTTAGAATAGGAGGTGACTTGATTGAGTGGTCTTGACAGGGTGGATGTAGAAAGGATGTTTCCCCTTGTGCGAGAATCGAGAACTAGGAGTCACTGTTTAAAAATAAGGGGTCGCCCATTTAAGACGAGAAATTTTTTGAGGGTTGTGAGTCTTTGGAATTCTCTTCCTCAAAAGACGGAAGCAGAGTTTTTGAATATTTTTAAGGCAGAGGTAGATAAATTCTTGAGCAAGGGGGTGGAAGATTATTGAGGGTAGGTGGAAATGTGGAGTCATCAGTTCAGCCACGAACTTATTGAATGGCAGAGCAGGCTTGAAGGGTGAGTGGTCTACTCTTAATTTGTATGTTTGTATCCCAATTGCCCTTGGTGGTGTACCACCTTCTTGAACTGCTGCAGTCCATGTGATGTAGGTATGCCCACAGTGCTGTTGAGGGAGTTCCAGGTTTTTGTCCATATCCCTCAATGCTTTACCCTAACGCAAAGCTGTCAGTGGACACAGTAGCTGCAGTCTTGGGAAAGAGGTTGACATATCAATGACCTGAAATTGAGTTCTGATAAAAGGTCATCAATCTGTACGGTTAACTTTTTTTTCCACACATGCTGTCTAATTTGAGTTACCAGCATTTTCTGTTTAAGGGTTGAGATGAATTCAGGTGGAAGGAGGCTTGTGGAGCATAAACACTGGCCTAGACAAGTGACCCCACCTGTATGTAATTTGCTACTCTTGGTGTAGAGCTGACAGTTAAAGCTGTTCAAAGGGTGATCAAATGTTTTGAACTGTGGTTTAAAATAGAGGACTAATGCATTGAAGGCTTTCTGAATGCAGATGCACAGCAGGCTGCAACTGAGGGTGGTTTTTTGTGGGTTGAATGGGTCACAAGACAGTTGAGAACAATAAATGACCATGTGTAGCAAATATAAGTCGGTGCAGGTGTCTTTTTTAAGGTAGGATCTCAACCTCCCTGTAGTGCCAAGCATTTGAGACCAAAAGTCAAGTTCCATTGAAGTTGCTTGGAGGCTTTGGTCGTGTTTTGCTGTGCCTAGTGAATTTACTGTGTAGCAGAGAAATTGAACATCAAACTCCCCAGATGCCTGTTAACTTGTGGTGCTGCACTGTAAAGTGCAAGAAAATTCAAGCTTAATTCTATGCTGTTAGCTGAGATCAGCTAGAACAACAGTAGGCATACTGTAATCCGCTTTAGTACCACTGGGTGTGGGAGGCAACATCAGCTGCATCCTGCTCCTTTTGGCAGAAATTTCTGACTAGCTGTATGCAAAAATGTCTGGCACGGTCAAGATTGGTTTTGAGTGTAATATTTCCTGTGATTCAACAGCCTGCAAGTTATCTTGAGCAGGATATGTCTAATCAAATGAAACCATATGCCAGCAAAAGGTGGTTAGCGTAGTTGGCAGATTGGGATGAGGACACCACCATTAAACTAGCAGGAAAAATCAGTAATGTGCAAGGCATAAAACTGAAGATAACTGCAAGCCACTGCAGGATAATGGGTTATTAACGGAGAAAGATTTTCAACTATAGGTACCAAAACTAATTCATTTTTTTTTTTGCAGATCAAAATGGCATCTGGATTTGAACTGTGGTTATCAAAAAATACTGAAAGCAAACAGTGGAGCAGCATACATGGAGCAGTGTGGAGTGTGTAACCTTGAATATTTAAGACTGAAAGCATAAACTGCCTTTAAAAATGTAGCATTCTGTAGTACTGTGGTCATTAAATTTAACAGTGAGCAGAAAGGTATATTAAAGAATGGTCAGTTGAACAAATTAGTCAGAAGGCTGCAGTGGTTAATAGAATTGTACCCCACCATGAGTGTCATTTTAGGAGAAGTAGTAGTGAAAACTTTCCTTCAGACTTCTGAACATATTTTATATATTGGATGGAAAGTGCACTGGCTTATGCAGTTCATCTATTTGAAGTTTTTTTTGAGCATCGACACGTCTAACTTGACATCAGACGCTGATAGACTGGCTGTGTATTTTATGACTATATTGATCAGCATGCAGGCTTTTTATTGGCATACCCCTACAGTGGTTTGGCTGAGCATAGCAAATACAAGACTAGCCCATTGCACTTGGAAATAGAAACAAATGTGCAGATCCACTGCATCACCTGAAATGTGTATTGATGTTGCCAACTTCAAGGTGTTAATACTTTAGTGTGTATAGCTGCTGTGTCTTTGATTTTGGGGGTGGGCTGGTGGGTGTTGCATAACCATAGCACTTTACATTGAGGCCATTTCTGAGTGCAACAGCCCACATCTAGAGAACTGAATACAGTTTTGCTCTCGTTTTAAGGAATGACATGCATGTCTTTGAGGAGGTAGTGAAGGTTCACTGGATTGATCCTAGGATAAGGGTTGTCCAGTGAGAGGAGTTTGAGTAGAATAGGCTGATACTCATTTATAAGAATGAGGTGTGATTTCATTGAAATAGAAAATTCTGCAGGCTTGATGGAGTAGATGCTGAGAGGCTGTTTCCTCTGGCATCTCACAATATGGATCACCCAGTGAGATGGGAAATTTATTTCTCAGGGTTGTGACTCTTTAGAATTCTGAGCATCCACACCCTCTGGGTAGTCATTGAGTATATTCAAGACTGAAATGGATGTTTGGACACTAAGGGAATTGGGGGATATGACTGGAAAGTAGAGTTGAAGTTCAGCCCTGATTTTATTGAATGGCAGAGCAGGCTCAATGCATTATGTCTTACCCATACTTGTGTTCTACTGCTGGGAATCTTCACCCACTGGCCAATCACTGCTCCATCAGTCAGCTGAATCAGCAAAGTCATAGTATTGACAACACCGATCAAGCAGCAGAACCTATTCACTGCTCAGTTTGGGTTCTGCTATGACCATGTGGTTCTAGCCTTCATTAAAATCTTGGTCCAATTGTGGATGAAAGTGCTGAATTCCAGAGGTGAGGGTGAGTGTGACTGCCCTTGACATCAAGGCAGCATTCAACAGTTAATGGCATCAAGGAGCCCTACTAATATTGAAATTGGGGAAACTCTCCACTGGCTGGAGTCACATTTGGCACAAAGGAAGTTGGTTGTGGTTGTTGGAGACCAATCATCTCAGCCCCAGGACATCACTGCAGGCATTCCTCAGGGCAGTGCCCTTGGTCCAACCATCTTCAGCTACTTCATGACCTCTCCATAAGGTTGGAAGTGGGGATGTTTGCTGATTCACATACTGAAAAGCAGAATGCCTACTTGCTGCAAGACCTGGACAACATTCAGTTTTGGGTTAAGTGGCAAGTAACGTGCCACACAAGTGCCAGGCAATGACTATCCAAGAAAATTTAGCCACCTCCTTGGCATCCAGTGACATTACCATTGAGCTTCCCACCATAACCATCCTGGTTTGCCATTGGTCAGAAACTAACCTGGACTAGCCACATAAATACAGTGGCTCCAAGTGCCGGTCAGAGGTTGGGTATTCTGCATTGTGTAAATAGCCCCTTGACACTCCAAAACCTTTCCACCATCTGCAAGGCAGTGTTGGAATACTTTCCACTTGCCTGGATGAGTGCTGCTCTACCAATTTTTGTTACGGTCCCACGCTAGGTTATAAACAAGATTGGGGTAATATACTAGTATGGATTGAGAATTCGTTAACGGACAGAGCAGGAATAAATGGGTTATTCTCAGGATGGAAGGCTGTTACTAGTACGGTACTGCAAGGATCAGTATTTGAGCCACAGATGTTCACAACCTATATAAATGATTTAGATGTGGGGACCAGTTGTAATATTTTCAAATTTGCTGATACAAAACTAGGTGGGAATGTAACTTGAGGAGGATGCAGACAGGCTTCAAGTGGATTTAGGCTAAGTGGGCAAGAACATGGTAGATGGAATGTAAGTGTGAAGTAGAAAAAACAAAGACAATATTTCTTAAATGGTGAGAGGTTGGGAAATGTTGGTGTCCTTGTTCATCAGTCACTAAAAGGTAGTATGTAGGTGTAGAACGCAATTAAGGCAAATGTTATGTTGGCCTTTATTGCAAGGGTATTTTAGTACAGGAGTAAAGATGTCTTGCTGCAATTGTGTAGAGTCTTGGTGAGACCACACCTGGAGTAATGTGTATGGTTTTGGTCTCTTCTAAAGAAGGATATACTTGCTTATTGAGTGCATTGGAGGTTCACTAGACTAATTATTGGGATGGTGGGATTGTCTTGAGAGATTGAGGAAACTGGGCCTACCAATCTCTGAATAAGGGTTAGGCCAGTTAAAACTGAGATGAGGAGGAATTTCTTCATTCAGAGGGTGGTGAATCTTTGGAATTCTGTACCCCCAGAGGACTGGAAGTTTCGCAGCATGTTCAAGACAGAAATCGCTAGCTATCTGAAGACAAATGGTATAAAGGGGTTTGGAGATAGCTGGTTTGTTCTGTTGCAACCAAGGTGGGAGGAGTGCACTGTTTGTTCTCGTTCCACTTCTCCATAGGTTACAACATGTATTTAAATTTTTTCACTTACTGTTATGCTCAATTATAGATTCTGGTGTTTTATTTTGAAATAAAATAAAGTTTTATTAACAAAGTTGTCAGTTTATTATGAAACAAGCCTTAACGAAGCCAAGCATCAAGACAGATCAAAATATAAAAGTTCTCTTTTTACCTTGGTTCCCCCTTACACACATGTACACTGGTTAACTGGAAAGAGATTTTAGTTTTTGGAGCTCTATTACCGACAAAAAAAATTTGGGCTGTATACATACTGTTTCTTGAAGAAACAGCAGATGAGATATGCTGTGTTCCAAAACTGCTATACAGTCTAGCCTCTGTGTACATGTAGACTGGGATCTTTTATAACAGTTCTTCAGGTGGTTTTGAGAAATAATTTAGCAGGCTTTTCCATAAAAATGAGTTGCCATAATGGACTTCTCGGGGCCTTTTAGAGAGATGCTGGAACGCTGAGCTGGGTTGTAGTCATCTTCCTTGGGAATTCTTTCCCTTTTTCTACACTTCAACCCCAACTCAAAACAATTGAAAAGTGAAACCAACAGGTCGTCAACTGTTTGACCATCAATCTTGACCTGTCTCTTTGGAAACAATTTCTCCAGGTATCCAAAGTTCTGTTTCTTGAGCTACACTGGAACGACGGAGGTGGAGGGGCGACATGATAGAGGTTTACAAAGTTATGAGCGGCATGGACAGAGTGGATAGTCAGAAGCTTTTTCCCAGGGTGGAAGAGTCAGTTACTAGGGGACATAGGTTTAAGGTGCGAGGGGCAAAGTTTAGAGGGGAGGTGCGAGGCAAGTTTTTTAACACGGTGGTGAGTGCCTGGAACTTGCTGCCAGGGGAGGTGGTGGAAGCAGATACGATAGTGACGTTTAAGAGACATCTTAACAAATGTATGAATAGGAAGGGAATAGAGGCATATGGGCCCCGGAAGTGCAGAAGGTGTTAGTTTCGGCAGGCATCAAGATCGGCGCAGGCTTGGAGGGCCGAATGGCCTGTTCTTTGTACATGTCAGGTAGCTTCCCGGAAAGGTTTGTTCTCACAAGATCTCTTGGTGCAAGTTTAACATTTCTTCAAGCTTCCAAAAATGAATCCTCAAAAAACATATTAAACAAAACAGGCACTTTGTAACACTTCCTAACCCTTGAAGCTCAATACCTTCCAGGACAAAGCAGCCTGATTGATCGACACTCCCTCCCAACTGTTATGTCTTATCTTCAGTATGTACCAGCTGCAAGATGCACTACAGCAACGCGCAAAGATGTCTTCGACATCACCTGCCAAACCTGTGGGGTTTCTTGCATCGAAGGACAAGGCCAGCAGGTGCATGGGAGCACAATACTTCCATGTTGCACTCCATTGCAACTTGGATATATAGCTGTTCCTTAGTCACTGGGTCAGAATCCTGGAACTCTCTCACTACTCACAGTGGGAGTACCATGACAAGAGTACAAATCAGATGCTACCTCTGCACTGGGCTGTCGTTGCAGCATACCAAATTTACATGCAGTGTATACAAAAATTTATAATAGTGGCGCAGTGGTTAGCACCGCAGCCTCTCAGCTCCAGCGACCTGGGTTCAATTCTGGGTACTGCCTGTGTGGAGTTTGCAAGTTCTCCCTGTGTCTGCGTGGGTTTCCTCCGTGCTAAACACTCTATGCATATTAACAGCCATCTCATTGTCTGTTATGCCTCAATCCCTGAGACCGAGATCACTGCCCACATTAACAATATCAGTTTAAGGGGCCCACAATGCTGAACACCCTCTTTTCCAAAAGAATTGAAAAACTTGTCTTGATTTTGATATCCCTTGCAAATTTCTTTTCATACTCTCTTTTTGGAGCTCTTGTGTTTTATCACCCTTTGCAGTTCTTTGTATCTTTCACTAAGATCTGTTTTTTTTTCTTCATGGCTGATTGATACTTGGATACCATGGCTTAAGTTACGATGGTTGGGGAGTCTCCAAGTAGGGGGCATAGCCTCAAAAATAGAGCTAGACCTTTCAGGAGTGAAATGAAGAAACACTTATACACTGGGTGATAGAAGTTTTGAACTCAATCTAGCATTAATTGCCATTTGCAGATCAATTGTTAATTTTAAATGAGATCGGTTAATAAGAATCTACTGAAGGTATTATGTGATTTGGGGCCAAGGTGGGGGTATATGGGATTAGGTAGGAGATCAGCCATTAACTCCGAATGGTGGAACTAGCTCAATGGGCTAGATGGCCACCTGTTCCTATGTCCCAGACAAGTGGAGTAGGGTTAGAGAACCTTGTACCACCATTCAATGAAATCAGGGCTGATTTATATCCTAAATCCATCCATCTGCCTTGGCGCCATATCCCTTAATACTCTTGTCTAGCAAACATCAATCTTAGACTTAAAATTTTTAGGGTTAGCAAATGCTTTTTGTGGGAGTGTTTCACACTTTTTCCATCTTGTGAAGAAGTGTTTCCTAACTTCTGAATTGCCTGACTCTGATCTTCTCTATCAATTTCTTTCAAAATCTTAACCTCAATCTATTAACCTATATTCGGGGGAATACAAGCCAACTTTATGTAATCTCATAATTTGAAAGGGCAGGTTAGAATCATAGATGATGCATTCGGCCCATTGTGGCAGGTCTTTGAAAGCTATGTAATTTGTCCCACTCCTCTGCTCTTTAACCATTGGCCAGCATTTTCTTTCTCCAAATATTTATGAATCACAGAATTGTTGCAGGGCAGAAGGAGGCCATTCAGCCCATCACATCTGCACCAGCTCTCCAAATGAGCAATTCAGTTAGTGCCATTTTCCCGCCTTCTCCCCGTAACCCTGCACCTTCAAAATCCCTTTTGAATCCTTCAATTGAACCTGCCTTTTTGAAAGTTACTGTTGAATCTGCTTCCGCCATCCTTTCAGGCAGTGCATTCCAAATCATCATAACTCACATTTTAAATAAAGTTACCTCATCTCACCTCGAGTTCTTTGCAGCAGTCACCTTAATTCTGTCTACTCTGGTCTCTGACCCTTCTGGCACCAGGAACAGTTTCCCTTTATCAAAACCCTTCATGATTTTGAACACTTATCAAACCTCCTCCTCTTCTCTGCTTTAAGGAGACCACCAGTTTCTCCAGTATCCCCACATAACTGGGGTCCCTCAAGTTGTGTGAAGAGATTAGAGTAAAGCCCTTCTGCAGCCCCTCCAAGGCTTTTAACATCCTTCCTAAAGTGTGGTGCCCAAAATTGAACACAATTCTCCAGCTGGAGCCTAACCAGTGTTTTATAAAGGTTTAGCATAACTTCCTTGATTTTGTACACTATTCCTCTATTAATAAAGCCGATAGTCTCCTTGCCTTTTTAACACCTTTTTAATTTATCCTATCACCTTCAAAGAATTGTGTACATATGCAACCAAGTTTCTCTGTTCCTACATTCCCCATTAAAATTGTACCTTTTTGTACTGTTGGTACTGTTTATTTTGCCTCGCCTCATTCTTTAAAAAAAATGCATCACTTCTCTCTGGTAAATGTCATCTGCCATGTGTCTGGCCATTTCACCGGTCTGTCTGCGTCGTTACATTTGAGTTTTGTATCATCTGCAAACTTTGAAATTATGCCCCGTATACCCTGGTCATTAATATATATCAAACATATAAGCTCTGGGGTTCCCTCTATACTCCTTAAAACCTACTTTTTTCTCCAAGGTTTTGGCCACTTGTCCTAATATCACTTGGCTTGGTGGCAGATTTTGTTTGATAACACTCCTGTGAAGCCCCTTGAGACATTTTGCTGCATTAAAGGTGCATTATAAATGCAAGTTTTTGTTGGATCAGTTTCGTGACTCCAGTGAGATGTGGCCCGGTGCTCCTGCTCCCAAATGAATGTTAGGGAGTGTCTTTGCCTTGTTAACTGGTTTTAATTCTGTGTTGTAATGCATATTGTATAAAAACACAATTGGGTTGCTGAGATGTAGTGAGAGCAATTCCAAAAAGGTTTCTGGCACAATGGTAAATATGGTAGTCACGGCAACATTTTATGTATAGAACAAAGTGTATTTATGGAGCAGCTGTTGTGGGCCACTACCTTGCTGGTTGGGTGGAGTGTTTGAAGTTGTTGACAGAGCCCTGCAGTGCTGTCACTAACCTACCCAGTGTTGAACTTTGTTACTCCCTTCACTCCTGCTGGATCCTGGACATGCAGTTGTAGCTAAAGTAACTGCTAGAGTTTGTAAACCCACAACTGCATCCATTTTGTTGCAATACTTTTGGAGTGATATGCCCGATGTAGTCTAACAATTGAATGTCAATAAATTAGACAGCCATGAAGGGCCACCTTCTTGAACCACTGATAGCAGTTTAATACAACTGAGTGGCTTGCTAGGCCACTTTAGAAGGTAGTTAATTGGTGTTGTGGGACTGGAGTCACATGTAGGTACAAACTGGGTAAGGACGGCAGGTTTCCTTCCTTAAAGGACATTCGTGAACCAATCCAACTTTTTCATGGTCACCTTTGTTTTTATTCCTAGATTTTATTTTAACTGAATTCCTGTTCGCTGGGTTATTAGTCCCAAGTCTTAATGCTGTTATACCTGCAAGGAAACCAGAAATTGAGATATTAATATTAACTAATATTAAAAGAAATGTGCACACTTTGTGAAACAATTAAATAAAATCAAAGTAAACAGCCAGCAAAAATGCATCAACAATAAATTGAAACAAAATTTACTAAAACTGGATGCAAATTCTTGTGGCGATTTTTTCTTGAATTGTATAGAAGTTACAACAGAGAAACAGTGGTGGAAAGCCAGAGAAATTCACCTGGATGCTCAATGTAAGCTCAAAGAGCAGCACCTCATCTTTTGATTAGGCATTTTACAGTCTTCCACAGTCATCATTGAGTTCAATTATTTCAGACCGTAATTCTTTGTAGGTTTTGGATTTAACTCATTTTCCTCTTGATTTTGCTTTTGGCCGGCAACTGTTCATCAGTCTGCAATTCACACCTCCCCTAGACACATTTTATTTCTTCACTTGTCCCATTACCACCCACTTTGGCTCCGTACCACCAATCCTTTTGTCATTTAATCTCTCCTGTCTTCCACTCTTTCACAGACCTTCCCTTTTGTTCTTTTCCCCACCCCTCCCCCCTTTCACTTGCTTAAAACCTGTTACATTTCTAACTTTTCCCAGTTCTGATAAAAGGTCACAGACCTGAAACATTGATTCTGTTTCTCTCTCCACAGATGCTGCCAGAGCTGATGACTGTTGGAATACCGGAGTATTTTCAGTTTTTATCCCAAGTTACAAGTGCTGAATCAGATTCCTGCTCACAGTAAATCAAACTTATTCAGGTAATTACATACAGCTGATTTACTGTTAACGGCCACTGGCAGGCAGCTTCTGTTAACTAAAATAAAAGCAAAATACTGCAGATGCTGGAAATCTGAAATAAAAACAAGAAATGCTGGAATCACTCAGCAGGTCTGGCAGCATCTGTGGAAAGAGAACCAGAGTTAACGTTTCGGGTCAGTGTCCCTTCTTCGGAACTGACAAATATAAGAAAAGTCACAGATTATAAGCAAGTGAGGTGGGGGTGGGGCAAGAGATAACAAAGGAGAAGGTGTAGATTGGACAAGGCCACATAGCTGACCAAAAGGTCACGGAGCAAAGGCAAACAATATGTTAATGGTGTGTTGAAAGACAAAGCATTAGTACAGATTAGGTGTAAATACACTTAATATTGAACAGCAGCAAGTGCAAACCTGAAAAAAACTGGGTAAGCAAACTGAACAAACTAAGATGAAATGAAATAAATGCAAAAAAAGATTGTAAAAAAGAATGTAGAAAAAAGGAAGAAAAAATAACTAAAAATGAAAGTAAAATGGGGGGCTGTCATGCTCTGAAATTGTTGAACTCAATGTTCAGTCCGGCAGGCTGTAGTGTGCCTAATCGGTAGATGAGATGCTGTTCCTCGAGCTTGCGTTGATGTTCACTGGAACACTGCAGCAATCCCAGGACAGAGATGTGAGCATGAGAGCAGGGGGGAGTGTTGAAATGGCAAGCAACCAGAAGCTCAGGGTCCTGCTTGCGGACTGAGCGGAGATGTTCCGCAAAGCGGTCACCCAGTCTGCGCTTGGTCTCCCCAATGTAGAGGAGACCACACTGTGAGCAGCGAATACAGTATACTACATTGAAAGAAGTACAAGTAAATCGCTGCTTCACCTGAAAGGAGTGTTTGGGGCCTGGGATAGTGAGGAGAGAGGAGGTAAATGGGCAGGTATTACACCTCCTGCGATTGCAGGGGAAGGTGCCCTGGAACGGGGACGAGGTGGTGGGGGTAATGGAGGAATGGACCAGGGTGTCGCGGAGGGAACGATCCCTTTGGAATGCTGACAGGGGAAGGGAGGGGAAGATGCGACTGGTAGTGGCATCACACTGGAGGTGGCGAAAATGGCGGAGGATGATCCTTTGGATATGGAGGCTGGTGGGATGAAAAGTGAGGACAAGGGGAACCCTGTCACGGTTCTGGGAGGGAGGGGAAGGGGTGAGGGTAGAGGTGCGGGGAATGGGTCGGACATGGTTGAGGGCCCTGTCAACCACAGTGGGGGGAAATCCTCGGTTGAGGAAAAAGGAGGTCATATCAGAAGCACCGTCATGGAAGGTAGCATCATCAGAGCAGATGCGTCGGAGACGGAGAAACTGGGAGAATGGAATGGAGTCCTTACAGGAGGCAGGGTGTGAAGAAGTGTAGTCGAGGTAGCTGTGGGAGTCGGTGGGCTTATAATGGATATTGGTAGACAACCTATCCCCAGAGATGGAGACAGAGAAGTCGAGGAAGGGAAGGGACGTGTCAGAGATGGACCATGTAAAGGTGAGAGAAGGGTGGAAATTGGAAGCAAAGTTGATAAAGTTTTCTAGTTCGGGGCGGGAGCAGGAAACGGCACCGATACAGTTCTGTTAACTAACTATTCTTACAGTTTTTTAAGTTCCAATTTAAATTCAAATGTTAAACTAAAATTTTGAGATATATTCATCACTACTTGCGAGAGCTCACTGGCAGAAGAGGCCAAGCTAAGTTTTTTTATAAATTTCTTTTCTTGAACTCCTTGTGAGTCAACAGAACATAAGAAACAGGAGCAGGAGTAGGCCATTTTGCCCCTTGAGCCTGCTCCGCCATTCAATAAGATCATGGTTGATCTGACCATGGCCTCAACTCCACTTTCCTGTCTGCCCCCCATAACCCTTGACTCAATCAAAAATCTGTTTAATTCAGCCGTAAATATATTCAGTGACCCATCCTCCACTTCTCGATGGGGAAGAGAATTCCAAAGATTAACAACCCTCTGAGAGAAGGAATTCCTCCTTATCTCTGTCTTAAAAGGGAGACCCCTTAATTTGAAACTGTTCCCCCTCGTTCTAGATTCCCCTACGAGGGGAAACATCTCAGCATTTACCCAGTCAATAAGATCACCTCTCAGTCTTCTAAATTCCAATGAGTATAGACCCAGCCTGCTCAATCTTTCCTCATCATACAATCCCCTCATCCCAGGAATCAGCCTAGTGAACCTTCTGTGAACTGCTTCCACTGATAGTATATCCCTCCTTACAGAGGAGCAGAAGTACCTCCCTTTCCCTCTACCCCACCCCCAGCAAAGTGATAGAAGGGGTCTTTGACTGTGCTACCAAGCAGCACTTGCTCAGCAATAACCTGCTCACTTGTGCTCAGTTTGGGTTCCACCAGGGTCACTCAGCTCCAGAGCGCATTACAACCTTGGTCCAAACAAGGACAACAAAGCTGAATTCCAGAGGTGAGGTGAGAGTGACTGCCCTTGACATCCACCAGCACTCTGCTGAAGGGTTCCCCAAAAGCTGGTATATGGATTAGGGGTGTAGGTTTTGTTGCAGGTTGGGGCTTCCCCACTACCTGGCACGTGTGGCAAGTTTTATAGAACTCCACCACTTTGAGGAGTTTTGGTCTGTCAAAATTCTGTCTTATGCAGGCTTTGGCTTTTAGTACATCGACATGTCCAGCCATTGGAAGTTCGTGAGCAATTCTTAGTATTTCTTTACTGTACCTCGGCGGCACCAGTATCTGGTGAACCACTGTCCATTCTTCGTCCACAGGTCTGTGAGGAGGTCTCCACTTCCTCAACAGCACCTCATTCTTTAAATAGTAGCACTCTGGGACTCTCCCTGCTTTAGTTTCGGTTTGGGCAGTCTGTGCTAACTTCTTTAATGCTGGGTCGGCGTGTTGAGCCTCACTTAGGGAAGATCTATCGGACCCATCCTTTGGGTCCTCTGACTTTCCAAAGAAGGTTTCAGATAACCAAACTGTAGGGTCATCATCTGTCTGCAGTGCCAGTTCAGCTTCCTCTGACGGAGCTTGTTTGGCCATGGACTGAGTCACCACACAGTCAGGAAAACTGCTGGGGACCTTCTCCTGCAACTGTTCTGTCTCCCTGATATCTTTTGGTCTCTCTAAAGCTACTGGGGAAGCTACCACCTTCGTCCCCACCAGATCATTACCCAGGAGCAGGTCGATCCCATCCACAGAACTAGGGACAACCTCCATTGTTACCAGTCCTGAAACTAGGTCGCACTCCAGGTGTACCCAATATAAAGGTATGGGCATATGCCGCCTTCTGATGCCATTCACTGCACTCTCTGGGGGAAATGTCATGCCTTTCCCCAGCAGAAGGGATTGGACGGCGCCTGTATCCCTGTATATGACTATAGGCTTGCTTGCCCCTCTCGAGGGGTATGGGGTCACTTTTCCTAGGGACGAAAAAAATCCTGATAACTTTCAGGGATTTTGTCAAGTTTTCTCACACTCACAGCAGTTGGATTATTGGGTCCTACCGCTGCAGTTGAGGCCACAGCGTGGTCTGCTGTGCTTTCCATCCCCTTCTCCTGCACTGGTCTGGTGTTTCCTGATTAATCCTACAGGTTTTCCCCGTAACTTCCAGCAGTCAGCTCGAAGGTGACCTTCCTTGTTACAGTGGAAACACACATGTCTTCGGGTCTCACTCCTACTCTCAGCACCGTCTTTTTTTGGCGAGGAGTATGTGTCCCCCTTTCTGTTCTCGCCCTGGGCTGTTCGGGCTCCTATCACCCTCTCGCCTTTTATCCTTTTCGGGTTTGTGGGAGTGACTAGGGAAGGGTTTGCCTTGTGGTAAGGACTTGTGTACAACAGTAAATTCATTAGCCGGGATTGTGGCCTGCATGGTTCGTTGAGCCTTTTGTTCCTCTACGTGGGTTTTAATAGAAAGGGATAGTGAGTTTTTAAATTCCTCGAGAAGGATCATCTCTCTGAGGTTTTCATATGTGGGCTGTACCTTAAGTGCATTTAAGTGACCTTTTATCCACTGGTTAAAAGAAAGCTGCTTAACTCTTTCAAACTAGAGGTAAGTTTGGTCAGGCTGCTTGCAGAGGGTTCGGAATTGCTGGTGGTACGCTTCTGGTACAAACTCATATGACCCCAGGATAGCAATTTTAGTCATCTCGTAATCTGATGAACTTTCATCCGGCAACAGTGAATAAACCTCATGGGCTTTTCTGGTTAGCTTGCTTTGTAACAACAGTGTCCAGCTCTCAGCCGGCCTTTCAGCTGTCTTGCAAGCTTTTCAAAAGTGACAAAAAATTCTTCCACATCCCCCTCATTGAACTTTGGAATCAACTGGAAGAATTTTAAGAGCTCGGCACATGGCTCTGAGCTAGGAGTAGCTTCCCCACTAGCCATGCTTTCACTGGGGGTATTGGGTTCCGCCCCCCCCCACCCCCCGACCTCCTCCTCCTTCTGGAAAGGTCTGCCTTTTTCACTTTTTTGGCACTCTCTTTGCTCTTTCTGTCTCTGGAATTCTCATTCGAGTTTCCTCTGTTCTAACTGTATATTAACTAACATTACCCTGTCTATTTCTGACTCTAACCACGTCTCTGAATCTTCAGGTTCCAATGAAAAATGATTGGCCACAAGTCTGAGGATTTTGGATTTCTTAGCTTTTGCACGGAAAGTAATCCCTAACTGCCCAGCTATATTCCTCAACTCTTCAATGGATAGGGCCTTTAATCTATCCCCAGTTACTTCACCCAGGCTTGGGAAAATATTGGCTTTGAGTGTGGACATGTTAGTACTCTAGCGGTGAAACACAAGAAAACCCGTATTGAAGTTTAAAATTTTTTTTTTACTAGGGATCAATTTGGTTTCCCACTTCCAATTTCTCGTTTGTCATTGGGTTATGATCCTGGATTATAGCCCCCAAATTTCTGTTATGACCAGGTGAGGAGGGGTTCTCAGGCTTCCCTCTTGCCCTTCCTCTTATTTGACCGCAGCAGGGTTTATTCCTTTTCAACAGTCGTTGTGCTTACCACCTCCGTGAGTGTTTTACCTTTTTCCTTTACTGTGATGTTGAAAGAACCATTCGGACAGGTGTTCTTGAGTTTAAACAAAAAAGAGTGTTGTACTGAACATTTTAACCCCAATTTAAAATAATAATAAAAATACACTACACATTCACGCACGCATTCACATGAGAATCACACACACACAAATAGATTACAGAGGGAAAAATTGATCTGGTGGTTGGATTAAAGTCCAGAATAAATGGAATTTAAGTACATAGTCTGTTAAGTGGATGATTCAGTAGTTTGTCTGGAGTTGTACTTTTGAAGTCCTTGGTTGGTCAAAGTGCACTTTGGCAGGTCCGCTTTGCTCAGGGTTTTCTTGAAGGCAGAATTGTAGTTAGCTCTCTTCCCCTGGTCCCTGGCTGTAGCAGTCTGTAGGCTTAGAGGGTCCGTAGTCGCAGATGGTTTTCCAACTTGATGTTTTCTGGGGAGAAAGATAGAGAGAAAGGGAAGCAGCAGCCTACTCTGTTGTTGCACGTTCAATTACTCCTTATCTTCTGTGAGTGTTACAAAACTCCTGTTTTTGCAGAGATGGACATTGTTCTCTCAATTCCCTTTGTTTTTAACAAAATGCAAGGTTCCGAATTAGCTCCACAGGTTCCAGGATGCAAATACTTACACTCGGAGGGATTTGCCTTTTCAAAAATCAATATGTCAGGATGGCCTTGACTGTCATACTAATGAAGCAATCCTAAGCCATTGTTCTGGGTCCAGGGCTTCTTAGACTTCTGTCTCCAGTTCAATCTCCTGGTATTTCAGATGTAAATGGCAATGCCCATCTTGGCTGCTAGTTTTTTAAGTTACTGTAGGATTTTCTCCATTAAAGGTCTAATGTAAGTTTCCAACCAATGAAATTAATACTTCTCATTTGGCATATGGGGTATTCTTGACAGTGGCATCAAGGAGCCTGAGCAAAATTGAAGTCAATGGGAATCAGTGGGAAAACTCTCTACAGATTGGAGTCATACCTAGCACAAAGAAAGATGGGCATGGTTGTTGGAGGTCAATCATCTCAGCTCGAGGACATCACTGCAGGAGTTCCTAGGATAGTGTCCTAGGCCCAACCATCTTCAGCTGCTTCATCAGTGACCTTTCCTCTATCATATGATCAGAAGTGCACAATGTTCAGCACCATTCGCAACTCCTCAGAATCTGAAGCAGACTGTGCCCACACGCAGCAAGACCTGGACAACATTCAGGCTTGGCCTGATAAGTGTGACAAGTAATATTTGTGCCACTGAAGTGCCAGGTAATTGACCATCTCCAACAAGAGAGAATCTAACCATCGCCACTTGACATTCAACAGCATTACCATCACTGGATCCCTGACCATCAACATTCTGGGGGTTACCAATGACCAGAAACTGAACTGGACCAGCCACATAAATGCTGTGGCTATAAGAACAGGTCAGAGACTGGGAATTCTGCAGCGAGTAACTCACCTCCTGTCTCCCAGGTGGTGCCTGTCCACCATCTACAAGGCACAAGTCAGGAGTGTGATGGAATATTCTCCACTTGCCTGGATGGGTGCAGCTCCAACAACGTTCAGGAAGCTCGGCACCATCCAGGACAAAGCAGCCCGCTTGATTGGCACCCCATCCATCACCTTCAACATTCATTCCCTCCACCACCGGTACACAGTGGCAGCAGTGTGTACCATCTACAGGATGCACTGAAGCAACCCGCCAAGCTTCCTTAGATAGCACCTTCCAAACCCACGACCTCTACCAATTAGAAGGACAAGGGCAGCAGATGCATGGGAACATCACCACCTGCAAGTTCCCCTCCAAGCCACACACCATCCTGACTTGGAACTATATTGCCGTTCCTTCACTGTCACTGGATCAAAATTGTGGAACTCCCTTCCCTGGTGTACCTACCCCACATGGATTGCAGTGGTTCAAGAAGGCAGCTCACCACCACCTTCTCTTGAGAGGTCTTGATAGGGTGGATGCAGAAAGGATGTTTCCCCTCGTGGGAGAATCTAGAACTAGGGGTCACTAGGGTTTAAAAATAAGGGGTTGCCCATTTAAGACAGAGATGAAGAGAAATTTTTTTCCTCAGGGGGTCGTGAGTCTTTGGAATTCTTTTCCTCAAAAGGCGGTGGAAGCAGAGTCTTTGAATATTTTTAAGGCAGAGGTAGATAGATTCTTGATAAGCAAGGGGGTGGAAGATTATCAGGGGTAGGTGGGAATGTGGAATAATCAGTTCAGCCATGAACTTATTGAATGGCGGAGCGAGCTCGAGTGGCCTACTCCTGCTCCTAATTCGTATTGTTGGATGTTCTCATGTTCTCAAGGGCAATTAGGATTGGGCAACAAATGCTGGTCTCGCCAGTGACGCCCACATCCCATGAATGAATAAATAAATCCCCTGGAGTCTCTGCCCGCATTGATGGTTGAGGTCATTCCCAGGGATCCCTGACTCCCTAGGTTCACCCCTTGCTATCGGTGTTCCTCTTCCCCTGACCGTGAGCATCTGGGTTTCTGTCACTACGGTGACCATCTGGGATTCTCCCTGTAAACATCTGGGCTCATCATTACCTGTGAACCTATAAACTCGCCCCGTAAACATCTAGGCTCCCTCCTGCCCTATAAAAGTTGGGGCTTGTAACTCACAATATGCTAGCAGTGCAAGGTTGATTTGAAAACAGTGTGTGCTTTATGTGCTGATAGAACAAGGTCATTCACTGGAGATTCTGATACTCCCTTAAAGGAACATTCAAGTCACCTATTGGACACTGCATTTACTAAACAATCCTGAGCTCGCAAGAACTGTCACAATAACTTTCAGAAACTTATCTTGACAAACCAATTGGGCACAATGTTGTTATCAGGCAGGCTCCCTTCAAATAACCTTGAGATGGGTAAGCTCAAACAAAGCATTTGTGTTACAGCCTGTGTAACTGGATTAAATGTTAGACCGTGCTTGTAAATCTATTATTAGTGCTGTATTCCTTCTGTACCATCAACCACAACTTAGTGTATTAGCAATGCTGTTCTACATTTTCTCTTGGTTCTGTTTTAACATAAGTTTCCTCCAGTGTTCATAGATTATACTGTCATCTCTCTCATTGTAATTAGACACCACACAGCCTAACAGACTCGAGCTCCGAGACACCCGGCTCTGTGATCTATCTCAGTCTTACTGCTGTTCACATTTCCCACTGTCTCTCATTATTTCAGCTGTCAGCCATGTCTCATGGGCAGCAATATTCATTCTCAGTCAGAATCTCATGGTTTCAAGGCATCAACAACAGTGCCTGTAATGTAATAGAACATCCAAAGGCCATTCACAGCAGCATCACCAGACAAAATTTGACACCGAGCCACATAAGGGGATATTAGGACAGGTGGTCAAAAGCTTGGTGAAGGAGCATCTTTAAGGTGGAGAGAGAGGCGGAGAGGTTTAGGGTGGGAATTCCAGAGCTTAGGGCCCAGGCAGCTGAAGGCACAGCCACCAATGGTGGAGCGATTAAAATCAGGGATGTTCAAGGTGCCAGAATTCGAGGATCCCAGAGAACTTGGAGGATTATGGGAGGTTACAGAGATAGCAAGTGGCGAGGCCATGGTGAGATTTGAAAAAACGGATGAAAAGGACACACATAGCTTTGAACAACTGTTGCAGGAAATAGAGCAAAGGAATTGTGCACAAAATGTACCTTGACACTGAGGGAGAACTGCACTGTCGGAAGGTCAGTAGTGAGGGAGCGCTGCACTGTCAGAGGGTCACTAATGAGGGAACGCTGCACTGTCAGAGGGTCAGTACTGAGGGAGCGCTGCACTGTCAGAGGGTCAGTACTGAAGGAGCGCTGCACTGTCAGAGGGTCAGTACTGAGGGAGTGCTGCACTGTCGGAGGGTCAGTACTGAGGGAGTGCTGCACTGTCAGAGGGTCAGTACTGAGGGAGCGCTGCACTGTCAGAGGGTCAGTACTGAGGGAGCGCTGCACTGTCAGAGGGTCAGTACAGAGGGAGAACTGCACTGTCGGAAGGGCAATGCTGAGTGAGAACTGCACTGTCGGAGGGGCAATGCTGAGGGAGTGCTGTAGTCATAGAGTTATACAGCACAGATACAGGCCCTTTGGCTCACCGTGTCTGTGCCAGCCATCAAGCCTAACTATTCTAATCCCATTTTCCAGCTCTTGGCCCGTTGCCTTGCATACTATGATGTTTCAACTGCTCAACTAAATACTTCTTAAATGTTGTGAGGGTTCCTGCCTCTACCACCCCTTCAGGCAGTGTGTTCCAGATTTCAACCACCCTCTGGGTGAAAGAAATATTTTCCTCAAATCCACTCTGAACCTCCTGCCCCTTACCTTAAATCTATGCCCCCTGGTTATTGACACCTCCGCTAAGGAAAAAGTTTCTTCCTATCTAACCTATCAATGCTCCTGATAATTTTGTATACTTCAATAGTGTGGTGCCCAGAACTGTACACAGTACTCCAGCTGTGGCCTAACTAGCGTTTTATACAGTTCCATCATAATCTCGCTGCTCTTATATTCTACGCCTCAGCTAATAAATGCAAGTATCCCATATGCCATCCTAACCACCTTATCTACCAATGCTTCTGCCTTCAGTGATCTATGGACAAGTACACCAAGGTCTCTCTGACCCTCTGTACTTCCTAGGGTCCGACCATCCATTGTATATTCCCTTGCCTTGTTAGTCCTCCCAAAATGCATTACGTCACACTTCTCAGGATTAAATTCCATTTGCCACAGCTCCACCCATCTTACCAGCCCATCTATATTGTCTTGTAATTTAAGGCCACACTATAGGAAGGATGTGATTGCACTGGAGAGAATGCAGAGGAGATTCACTAGGATTCCCCGGACAGCCCACTTCTACCTCCTTCCCAAAATGCACAAACAGGACTGTCCTGGCAGACCCATTGTGTCAACCTGCTCCTGCCCCACTGAACTTATTTCTTCCTATCTTGACTCAATCTTTTCTCCGCTAGTCCAGTCTCTTCCCACCTACATCCGTGACTCTTCTGACGCCCTACATCATTTTGACAATTTCCAGTTTCCTGGCCCTAACCGCCTCCTCTTCACTATGGACGTCCAATCTCTCTGCACCTCCATCCCCCACCAGGACGGTTTGAGGGCTCGCCACTTCTTCCTTAAACAGAGGCCCAACCAGTCCCCATCCACCACCACCCTCCTCCGCCTGGCTGAACTTGTTCTCACATTGAACAACTTCTCCTTCTCCACTCACTTCCTTCAAGTAAAAGGTGTTGCTATGGGTACCGGCATGGGTCCTAGTTATGTCTGTCTTTTTGTGGGATGTCGAGCATTCTTTGTTCCAGTCCTACTCAGGCCCCCTCCCCCTACTCTTTTTCCGGTACATTGATGACTGTATCGGTGCCGTTTCCTGCTCCCGCCACGAACTGGAAAACTTTATCAACTTTGCTTCCAGTTTCCACCCTTCTCTCACCTTTACATGGTCTATCTCTGACACTTCCCTTCCCTTCCTCGACTTCTCTGTCTCCATCTCTGGGGATAGGCTGTCTACTAATATTCATTATCAGCCCACCAACTCCCACAGCTACCTGGACTACATTTTAGTTTTAGTTTAGAGATACAGCACTTGAAACAGGCCCTTCGGCCCACCGAGTCTGTGCCGACCATCAACCACCCATTTATACTAATCCTGCACTAATTGCATATTCCTGCCACATCCCCACCTGTCCCTATATTCCCTACCACCTACCAAAACTAGGGGCAATTGCTAATGGCCAATTTACCTATCAACCTGCAAGTCTTTGGCATGTGGGAGGAAACCGGAGCACCCAGAGGAAACCCACGCAGACACAGGGAGAACTTGCAAACTCCACACAGGCAGTACCCAGAATTGAACCCGGGTCGCTGGAGCTGTGAGGCTGCGGTGCTAACCACTGCGCCACTGTGCCGCCCCTTCACACCCTACCTCCTGTAAGGACTCCATTCCATTCTCCCAGTTTCTCCATCTCTGACACATCTGCTCTGATGATGCTACCTTCCATGACAGCGCTTCTGATATGTCTTCCTTTTTCCTCAACCGAGGATTTCCCCCCACTGTGGTTGACAGGGCCCTCAACCGTGTCCGACCCATTCCCCGCACCTCTACCCTCACCCCTTCCCCTCCCTTCCAGAACCGCGACAGGGTTCCCCTTGTCCTCACTTTCCACCCCATCAGCCTCCATTTCCAAAGGATCATCCTCCGCCATTTCCGCCACCTCCAGCGTGATGCCACTACCAAACGCATCTTCCCCTCCCTTCCCCTGTCAGCATTCCGAAGGGATCGTTCCCTCCGCGACACCCTGGTCCATTCCTCCATTACCCCCACCACCTCGTCCCCTTCCCATGGCACCTTCCCCTGCAATCGCAGGAGGTGTAATACCTGCCCATTTACCTCCTCTCTCCTCACTATCCCAGGCCCCAAACACTCCTTTCAGGTGAAGCAGTGATTTACTTGTACTTCTTTCAATGTAGTATACTGTATTCGCTGCTCACAGTGTGATCTCCTCTACATTGGGGAGACCAAGCGCAGACTGGGTGACCGCTTTGCGAAACATCTCCGCTCAGTCCGCAAGCAGGACCCTGAGCTTCCGGTTGCTTGCCATTTCAACACTCCCCCCTGCTCTCATGCTCACATCTCTGTCCTGGGATTGCTGCAGTGTTCCAGTGAACATCAACGCAAGCTCGAGGAACAGCATCTCATTTACTGATTAGGCACACTACAGCCTGCCGGATTGAACATTGAGTTCAATAATTTGAGAGCATGACGGGCCCCCCATTTTACTTTTATTTTTAGTTATTTTTTCTTTTTTACATTTAAAAATTTTTTTTGTATGTTTATTTTATTTCATCTTAGTTTGTTCAGTTTGCTTACCCACTGTTTTTTTTCATGTTTGTACTTGCTGCTGTTCAATCTGCAGTCCGTTAACACCCTATCTGTACTAATGCTTTGTCTTTCAACACACCATTAACATATTGTTTGCCTTTGTTCCACTACCTTCTGGTCCTATCTACACCTTCTCCATTGTTATCTCTTGCCCCACCCCCACTTTACTTGCTTAAAACCTTTCACATTTCTAATATTTGCCGGTTCCGAAGAAGGGTCACTGACCCGAAACGTTAACTCTGCTTATCTCTCCACAGATGCTGCCAGACCTGCTGAGTGGTTCCAGCATTTCTTGTTTTTATTTCACTAGAATGTTGCCTGGACTGGAGCGTTTCAGCTATGAAGAGAGCCTGAGGGGAGATATGATTGAAGTATACAAAATTATCACGGGCATAGTTAGGGTAGATAGGAAGAAACTTTTTCCCTTAGTGGAGGTGTCAATAACCAGGGGCATAGATTTAAGGTAAGGGACAGAAGGTTTAGAAGGGATTTGTGGAAAAAAATTTTCACCCAGAGGGTGGTTGGAATCTGGAACACACTGCCTGAAGTGGTGGTAGAGGCAGGAACCCTCACAACATTTAAGAAGTATTTAGATGAGCACTTGAAACGCCATAGCATACAAAGCTACCAGCCAAGTGCTGGAAAATGGGATTAGAATAGATAGGTGCTTGATGGCCGGCTCAGACACGATGGGCCGAAGGGCCTGTTTCTGTGCCCTATAACTCTATGACTCTATGAGTCTTTCCCTTAATATATTTTTAAAACGCCTTAGGATTTTCCTTTATCTTGCCTGCCAGTGTTTTTTCATGTCTCCTCTTCGCTCTCCTAATTACCTTTTTAAGTACTCTCCCTACACTTGCTATACTCTTCTAAGGCCTCCACTGTTTTCAGCGCTTTGAATCTGCCATAAGCCTCCTTTTTTTCTCCTGATCCAATCCTCTATAACCCTTGACATCCAGGGCTCCCTGGACTTGTTGGTCCTACCCTTCACCTTAACGGGTACATGTTGGCTCTGAACTCTCACTATTTCCTCTTTCAATGACTCCCACTGGTCTAATGTAGACTTTCCTACAAGTAGCTGCTCCCAGTCCACTTTGGCCAGATCCTGTTTTATCATATTGAAATTGGCCTTCCCCCAATTCAGTACCTTTATTTCTGGTCCATCTTTGTCCTTTTCCATAACTACATTAAATCTTACAGAGTTATGGTCACTATCCCTGAAATTCTCCCCCACTGACACTTCTAACACTTGTCCGGCTTCATTCCCTAGGATTAGGTCCAGTACTGCCCCTTCTCTTGCAGGACTTTCTATGTGCTGGCTCAAAAAGCCCTCCTGTATGCATTTTAAGAATTCTGCCCCTTTAAGCCTTTTGCACTAAGACTATCCCAGTTAATATCGGGGAAGTTGAAATCCCCTACTATTATTCTCCATTTTGTTTTACACCTCTCTGAGATTTGCTTACATATCTGCTCCTCTATCTCTCCCTGACTGTTTGGAGGCCTGTAGTACACTCCCAGCCAAGTGATTGCCTCCTTTTTGTTTTGAAGTTCTACCCATATGGCCTCATTTGAAGAACCTTCTGAGATATCATCCCTCCTTACAGCAGTAATTGACTCCTTGATCAACAGTGCAATACCACCTCCTCTTTTATCCCCTCCCCTGTGACACCTGAAGATTCTATACCCTGGAATATTGAGCTGCCAGTCCTGCCCCTCCCTCAACCATGTCTCTGTGATAGCAATAATATCATATTCCAATGTGTTAATCAATGCCCTCAATTCATCTCCATTATTAGTGAGACTCCTTGCATTAAAATAGATGCAATCCTGTCTTGCATTATTCACTTCTGCCTTAACAGGTCTATATTTGCTCTGCCTTCCAGACTGACTCAGTTTCTCTTCTATATTTGACTGTGCATCACCCCCTACTGTACCTCCACTCTGTATCCCATCCCCCTGCCAAATTAGTTAACCCCGCCCCCAACAGCACTAGCAAACCTCCCAGCAAGGATGTTATTCCCATTCCGGTTCAGGTGCAACCCGTCCAACTTGTACAGGTCCCACCTTTGCTAGAAAAAGAACCAGTGAGCCAGGAAACTAAAGCCCTCCGTCCTGCACCATCTCCTCAGCCACGTATTCATCTGTTCGAGCCTCCTATTCCTATACTCACTAGCACGTGGCACCGGGGGTAATCCAGAGATTACAACCTTTGAGGTCCTTCTTTTTAATCTGGTGGAGGTGCCGTCTTTTGGATGGGATGTTAAACCAAGGCCCTATCTACCGTTTCAGGTAAACATAAAAGATCCCAGGCACTATTTTGAAGAAGAGGAGGGGAGTTATCCCCCATGTCCTGGCTAATATTTATCCGTCAACCAACATCACAAAAACAAATGATCTGGTCAGTGTTTCAGTGCTGTTTGTGGGAGCTTGCTGTGTGCAAATTGGCTGCTGTGTCTCTTATATTAGAACAATGACTTCAAAAGTACTTCATTGGTTATAAAATGCTTTCAGAAATCCCGAGGTTGTGAAAGGCGCTATAGAAATGCAAACCTTTCTTTTCTTTCCTTGTTTGCCATTTGCTCTCTGCTCTATTTCCTGCAACAGCTGGTCATGGCCTCATCCCAGCCATGTGTGTCCTTCATGACCTGTCATTTTAATGGAAGGATTTGATGCTGGTTTGTTTCCATTCCTGTCACAGAATCTTCACAACTGTAAAACAATCAGCTGGTGCTCCGAATCACGGAAACACTCCGGGATATTTTTTTGCAATGTGCAGGCCTGAATAAATATTCACCCAGCTCCCGAGCATTCAAAAAGCAAAACACTACAGAGACTGGAAATCTGAAATAAAAAGAGAATATGTTAGAAACACTCATCAGACCAGGCAGCATTTGTGGAGAGGGTGAATTTTAACCTGGTGTGGGTTTGGGAGCGGGTGGTGGGGAGATCAAAATGAAGGAAATTGACAGTGCGTTGGGAAACCAGCTCCTACCCACCTGCAGTGTGTTAGGCTGCACGTGAGCAACTCCCTTGGGAGAAGTGGGTTGCCAATTAATATATGTTAATCGCTCAATTAGCGTAATGTTTACACAGAGCTTTGAGTTTAATGTCATGTCTACAGGCTTCCCCGGCTTCCAGAAAATCACCACTGAAAGCAAGGCGAGACCACAGCGGCCTTTATCTGAATGCGCGAAGCATCTGCAAAAAGATAAATGAACTAGTGGCACAAATGGAGGTACATGTTTTCGATCTAATGTCCATTACAGAGACATGGTTACAAGGTGATCAAGGTTAGAAAATAAATACAAAGTGATTCCTGACAACGCAGCGACCCGCTGATGTAATCAGAGTGCGCCAAGGATGCACATGCGCAGCTACATCTTGTCAGGACTACGTGGCGCGTGCGCGGGATAACGTCATCGCGCATCAGATATCCAGCCCCCCACCTGGCTGGAGGAAACGGCTGAATGGGGGACTTTGAAGCTGGAGCTCGATCCCAGTCACACTAGCTGCTCTCCCACCTCGGCAACTTGCTCCAGACCTCGACACTTCCTCCCCTCAGCCCCTCGCTCCAGACCTCGCTTATCCCCCCACTCCCCTGGCCAATTGTTCCTCGTTTCGCACCACCCCGCTCTAGGCCACACCGCTTCCCTCCTCTTGGCCACTCGCTCCTATGTCGCCTGGTCACCCCTTGTGGCCCACCTTGCTTCTTCAAATGACACCTGGTGACTGATGAAACGGGGGAGCGAGTGGCTGAGAGGAGGGAAGCAGCGCGGCCTGGAACTAGTGGCTGAGGGGATGCAGGGAGGGAGCGACCGGACAGTGGGGTAGCGCAAACGGGGAACAATCGACCAGGGAAGTGTGGTGGAGCATCAAGGTCTGGAGTGAGTGGTTGAGGGGGGAAGCGGCCGGTGGGGAGGAGGGGAGAAAGCGAGTTGTTGAGGGGGGAGAGGAAGCGAGTTGCTGAGGGGGGAGAGCGGCCTGTGGGGAGGTGGGGGAGAGGAAACGAGTTGCTGAGGGGGGAGGGCGGCCAGTGGGGAGGAGGGGGAGGAAGCAATTTGCTGAGGGAAAGGGCGGCCAGTGGGGGGGAGGGGAGGAAGCGAGTTGCTGAGGGGGGAGAGCGGCCAGTGGAGAGGGGGGGGGGGAGGAAGCGAGTTGCTGAGGGGGGAGAGCGGCCAGTGGAGAGGGGGGGGGGAGGAAGCGAGTTGCTGAGGGGGGAGAGCGGCCAGTGGGGAGGAGGGGGGAGGAAGCGAGTTGCTGAGGGGGGAGAGCGGCCAGTGGGGAGGAGGGCGAGGAAGTGATTTGCTGAGGGGGGAGGAGGAAGTGATTTGCTGAGGGGGGAGGGCGGCCAGTGGGGAGGGGGGAGCAAGTGATTTGCTGAGGGGGACGGGCGGCCAGTGGGGAGGGGGGGGGAGGAAGCGAGTTGCTGAGGGGGGAGGGCGGCCAGTGGGGAGGGGGGAGGAAGTGATTTGCTGAGGGGGGGCGGCCAGTGGGGAGGAGGGGGAGGAAGCGAGTTGCAGAGGGGGGAGGGGGGGGAGGAAGCGAGTTGCAGAGGGGGGAGCGCGGCCAGTGGGGAGGGAGGAGGAAGTCATTTGCTGAGGGGGGAGGGCGGCCAATTGAGAGTGGGGGGGAGGAAGCGAGTTGCTGAGGGGGGAGGGCGGCCAGTGGGGAGGGGGGGGGAGGAAGCGAGTTGCATAGGGGGGAGGGCGGCCAGTGGGGAGGGGGGGGAGGAAGCGAGTTGCAGAGGGGGGAGGGCGGCCAGTGGGGAGGGGGGGGGAGGAAGCGAGTTGCTGAGGGGGGAGGGCGGCCAGTGGGGAGGGGGGGGAGGAAGCGAGTTGCAGAGGGGGGAGGGCGGCCAGTGGGGAGGGGGGGGAGGAAGCGAGTTGCAGAGGGGGGAGGGCGGCCAGTGGGGAGGGGGGGGGAGGAAGTGATTTGCTGAGGGGGGAGGGCAGCCAGTGGGAAGGGGGGGAAGGAACCGAGTTGCTGAGGGGGGAGGGCGGCCAGTGGGGAGGGGGGGAAGGAACCGAGTTGCTGAGGGGGGAGGGCGGCCAGTGGGGAGGGGGGGGAGGAAGCGAGTTGCAGAGGGGGGAGGGCAGCCAGTGGGAAGGGGGGGAAGGAACCGGGTTGCTGAGGGGGGAGGGCGGCCAGTGGGGAGTGGGGGGGAGGAAGTGATTTGCTGAGGGGGGAGGGCGGCCAGTGGGAAGGGGGGGAAGGAACCGAGTTGCTGAGGGGGGAGGGTGGCCAGTGGGGAGCGGCGGGGAGGAAGCGAGTTGCAGAGGGGGGAGAGCGGCCAGTGGGGAGCGGGGGGGAGGAAGCGAGTTGCTGAGGGGGGAGGGCGGCCAGTGGGGAGGGGGTGGGAGCTGCTCCAGACCTCGGGTGAAATCAGTCCTGGTCAGTCACAATGACGAATTGGCAGCACATTTTATACACTGCCCGATGTTCGATCCGGGTGAGAATTCACTATCTTCTAATGGAAATTCAATCATAAAATTCCTTTTATATTTAATAGGATTACTGGAATATTAAATTAATCTGAGGATTACAGTTGCTATCCTATAACTACATTGTGGCATATTACTGGGCTTCCATCCAACTGAATGCAAGGTTAGTTTGCTAGAACGATCTAGCCATAAGCATTTCCTGTGATACATTGAGCCGCGCCATCTTTAATCCTGGCAGCTGCCTGAATGTCACAGACACTGACGTTCCAGTTGAAGAGCCTGTATTAGTGTATGTGCAAGTACTGCTCCACCTAGTGGTTGCATTGTCAGCAAACACAGCCAAATAAGTATTCCAGGGTAAACAATATTTTGAAAAGACAGACAATAGCAAAGGAGTAGGGGTAGCACTGATGGTAATGATATGGACGTGAATATAGGAGGTATGGTCAGTAAGTTTGCAGATGACACGAAAATTGGTGGTGTCGTAAATAGTGAGGAGGAAAGCCTTAGATTACAGGACGATTACAGGACACCACACAGAGGGTGGTGAGTGCCTGGAACTTGCTGCCGGGGGAGGTGGTGGAAGCAGGTACGATAGAGACATTTAAGAGGCATCTTGACAAATACATGAATAGGATGGGAATAGAGGGATACGGACCCCGGAAGTGCAGAAGGTTTTAGTTTAGGCAGGCATCAAGATCAGCGCAGGCTTGGAGGGCCGAATGGTCTGTTCCTGTGCTGTACTGTTCTTTGTTCTTTGAAATACTCAGCAGATCGCATCTCAAATTTTTTCCATTTGTGTAGAAAGGTCTTTGACTTGAAATGTTGACTTGCACTTTGCAGTTGTAATGACAGTGAAACCATCAGCATTCACCGTCATTTCAGCTGTGAAACCAACAGCAGCTTTTGGGGCTGGATTTTCACTTTGGGGTGGGAAACAGAAGGCAGGACTGTTTCCAGGACCTGAACATGCCCTGAGGGGAAACAGTCACTCTTTTGTTCGGGGCACCACCTTAATTAGCATGGACACAGGTTCCAGTCCAATTAAGGGTGGCAGGTGGGCTCTCGAAGTTGAAGGGCCAGTCAAAGGCTTTCCAGCTTGAGAGGAGAAGCTGGCAGCAGTAGAGGGTAAGGAACTGAGAGGGTGCTTCAACACAAAGATGCACTGTCACCATCTTAATAAAAACAAATAAAAAACAGAAAAAGCAACCAGACCACCACTCTGGGGGTGGGGTGAATCACAGGGCAGCCTTTGGCTGCACCTGCACCCAGGCAGGCAGGGAGGGCCTGTAGGCCTGCCTGGAGCTCTGACCACCCGGCCTGCCTCTGGGTCCCCGCCTCCAGGCAGTTAAACTGCCCCCCATTGCGTTGGGAAACTGGAGGCCAACTGGAAAATCTCAGTCAACCTCCTTTAACTGTGGTTAACAAGGCTCTTGATGATCCTAATTGGCCGCTGTCTTGTTGGGGGGGCGGCGGTGGGTTGGTGCGGGGGTAGCCTTGCCAGTTCCAAAAATGGCTTGGGAAACTGGCAAGCTGGCCTGCGCCAGTATTTTCGGGCCCTGTCAGCTTCTGTTCCTGACCTCGGCGGAGCCTGAAAATTCTGCCCCTGGAGTCCACACGTGTGCAGTTGAACTTTGATATCCAGACGTTGCTGTCAGTGATTCACTGATACTCCACAGCGTGCGCTGTTGAAGTTCCTGCAGACTACGATCTTTAGAAATCATTGAACTGATGAGAACTTCCCCTTTTACACTGAAATATTATTGTTAAAAACCCCTGAAAAAGTTACGTCTTGTTAATGAGGTGTAACTGGATTTTTAACCATGTATTAAGCCATAACTACTGCTGAACAATCTCTCTGGTCCCAGAAAATTAATTTTATATTTGTGTAATGTCAAATTTTTCCATTGTGATAAAATATTCCAGTTTTTTGATATAAATATTACTTTAAAAAAATTTGTTTATGATATTTCAGCTTCTAATGTGTATGTCCCAATCTTTATTCCATTCTCTGTAAGATTTACAAATTTGTGAAAGGTTATCAGTGCATTTTGCTTCTTGGTTTGCTGTCTATGAGAATTCTTCAAATTTGATTGGCTGCTTTGATGGCCTGGCTTTTGAGGTGAGTGTCGTCTCCTCTGCTGACTGCAAAATCCCGGCTAACAACTCTCCTGACCTGCTGAGTATTCCCAGCATTTTCTGCTTTTTATTATGTAAGGGAAGAGGTTTAATTCTTTCACAGTAACATCAGCCAAAGAACAGAGTTGGAGGAAGCCGAGGACTGACCTCTTGTGATGAGAACTAGGAACTGAACCACAACCAGTCTGTAATCATAGATATCACATGTAAGTCTCTGGCTGTTTGCAGCTTTCTCTCAAACACACATAAGTAAGAGAAATTCAGCTGTTAACAATACATTAGAAATAAAAGTTAAAGAATGCCAAATTTCTATTGTGTATTTACTCAATAAACAATCGCTAGATTCTTCTAACTTACATTTTGTTCCAGCAAATGTAGGAATAAAAATTGTTCATGCTTTACCTTATTTTTATTGAAACAAAAGTATAACTTGCAGTCATTTGCACTGTTCCTAAATTGCTGTACAAAAAATGAACACTAAATGCCTCACACACATTATAAATATTTGATGGTAAAACCATAATCTATGATCTTTTTTAGAGTGAACATGTCAGAAGAGTTCTTTCCGCCTCGCCTGAATCTGCTGCATTGGAAAATTCAGTTTGGATTTAACATGTCATGGAAACTGTAGCATTAGTGGTAATGTTACTGGACTAGTAATCCAGAGGCCTAGGCTAATGATCCAGAAACATGAGTTCAAATCCCACCATGGCAGCTGTGGAACTTAAATTCTGTTAATTAAATAAATCTGGAATAAAAAGCCACTCTCATCAACGATGACCATGAAACTACCAGATTGCCATAAAAATCCATCTGGTTCACTGACGTCTTTTAGGGAAGGAAATCTGCCATCTTCAAAGAGAGAAATGTTTGCCATGTGAACAAAGTTTTAAGAAGATTATTGGGCCCCAACAAAACGCAAGACGATAACATCAATCAAGGATGACAGCGAGCTTGAGAAACAGTAACAAGATATTACCTCAAACTGTTCTATTTATCTCTTCTACTCTTTTCTGTCCCTTTCTTGCATGTTTATATCATGTGTGCATGCTAGCATGAGTGTGTCGTATATCTGTAAGTGCGAATTGTATTAGGGTTAAGTTTAATGTTTAATAAATTTCATCTTTCTGCTTTAAACCAAAGAAATCCTGTTTGTGCTCAGTTATTTACCTGATAATTGGAAACTGTGAACAAGGATTCACAAAAAGGGGAACTCAAAACACAGTGTGTTTAAAATTAAACCCTGTTACTATAAGACCAGGTGAAGACAGCAAGAGACCCCCTAGACACATTGTTCACCTGGTTGTAACAGAAATTGAGGGCTCGTCCAGGATTGTTACCCACAGACAAACAAGTTCAATTGGAAGTGGGGAGCCGAATTATTTCCAATAAAAAGGTGGCACAGTGGCGCAGTGGTTAGCACTGCAGCCGCACAGCTCCAGTAACCTGGGTTCAGTTCTGGGTACTGCCTGTGCAGGGTTTGCAAGTTCTCCCTGTGACTGCGTGGGTTTCTGCCGGGTGCTCGGGTTTCCTCCCACAGCCAAAGACTTGTAGGTTGATAGGTAAATTGCCCATTGTAAATTGCCCCTAGAGTAGGTAGGTGGTAGGTAATATGGGGTTAATGTAGGATTAGTATAAATGGGTGGTTGATGGTTGGCACAGACTCAGTGGGCTGAAGGGCCTGTTTCAGTGCTGTATCTCGATTAGGAAAAAAAGAGCAAATTATTACAGGTTTCCTTGTGGTTGTGTGTGATTAAATACTAACCTGTCTGCAACTGAAGCTAGTAGCTCTCCAAGCCAGGCTGAGGTAACTTGAGATAAATTAAAAGCACTGTCTATGGAAGAGTTGAGAAAAATGGCTGAGCAGTGTGGGATCACTGTACGTGGCAAGGCTAGGAAGTCTGAACTCGTAAGGCTGGTAGCTGGCCATTTTTCCCTTGAATCTGATAAAGCAGAAGCAGTGTTAGAAGCAGACTCCAACAGGGTAATGCCAGCAAAGAGACAAATGGAACAAAGGAAACTTGAGTTGGAGGAAAAAGAGAGAGACAGGAGAGGTAGAAAGAAAGAGCCTTCCAAATGGAACATGAATAAAAGCAAAGGCAGGAGAAGGAACGAGAGATAAAGCGGCTTGAGTTAGCTAGGGGGTGACAGAGTAACCCTAGTGAAAGCATGGCCAATATGGAGGATCAGAATTCAGGCTTGGGTACAAGATTGCTAAAACTCACCCAATTGATTCCAAAGTTCAATGAGGATGTGTAAGTGTCTTTCGAGAAACTGGCAAGGCAGCTAAAATGGCCAGCTGAGACCTGGTCTGTTTTACTGCAAAGCAAACTAACTGGAAAAGCCCATGAGGTTTATTCCTCACTGTCAGTTGAGACTTCATCAAACTACGAACTGACCTAAAATGCTATCCTCGGGGCATATGAATTAGTACCCGAAGCCGATCGCCAGAAGTTTAGAACCCTCAAAAAACAAGCCATTCAAACCTATCTGGAGTTTGAAAGACGTAAGCAACTGGCTTTTGACCAGTGGATGAGGGCTTTAAAAATCCAGCACAGCTATGAGACTCTCAGAGAAATAATCCTGTTCGACGAATTTAAAAACTCTGTCCCATTTTCAATAAAGACCCATGATTCAGGGAGCCTAGCTAGCAGCCGCTCTGGCCGATGAGTTTTCGTTATACATATATAAAGGCTTTTTATACGTATATAAAGAGCAAGAGGGTAACTAGGGAAAGGGTTGGCCCACTCAAGGACAGAGATGGGAATCTATGTGTGGAGCCAGAGGAAATGGGCGAGGTGCTAAATGAGTACTTTGCATCAGTATTCACCAAAGAGAAGGACTTGGTGGATGATGAGCCTAGGGAAGGGAGTGCAGATAGTCTCAGTCATCTTTATCAAAAAGGAGGAGGTGTTGGGTGTCTTGCAAAGCATTAAGGTAGATAAGTCTCCAGGGCCTGATGGGATCTACCCCAGAATACTGAGGGAGGCAAGGGAAGAAATTGCTGGGGCCTTGACAGAAATCTTTGCATCCTCATTGGCTACAGGTGAGGTCCCAGAGGACTGGAGAATAGCCAATGTTGTTCCTTTGTTTAAGAAGGGTAGCAAGAATAATCCAGGAAATTATAGACCGGTGAGCCTTACGTCAGTGGTAGGGAAACTATTAGAGAGGATTATTCGGGACAGGATTTACTCCCATTTGGAAACAAACAAACTTATTAGCGAGAGACAGCATGGTTTTGTGAAGAGGAGGTCGTGTCTTACTAATTTGATTGAGTTTTTTGAGGAAGTGACAAAGATGATTGATGAAGGAAGGGCAGTGGATGTTATCTATATGGACTTCAGTAAAGCCTTTGACAAGGTCCCTCATGGCAGACTGGTACAAAAGGTGAAGTCACACGGAATCAGAGGTGAGCTGGCAAGATGGATACAGAACTGGCTCGGTCATAGAAGACAGAGGGTATCAGTGGAAGGGTGCTTTTCTGAATGGAGGGATGTGAGGGTACAGAGGAGGTTTACCAGGATGTTGCCTGGTCTGGAGGGCATTAGCTATGAGGAGAGGTTGGATAAACTCTGATTGTTTTCACTGGAACGACGGAGGTGGAGGGGTGACATGATAGAGGTTTACAAAGTTATGAGTGGCATGGACAGAGTGGATAGTCAGAAGCTTTTTCCCAGGGTGGAAGAGTCAGTTACTAGCGGACATAGGTTTAAGGTGCGAGGGGCAAAGTTTAGAGGGGATGTGCGAGGCAAGTTTTTTACACAGAGGGTGGTGAGTGCCTGGAACTTGCTGCCAGGGGAGGTGGTGGAAGCAGATACGATAGAGACATTTAAGAGACATCTTGACAAATCCATGAATAGGAAGGGAGTAGAGGGATATGGGCCCCGGAAGTGCAGAAGGTGTTAGTTTAGGCAGGCATCAAGTTCGGCGCAGACTTGGAGGGCCGAATGGCCTGTTCCTGTGCTGTACTGTTCTTTGTTCTTTGTTTAATCCATAAGTCGCTTTCCCAGGGGAGAATCTTTCTTCATCGCCCCCACAAATCCGAATAGGACAAAGGGTGGGAAGGTGATAGAAGCTCAGGCAATCCTGGAAGAGAAAGGAAAGCAGGAGACACAGGGGCCCCTCCTCCAGCCAAAAAGGAAGGTGCTGTGAGCAAGAGTGAGACCCGGAGACCTGTGTGCTTCCATTGTAATAAAGCAGGGCATTTAAAAGCTGACTACTGGAATCTAAAGGGGAAACCGGTAGGGTTAATCAGGGCACACCCACTCAATGAAGACGAGGGCCTGATGGGAAACACAGAACAAGCTGTGGTTTTAACTACAGTAAGGGTACAACCCAGGAAGCTTATTGCAGCCAGTGCAGGAAAAGTTAATTGGATTCCTGAAGGTTATCAGGGTTTTGTATTTGAAGGGAAAGTAACCCCATATCCCTCGAGTGGGGCAAGCAAGCCCATAGTAATTCTCAGGGACACAGGGGCCACTAGATCCCTTTTACTGGGAAAAGGCCCGACCTTTCCCCCAGAGAGTGCAGTGAACATCAGAATGATGCTGAATGGTATTGGAGGGCAGTGTATGTCTGTACCTATACACCAGGTGCACCTGGAGTGCGACCTAGTTTCGGGACTGATGACCGTAGGGATTGTCCCTAGTTTGCCTGTGGACAGGGTTGGCCTGCTCTGAGGTAATGGTCTGGCGGGTGGTGAAGGTGGTCGCCCCCCCAGTAGTGAAAGAAAGACTGCAGGAGGTCAGAGAGACAGGGCAGTGGCAGGAGACGGACCCCTGCAGAGTCCCTGAATGTGTAGTGGATCAGACCATGATCAAACCAGCTCCCCCAGAGGAGAGTGCATTAGCACTGCAGGCAGATAACCAGGTCTGTCTGTCCAAGACTTTCTTTGGAAAGTTAGGAGACCCAGGGAATGAATTAAATGGATTTTCCCTAGCTGAGCTCAGCGAGCTGACCCAGTATTGTGAGAGTTAGCACAGGCTGCCCAGTCTGAAAGTAAAGCAGAGGGAGTCCCTGATTGCTACTATTTAAAGAATGAGGTACTGATGAGGATATGGAGTTCTCCTCACAGACCTGAGAGCAAGGGGTGGACAGTGGTTCACCAGTTAGTGGTGCCACAGTGGTACCAGGGAGAAATATTAAGAAGGGCCCATGAGACTACAGTGTCTGTACATGCCGGTATACAAAAGACCAAAGCCCGCATAAGACAGTAGTTTGACTGGCCAAAACTTCACAAAGATGTGGTGGAGTACTGCAGGAGATGCCACATGTGCCAGGTTGAGGGGAAACCCCAACCTACAGTGAAACCTGCACCCCTAAGTCCTGTACTCGTGTTAGGAGGACCCTCCAGCAGAGGGCTGGTGAACTGTAAGGGACCCCCGCCAAGAACAAAAGGGGACCGGCAGGCACAAGGCTGGCAAAAGTTTAGAAAGAGAAAGGGAAAAAGTGACCAAGAGGGCAGGTTAGAGGAAGTCTGGGAAGAATCCCAGATGAAAACCCCTACTGTCCGGTCAACCAACCCAGAAAAATGTGAAAAGTTAGACCCTACATCCTCCTCTGTGAATGCAGACTCTCGGAGCACCCCACCAGAGTTGCTAACAGCATTTACAGGAGCTTGCAGAAACAAAGAGAGACCTCTAGGGGGCAGAGAAACCATGAGGGTGATGCCTCACCTAGTCAAAGGGTCACCATAAAATGCAGTTAAGTCTGCCCAAATACCTGCAGGTAGGAGTGTCCCAGAGAACAAAGGAGAGAGTAACAGAGTTTCCTCCCCCACAATTAGAGGAAAAGGGAACACCCCCTCCCCTGAAACCAAAAGTCTTTGCATGAATCAAGGAGTTCAGGATAGTCCCGCCCCCCTACTAACTCTCCTGGCAAAAAAAGGGGGAATTAAAGCAGCCCTGTACCACCAACCCACCCCCCCCCCCCCACCCCCCAGAACAGACCATTTTTAATGAGCTTCAAGACTGGTGAATGAATTGAAATGAATGAGAGAAATGCATGGTTTTCTTTCTGTATCTTATATTTCTCTCAAACCCTGTAATGAAATGTGTCATTTTCTTCAAATCGCTTTTCATTTTCCTGTGTGGAGGTGTCAGGCAAACCCCCCACCTGCCAAGACTGAGGCACACAATATTTCGCCACATAAACATTAAAACTTAAAATTGCAAGCCCTGACTGGAAATACATTTCCATGGTAACAGACAATGTTGATAAAATGGAGACTCTGAAGTTGCTCTCCAATACACTGAAGTGGTTAGACTAGTTTTAGTCACATGGCTAGTTGGCTGGGGCAGAGAAATTTGAGACTCCCAACAAGGGATGTGAAGAGACTGTTCCATATAAGGAACTAGTCACCTGACTAACCGGTGAGCACCCTGGGAGCTTTTTGAATTTGAACTCCAAAACTAAAGAATTGCCAGGGAGAATGCCGTGTGCTCTCCTGGAACTAAGAACATCTCCTCTGCCTACTCATCTCTCAGGGAACTGAAACCATTGAAGACACGTGAAACTCAAAGAGAGAAAGGTTTGCCACGTGAACAAAGTTTTAAGAAGATTACTAGGCTCCATGAAACGCAAGACTATATCTTCAATCAAGGATGACAGTGAGCTTGAGAAACAGTAACAAGATATTGCCTCAAATTGTTCTACTTATCTCTTCTTCTACTGTTTTCTGTCCCTATCTGGCATGTTTATATCGCATGTGCATGCTGGCATGAGTCTGTCGTATATATGTAGGCACGAACTATATTAGGGTTAAGTTTAATGTTTAATAAATTTAATCTTTCTATTCTAATTGGAAAGTGGTGAACAAGGATTCACCAAATGGGGAGCTCAAAACACAGTGTGTTTCAAATTAAACCCTGTTACTATAAGACCAGGTGAAGACAGCAAGAGACCCCCTAGACACACTGCTCACCTGGTCGTAACAATGGGAAGAAGATTGAAGACCCAACTTCCTACACTCACAAGTACACTCAAACCACAATTACCTGCGGTAGTCTTGGAAAAAGTGAGGGAGAGAGAGGATAGAGAGTGGTCAAATCAATCAGAAAATTATGACAGACATCATAGAACAGAAACCTATCAGACATCCAACCGAGTGAAATCAGTTTTGGTTTGAGATCAAAATCGGTATGGAGAAGTGGTGAAACAATCACCACATCCATAATCATACATTGTCCAAACTGACCAAGGGATGATAAGAAGAAACAAAAGGTCATTGGTGGTGATACCAAAGAAGCATCAAATATAAGAGGAAATGTTTGATGAACCAGTGATGCTGCAATCAACCATCAACTGAGAGGACAACCCGAATGAAGAACCTGAGTCTTCCAACAGTTCTACTCAAACACTGAAGGAGGAACTAGAAGACTCAAAACCTCAAACCCCTTTGAAAGAAAGAAGAACTCGTTATAGCAGATTTGTAAAAACGCCACAGTGGTTATCATTCTGAAAAGAGAAGTCAGACACTTGGGGGGGAGATGTAGTATAATGTAATATAGGGTTGTTACTGGGCAGAATATGTAAATAGACTGTGAGCATCATCAAAGGAAATTATGTAATGTAATCTGTACAAAACCTCATGGAGAGTTGTAGAGGAAACTTTAGATGCAAGACATGTTCAATAAACTCCCGTTACTTCAGCTGTCAGACTCTTATATGTTCTGTACTAAGCCTAAAGTTATCAGAATATTACAGGCACCACACTTTAGGAAGGATGTCAAGGCCTTGGAGAGGATGCAGAGGAGACTTCCAAGAATGTTATCAGCAGCAATGCCAACTTCACCATCTCGGAAATCAAGAGACAAACTCTTAAAAATCAAGAGATTTGGTACAAAACATCATGAGTTACTTTTCTTTTCAAAATTAAACCAATATATTGACAGATGGTTTATAAACCTCATTAGCAGCTCAACTAATTTCCAACAGGACAGAGCTCTTTACAAAATCTGTATTACTGCCCGTTTGGGGGTTCCAAACATCAGAAATTTAAGATAAAAAAACATGTCTAACGAGACTGTGCTGTCCCATTCAATCCTGTGGTCTCTTAACTCCAATAAACCCAATTAAAAATTCAGGTGCGCCACAACCTTCATTCGTTTGAGTTCATTTGATAAAACATCCAGGAATTCACACGTTGAATGAAGGCGTTACTTATACAGTTGATTTCATGACCCATTTAAAGTGCCGTTAGCCCGATCAGAATGTGCAAGCATATAAATATAAATAAAAACCATATGAACAATCTTAACATTTCTGCTTCACGCTGCTCGTCTTGCTCATATCAGTTTCATCAGCGGGTGCAGAGAACCTCAAGTCCTGACATGAACCTTTCAAACATTGTAATATGGAAAAATGACTTAAAAGCAACCATTTTGCTCAATGAGGCTTGTACCTCATGTTGCATATATGTTCCCAAGCTCCAAAACGACTTAAGAAGGCTGCAGTGCCTGGAGTGAGTGCGCTCACTCTGTTACTGTGCAATTCTGGCAGCTTTACTTCTGTTTTCCTATTTCCAGCCTCCAATAACAGGAACTTTTTCCCTGATAGATTCTGATAGATTTGAGGTCTAATTTCAGGGGACAATTTCCTACCTTCCAAGGGCCCCTGAAGAATGTCCAACCTGAGATTGAGTCAGGTCATTTTTCAGGCGTCCAGAGTGGCTGCCTAAGATGGGCATTAGGCCCCTATTGAAGGGCCGAATGTCTGATTTAGGATTTGTCGGCAAATTGAGATGCTCAGACATCAGGCCTGCTCATACCAAAGAGGGTCTCTTACAGAAGGGTCAGTCTCTCCCTTTGCTATGACTGCAGGTCTCCCTCTCTTACCCTAGGTCCTCCCCCCACCACCCCCACCCTCCTAATCAATGTCAGGTCTCAGGGAGAGGCCTCAAGGAACAGTACCACATTTACCGATTAGGCACGCTACAGCCTGCCGGACTGAAGACTGAATTCAACTTCAGAGCATGATGGGCCCCCCTTTTTATTTTTAGTTATTTTTTCTTTTTTATGTGTTTATTTTATTTTAGTTTGTTTGGTTTGTTTCTACTGTGCTGACCCATTGTTTTTGCTTTTTTTTAATGTTTGTACTTGGAACCAGGGCTGTTCATTTTACAGTCAATTCACACCCTCTCTGCACTATCGCTTTGTCTTTCAGCTGTTATGACCGACTGCTCCTGTCAAAGCCCCCAATCGAAATATACAATTCTGATTGTGCTGAGGCCAATGCACTGTTAATTCAATCCCGTTGCTCCACAGATCAGCTAACATATCATTTAAAACTTTCCAAATTAAAGAGGGACCCAACCAAATTGTACCATCTATTAACCCCTGAATGAGGCTAACCAAACCAGGTGTCTTTATATCAATAAATTAACTCTTTATTTAAAAGAACTAAATTCTTAAACACTATGAAGATATAAACAACATTTAAAATAGAAAAAATTAGAGTGCTTGCAATTTACAGTCCAATGTTGCTTAAAGCCCTCACAGGATGTTGCTCAAAGTCCTCACAGGATGTTGCTCGAAGCCCTCGCAGGCTGTTGCTTTCCTTCTCCAGCGAATTTCAACAATTAACGACTTGCAAACTCTTTCAATAGAATCAACCTGACTTTAGAGTTTTTGAGAGACAAAAGATTGTCACAGCCCAACTTCCCTTTCTTCAATTTAAATTACCAGAGATCTCTGTTTTAGCTTGACCTTTTTTTAGAATTTTGAGAGATAATAATTAAACAGACTAAAATTCTATTCCTTCAGTTTAAATGGTTGAGAGCACTTTTTCCAGGCTCTGACACCACAGCTGTGTCCTCTGTATGTTTCTGTGTTAGAACAAACTGTCTTCCACCAAAGCCAGTTCAAAAACTGAATTGTAACAAATGTATTGCTCGATACTCACTCCCAGTGGCTGTATCTATGGTATCGAGAATCCAGCTATTGAATTGCAGTCTCTAAATGACTGTTTCTAAGGAAATAAAAATGCATCTTCCTATAACTCCTGAGGCTTGCTGGTTCTTAAAGCAATACTGATCCCTTGCAAGCCTTAAAGGCAAACCGCATATTCCGGGAAAAAACTTCATTTCAATGGGTAAAAAACAAACAAATTGAAAAAATGCTAACAATTATTTTCACGCATTTACAGATATACACATTTCTAAAAAAAATGTTTAGACTACAGCAACAAGTTCCATCAGAACATTTCAGCTTTACATTTTCAAAAGGTTGTTCCAATTAACCCATTTTAAATTTATGAGCATAGTCTTCCTAGTTTCGTGTTTTCCTTCTAAGTGTCCCTATTGTCCATCACCTCAGCCAGGTGAGCTGCACAGCTAGGAACACTGACCAGTACTGGGTTCACTATTCTCTGAGAAGTTTCTCGAGTGTCCCTTAACCTATCACTTGACACTGGAAAACCCTGTCCAGTGTAACAGAAACTGATTTTTTCTTACACTGGGGTGTCAAAGGAATTTGACAGTATCCTTCCAACACATCTGTCTCATTAAGGCACATTGTGTTACCCACTCTGTCCTTACAGTCCTTTAAATGAGAATTTGGGTAGGAGTCTGCCTTCTTTACCACAGTGACTTTTCTAGAGTCTATGCAAGTTCGAGCCGTCCCACCAGGTTTAGTCATGAAGACCATCTGTGAATTCCAGCTGTCCTGACTAGGTTTATCTAAGCTGCCCTTCAGTATGCATTGTACCTCTGCTTCCACTTCGGCCTGTCTGTCTGGACCTAAGCAACAAGGATGTTGTTTTAAAGGAATGGTTCCTCCTATACCCACATTATGTGTGGCTAAGGTTGTACATCCCGGCTTATCCCTACAAACTTTTTGAAACATTGTGAAAACCCTGGTTAGGACTTCATGCTGTTTTGCCTCGAAGTGCAAAAGCCTATTGTTTAATTTTCCTAGCCATTCTGCATTCGCTAATTGGATAGTTGAAGGTTCAATCTGAGAATTTCCATGGCCTACTTCTGCCTCATCCTCACTAACCTTTTCCTTCTCCACAGTCCTGATTACCTGACATACCTGTACTGGCTTATCCTCCTCACTGCAGTAATATGGTTTGAGCAAATCAATGTGACACAACCGGTTCTTCATCTGGCGATCAGGGGTGTCAATCAAGTAATCTACCTTACCCACTCTTCTGATCACTCTACATGGACCACTGAACCGTGCTTTCACTGGTTCTCCCTGTGACGGTAACAACACTAATACCCCATCCCCTGGCTTTATGGTAGGTTGTGGTTTTCCCACTGTTTGACAGGTGTGGCATGCCCTACAAAATTGTCTCACATCCTTTGTAAGACCTGGCCAGTAATAATGTTTCCGAATTCCTCTATGTCCTGAAAAGGGAATGTCGTGTGCGAGCCTTAATGATCCTTGTTGATATTTAGGTGGTACCACTATCTGTTCAACAACTGTCCAGTCTTCGTCGGCAGGTTTATGAGGCAGTCTCCATTTCCTCCTTAAAACCCCGTTTGCCATATAATAGCCTTCCGTAACTCCTTTCACCTCAGCCTCTGACAGAGGTAGATCTTTGGTAGATCTCTGGATCAGCTTGCTGTGCTGCAATGATAGATGATCTGTTAAACATCTCATTTGGATTATCTAAATCCCCAAATAAGGTTCCAGATGCTTGATTATTTATTTGTGGTGCCCCTTTTACCTCTGACAATGGATCCTGTTTAGCCGTTGCTCGGGTAACTACACATGCAGGAAATAATCTCGGAAATTGCTCCTGTAATTGCTCAATTTCCTTAGTTTCATTTGGTTCCTCTGTAACTATAGGAGAAACTGATTTTTTGATCCAGTCAAATCATTTCCTGGAAGTAGATCACTTCCCCTTACTGGTAAACTGTGGACAACACTTAGTTACTATTCCCAGATATTATGTCACACTTTAGGCGTACTTTATACAAAGATACGAGTATACACACCCCGCCAATTCCATTTACTAAAACATTAGTGTTCAAGGCACTCTCTGGTGGAAACATCATATCTTTCCCCAGCAAGAGTGTTTGGGTTGCTCCTGTGTCCCTGAGTATAACGATAGGTTTTCCTGCCTCACTTACAGGATATGGAGTTACTCTCCCCTTTGACAAAAATTCATTATCACTCTCAGGTATTTTATTCTTAACCTCTATACTGCTCTTAGTTTTAGTATCTGGTTTCACATTCACAGCTGTTGTTAAAGCTATAGCCTGGTCTGCTATACTCTCAGTCAGAGTCTTTTCCTCTGCACTAACTTTGCGTACCCCAACAAGTCCTATGGGCTTCCTGCAACGAAGATGACCCATTTTGTTGCAATGATAACCCTTTGGCTTACAAACCTCACTTCTACCCTCAGCACCTTCCTTTCTGACCTGAGGAGGTGATCTGGGGCATTCCCAGCTGTTCCTAAATAAAAACAAGAAATGCTGGAACCACTCAGCAGGTCTGGCAGCATCTGTGGAAAGAGAAGCAGAGTTAACGTTTCGGGTCAGTGACCCTTCTTTGGAACTGACAAATATTAGAAAAGTCACAGGTTATAAGCAAGTGAGGTGGGGGTGGGGCAAGAGATAACAAAGGAGAAGGTGCAGATTGGACAAGGCCACATAGCTGACCAAAAGGTCACGGAGCAAAGGCAAACAATATGTTAATGGTGTGTTGAAAGACAAAGCATTAGTACAGATTAGGTGTTAATGCACTGAATATTGAACAGCAGCAAGTGCAAACCTGAAAAAAAACAGTGGGTAAGCAAACTGAAGAAACTAAGATGAAATGAAATAAATGCAAAAAAAAGATTGTAAAAAATGTAAAAAAAATGTTAAAAAAAGAAGAAAAAATAACTAAAAATGAAAGTAAAATGGGGGGCTGTCATGCTCTGAAATTATTGAACTCAATGTTCAGTCCGGCAGGCTGTAGTGTGCCTAATCGGTAAATGAGATGCTGTTCCTTGAGCTTGCGTTGATGTTCACTGGAACACTGCAGCAATCCCAGGACAGAGATGTGAGCATGAGAGCAGGGGGGAGTGTTGAAATGGCAAGCAACCGGAAGCTCGGGGTCATGCTTGCGGACTGAGCGGAGATGTTCCGCAAAGCGGTCACCCAGTCTGCGCTTGGTCTCCCCAATGTAGAGGAGACCACACTGTGAGCAGCGAATACAGTATACTACATTGAAAGAAGTACAAGTAAATCACTGCTTCACCTGAAAGGAGTGTTTGGGGCCTGGGATAGTAAGGTGAGAGGAGGTAAATGGGCAGGTATTACACCTCCTGCGATTGCAGGGGAAGATGCAAAGGGACGGGGACGAGGTGGTGGGGGTAATGGAGGAGTGGACCAGGGTGTCGCGGAGGGAACGATCCCTTCGGAATGCTGACAGGGGAAGGGAGGGGGAGATGCGTTTGGTAGTGGCATCACGCTGGAGATGGCGGAAATGGCGGAGGATGATCCTTTGGATATGGAGGCTGATGGGGTGGAAAGTGAGGACAAGGGGAACCCTGTCACGGTTCTGGGAGGGAGGGGAAGGGGTGAGGGTAGATGTGCGGGGAATGGGCCGGACACGGTTGAGGGTCCTGTCAACCACAGTGGGGGAAAATCCTTGGTTGAGGAAAAAGGAGGTCATATCCCTTTCATTGCAGCAGCTTTTTCGGGAGCAGAGTGTGAGCGAGTGAGCAGCTGGGAAGGTCAGTTTGAAAGTAAACTTAATTTCCTTTTGTTTTCGGCGGAGGCCAGGGGGCTGCTGGGTAAGTAAAACACTATATATTTGGGCGGTTTCTGAACCCGAGACACCACACTTGTAGTGTCTCCCACCCGCCCTCCTCCTCTAACCAAAAAAAAAGGACTCGGAGTGGTGTTTATAAAGTAAGGCTTTTTCTATTTCTCTGGTTTTATCGTGATTGGTAAAAACTTTTCGTTCCTTTTTCATTTAACTAAGTTAAGCTTAAGATTAAAAATGGCAGGAGATCTCAGACCCGTGTCATGCTCCTCTTGCTCAATGTGGGAGCTCAGGGACACGGCTGATGTCCCTGACTCCTTCACGTGCAGGAAGTGTGTCCAACTGCAGCTCTTGTTAGACCGCATGACGGCTCTCGAGCTGCGGATGGACTCACTTTGGAGCATGCGCGATGCTGAGGAGGTCGTGGATAGCACGTTTAGTGAATTGGTCACACTGCAGATTAGGATTGCTGAGGGAGAAAGGGAATGGGTGACCAAAAGGCAGAGAAAGAGCAGGAAGGCAGCGCAGGAGTCCCCTGCGGTCATCTCCCTCCAAAACAAGTATACCGTTTTGGATACTGTTGAGGGAGATGGCTCACCAGGGGAAGGCAGCAGTAGCCAGGTCCATGGCACCGTGGCTGGCTCTGCTGTTCAGAAGGGCGGGAAAAAGAGTGGAAGGGCTATAGTCGTAGGGGATTCGATTGTAAGGGGAGTAGATAGGCGGTTCTGTGGTCGAAAACGAGGCTCCCGAATGGTATGTTGCCTCCCAGGTGCACGGGTCAGGGATGTCTCAGATCGGCTGCAGAACATTCTAAAGGGGGAGGGTGAACAGCCAGTTGTCATTGTGCACATAGGCACCAATGATATAGGTAAAAAACGGGATGAGGTCCTACAAGCAGAGTTTAGGGAGTTCGGAGCCAAGTTAAAAAGTAGGACCTCAGAGGTAGTAATCTCAGGATTGCTACCAGTGCCACGTGATAGTCAGAGTAAAAATGAAAGAATAGTCAGGATGAATGCGTGGCTTGAGAGATGGTGCAGGAAGGAGGGGTTCAGATTTTTGGGACATTGGGACCGGTTCTGGGGAAGGTGGGACTATTACAAATTGGACGGTCTACACCTGGGCCGGACCGGAACCAATGTCCTTGGGGGTGCTTTTGCTAACGCTGTTGGGGAGGGTTTAAACTAATGTGGCAGGGGGATGAGAACCAATTTAGGAGGTCAGTTGACAGTAAGGAGGTAGTAACAAAAGCCTGTAAGGAACTAGATAATGAAGTCAGTGTGACTAAGGGGAAGAGCAGGCAGGGAGCAGATGATGAATATAAAGGGACTGGTGGTCTGAGGTGCATTTGTTTTAATGCAAGAAGTGTAGTAGGTAAGGCAGATGAACTTAGGGCTTGGATTAGTACCTGGGAGTATGATGTTATTGCTATTACTGAGACTTGGTTGAGGGAAGGGCATGATTGGCAACTAAATATCCCAGGATATCGATGCTTCAGGCGGGATAGAGAGGGAGGTAAAAGGGGTGGAGGAGTTGCATTACTGGTCAAAGAGGATATCACAGCTGTGCTGAAGGAGGGCACTATGGAGGACTCAAGCAGTGAGGCAATATGGACAGAACTCAGAAATAGGAAGGGTGCGGTAACAATGTTGGGGCTGTACTACAGGCCTCCCAACAGCGAGCGTGAGATAGAGGTACAAATATGTAAACAGATTATGGAAAGATGTAGGAGCAACAGGGTGGTGGTGATAGGAGATTTTAATTTTCCCAACATTGACTGGGATTCACTTAGTGTTAGAGGTCTAGATGGAGCAGAATTTGTAAGGAGCATCCAGGAGGGTTTTCTAGAGCAGTATGTAAATAGTCCAACTCGGGAAGGGGCCATACTGGACCTGGTGTTGGGGAATGAGCCCGGCCAGGTGGTTGACGTTTCAGTAGGGGACTACTTTGGGAATAGTGATCACAATTCCGTAAGCTTTAAAATACTCATGGACAAAGACGAGAGTGGTCCTAAAGGAAGAGTGCTAAATTGGGGGAAGGCCAACTATCCCAAAATTCGGCAGGAGCTGGGGAATGTAGATTGGGAGCAGCTGTTTGAAGGTAAATCCACATGTGATATGTGGGAGGCTTTTAAAGAGAGGTTGATTAGCGTGCAGGAGAGACATGTTCCTGTGAAAATGAGGGATAGAAATGGCAAGATTAGGGAACCATGGATGACAGGTGAAATTGTGAGACTAGCTAAGAGGAAAAAGGAAGCATACATAAGGTCTCGACGGCTGAAGAAAGACGAAGCTTTGAAAGAATATCGGGAATGTAGGACCAATCTGAAACGAGGAATTAAGAGGGCTAAAAGGGGTCATGAAATATCTTTAGCAAACAGGGTTAAAGAAAATCCCAAAGCCTTTTATTCATATATAAGGAGCAAGAGGGTAACCAGAGAAAGGATTGGCCCACTAAAGGACAAAGGAGGAATGTTATGCTTGGACTCAGAGAAAATGGGTGAGATTCTAAACGAGTACTTTGCATCGGTATTCACCGAGGAGAGGGACATGACGGATGTTGAGGTTAGGAACAGATGTTTGATTACACTAGGTCAAGTCGGCATAAGGAGGGAGGAAGTGTTGGGTATTCTAAAGGGCATTAAGGTGGACAGGTCCCCAGGTCCGGATGGGATCTATCCCAGGTTACTGAGGGAAGCGAGAGAGGAAATAGCTGGGGCCTTAACAGATATCTTTGCAGCATCCTTAAACACGGGTGAGGTCCCGGAGGACTGGAGAATTGCTAATGTTGTCCCCTTGTTTAAGAAGGGTAGCAGGGATAATCCAGGTAATTATAGACCGGTGAGCCTGACGTCAGTGGTAGGGAAGCTGCTGGAGAAGATACTGAGGGATAGGATCTATTCCCATTTGGAAGAAAATGGGCTTATCAGTGATAGGCAACATGGTTTTGTGCAGGGAAGGTCATGTCTTACCAACTTAATAGAATTCTTTGAGGAAGTGACAAAGTTGATTAATGAGGGAAGGGCTGTCGATGTCATATACATGGACTTCAGTAAGGCGTTTGATAAGGTTCCCCATGGCAGGCTGATGGAGAAAGTGAAGGCGCATGGGGTCCAAGGTGTACTAGCTAGATGGATAAAGAACTGGCTGGGCAACAGGAGACAGAGAGTAGCAGTGGAAGGGAGTTTCTCAAAATGGAGACGTGTGACCAGTGGTGTTCCACAGGGATCCGTGCTGGGACCACTGTTGTTTGTGATATACATTAATGATTTGGAGGAAAATATAGGTGGACTGATTAGCAAGTTTGCAGACGACACTAAGATTGGTGGAGTAGCAGATAGTGAAGGGGACTGTCAGAGAATACAGCAGAATATAGATAGATTGGAGAGTTGGGCAGAGAAATGGCAGATGGAGTTCAATCAGGGCAAATGCGAGGTGATGCATTTTGGAAGATCCAATTCAAGAGTGAATTATACAGTAAATGGAAAAGTCCTGGGGAAAATTGATGTACAGAGAGATTTGGGTGTTCAGGTCCACTGTTCCCTGAAGGTGGCAACGCAGGTAAATAGAGTGGTCAAGAAGGCATACGGCATGCTTTCCTTCATCGGACGGGGTATTGAGTACAAGAGTTGGCAGGTCATGTTACAGTTGTATAGGACTTTGGTTCGGCCACATTTGGAATACTGCGTACAGTTCTGGTCGCCACATTACCAAAAGGATGTGGATGCTTTGGAGAGGGTGCAGAGGAGGTTCACCAGGATGTTGCCTGGTATGGAGGGCGCTAGCTATGAAGAGAGGTTGAGTAGATTAGGATTATTTTCATTAGAAAGACGGAGGTTGAGGGGGGACCTGATTGAGGTGTACAAAATCATGAGAGGTATAGACAGGGTGGATAGCAAGAGGCTTTTTCCCAGAGTGGGGGATTCAATTACTAGAGGACACGAGTTCAAAGTGAAAGGGGAAAAGTTTAGGGGGGATATGCGTGGAAAGTTCTTTACGCAGAGGGTGGTGGGTGCCTGGAACGCGTTGCCAGCGGAGGTGGTAGATGCGGGCACGATGGCGTCTTTTAAGATGTATCTAGACAGATACATGAATGGGCAGGAAGAAAAGAGATACAGAACCTTAGAAAATAGGCGACATGTTTAGGTAGAGGATCTGGATCGGCGCAGGCTTGGAGGGCCGAAGGGCCTGTTCCTGTGCTGTAATTATCTTTATCTTTGTTTTTTTTATCAGAAGCACCGTCATGGAAGGTAGCATCATCAGAGCAGATGCGTCAGAGACGGAGAAACTGGGAGAATGGAATGGAGTCCTTACAGGAGGTAGGGTGTGAAGAAGTGTAGTCGAGGTAGCTGTGGGAGTCGGTCGGCTTATAATGGATATTAGTAGACAACCTATCCCCAGGGATGGAGACAGAGAAGTCGAGGAAGGGAAGGGAAGTGTCAGAGATGGACCATGTAAAGGTGAGAGAAGGGTGGAAATTGGAAGCAAAGTTGATAAAGTTTTCCAGTTCGGGGCGGAAGCAGGAAACGGCACCGATACAGTCATCAATGTACCGGAAAAAGAGTTGGGGGAGGGGGCCTGAGTAGGACTGGAACAAAGAATGCTCGACATCCCACAAAAAGACAGACATAACTAGGACCCATGCTGGTAACCATAGCAACACCTTTTACTTGAAGGAAGTGAGTGGAGTTGAAGGAGAAGTTGTTCAATGTGAGAACAAGTTCAGCCAGGCGGAGGAGGGTGTTGGTGGATGGGGACTGGTTGGGCCTCTGTTCCAGGAAGAAGCGGAGAGCCCTCAAACCATCCTGGTGGGGGATGGAGGTGTAGAGCGATTGGACGTCCATAGCGAAGAAGAGGCGGTTTGGACCAGGAAACTGGAAATTGTCAAAATGATGCAGAGCCAGAAGAGTCACGGATGTAGGTGGGAAGAGACTGGACCAGCGAGTCTAGATAGGAAGAAATAAGTTCAGTGGGGCAGGAGCAGGCTGACACAATGGGTCTGCCGGGACAGTCCTGTTTGTGGATTTTGGGAAGGAGGTAGAAGCGGGCTGTCCGGGGTTGCGGGGCTATGAGGTTGGAAGCTGTAGACGGAAGATCTCCAGAGGAGATGAGGTCAGTGACAGTCCTTTGGACAGTGGCTTGATGTTCGGTGGTGGAATCATGGTCCAGAGGGAGGTAGGGAGAAGTGTCTGTGAGTTGGCGTTGAGCTTCTGCAAGGTAGATGTCGGTACGCCATACGACAACAGCATCACCCTTGTCTGCAGGTTTAATGACCATGTCGGGATTAGACCTGAGAGAACGGAGTGCCTCAAGTTCAGAGGGGGACAGGTTAGAGTGAGTGAGGGGGGCAGAGAAATTGAGACGACCAATGTCTCGCCGACAGTTTTCAATGAAAAGATCAAGAGCGGGTAAGAGGCCAGGGGGAGGGGTCCAGGTAGAGGGAGAATGCTGGAGGCGGGTGAATGGGTCTGCTGGTCGGGGGGAGGAGTCCTGGTCAAAGAAGTGAGCCCGGAGGCGGAGGCGACGGAAGAAGAGCTCAACGTCATGCCGAGTGAGAAATTCATTGAGGTGGGGGTGTAAGGGAATAAAACTGAGACCTTTGCTGAGTACAGAACGTTCAGCATCAGAGAGGGGGAGGTCAGAGGGTATAGTGAATACACGGCAAGGGGTCAGATCAGAAGGGGTGGGGTCAGAGGGAAGTGAAGCGGAAGGTGGATCTGGAGGGGCATTAGACCCCATCAGCTGCTGGAGCTTGCGTTCCTTAACGCCTGAAAGGAAGAAAAAAAGTTTTTTGTTAATGCGTCGGATGAGACGTAAGATGAGATGAAACTGCGGAGTAGAACAGATTTGAGATAAGGTGAGACGGTGCTGCTGGAGAGAGAGGTTCAGTGTGTGCATATGGCGGCGCATGGCACTGAGTGTGGATCTCAGGATGCGGCGAGAGTAGCAGTCCGAGGAACGTTGTATTTCTCGGAGATACCTGTAATCCTGGGTGGATTCAAAGCATGATGGGTGAAACTGCAGTTGGAATCCACGTGGAATAAGTTGGAGCAGGAGACAGTCACTGAGGAAGGAGATGTGGCTGTGAAAACGAGTTTTGGTAGATACCTTATCAAACACCAGGAGGGAAATAGAAAGCAATGAAGGTGAACAAGGTAAAAGAGACAAACGAAAATCCCGTTGGAGAGAAGAGCAGAACTTCTTCAAGGTGGGCATTCCTGGAAGAGAAGTGGCAGTGAATTAAACACTAAAATAAAAACAAAATACTGCAGATGCTGGAAATCTGAAATAAAAACAAGAAATGCTGGAACCACTCAGCAGGTCTGGCAGCATCTGTGGAAAGAGAAGCAGAGTTAACGTTTCGGGTCAGTGACCCTTCATCGGAACTGACAAATATTAGAAAAGTCACAGGTTATAAGCAAGTGAGGTGGGGGTGGGGCAAGAGATAACAAAGGAGAAGGTGTAGATTGGACAAGGCCACATAGCTGACCAAAAGGTCATGGAGCAAAGGCAAACAATATGTTAACGGTGTGTTGAAAGACAAAGCATTAGTGCAGATTAGGTGTTAATACGCTGAATATTGAACAGCAGCAAGTGCAAACCTGAAAAAAAAAAACAGTGGGTAAGCAAACTGAACAAACTAAGATGAAATGAAATAAATGCAAAAAAAAAATTGTAAAAAATGTAAAAAAAGAATGTAAAAAAAAAGGAAGAAAAAATAACTAAAAATGAAAGTAAAATGGGGGGCTGTCATGCTCTGAAATTATTGAACTCAATGTTCAGTCCGGCAGGCTGTAGCATGCCTAATCGGTAAATGTGATGCTGTTCCTTGAGCTTGCGTTGATGTTCACGGGAACACTGCAGCAATCCCGGATCAGAGATGTGAGCATGAGAGCAGGGGGAGTGTTGAAATGGCAAGCAACCGGAAGCTCAGGGTCCTGCTTGCGGACTGAGCGGAGATGTTCTGCAAAGCGGTCACCCAGTCTGTGCTTGGTCTCCCCAATGTAGAGGAGATCACATTGTGAGCAGCGAATACAGATTACTACATTGAAAGAAGTACAAGTAAATCACTGCTTCAACTGAAAGGAGTGTTTGGGGCCTGGGATAGTGAGGAGAGAGGAGGTAAATGGACAGGTATTACACCTCCTGCGATTTCAGGGGAAGGTGCCCTGGGACAGGGACGAGGTGGTGGGGGTAATGGAGGAGTGGACCAGGGTGTCGCGGAGGGAACGATCCCTTCGGAATGCTGACAGGGGAAGGGAGGGGAAGATGCATTTGGTAGTGGCATCACGCTGGAGGTGGCGGAAATGGCGGAGGATGATCCTTTGGCTATGGCGGCTGATGGGGTTGAAAGTGAGGACAAGGGGAACCCTGTCACGGTTCTGGGAGGGAGGGGAAGGGGTGAGGGTAGAGGTACGGGGAATGGGCCGGACACGGTTGAGTGCCCTGTCAACCACAGTGGAGGGAAATCCTCGGTTGAAGAAAAAGGAGGTCATATCAGAAGCACTGTCATGGAAGGTAGCATCATCAGAGCAGATGCGTCGGAGATGGAGAAACTGGGAGAATGGAATGGAGTCCTTACAGGAGGCAGGGTGTGAAGAAGTGTAGTCGAGGTAGCTGTGGGAGTCGGTGGGCTTATAATGGATATTAGTAGACAACCTATCCCCAGAGATGGAGAAAGGGAAGTCGAGGAAGGGAAGGGAAGTGTCAGAGATGGACCATGTAAAGGTGAGAGAAGGGTGGAAATTAGAAGGAAAGTTGACAACACGTACACCAACTCAACAAAAGACTAATGCAGCCAATGGCCCAAGTGCTGATCAGGCTGTGTAAGAAACACATTCTAAACAGGGTATTCTGACCTTGTGTGAGGCAAGTCTATTTTTAATGTATTTAAATAATAAAAGTAAAAATTTACATTTTATATTGCACCTTATGGGCGGCACAGTGGCGCAGTGGTTAGCACCGCAGCCTCACAGCTCTAGCGACCCGGGTTCAATTCTGGGTACTGCCTGTGTGGAGTTTGCAAGTTCTCCCTGTGTCTGCATGGGTTTCCTCCGGGTGCTCCGGTTTCCTCCCACATGCCAAAGACTTGCAGGTTGATAGGTAAATTGGCCATTATAAATTGCCCCTAGTGTAGGTAGATGGTAGGAGAATATAGGGACAGGTGGGGATGTGGTAGGAATATGGGATTAATGTAGCATTAGTATGTTAGTAGGTTGATGGTCGGCACAGACTCGGTGGGCCGAAGGGCCTGTTTCAGTGCTGTATCACTAAACTTACAGTGGCTGTCTGGGCTTGCAGTGTCTGTCTGGGTTTGCAGTGTCTGTCTGGGTTTGTAGTGTCTGCCTCTGTCTGTCTGGGTTTGCAGTGTCTGTCTGTGTTTGCAGTCTCTGTCTGTGTTTGCAGTTTCTGTTTCTGTGTGTCTGGGTTTGCCGTGTTTGTCTCTGTCTGTGTTTACAGTGTCTGTCAGTGTTTGTAGTGTCTGCCTCTGTCTGTCTCGGTTTGCAATGTCTGTTTGGGTTTGCAGTGTCTATCTCTGTCTGTCTGGGTTTGCAGTCTCTGCCCGGGTTTGCAGTGTCTCTCTCTGTCTGTCTGGGTTTGCAGTCTCAGTCTGTCTGGGGTTTCAGTGTCAGTCTCTGTCTGTCTGGGTTTGCAGTTTCTGTCCCTGTCTGGGTTTGCAGTGCCTATCTGTCTGGTTTTGCGGTTTCTGTCCGTGTCTGTCTGGGTTTGCTGTCTGTTTCTGTCAATCTGGGATTGCAGTGTCTGACTGGGTTTGCAGTGTCTCTCTGTTTGGGTTTTCAGTCTCTGTCTAGGTTTGCAGTCTCTGTCTGTCTGGGTTTGCAGTCCCTGTCTCTGTCTGTCTGGGTTTGTAGTCTCTGTCTCTGTCTGTCTGGGTTTGCAGTCTCTGTCTATCTGGGTTTGCAGTCTCTGTCTCTGTCTGTCTGGGTTTGCAGTCTCTGTCTGTCTGGGTTGGCTGTCTCTGTCTATCTGGGTTTGCAGTCTCTGTCTCTGTCTGTCTGGGTTTGCAGTCTCTGTCTCTGTCTGTCTCGGTTAGCAGTCTCTGTCTCTGTCTGTCTGGGTTTGCTGTCTGTCTGTCTCGGTTTGGAGTCTCTGTCTCTCTGGGTTTGCTGCCTCTGTCTGTCTCGGTTTGCAGTCTCTGTCTCTGCCTGTCTGAGTTTGCAGTCTCTGTCTCTGTCTGTCTGGGTTTGCAGACTCTGTCTGTCTGGGTTTGCAGACTCTGTCTCTGTCTGTCTGGGTTTGCAGTCTCTGTCTGTCTAGGTTTGCAGTCTCTGTCTGTCTGGGTTTGCAGTCTCTGTCTCTCTGGGTTTGCAGTCTCTGTCTGTCTGGGTTTGCAGTCTCTGTCTGTCTGGGTTTGCAGACTCTGTCTGTCTGGGTTTGCAGACTCTGTCTGTCTGGGTTTGCAGTCTCTGTCTGTTTGGGTTTGCTGTCTCTGTCTGTCTGGGTTTGCAGTCTCTGTCTCTGTCTGTCTGGGTTTGCAGTCTCTGTCTCTCTGGGTTTGCAGACTCTGTCTCTGTCTGTCCGGGTTTGCAGTCTCTGTCTCTGTCTGTCTGGGTTTACGGACTCTGTCTGTCTGGGTTTGCTGTCTCTGTCTGTCTGGGTTTGCAGTCTCTGTCTGTCTGGGTTTGCAGTCTCTGTCTCTCTGGGTTTGCTGTCTCTGTCTGTCTGGGGTTGCAGTCTCTGTCTGTCTGGGTTTGCAGACTCTGTCTCTCTGGGTTTGCTGTCTCTGTCTCTCTGGGTTTGCAGTCTCTGTCTGTCTGGGTTTGCTGTCTCTGTCTGTCTGGGTTTGCTGTCTCTGTCTGTCTGGGTTTGCAGTCTCTGTCTCTCTGGGTTTGCAGTCTCTGTCTCTGTCTGTCTGGGTGTGCAGACTCTGTCTGTCTGGGTTTGCAGTCTCTGTCTGGGTTTGCTGTCTCTGTCTGTCTGGGTTTGCAGTCTCTGTCTGGGTTTGCAGTCTCTGTCTCTGTCTGTCTGGGTTTGCAGACTCTGTCTCTGTCTGTCCGGGTTTGCAGTCTCTGTCTCTGTCTGTCTGGGTTTGCAGTCTCTGTCTGTCTGGGTTTGCAGTCTCTGTCTCTCTGGGTTTGCAGTCTCTGTCTCTCTGGGTTTGCAGTCTCTGTCTCTCTGGGTTTGCAGACTCTGTCTCTGTCTGTCTGGGTTTGCAGTCTCTGTCTGTCTGGGTTTGCAGTCTCTGTCTGTCTGGGTTTGCTGTCTCTATCTGTCTGGGTTTGCAGACTCTGTCTCTGTGGGTTTGCAGTCTCTGTCTGTCTGGGTTTGCAGACTCTGTCTCTGTCTGTCTGTCAGGGTTTGCAGACTCTTTCTCTGTCTGTCTGGGTTTGCAGACTCTGTCTCTCTGGGTTTGCAGACTCTGTCTCTGTCTGTCTGGGTTTGCAGTCTGTCTCTGTCTGTCTGGATTTGCAGACTCTGTCTCTGTCTGTCTGGGTTTGCAGACTCTGTCTCTCTGGGTTTGCAGACTCTGTCTCTGTCTGTCTGGGTTTGCAGTCTGTCTCTGTCTGTCTGGATTTGCAGACTCTGTCTCTGTCTGTCTGGGTTTGCAGACTCTGTCTGTCTGGGTTTGCAGACTCTGTCTCTGTGGGTTTGCAGTCTCTGTCTGTCTGGGTTTGCAGACTCTGTCTCTGTCTGTCTGTCAGGGTTTGCAGACTCTGTCTCTGTCTGTCTGGGTTTGCAGACTCTGTCTCTCTGGGTTTGCAGACTCTGTCTCTGTCTGTCTGGGTTTGCAGTCTGTCTCTGTCTGTCTGGATTTGCAGACTCTGTCTCTGTCTGTCTGGGTTTGCAGACTCTGTCTGTCTGGGTTTGCAGACTCTGTCTGTCTGGGTTTGCAGACTCTGTCTCTGTCTGTCTGTCAGGGTTTGCAGACTCTGTCTCTGTCTGTCTGGGTTTGCAGACTCTGTCTCTCTGGGTTTGCAGACTCTGTCTCTGTCTGTCTGGGTTTGCAGACTCTGTCTGTCTGGGTTTGCAGACTCTGTCTCTGTGGGTTTGCAGTCTCTGTCTGTCTGGATTTGCAGACTCTGTCTCTGTCTGTCTGGGTTTGCAGACACTGTCTGTCTGGGTTTGCAGTCTCTGTCTCTCTGGGTTTGCAGACTCTGTCTCTCTGGGTTTGCTGCCTCTGTCTGTCTCGGTTTGCAGTCTCTGTCTCTGCCTGTCTGAGTTTGCAGTCTCTGTCTCTGTCTGGGTTTGCAGACACTGTCTGTCTGGGTTTGCAGTCTCTGTCTCTCTGGGTTTGCAGTCTCTGTCTCTCTGGGTTTGCAGACTCTGTCTCTGTCTCTCTGGGTTTGCAGACTCTGTCTCTCTGGGTTTGCAGACTCTGTCTGTCTGGGTTTGCAGACTGTCTGTCTGGGTTTGCAGACTCTGTCTCTCTGGGTTTGCAGACTCTGTCTCTGTCTGTCTGGGTTTGCAGACTCTGTCTGTCTGGGTTTGCAGACTCTGTCTCTGTCTCTCTGGGTTTGCAGACTCTGTCTGTCTGGGTTTGCAGACTCTGTCTCTGTCTGTCTGGGTTTGCAGACTCTGTCTCTGTCTCTCTGGGTTTGCAGACTCTGTCTCTCTGGGTTTGCAGACTCTGTCTGTCTGGGTTTGCAGACTCTGTCTCTGTCTCTCTGGGTTTGCAGACTCTGTCTCTCTGGGTTTGCAGACTCTGTCTCTCTGGGTTTGCAGACTCTGTCTGTCTGGGTTTGCAGACTCTGTCTCTGTCTCTCTGGGTTTGCAGACTCTGTCTCTCTGGGTTTGCAGACTCTGTCTCTGTCTCTCTGGGTTTGCAGACTCTGTCTCTGTCTCTCTGGGTTTGCAGACTCTGTCTGTCTGGGTTTGCAGACTCTGTCTGTCTTGCTCTTATTCTCAGACTCAGTGACGGAAAAGGAAGGGGATTTTCTGCAGCTTTTGCGCCGCGGATGTGGGCGAGTCCCGGCTCCGCTCCACCCGCTTCTCAGGGCGGCTGCTTCCCCGTTCGGTGCCCGTTGTCAGGCGTCCCGGGAGCCGCGGCCGGAGCCATGACCCCCGCCGAGCAGAATGTGACCTGGCTCATCTCCCTGGGGGTGCTGGAATCCCCCAAAAAAACACCCTCGGACCCGGAAGAGTTCCTGAGAAACGTCTTGAAGGACGGACTGGTCCTGTGTAAACTGCTGGAGAGACTGTACCCGGGGAGCGTGGAGAAGGTAACCCGGGGGGAGAGGGGGTAACCCGGGGGGGGGGGCGAGGGTAAACCGGGGGGGAGAGGGGGAGAGGGGGTAACCCGGGGGGGGGGAGGAGAGGGTAAACCGGGGGGGAGAGGGGGTAACCCGGGGGGGGGGGAGGGGGAGAGAGGGGGTAAACTGGGGAGAGAAGGGGTAAACCGGGGGGTGGATAGAGGGGGTAAACCAGGGAGAGAGGGGGCTGGGGATAGGGGGTAAACCGGGGAGAGAGGGGTTAAACCCGGGGGGGAGGGGTAAAATGGGGGGGGGGGGGAGAGTGGGGGTAAACCGGGGGGGGGGAGGAGAGGGTAAACCGGGGAGAGAGGGGGTAACCCGGGGGGGGGGGAGAGAGGGGGTAAACCGGGGGGGAGAGGGGGTAACCCGGGGAGAGAGGGTAAACCGGGGGGGAGAGGGGGTAAACCGGGGAGAGAGGGTAAACCGGGGAGAGAGGGGGTAAACCGGGGGGGAGAGGGGGAGAGGGGGTAACCCGGGGGGGGGGAGGAGAGGGTAAACCGGGGAGAGGGGGTAAACCGGGGGGAGAGGGGGTAAACCGGGGGGAGAGGGGGTAAACCGGGGGGGGGGAGGAGAGGGTAAACCGGGGAGAGAGGGGGTAACCCGGGGGGGGGGGAGAGAGGGGGTAAACCGGGGGGGAGAGGGGGTAACCCGGGGAGAGAGGGTAAACCGGGGGGGAGAGGGGGTAAACCGGGGAGAGAGGGTAAACCGGGGAGAGAGGGGGTAAACCGGGGGGGAGAGGGGGAGAGGGGGTAACCCGGGGGGGGGGAGGAGAGGGTAAACCGGGGGGAGAGGGGGTAAACCGGGGGGGAGAGGGGGTAACCCGGGGGGGGGGAGGAGAGGGTAAACCGGGGAGAGAGGGGGTAACCCGGGGGGGGGAGAGAGGGGGTAAACCGGGGGGGAGAGGGGGTAACCCGGGGGGGGGGGTGGGAGAGAGGGTAAACCGGGGGGGGGGGTAAACCGGGGGGGGGAAGAGGGTAAACCGGGGGGGGGGGGGGGGAGAGGGGGGGTAAACCGGGGGGGGGGGGAGAGGGTAAACCGGGGAGAGAGGGGGTAACCCGGGGTGGGGGGGAGAGGGGGTATAAACCAGGGGGTGGAGAGAGGGGGTAAACTGGGGAGAGAGGGGGTAAACCGGGGGGTGGATAGAGGGGGTAAACCAGGGAGAGAGGGGGCTGGGGATAGGGGGTAAACCGGGGAGAGAGGGGTTAAACCCGGGGGGGAGGGGTAAAATGGGGGGGGGGAGAGGGGGGGTAAACCGGGGGGGGGGGAGAGGGTAAACCGGGGAGAGAGGGGGTAACCCGGGGGGGGGGGGAGGGGGAGAGAGGGGGTACAACGGGGGAGAGGGGGTATAAACTGGGGGGTGGAGAGAGGGGGTAAACTGAGGAGAGAGGGGGTAAACCGGGGGGTGGATAGAGGGGGTAAACCAGGGAGAGAGGGGGCTGGGGATAGGGGGTAAACCGGGGAGAGAGGGGTTAAACCTGGGGGGAGGGGTAAAATGGGGGGGGGGGAGAGGGGGGGTATACTTGGGGGAGAGGGGGTAAACCCTGGGGGGGCAATGTAAACCCTGGGGCGAGGGGGGTAAACCGGGTGGGGTGAAAGGGTGTAAACGCTGGGGGGGGGGGGCTTTACCAGGGAGAGGGGGTTAAACCGGGAGAGGGGAGAGACTGTTAACCTGGGTGAGGGGGTGGTGGTGGGGAATGGGGGTGCTGGTGCTGGAGCCCTGGACAAGGTAAACCCAGGGGAAGAGGAGCTGGGACAGGGGGACAGAGGGGTGAGGGGGCAAGGAGGGGGGGGGATGTTGCCCGTGATCCTGGAACCTGGACAAGGTAAACCGGGGGGGGGGGGGGGAGGGGGTTAAGCTGGGGGTGGGGGGGGAAGGAGAGGTTTGGGGAAGCGGGGGACGCCCATCACCCCTTGAAACTTCGAGACTGATCCACTGAAACCCCGACTGGGGCAAGTTCCACAATTAAGAGCAAATCAGCCTCACCTTTCAGTTTCTACTGATTAGTTACAGAGCAACATTTGTTGCTGTTGAAATGTCACTGCAATGGTCTAAAGAAAAGGAGAAAGATTGTTCATGTAACCCATAATAACACAAGGTCGGTGTTTAGGATTAAAGATGTTTTGGTAATTTGCCACGTACTGTGAAAACAAAAGCACGGAATGAATATTAATTCTCATTTTTTAACAAACTACAAACTGAGACAAAATACCTGCTCATTGTTACACTGGACAAAAAAAAGTGAAGTTTTGTCTTAAATGATTGAAAACTGAGCCAAGTGCAGAATGAGGACTGTGTTTTAACTGCTGCTGGTTTAGAAATGACAGTTAAACCTAAACCGCAGTTTGAACAACTGCATTCTCCATAGAATGGCGTGTGCTCCGGGTCGTGGCGTGTGCTCTGCGGCTGTTGGCGTGTGCTCTGCGGGTGTTGGCGTGTGCTCTGCGGGTGTTGGCGTGTGCTCTGCGGGTGTTGGCGTGTGCTCTGCGGGTGTTGGCGTGTGCTCTGCGGGTGTTGGCGTGTGCTCTGCGGGTGTTGGCGTGTGCTCTGCGGGTGTTGGCGTGTGCTCTGCGGGTCGTGGCGTGTGCTCTGCGGGTGTTGGCGTGTGCTCTGCGGGTGTTGGCGTGTGCTCTGCGGGTGGTGGCGTGTGCTCCGGGTGACAGCGGGTGCTCCAGTTCTTGGCCTGCAATCCAGATCTACAGCAAAAGGGTCCAGACTCGAGCCCCGGGACCCTCCCACCCCCCCAAAAGCACTCAGTCCTATTTCTGTTGATATTTTTTATTTACTGATCTGCTGAATTTCATGGGTTGCTCTGAGCACTGTTACCTCATTGGTTGATGAAAGAAAGAACTTGCATTTATATAGCACCTTTCATGACCTCAGGATGTCCCAAAGTGCTTTACAGCCAATGAAGTACTTTTTGAAGTGTAGTCTCTGTTGAAATGCAGGAAACGCAGCAGCCAATTCGTGCACAGCAAGATCCCACAAACAGCTCTGTGATAATGACCAGATAATCAGTTTCTGTGATGTTAATTGCGGGATAAATATTGGCCACAGGACACCGGGGAGAACTCCCTGTGATTCTTTGAGTAGCACCACGGGAACATTAACATCCACTTGGGAGAGACAGCAGGGCCTCGGCTTAACATCTCATTCAAAAGATGGCATCTGCAACAGTGCAGCACTCCCTCAGTACTGCCACCTCTGACAGCGCAGCGCTCCCTCGGTACTGACCCTCCGACAGTGCAGCACTCCCTCGGTACTGACCCTCCGACAGCGCGGCGCTCCCTTGGTACTGACCCTCCGACAGTGCAGCACTCCCTCGGTACTGACCCTCCGACAGCGCGGCGCTCCCTTGGTACTGAACCTCCGACAGCGCAGCACTCCCTCTGTACTGACCCTCTGACAGTGCGGCACTCCCTCAGTACTGACCCTCTGACAATGCAGCACACCCTCAGTACTGACCCTCTGACAGTGCGGCACTCCCTCAGCACTGACCCTCTGACAGTGCGGCACTCCCTCAGTACTGACCCTCTGACAGTGCGGCACTCCCTCAGTACTGACCCTCTGACAGTGCGGCACTCCCTCAGTACTGACCCTCTGACAGTGCGGCACTCCCTCAGTACTGACCCTCTGACAGTGCGGCACTCCCTCAGTACTGACCCTCTGACAGTGCGGCACTCCCTCAGTACTGACCCTCTGACATGCGGCACTCCCTCAGTACTGACCCTCTGACAGTGCAGCACTCCCTCAGAATTGACCCTCTGACAGAGCGGCACTCCCTCAGTACTGACCCTCTGATAGTGCAGCACTTCATCAGTACTGACCCTCTGACAGTGCAGCACTCCCTCAGTACTGACCCTCTGATAGTGCAGCACTCCCTCAGTACTGACCCTCTGACAGTGCAGCACTCCCTCAGTACTGACCCTCTGACAGTGCAGCACTCCCTCAGAATTGACCCTCTGACAGAGCGGCACTCCTTCAGTACTGACCCTCCGACAGTGCAGCACTCCCTCAGTACTGACCCTCTGACAGAGCAGCGCTTCCTCAGTCCTGACCCTCCGACAGTGCAGCACTCCCTCAGTACTGACCCTCTGACAGTGCAGCACTCCCTCAGTACTGACCCTCCGACAGTGCAGCACTCCCTCAGTACTGACCCTCTGACAGTGCAGCACTCCCTCAGTACTGACCCTCTGACAGTGCAGCACTCCCTCAGTACTGACCCTCTGACAGTGCAGCACTCGCTCAGTACTGACCCTCCCACAGTGCAGCACTCCCTCAGTACTGACCCTCTGACAGTGCAGCACTCCCTCAGTACTGACCCTCTGACAGTGCAACACTTCCTCAGTACTGAACCTCCGACAGTGCAGCACTCCCTCGGTACTGACCCTCCGACAGCGCGGCGCTCCCTTGGTACTGAACCTCCGACAGCGCAGCACTCCCTCTGTACTGACCCTCCGACAGTGCAGCACTCCCTCGGTACTGACCCTCCGACAGCGCGGCGCTCCCTTGGTACTGAACCTCCGACAGCGCAGCACTCCCTCTGTACTGACCCTCTGACAGTGCGGCACTCCCTCAGTACTGACCCTCTGACAATGCAGCACACCCTCAGTACTGACCCTCTGACAGTGCGGCACTCCCTCAGTACTGACCCTCTGACAGTGCGGCACTCCCTCAGTACTGACCCTCTGACAGTGCGGCACTCCCTCAGTACTGACCCTCTGACAGTGCGGCACTCCCTCAGTACTGACCCTCTGACAGTGCGGCACTCCCTCAGTACTGACCCTCTGACAGTGCGGCACTCCCTCAGTACTGACCCTCTGACAGTGCGGCACTCCCTCAGTACTGACCCTCTGACAGTGCGGCACTCCCTCAGTACTGACCCTCTGACATGTGGCACTCCCTCAGTACTGACCCTCTGACAGTGCAGCACTCCCTCAGAATTGACCCTCTGACAGAGCAGCACTCCCTCAGTACTGACCCTCTGATAGTGCAGCACTCCCTCAGTACTGACCCTCTGATAGTGCGGCACTCCCTCAGTACTGACCCTCTGACAGTGCGGCACTCCCTCAGTACTGACCCTCTGATAGTGCAGCACTCCCTCAGTACTGACCCTCTGATAGTGCGGCACTCCCTCAGTACTGACCCTCTGACAGTGCGGCACTCCCTCAGTACTGACCCTCTGACAGTGCAGCACTCCCTCAGTACTGACCCTCTGACAGTGCAGCACTCCCTCAGAATTGACCCTCTGACAGTGCAGCACTCCCTCAGTACTGACCCTCTGACAGAGCGGCGCTTCCTCAGTACTGACCCTCCGACAGTGCAGCACTCCCTCAGTACTGACCCTCTGACAGAGCGGCGCTTCCTCAGTACTGACCCTCCGACAGTGCAGCACTCCCTCAGTACTGACCCTCTGACAGAGCGGCGCTTCCTCAGTACTGACCCTCTGACAGTGCAGCACTCCCTCAGTACTGACCCTCTGACAGTGCAGCACTCGCTCAGTACTGACCCTCCGACAGTGCAGCACTCCCTCAGTACTGACCCTCCGACAGTGCAGCACTCCCTCAGTACTGACCCTCTGACAGTGCAGCACTCCCTCAGTACTGACCCTCTGACAGTGCAGCACTCGCTCAGTACTGACCCTCCCACAGTGCAGCACTCCCTCAGTACTGACCCTCTGACAGTGCAGCACTCCCTCAGTACTGACCCTCTGACAGTGCAACACTTCCTCAGTACTGAACCTCCGACAGTGCAGCAGCCCCTCAGTACTGACCCTCCGACAGTGCAGTACTCCCTCAGTACTGACCTTCTGACAGTGCAGCGCTCCCTCAGTACTGACCCTCTGACAGTGCAGCACTCCCTCAGAATTGACCCTCTGACAGAGCGGCACTCCCTCAGTACTGACCCTCTGATAGTGCAGCACTCCCTCAGTACTGACCCTCCGACAGTGCAGTACTCCCTCAGTACTGACCCTCTGACAGTGCAGCGCTCCCTCAGTACTGACCCTCTGACAGTGCAGCACTCCCTCAGAATTGACCCTCTGACAGAGCGGCACTCCCTCAGTACTGACCCTCTGATAGTGCAGCACTCCCTCAGTACTGACCCTCTGACAGCGCAGCACTCCCTCAGTACTGACCCTCTGACAGTGCAGCACTCCCTCAGTACTGACCCTCTGACAGTGCAGCACTCGCTCAGTACTGACCCTCCCACAGTGCAGCACTCCCTCAGTACTGACCCTCTGACAGTGCAGCACTCCCTCAGTACTGACCCTCTGACAGTGCAACACTTCCTCAGTACTGAACCTCCGACAGTGCAGCACTCCCTCGGTACTGACCCTCCGACAGCGCGGCGCTCCCTTGGTACTGAACCTCCGACAGCGCAGCACTCCCTCTGTACTGACCCTCCGACAGTGCAGCACTCCCTCGGTACTGACCCTCCGACAGCGCGGCGCTCCCTTGGTACTGAACCTCCGACAGCGCAGCACTCCCTCTGTACTGACCCTCTGACAGTGCAGTACTCCCTCAGTACTGACCCTCTGACAGTGCAGCGCTCCCTCAGTACTGACCCTCTGACAGTGAAGCGCTCCCTCAGTACTGACCCTCTGACGGTGCAGCACTCCCTCAGTACTGACCCTCTGACAGTGCAGCACTCCCTCAGTACTGACCCTCTGACAGTGCAGCACTCCCTCAGTACTGACCCTCTGACAGTGCAGCACTCGCTCAGTACTGACCCTCTGACAGTGCAGCATTCGCTCAGTACTGACCCTCTGGCAGTGCAGCACTCCCTCAGTACTGACCCTCTGACAGTGCAGCACTCCCTCAGTACTGACCCTCTGACAGTGCAGCCCACCCTCAGTATTGACCCTCTGACAGTGCAGCACTCCCTCAGTACTGACCCTCTGACAGTGCAGCACACCCTCAGTACTGACCCTCTGACAGTGCAGCACTCCCTCAGTACTGACCCTCTGACAGTGCAGGACACCCTCAGTACTGACCCTCTGACAGTGCAGCACTCGCTCAGTACTGACCCTCTGACAGTGCAGCACTCCCTCAGTACTGACCCTCTGACAGTGCAGCACTCCCTCAGTACTGACCCTCTGACAGTGCAGCACACCCTCAGTATTGACCCTCTGACAGTGCAGCACTCCCTCAGTACTGACCCTCTGACAGTGCAGCACACCCTCAGTACTGACCCTCTGACAGTGCAGCACTCCCTCAGTACTGACCCTCTGACAGTGCAGCACTCGCTCAGTACTGACCCTCCGACAGTGCAGCACACCCTCAGTACTGACCCTCTGACAGTGCAGCACTCCCTCAGTACTGACCCTCTGACAGTGCAGCACACCCTCAGTACTGACCCTCTGACAGTGCAGCACTCGCTCAGTACTGACCCTCTGACAGTGCAGCACTCGCTCAGTACTGACCCTCTGACAGTGCAGCACTCCCTCAGTACTGACCCTCTGACAGTGCAGCACTCCCTCAGTACTGACCCTCTGACAGTGCAGCACTCCCTCAGTACTGACCCTCTGACAGTGCAGCACTCCCTCAGTACTGACCCTCTGACAGTGCAGCACTCCCCCAGTACTGACCCTCTGACAGTGCAGCACACCCTCAGTACTGACCCTCTGACAGTGCAGCACTCCCTCAGTACTGACCCTCTGACAGTGCAGCACACCCTCAGTACTGACCCTCTGACAGTGCAGCACTCCCTCAGTACTGACCCTCTGACAGTGCAGCACACCCTCAGTACTGACCCTCTGACAGTGCAGCACTCGCTCAGTACTGACCCTCTGACAGTGCAGCACTCGCTCAGTACTGACCCTCTGACAGTGCAGCACTCCCTCAGTACTGACCCTCTGACAGTGCAGCACACCCTCAGTACTGACCCTCTGACAGTGCAGCACTCCCTCAGTACTGACCCTCTGACAGTGCAGCACTCGCTCAGTACTGACCCTCAGACAGTGCAGCACTCCCTCAGTACTGACCCTCTGACAGTGCAGCACTCGCTCAGTACTGACCCTCCGACAGTGTAGCGACTCCTCAGTACTGACCCTCCGACAGTGCAGCACTCGCTCAGTACTGACCCTCCGACAGTGCAGCGACTCCTCAGTACTGACCCTCTGACAGTGCAGCACTCGCTCAGTACTGCACTGGAGTGTCAGCATTGAATTTTTGCTCAATTCGCATGAGTGGAACTTGAAACCCACAACCTTCTGACTGAGAGGTGAGTGTTGCCAGTCACCGAGGCATGACTGACATCTATATAAATCCTAAATCAGAACAGGAAGACCTGTTGTTATCAACAATTTAAGATTATGTAAATGTATGGGACCGTAGATTTAACCTTTCTCTGAGGCGGAAGGCTCCGGGATATGCAGTTAAATGGGCAATAAAGAGAAACCTGTATGTTTATTTTATGGTGAGACCTGCAAAATATTAGAAACTGCAAAACAGAAGATCCTCAGACCTGTGCTGGTGCTCACTCCTCATTGCGGGAGGTGATGGTGTAGTGGTAATCTTACTGGATTAGTAATCCAGAGGCTAATGTCAGGGTTCAAATCCCACCACGGCAGCTGGTGGAATTTAAATTCAATTAATTAATAATAATCTGGAATTGAAAGGTAGTCTCAGTGATGGTGCCGTGAAACTATCATTGTTGTAAAAACCCACCTGGTTCACTAGTGTCCTTTCGGGAAGGAAATCTGCCGTCCTTACCGGGTCTGGCCTACATGTGACTCCAGACCCACAGCAATGTGGTTGACTCTGAAATGGTCTAGCAAACCTTTCAGTTCAAGGGCAATTAGGGATGGGCAACAAGTGCTGGTCTTGCCAGTGATGCCCACATCCTGTGAAAGAATAGTAAAAAGAGTTGGAGTTACTGACTTGATTCCCATTTGCCTGCTTAGTCTTTCTGTTCACCTGTCACCCCGTGCTTGCTGGCTTTCGTTGGCTCCAGGTCTGGCAATGCCTCAATTTTCCAATTCTTATCCCTGTGTCAAGCCCCTCCATGGCCTCACCCCTCCCTATCCCTGTACCCTTCTCCAGCCCCACAACCCTCCGAGATCTTTGAGCTCCTCTAATTCTGGCCTCTTACGTATCCCTGATTTTCATTGATCCACCATGGGTGGCTGTGCCTTCAGCTGCCTGGGCCCCAAGCTCTGGAATTCCCTCCCTGAAGCCTCTCCGTCTCTCTTTCTCTCCTCCTTTAAGACACTCTTTAAAATCTACCTCTTTGACCAAACTTTTGGCCACCTGCCTTAATATTTCTTCTGTGGCTCAATGTCACATTTTGGTTGCTAATCATCCTGTGAAGCACCATGGGACATTTTACGATGTGACGGGTGCTTTATAAATACAGGTCGTTCTCTCCTAAATGAGGTAAAAGTAATATTTATGACTCGGGCATCGCTTGTGACATGTAAGTGTTAAGGATTCACATCCAGTCCTGTCAGAAACCTTTAAAAAAATTAAACAGTGAATAACTCTCAGCTACCAGTGAGATGGAAAACAGTTTTCAGTAACTTCAAAGACAACACCAAAAAGAAAAGGAATTGTGTCTTAATCAGCATAATACAGAATGAGGTTAATAAATCCAGTTGATCACTTGATCGGAGCGAATAGGATTTTGTCACAAAAACTTGGCGATTAATGGTAACTGATGTACTGAGAAAGTTATGTTTCCTCTATGAATATTTTATTATATTGAAATGCTGAGGCCTTTTTCTTTTGAAACTCTCATTTATAAATTGCCTTTAATACAACAACAACTTGCATTTATCACATACCTTTCATACAACAACTTGCATTCGAGTATCCTAATATAACAACTTGCCATTAGAGTGTCATTAATAAAAAAACAACAAGCATTTATATAGTGCCTTTAATACAACAACAATTTGCATTCATAGAGTGCCTTTAATACAACAACAACCTGCGTTTATCGAGTGCCTTTAATGCAACAACAATTTGCCTTTATAAAGTGCCTTTAATACGACAATAATTTGCCTTTACAAAGTGCCTTTAATCCAACAACAACTTGCATTTATAAAGTGCCTTTACTACAAAAACTTGCATTATCGAGTGGCTTTAATACAACAACAACTTGCATTTATCGCATGCTTTTAATACAACAACAACTTGCATTATCAGGTGCTTTTAATACAATAACAACACACCTTTATCGAGTGCCTTGAATACAACAACATGTATTTATTGAGTGCCCTGATTTAACGAGTGCCATTAATAAAACTGCTTGCATTTGTGTGCCCTAATACAACAACTTGTATTTATAGAGTGCCTTTAATGTAGAAAAACATGCCAGGGTACTTCACAAGATGCATAATAAAAAGTAATAATGGACACTGAGCCAAAGCTTGGCCAAAGTAGTGGGTTTTGAGGAGGGTTTTAAAGAAAGAGAGGGAGCTGTAGATGCGGAGGGGTTTAGGGAGGGATTCCAGTGCATGAGGTTTAGGTGGCTGAAGGCACGGCCACCAGTGGTGGAGTGAAGGGAAGAGAGATATTCAAGAGACTGGAGTAGAGGAATGGGGAGGGTTGTAGGGCTAGAGGAGATCACAGTGATAGGGAGGTGGTGAAGGGATTTAAACATGAGGCTGAGAATTTTAAAATTGAGGTGTCGAGAGCCATGTTGTCAGTGAGCAGAGGGATGATGAGTGAGGAACACTTGTTGTGGGATAGGATACGGGTGGCAGAGTTTTAGATCAGCTGAAGTTGATGGAGATTGGGAGGCCAGCCAGGAGTGTGTTAGAATAATGGGGTCAGAGGTGGGGGATGTTATGGAGGTGGAAGTAGGCAGTCTTGGTGATTGAGTGGATATGAGGTTGGAAGCTCAGTTTGGGTTTGCATGGACACAGGGATTGTGAAAGGTCTGGCTCAGCCTGAGATAATGACCAGGAAAAGGAATGGAATTTGTGGCAGGGGCCAAAGACAATGAATGTTATCTTCCCATTTTAAGCTGGAGGAAGCTGCAGCTCATCCAATACTGGATGTTGGACAAGTGTCTGACAACACAGGGAGCGGTAGAGATGTGGCCAATAGACCAGTCCCATAAAGCTGGACAATGGAGACAAGGCACTGAAAGTGGATGGTGTGAGAAACAGTGTCAAAGGCTGCAGAGAGGTAGAGGATGAGGAGAGATAGTTTACCATGGTAACCTGTCATGGAGGAAGCCCTCTGTGACTCTGGTTAGGGCCATTTCAGTGCCATGGCAGAGACAAAAAAACAGCTTGGAGAGATTCAAACATGAACTTGTGGGACAAGTGGGCATGGATTTGGGAGGTGACAATATGTTCAAGAAATTTGGAGAAGGGAAATAAAAATGGGGCAATAGTTTGCAGGGGCAAAGAGATCAAGTTTGGATTTTCTGAGGAGGGAAATGTTGTCGACTGTTGTGAAAGGGAGAGGGAACCTGGAAGGGAAGTTCGCTGGTGAGAATGGTGCCAAGGTAGTTGGAGGTTGGTCTTGTGGACAAGTTGAGCTTGGAGAGGGGAGATAGGAGAGAAACTGGAGAAAAACAGTGTTCAGAGCTGTGGCAGGGAGAGGTTTGGTTTGGTGGGAATTGGGGAGGGAAGGAGGAGCAGATGTAGCTGAACAGAGGATCTCAATCTTAATGACAAAGGAGTTCATTATTTCCTTGTTCTTATTGGAGTTGAGGGTAGAGGCGACAGGAGAGTTGGGATTGAGGAGACAGTTGATAGTGGAGAAGAGAAGCCTCAGGTTCTCTTTGTTCTCCAAGATGATTTTGGAGGAGTGGGCAGTTTTGGCAGAAGACCGTGTTGTCCAATAGCACTTGATGTAGTTCTTTGAAATGTGTTGACCGATCCCTAAACCAGTTGTGCTCCAGATACATACATTCATGGACTTGAGGGAGGAAATACGGGGACTATACATCAGGGAATGACCAGGTTGGAAGAGAGTAAAGGGACAAGCCAATAAAAATTGGAGGTAAGGCAATGGTTGAAGAAACCAACAGCTGCTGACATATTGTGGAGAATGCGGGGCCATAAACCAGGCATTTGGGAAAGCAGTTGTATGATTTGGGGAAGCGTTTTTTTACTGCAGGGAAGGAAGTGGGGTCGATACAGCATTGGCCTCTTGCAGTGAAAATGGAGACAATAGAACATAACCTAGGTTGGTGGAGTTGCAGATAGTGATGAGGATTGTCAGAGGATACAGCAGGATATAGATCGGTTGGAGACTTGGGCGGAGAAATGGCAGATGGAGTTTAATCCGGACAAATGTGAGGTAATGCATTTTGGAAGGTCTAATGCAGGTGGGAAGTATACAGTAAATGGCAGAACCCTTAGGAGTATTGACAGGCAGAGAGATCTGGGCGTACAGGTCCACAGGTCACTGAAAGTGGCAACGCAGGTGGATAAGGTAGTCAAGAAGGCATACAGCATGCTTGCCTTCATCGGTCGGGGCATAGAGTATAAAAATTGGCAAGTCATGTTGCAGCTGTACAGAACTTTAGTTAGGCCACACTTAGAATATTGCGTGCAATTCTGGTCGCCACACTACCAGAAGGACGTGGAGGCTTTGGAGAGGGTACAGAGGAGGTTTACCAGGATGTTGCCTGGTCTGGAGGGCATTAGCTATGAGGAGAGGTTGGATAAACTCAGATTGTTTTCACTGGAACGACGGAGGTGGAGGGGCGACATGATAGAGGTTTACAAAGTTATGAGCGGCATGGACAGAGTGGATAGTCAGAAGCTTTTTCCCAGGGTGAAAGAGTCAGTTACTAGGGGACATAGGTTTAAGGTGCGAGGGGCAAAGTTTAGAGGGGATGTGCGAGGCAAGTTCTTTACACAGAGGGTGGTGAGTGCCTGGAACTTGCTGCCGGGGGAGGTGGTGGAAGCAGGTATGATAGCGATGTTTAAGAGACATCTTGACAAATACATGAATAGGATGGGAATAGAGGGATACGGACCCCGGAAGTGCAGAATGTTTTAGTTTGGACAGGCATCAAGATCGGCGCAGGCTTGGAGGGCCGAATGGCCTGTTCCTGTGCTGTACTGTTCTTTGTTCTACTGTAACAGGAGATTGGTTAGCAAAATTAAAGCACATGGGACAGGAGGTAATATACTGGCTGGATGAAGGATTGGTTAACAGGCAGAAAGCAGAGAGTAGGAATAACTGTGTCATTCTTGCATTGGCTGGCTGTGACTAGTGGGGTACCACAGGGATCAGTGCTTGGACCCCAGCTGTTCATAGTATATATCAATGATTTTGATGTGAGGACCAAATGTAGTATTTCCAAATTCGCGGATGACACAAAACTAGGTGGAATGTGTGTTGTGAGGAAGATGTAAAGCGGCTTCAAGGAGATTTGGACAGACTCAGTGAGTGGGCAAATATTTGGCAGACGGAATATAATGTGGAAAAATGTGAGGTTATTCACTTTGGTAGGAGGAACAGATGTGCAGAGTATTTCTTAAATGGTAAGAGATTAGAAAGTGTAGGTGTACAAAGGGACCTAGTGCCCTTGTCAATAAGTCACTGAAAGCTCACATGCATTTGCAGCAAGCAATTTAGAAGGCTAATGGTGTGTCAGCCTTTATCGCAAGAGGATTTGAGTACAGGAGTAGTGAAGTCTTGCTTTAGTTGTATAGAACCTTGGTTAGACGGCACCTGGAGTACTGTGTGCAGTCTTGGTCCCCTTACCTTAGGAAGGATATTATTGCCATAGAGGGAGTGCAACGAAGGTTCACCAGACTTGTTCCTGGGATGGCAGGACTGTCCTATGAAGAGAGATTGGGGAAACTGGGCCTGTATTCTCTAGAGTTTTGAAGAATGAGAGCTGATCTGATTGAAACCTACAAAATACTTAAAGGGATAGACAGGGTAGATGCAGGTAAGACGTTTCCCCTGGTTGGGGAGTCAATTTCAAAATAAGGGGCAAGCCACTTAGGACAGAGATGAGGAGAAATGTCTTTACTCAGTGGGTTGTGAATCTTTGGAATTCTCTACCCCAGAGGGCTGTGGAAGCTCAGTCATTGAGTATGTTTAAAGCAGAGATTGACAGATTTCTAAATACCAATGACATAAGGGGATGTGAGGATAGTGTGGGAAAAAGGCATTGAAGTGGAAGATCAGCCATGACCATATTGAATGGCAGGGCAGGCTTGATGGGCTGAATGGCCTACTCCTGGTCCTATGTTCCTAGTGCCATAGAAAGAACAGGGTAAAAATAAAGAACTTGCATCTCTGTATCACCTTCACAACCTCAAAGCACTTTACAGCCAGTGAAGTACCTTTGAAGTGTTATATTGTCGGAAATGCGGGAGCCAATTTGTGCACAGCAAGCTCCCACAAACAGCAAAGTGATAATGCCCAGATGTTTTGTTTCATTGATGTTGATTGAGGGATAAATATTGGCTGGGATGCTGGGGAGAACTCCCCTACTCTGAAATAGTGCCATGGAACCTTTTACACTGAGTTGAGAGGGCAGACATGTCCTCAGTTTGACAGCTCCTCTGACAGGACAGCATTTTCTCTGCCTTGGCCTTGGGAGCGTCAGCTTTCAGACTCAGAGTCAAGAGCACTACCCAGTGAGCCACCTGCAAGTACCTGGAGTCGAAGTGCTTTGAAGTGGGAGTTGTGAAGTGGAGGTGCCTGTGTCATGATAGTACCAGAGGCTTTTGTAAGGGTAGAAAGTGCTTTATGATACTGTGAAATGTTGTAGTTTCCTGTTGCTTACCATTGTGTAGATGCAACTTTCCATTGCCACCTGTCTGCAACTATTCAGCAGATCAAAGAGTGCGTCAGACTCAAAAGATTTTAAAAAATTTTCATTGTTGTCATGTTTGAAATACATAAATAATTTGTGTCCAGAACACAAATAGAATAATGTTACCAGTTACGTGGAATCTCATTCCAATTTCAAGCAGATAAAGAGTGTGCACAGGAGATTTACCGGAATGGTCCCAGGGATGAGGGACTTCAATTATGTGGAGAGACTGGAGAAACAGGGATTGTTCTCCGTGGAGCAGAGACGGGAAGGAGGGAAATTTAATCAAAGTGTTCAAAATCATGAATGGTTTTGATAGAGTAAATAAAGAGTTTCCAGTGCCAGGAGTAACCAGAGGGAGTGCTGCACTGTCGGAGGGTCAGTACTGAGGGAGTGCTGCACTGTCAGAGGGTCAGTACTGAGGGAGTGCTGCACTGTCAGAGGGTCAGTACTGAGGGAGTGCTGCACTGTCAGAGGGTCAGTACTGAGGGAGTGCTGCACTGTCAGAGGGTCAGTACTGAGGGAGTGCTGCACTGTCGGAGGGTCAGCACTGAGGGAGTGCTGCACTGTCGGAGGGTCAGCACTGAGGGAGTGCTGCACTGTCGGAGGGTCAGCACTGAGGGAGTGCTGCACTGTTGGAGGGTCAGTACTGAGGGAGTGCTGCACTGTCGGAGGGTCAGTACTGAGGGAGTGCTGCACTGTCGGAAGGTCAGTACTGAGGGAGTGCTGCACTGTCGAAGGGTCAGCACTGAGGGAGTGCTGCACTGTCGGAGGGTCAGCACTGAGGGAGTGCTGCACTGTCGGAGGGTCAGTACTGAGGGAGTGCTGCACTGTCGGAGAGTCAGTACTGAGGGAGTGCTGCACTGTCGGAGGGTCAGTACTGAGGGAGTGCTGCACTGTCGGAGAGTCAGTACTGAGGGAGTGCTGCACTGTCGGAGAGTCAGTACTGAGGGAGTGCTGCACTGTCGGAGAGTCAATACTGAGGGAGTGCTGTACTGTCAGAGGGTCAGTACTGAGGGAGTGCTGTACTGTCGGAGGGTCAGTACTGAGGGAGTGCTGCATTGTTGGAGGGTCAGTACTGAGGGAGTGCTGCACTGTCGGAGAGTCAGTACTGAGGGAGTGCTGCATTGTTGGAGGGTCAGTACTGAGGGAGTGCTGTACTGTCAGAGGGTCAGTACTGAGGGAGTGCTGCACTGTCAGATGGTCAGTACTGAGGGAGTGCTGCACTGTCAGATGGTCAGTACTGAGGGAGTGCTGCACTGTCAGAGGGTCAGTACTGAGGGAGTGCTGCACTGTCGGTGGTTCTGTCTGTTTGATAAGACATTAACTGAGGCACTGTCTGCTCTCTCAGGTGGATGTAAAAGGTCCCACAGCAGTATTTTGAACATGAATAGGGGAGTTCTCCCCAGTGTCCTGGCCAATATTTATCCCTCAACCAACTTCACAAAAACAGATGATCTGGCTGTTAACACATTGCTGTTTGTGGAACCTTGCGGGGTGTGCTAAATGGTTGCTAATTTTAAATGGCAGGACAATATATGGGATTCTAATCGGGATCTTTGACAAAAGGCGTGTTGCAGTTTTTGTCTGGAAGGTTTTTATGAAATTAGCACAATGCCAGGCACGCATACCAGTGTTAAATTGTCACAGTAGAAGATCAATGCTGTAGCATTGGATAGCATGCTTATAGATGTCGTCACCCACAGCTTAAGGGTATGCAGGCAGAGAGGGAATGGGTGGTTGCCAGACAGTCAAGAAGGACCAGGCAGTTAGCGCAGGAAACCCCTGAGTACAACTCATTCGCCAATCAGTATTCAGCTCTGAGTACTGGTGAGAGTGATGGTTCTTCTGGGGAGTGCAGCCAGAGACACAGCACCACGATTGGCTTAGCTGCACTGGTGGGGGCAGGGCAGCAGGAGGAAGATTGGGAAAGCAACAGTGATAGGGGATTCTATATTTATGGGAACAGACATGCGTGAATCCAGGATGGTGTGTTACCTCCCTGGTGCCGGGGTCAAGGATGTCACTGAGTGGCTGCAGAGCACCCTGGTGGGGGGGCGGGGGGGAGGGTAAACAGCCAGCAGTCGTGGTCCATCACGGTACTAATGACAGAGGTAGAAAGAGGGATGAGGTCCTGCAGGCAGAGTTTAGGAAGCTAGGAAAGAAATTAGCAAGCAGGACCTCAAAGGTAGTAATCTCTGGAATGCACCCAGTATCTCACGCAAGTGAGTATAGAAATAGGAGGATAGAGCAGATGAATGTGTGGCTGGAGATATGGTGCAGGAGGGAGGGCTTTAGATTCCTGCGACATTGGGACCAGTTCTGGGTGAGATGGGACTTGCACAGGCCGGACGGGTTGCACCTGAATTGGGACCAATATCCTTGCGGAGCGATTTGCTAGTGCTATTGGGGAGGGTTTAAACTAACTTGTCAGGGGTATGGGAACCATGAGATAGTATTAGAGAGGAAAACCAAGATGCACAAAGAATTGGGAGAGACAGAAAGCACTAGAGTAGAAAAGGCATTAAGTGAGGTCAGTGTAAGAGGAAGTGTAATAAGGTCGAAATTAGGTTTACTGTGCATGTATGTGAGTGCGTGGAGTGTGGTAAATAAGGTTGGTGAGCTGCAGGCGCACGTAGCCACATGGAAATATGATGTTGTGATGATAATGGGAGACCTGGCTCAAAAAAGGGCAGGACTGGATACTAAATATTCCTGGATACAAGGGAAGGAAGGAAAGGAGGAGGGGTAGCAGTATTGATGAAGGAGAATATTACAATATTGGAGAGAAAGGATGGTGTAGAGGGGTCAAGGACAGATTCTATTTGGTTAGAGGTAAGAAACACAGAGATACCATTACACTACTGGGTGTATTCTATAGGCCACCAACTAGTGGGAAAGATATAGAGGAACAAATTTGCAAGGAAATTACAGAGAGGTGCAATAATTATAGAGTATTTACAATGGGGAACTTTAATTATCCTAATATAGACTGGGATAGTAACAGTTTAAAGGGCAGAGAGGGGCAGGAGTTTCTAGAGTGTGTTTAGGAGAATTTTCTACAGCAAAATGTTTCCAGTCCAATGAGGAAGGAGGCTTTGCTGGATCTGGTTCTGGGGAATGAGGTGAGTCATTCCGTGGTTCTATGTGGATCAAGTGTCACTAGGGGAACATTTAGGGGACAGTGATCATAGCATCATAAGGTTTAGGTTAGCTATGGAAAAGGACAAGGAGAATTCAGAGTAAAGATAATTAATGGGGGGGGGGGGGAGGTGGGCGGGCGCGGCCAACTTCAGTAGAGTGAGAACAGATCAGGCCCAGGTAAATTGGAATCAAAGATTGAAGGCAAAACTGTAACTGAACAATGGGCTGTCTTTAAAGAGGAGATAGATTGGGTACAGTCAAGGTATATTCCCACGAGGGGGCAAGGTAAAGCAAACAAATCCAGAGCTCCCTGGATGATGAAACTGAAATTGAGATGAAGCAGAGAAAGGCTGCATATGACAGATGTCATAGTACAGTTGAGAACCAGGCTGAATATGGAAGGTTCAGAGAGGAAGTGAGAAAACAAATAAGAGAAGCAAAGAGAGAGCATGAGAAGAGACTGGAAGCGAACATAAAAGGGAATCTAAAAGTCTTCTATAAGCATATGAATAAAGGGTGCTAAAAGGAGGAGTGGGGCCATTTATGGACCTAAAAGGGGGTTTACAGATGGAGGCAGAGGGCACGGCTGAGGTGCCAAATGAGTACTTTGCATCTGTCTTTACCAAGAAGAAGATGCTGCCAAAGTTATAGTGAAAGAGGAGGTAGTTGAGATACTGAATGGGCTGAAAATTGATAGAGGAGGTATTAGAAAAGCTGTCTGTACTTAAAGTTGATAAGCCAACAGGACTGGATCAGATGCATCCGAGGATACTGAGGGAAGTAAGGGTGGAAATTGCGGAGGCACTGACCATAATCTTCCAATCCTCCTCAGATACAGGAGTGGTGCCAGAGTGGAGAACTGCAAATATTACACCCTTGTTCAAAAAAGGGTATGAGGAGAAACCCAGCAACTACAGGCCAGTCAGTTTAACCTCGGTGGTGGGAAAGCTTTTGGAAATGATAATTCGGGACAAAATTTATAGTCACTTGGACAAATGTGGATTAGTTAAGGAAAGCCAGGACGGATTTTGTTGAGGGTAAATCATGACTAACTAATTTAATTGAGTTTTTTGATGAGATAACAGAGAAGTTTGTTGAGGATGATGCAGTTAATGTGGTGTACATGAACTTGCAAAAGGCATTTGTTAAAGTGCCACATAACAGACTTGTCAACAAAGTTAAAGCCCATGGAATAAAAGAGACAGTAGCAGCATGGATACGAAATTGACCAAGTGACAGGAAACAGAGAGTAGTTGTGAACGGTTGTTTCTCAGACTGGAGGAAGGTATATGGTGGGGTTCCCCAGGGGTCGGTGTTAGGACCCCTGCTTTTCTTGATATATATTAATGACCTAGACTAAGGTGTACAGGGCACAATTTCAAAATTTGTGGATGACAGAAAACTTGGAAGTATTGTGAACTGTGAGGAGGATAAAGATAGACTTCTGGAGGACAAAGGTGGAATGGGCAGACAAATGGCAGATGAAATTTAATGCAGAAAAATGTAAAGTGATTCCTTTTGATAGGAAGAACAAGGAAAGGCAATATAAAATAAAGGATACAATTCTAAAATACACCTGGGGGTGTATTTGCATAAACCATTGAAGATTGCAGGGCAGGTTGAGAAAGCAGTTAAAGCATACGGGATCCTGGGATTTATAAATAGTGGCATAGAGCACAAAATCAAGGAAGTTATGATAAACCTGTGTAAAACACTGGTTTGGCCTCAACTGGAGTATTATGTCAAGGTTGTGGCACCACACTTCCAGAAGGTTGTAAGGGCATTAGAGAGGGTGCAGAAAAGTTTCACAAGAATGGTTCCAGGGATGAGGAACTTCAGTTAAGAAGACAGATTGGAGAAGCTGGGGCTGTTTTCCTTGGAGAAGAAAAGGGTAAGAGGCGATTTGATAGAGGTTTTCAAAAGCATGAGGAGTCGGGACAGAGTCGATAGAGATAAACTGTTCCCATTGGCGGAAGGGTTGAGAGCCAGAGAACACTGATTTAAGGTGATTGGCAAAAGAAGCAACGGCAACAATGAGGAAAAATTTTTGTACGTAGAGTGTGGTCAGGATCTGGAATGCACTGCCTGAAATTGTGGTGGAGGCAGATTCAATCGAGGCTTTCAAAAGAGAACTGGATAATTATCTGGGGAGAAAAAATTTGCGGTGCTACTGGGAAAAGGTGGGGGAGTGGGACTAGGTGAGTTGCTCTTGCAGAGAGCTGGCATGAATATGCCGGGATGAATGGCCTCCTCCTCTGCTGTAACCATTCTGTGATTCATTTCAGTCCAGACTATTTCATAATTTCACCATCGTGAAATATCCAGTATGGTCCAAACAATTCCCCCAGGCAGTCATCTCATGATATTATCCCTCAGTCAGTTTAATACGCACAGACACACACACAATTAAACTTTGTTACTTGCCCAACTTTGCTGTGCACAAGCTCTCTCTCTGTAAACAATTTTCTTCTGGTTTCTCTTCCCTCAGACCCAGCATTACACACAGACTGTCTGGCCCTCATCCTGGGCTGATGCAGTTCTCATATTCATTAGTCCCTCAATTCAATGCACTGCCTGAAGAGGTGGTAGAGGCAGGAACCCTCACACCATTTAAGAAGTATTTAGATGAGCACTTGAAATGCCAGAGCATACAAGGCTACGGGCCAAATGCTGGAAAATGGGATTAGAATAGTTAGGTGCTTGATGGCCGGCACGGACACGATGGGCCGAAGGGCCTGTCCTGTGCTGTATAACTCTATGACACTATGTCTCATGGCACTGCAAACAGACTGAGGTTACACCAATATTAGTGCAAAGACCTCGCAGGACCTGGACTTGCAAACCAATACATAAATAACCAAACAAGAAAGAAAATGTGAATATGAGCAGATTATTTGATATTGGCGGTATCACAGCGGAGCACAAAGCTACCTCAGCCTCATGTCAATGAATGTGCATTGTCCAGCAGAGGTCATAGCCCAACGTCCAGCAACAGGTGTGCAAGTTGTGCCTTTTTGTTCGGACTGCCGTACTTTTCATCCTGTTTGGGGGTGGCTTGTACAGACGGGTGATAGAATAACTGTGAAAGCAGCTTCTGTAGGCCTGGATGACTCTTTGGCATTGATAAGTCAAGGAGCACAAGTTTCCCCTCTACAGGGGCCAGCTATGGCTCAGTGGGTAACACTGTCACCTCTGAGTCGGAAAGTTGTGGGTTCAATCTCACTCCGGAGACTTGTGCACGTAATCTGAGCTAACACTTCTAGTGCAGTATTGAGGGAGTGCTGCACTGTTGGAGGTGCTGTCTTTCAGATTAGATGTTAACCTGAGGGTCCGTCTGCTCTCTCAGGTGGACGGAAAAGATCTCATGGCACTATTTTGAAGAACAAGGGAGTTTCCCCAGTGTCCTGGTCAATATTTATTCTGAAATCAACATAACAGAAGCAGATTATCTGATCATTATCACAGAATTGTTAAAACACAGAAGGAGGCCATTCAGCCCATTGTGTCTCTGCTGGCTCTCCCAAAGAGCAATTTACCTAGTGCCACTCTATAAAGGTCTGCAATGGAAACCCGACCGAGCCCGAATGCCGGACCCGGAAGTGCGCCCCGACCTGATCCGAACCCGACACATGTCGTCGGGTCCCTTTGGGGTCGGGTTGGGTCGCACTTCCGGGTCCGGCATTCGGGCTCGGTCGGGTTTCCATTGCAGACCTTTAACACTCTACGGCCTTCTCCCTGTAGCCCTGCACCTTCTTTATTTTCTGACAACAATCCAAATTCCACTTGAATACTTCAATTCAGCAAGTAATTAGGAAAGCTAATAAAATGTTATAATTTATTGCGAGGGGAATTGAATACAAAAGTAATACCTGCCCATTTAGCTCCTCTCTCCTCACTATCCCAGGCCCCAAACACTCCTTCCAGGTGAATCAGCGATTTACTTGTACTTCTTTCAATGTAGTGTACTGTATTCGCTGCTCACAATGTGGTCTCCTCTACATTGGGGAGACCAAGCGCAGATAGGATGACCCTTTGTGGAACACCTCCATTCATTCCAAAAGCATGACCCCGAGCTTCCGGTTGCTTGCCATTTCAACCCCCCCCCCCCTGCTCTCATGCTCACATCTCTGTCCTGGGATTGCTGCAGTGTTCCAGTGAACATCAACGCAAGCTTGAGGAACAGCATCTCATTTACCGACTAGGCACACTATAGTCTACCCGACTGAACATCGAGTTCAATAATTTCAGAGTGTGACGGGATCCCCTTTTTATTTTTAGTTATTTTTGCTTTGTTTATTTTACTTTAGTTTGTTTAGTTTGTTTCTACTGTGCCTACCCACTGTTTTTGTTTTTTTATGTTTGTGCTGAAGCCAGGGCTGTTCATTTTACAGTCTATTCACACCCTCCCTGTACGAACGCTTTGTCTTTCACCACACCATTAACATACTGTTTGCCTTTTGCTCCATGACCTTCTGGTCAGTTATTCTCTGTGACCTTGTCCTATCAACACCTTCTCTTTTGTGATCTCTTGCCCCACCCCCGCTTTACTTCCTGAAAACCTTTTACATTTCTAATATTTGCCAGTTCTGATGAAGGATCACCTACCTGAAACGCTAACTCTGCTTCTCTCTCCATAGATGCTGCCAGACCTGCTGAGTATTTCCAGCATTTCTTGTTTTTATTTCAGATTGCCAGCATCTGCAGTATTTTGCTTTTACAAAAGTGGGGAGGTTATGCTTCAGCTATACAGGGCATTGGTGAGATCACATCTGGAGTACCGTGCACAGTAATGGTCTGCTAATTTAAGGAAGGATGTAAATGCGTTGGAAGCAGTTCAGAGAAGGTTTACTGGACTAATACCTGGAATGGGCGGGCTGTCTTACGAGGAAAGATTGGACAGGCTAGGCTTGTATCCGCTGGAATATAGAAGAGTAAGAGGCAACTTGATTGAAACATATAAGATCCTGAGGGGTCTAGACAGGGTGGATGTGGAAAGGATGTTTCCTCTTGTGGGAGAATCTAGAACTAGGGGTCACTGTTTAAAAATAAGGGGTCACCCATTTAAGACAGAGATGAAGAGAAATGTTTTCTCTCAGAGGGTCATGAATCTTTGGAATTCTCTTCCTCAAAAGTCGGTAGAAGCAGAGTCTTTGAATATTTTTAAGGCAGAGGGAGATAGATTCTCGATAAGCAAGGGGTGAAAGGTTATCAGGAGTAGGTGGGAATGTGGAGTTGAGGTTACAATCAGATCAGCCATGATCTTATTAAATGGTGGAGCAGGCTCGAGGGACCGAGTGGCCTACTCCTGCTCCTAATTCGTATGTTCATATGAACCGGCCTCCACCACACTCTCAGACAGTGCATTCCAGATCCTAAACACTCACTGAACCTGCCTCCACCACACTGTCAGACAGTGCATTCCAGATCCTAAACACTCACTGAACCTGCCTCCACCACACTCTCAGACAGTGCATTCCAGATCCTAAACACTCACTGAACCTGCCTCCACCACACTCTCAGACAGTGCATTCCTGATCCTAAACACTCACTGAACCTGCCTCCACCACACTCTCAGACAGTGCATTCCAGATCCTAAACACTCATTGAACCTGCCTCCACCACACTCTCAGACAGTGCATTCCAGATCCTAAACACTCACTGAAACTGCCTCCACCACACTCTCAGACAGTGCATTCCAGATCCGAAACACTCACTGAACCTGCCTCCACCACACTCTCAGACAGTGCATTCCAGATCCTAAACACTCACTGAACCTGCCTCCACCACACTCTCAGACAGTGCATTCCAGATCCTAAACACTCACTGAACCTGCCTCCACCACACTCTCAGACAGTGCATTCCAGATCCTAAACACTCACTGAACCTGCCTCCACCACACTCTCAGACAGTGCATTCCAGATCCTAAACACTCACTGAACCTGCCTCCACCACACTCTCAGACAGTGCATTCCAGATCCTAAACACTCACTGAACCTTCCTCCACCACACTGTCAGACAGTGCATTCCAGATCCTAAACACTCAGTGAACCTGCCTCCACCACACTCTCAGACAGTGCATTGCAGATCCTAAACACTCACTGAATCTGCCTCCACCACACTCTCAGACAGTGCATTCCAGATCCTAAACACTCACTGAACCTGCCTCCACCACACTCTCAGACAGTGCATTCCAGATCCGAATCACTGACTGAACCTGCCTCCACCACACTGTCAGACAGTGCATTCCAGATCCTAAACACTCACTGAACCTGCCTCCACCACACTCTCAGACAGTGCATTCCAGATCCTAAACACTCACTGAACCTGCCTCCACCACACTCTCAGACAGTGCATTCCAGATCCTAAACACTCACTGAACCTGCCTCCACCACACTCTCAGACAGTGCATTCCAGATCCTAAACACTCACTGAACCTGCCTCCACCACACTCTCAGACAGTGCATTCCAGATCCTAAACACTCACTGAACCTGCCTCCACCACACTCTCAGACAGTGTATTCCAGATCCAAAACACACACTGAACCTGCCTCCACCACACTCTCAGGCAGTGCATTCCAGATCCTAAACACTCACTGAACCTGCCTCCACCACACTCTCAGACAGTGCATTCCAGATCCTAAACACTCACCGAACCTGCCTCCACCACACTCTCAGACAGTGCATTCCAGATCCTAAACACTCACTGAACCTGCCTCCACCGCACTCTCAGACAGTGCATTCCAGATCCTAAACACTCACTGAACCTGCCTCCACCACACTCTCAGACAGTGCATTCCAGATCCTAAACACTCACTGAACCTGCCTCCACCACACTCTCAGACAGTGCATTCCAGATCCTAAACACTCACTGAACCTGCCTCCACCACACTCTCAGACAGTGCATTCCAGATCCTAAACACTCACTGAACCTGCCTCCACCACACTGTCAGACAGTGCATTCCAGATCCTAAACACTCACTGAACCTGCCTCCACCACACTGTCAGACAGTGCATTCCAGATCCTAAACACTCACTGAACCTGCCTCCACCACACTCTCAGACAGTGCATTCCAGATCCTAAACACTCACTGAACCTGCCTCCACCACACTCTCAGAGAGTGCATTCCAGATCCTAAACACTCACTGAACCTGCCTCCACCACACTCTCAGACAGTGCATTCCAGATCCTAAACACTCACTGAACCTGCCTCCACCACACTCTCAGACAGTGCATTCCAGATCCTAAACACTCACTGAACCTGCCTCCACCACACTCTCAGACAGTGTATTCCAGATCCAAAACACACACTGAACCTGCCTCCACCACACTGTCAGACAGTGCATTCCAGATCCTAAACACTCACTGAACCTGCCTCCACCACACTCAGACAGTACATTCCAGATCCTAAACACTCACTGAACCTGCCTCCACCACACTCTCAGACAGTGCATTCCAGATCCTAAACACTCACTGAACCTGCCTCCACCACACTCAGACAGTACATTCCAGATCCTCAACACTCACTGAACCTGCCTCCACCACACTCTCAGACAGTGCATGCCAGATCCTAAACACTCACTGAACCTGCCTCCACCACACTGTCAGACAGTGCATTCCAGATCCTAAACACTCACTGAACCTGCCTCCACCACACTCTCAGACAGTGCATTCCAGATCCTAATCACTGACTGAACCTGCCTCCACCACACTCTCAGACAGTGCATTCCAGATCCTAAACACTCACTGAGCCTGCCTCCACCACACTGTCAGACAGTGCATTCCAGATCCTAATCACTGACTGAACCTGCCTCCACCACACTCTCAGACAGTGCATTCCAGATCCTAAACACACACTGAACCTGCCTCCACCACACTCTCAGACAGTGCATTGCAGATCCTAACCAATCACTGCATGAAAATGTTTTTCCCCATGTCACCGTTGCTTCTTTTGCCAATCATCTTAAATCTGTTCCCTCTTGTTCTCGATCCCTCCACCAATCGGAATGGTTTCTCTCTATCTGCTCTGTCCAGACCCCTCATGATTCTGAACACCTCTATCAAATCTCTTAATCTTCTCTTCTTCAGACAGTCCCAACTTCTCCAATCTATCCACGTAACTGAGGTTTGTCATCCCTGGAACCATTCTTATGAACCTTTTTTGCACTTTCTCCAATACCTTCACATCTTTCCTAAAGTCTGACGCCCCGAACTGCACGCAGTACTCCAGGTGAGGCCGAACCAGTGCTCTATCCCATTGCTGTTTGTGGGCTGTAATGTTCTAATTCTAATTCAGTGTTTCTGTTCCTGGTTTCCCTGTTCCGGGTTACCTTGTTCCCAGTTTTTCTGATCCCAGTTTCCCTGATAAGGTTTTTCTGATCCCGGTGTTTCTGTTCCCAGTTTAGTTGTTCCTGGGTTTTCTGATCCCGGTTTCACTGTTCCTGGTTGCCCCGATCCTGGTGTTTCTGATCTCTGTTTCCCGATCCCGGTGTTTCTGATACCCGTTTCCCTGATCGGTGTTTCCCGATCCCGGTGTTTCCCGATCCCGGTGTTTCCCGATCCCGGTGTTTCCCGATCCCGGTGTTTCCCGATCCCACTGTTTCTGATCCCACTGTTTCCCTGATCCCGGTTTCCCTGATCCCGGTTTCCCTGATCCCGGTTTCCCTGATCCCGGTTTCCCTGATCCCGGTTTCCCTGATCCCGGTTTCCCTGATCCCGGTGCTTCTGATCCCGGTGCTTCTGATCCTGGTGCTTCTGATCCCGGTGCTTCTGATCCCGGGTTCCTGATATCGGTTTTCCTGATCCCGGTGGTTCTGATCCCAGTTTCCCTGATCCTAGTATTTCTGATCCCAGTTGCCCTGATCCCGGTGTTTCTGATTCTGGTTTCCCTGATCCCGGTTTCCCTGATCCCGGTTTCCCTGATCCCGGTGTTTCCCGATCCCGGTGTTTCTCGATCCCGGTGTTTTCTGATCCCGGTGTTTTCTGATCCCGGTGTTTCTCGATCCCGGTGTTTCTGATCCCGGTTTTCCCGATCCCGGTGTTTCTGATCCCGGTTTCCCCGATCCCGGTGTTTCTCGATCCCGGCGTTTCCCCGATCCCGGTGTTTCTCGATCCCGGCGTTTCCCTGATCCCGGTGTTTCTGATCCCGGTGTTTCTGATCCCGGTGTTTCTGATCCCGGTGTTTCTGATCCTGGTTTTCCCGATCCCGGCGTTTCCCGATCCCGGCGTTTCCCGATCCCGGCGTTTCCCGATCCCGGTGTTTCTGATCCCGGTGTTTCTGATCCCGGTTTCCCCATCCCGGTGTTTCCCGATCCCGGCGTTTCCCGATCCCGGTGTTTCTGATCCCGGTGTTTCTGATCCCGGTGTTTCTCGATCCCGGTGTTTCCCGATCCCGGCGTTTCCCTGATCCCGGTGTTTCTGATCCCGGTGTTTCTGATCCCGGTTTCCCCATCCCGGTGTTTCTCGATCCCGGCGTTTCCCGATCCCGGCGTTTCTCTGATCCCGGTGTTTCTGATCCCGGTGTTTCTCGATCCCGGCGTTTCCCGATCCCGGCGTTTCTCTGATCCCGGTGTTTCTGATCCCGGTGTTTCTGATCCCGGTGTTTCTGATCCCGGTTTTCCCGATCCCGGCGTTTCCCGATCCCGGCGTTTCTCTGATCCCGGTGTTTCTGATCCCGGTGTTTCTGATCCCGGTGTTTCTGATCCCGGTTTTCCCGATCCCGGTGTTTCTGATCCCGGTGTTTCTGATCCCGGTGTTTCTGATCCCGGTTTTCCCGATCCCGGTGTTTCTGATCCCGGTGTTTCTGATCCCGTCTCTCTTTCTGCCGCAGGTTTGTCCGGAGCCGAAAACCGAGAGTGAAACCTGCGGAAATATCCGGGAATTCCTGCGCGGCTGCTCAGCGCTTCACATCGAGGTGAGTGAGCAGGGGGGCCCGGGGGGGCAGACACCCGAGAGCCGGGGCCCGGGGGGGGGGGGCAGACACCCGAGAGCCGGGGCCCGGGGCCCGGGGGGGCAGACACCCGAGAGCCGGGGCCCGGGGGAAGGTAAAGACTCTCCAGCTCAGAAAACACCGGCATCTCCACCGGCCCCAGGCCTCGCAAACCAGCCCTGGTCCGAATATTCCAGCCCTGGTGACAATATTCCAGCCCTGGTCCGATTATTCCAGCCCTGGTGACAATATTCCAGCCCTGGTCAGATTATTCCAGCCCTGGTCCGAATATTCCAGCCCTGGTCCGAATATTCCAGCCCTGGTCCGAATATTCCAGCCCTGGTCCGATAATTCCAGCCCTGGTCCGAATATTCCAGCCCTGGTCCGAATATTCCAGCCCTGGTCCGAATATTCCAGCCCTGGTCCGATAATTCCAGCCCTGGTCCGATAATTCCAGCCCTGGTCCGATAATTCCAGCCCTGGTCCGAATATTCCAGCCCTGGTGACAATATTCCAGCCCTGGTGACAATATTCCAGCCCTGGTCAGAATATTCCAGCCCTGGTCAGAATATTCCAGCCCTGGTCAGAATATTCCAGCCCTGGTGACAATATTCCAGCCCTGGTGACAATATTCCAGCCCTGGTCCGAATATTCCAGCCCTGGTCCGATAATTCCAGCCCTGGTCCGATAATTCCAGCCCTGGTCCGATAATTCCAGCCCTGGTGACAATATTCCAGCCCTGGTCAGTATATTCCAGCCCTGGTCAGAATATTCCAGCCCTGGTCAGAATATTCCAGCCCTGGTGACAATATTCCAGCCCTGGAGACAATATTCCAGCCCTGGTCAGAATATTCCAGCCCTGGTCAGAATATTCCAGCCCTGGTCAGAATATTCCAGCCCTGGTCAGATTATTCCAGCCCTGGTGACAATATTCCAGCCCTGGTCAGAATATTCCAGCCCTGGTCAGAATATTCCAGCCCTGGTCAGATTATTCCAGCCCTGGTGACAATATTCCAGCCCTGGTCCGATTATTCCAGCCCTGGTCCGATTATTCCAGCCCTGGTCCGATTATTCCAGCCCTGGTGACAATATTCCGGCCCTGGTGACAATATTCCGGCCCTGGTGACAATATTCCGGCCCTGGTCCGAATATTCCAGCCCTGGTCCGAATATTCCAGCCCTGGTCCGAATATTCCAGCCCTGGTCCGATAATTCCAGCCCTGGTCCGATAATTCCAGCCCTGGTCCGAATATTCCAGCCCTGGTCCGAATATTCCAGCCCTGGTCCGAATATTCCAGCCCTGGTCCGAATATTCCAGCCCTGGTCCGAATATTCCAGCCCTGGTCCGATAATTCCAGCCCTGGTCCGATAATTCCAGCCCTGGTCCGAATATTCCAGCCCTGGTGACAATATTCCAGCCCTGGTGACAATATTCCAGCCCTGGTGACAATATTCCAGCCCTGGTGACAATATTCCAGCCCTGGTCAGAATATTCCAGCCCTGGTGACAATATTCCAGCCCTGGTGACAATATTCCAGCCCTGGTGACAATATTCCAGCCCTGGTGACAATATTCCAGCCCTGGTCCGAATATTCCAGCCCTGGTCCGAATATTCCAGCCCTGGTCCGAATATTCCAGCCCTGGTCCGATAATTCCAGCCCTGGTCCGATAATTCCAGCCCTGGTCCGATAATTCCAGCCCTGGTCCGATAATTCCAGCCCTGGTCCGATAATTCCAGCCCTGGTGACAATATTCCAGCCCTGGTCAGAATATTCCAGCCCTGGTCAGAATATTCCAGCCCTGGTCAGAATATTCCAGCCCTGGTGACAATATTCCAGCCCTGGAGACAATATTCCAGCCCTGGAGACAATATTCCAACCCTGGTCAGAATATTCCAGCCCTGGTCAGAATATTCCAGCCCTGGTCAGATTATTCCAGCCCTGGTGACAATATTCCAGCCCTGGTCAGAATATTCCAGCCCTGGTCAGAATATTCCAGCCCTGGTCAGAATATTCCAGCCCTGGTCAGATTATTCCAGCCCTGGTGACAATATTCCAGCCCTGGTCCGATTATTCCAGCCCTGGTCCGATTATTCCAGCCCTGGTCCGATTATTCCAGCCCTGGTGACAATATTCCGGCCCTGGTGACAATATTCCGGCCCTGGTGACAATATTCCGGCCCTGGTGACAATATTCCGGCCCTGGTCCGATTATTCCGGCCCTGGTCCGATTATTCCGGCCCTGGTCAGATTATTCCGGCCCTGGTCAGATTATTCCGGCCCTGGTCAGATTATTCCAGCCCTGGTCAGATTATTCCAGCCCTGGTCAGAATATTCCAGCCCTGGTCCGATTATTCTAGCCCTGGCGACAATATTCCAGCCCTGGCGACAATATTCCAGCCCTGGTCTGATTATTCCGGCCCTGGTGACAATATTCCGGCCCTGGTGACAATATTCCGGCCCTGGTGACAATATTCCGGCCCTGGTGACAATATTCCGGCCCTGGTGACAATATTCCGGCCCTGGTGACAATATTCCGGCCCTGGTCCGATTATTCCGGCCCTGGTCCGATTATTCCGGCCCTGGTCCGATTATTCCAGCCCTGGTCCGATTATTCCAGCCCTGGTCCGATTATTCCAGCCCTGGTGACAATATTCCAGCCCTGGTCAGAATATTCCAGCCCTGGTCAGAATATTCCAGCCCTGGTCAGATTATTCCAGCCCTGGTCCGATTATTCCAGCCCTGGCGACAATATTCCAGCCCTGGTCTGATTATTCCAGCCCTGGTGACAATATTCCGGCCCTGGTGACAATATTCCGGCCCTGGTGACAATATTCCGGCCCTGGTCCGATTATTCCGGCCCTGGTCCGATTATTCCGGCCCTGGTCCGATTATTCCGGCCCTGGTCAGATTATTCCAGCCCTGGTCAGATTATTCCAGCCCTGGTGACAATATTCCAGCCCTGGTCCGATTATTCCAGCCCTGGTCAGATTATTCCAGCCCTGGTCCGATTATTCCAGCCCTGGTCCGATTATTCCAGCCCTGGTGACAATATTCCAGCCCTGGTGACAATATTCCAGCCCTGGTCCGATTATTCCAGCCCTGGTCCGATTATTCCAGCCCTGGTCCGATTATTCCAGCCCTGGTGACAATATTCCAGCCCTGGTCCGATTATTCCAGCCCTGATGACAATATTCCAGCCCTGGGCCGATTATTCCAGCCCTGGGCCGATTATTCCAGCCCTGGTGACAATATTCCAGCCCTGGGCCGATTATTCCAGCCCTGGGCCGATTATTCCAGCCCTGGTGACAATATTCCAGCCCTGGGCCGATTATTCCAGCCCTGGGCCGATTATTCCAGCTCTGGTGACAATATTCCAGCGCTGGTTTGATTATTCCAGCCCTGGTTTGATTATTCCAGCCCTGGTTTGATTATTCCAGCCCTGGTGACATTATTCCAGCCCTGGTCGGCTTTGCCAGCGATGCCCACATCCCATGAAAGGATAAAAGAAAAGGTGGAGTATAATGTGGGGAAGTGTGAGGTTATTCACTTTGGCAGGAAGGATAGAAAAGCAGAATTTTTTTAAATGGTGAGAAACTATTAACTGTTGGTGTCCTTGTGCACGAAACACAAAGTTAACTTGTAGGTACAGCAAGCAATTAGGAAGGCAATGGTATGTTGGGTTTTATTGCAAATCGGGTTAGAGTACAAGAGTAAGGAAGTAAGGTGGATGATATGTGTGTGGATTTTAAGAAATCGTTTGATAAAGTACCACATAAAAGACTTGTAAACAAAATTGAGGCTTATGGAATAGGAGGGTCAGTGTCAGTTTGAATATAAAAATTGTCTTAAGGACAGAAAATAGCAAGTCATGGTAAATGGTTGTTTTTCAGACTGGGGGATGGTGGACAGTGGAGTTCCCCAAGGGTCAGTGCTAGACCCACTGCTTTTTTGAAATGTATAAATGACTTGGATCTTGGAATACAGAGTAAAATTTCAAAATTTGCCGATGATACCAAATTTGGAGGGGTGGCAGTGAGGATGATACCAATCAACTTCAACAGGACATAGGTAGGTTAGCAGAATGGGCAGACAAGTGGCGGATGGAATTTAATACTGACAAGTGTGAGGTGATACATTTTGGTAGAAGGGATCTGGAGAGGCAATATAGACTTAATGGCACAGTTCTAAAGAGTGTGAAGGAACAGAGGGACCTGGGAGTGCAAGTGCATCGATCTTTGAAAGTGGCAGGACATATTGAGAGAGTAGTTAGCAAAGCATAGGGGATCTTGGGCTTCATACATAAAGGCATTGAGTAAAAAAGCAGGGAAGTTATGCTGAACCTTTATAAAGCCTTGGTTAGGCCCCAACTACAATATTGCACTCAGTTCTGGTCACCACACTTTAGGAAACTTGAGAGGGTGCAGTGGAGAATTACCAGGTTCCAGAGATGCGTAATTTTAGCTACAAGGTTAGGTTGGAAAAGCTGGTGTGGTTCTCCTTGGAGTAAAGGAGATTGAGGGGAGATTTGATAGAGGTGTACAAGATTATGACAGGTTTAGGTAATGTAGACAAAAGCTGTTCCCATTAGTTGATGGTACAAGGACTAGGGGAGACAGACTTAAGACTTTGGGCAAGAGATACAGGGGGGATGTGAGGAAAAACTTTTTTTTTGTGCAGTGAGTGGTAATGACCTGGAACACTCTGCCTACGAGGGAGCTGGAAGCAGAGATGATGAATGATTTCAAAAGGAAATTGGATGGGCACTTGAAGGAAATAAACTTGCAGGGCTAGGGGATAGAGCAGTGGAATGGGATTGACTGGATTGCTCTATGGAGAGCCAGCATCGGCTAGATGGGCTGAATGGCTTCCTCTGTGTTGTTATGATTCTATTACCCTTGCTCCAATTGTACACATCGTTGTTGAGACCTCAACCTGTGAGTTACTTCATGTAGTTTTGGTCTCCGTACCTATGGAAGGATATACTTTTCTTAGATGGAGAGTAATGAATGTTCACTACATTGATTCCTGGGACGAGATGGTTGTCCCAGGAGGCGATATTGAGTAGAATAGGCCTATATATTCTGCAGTTTAGAAGAAAGAGAGAGAATCTCATCGAAACAGATAAGATTCTGAAGGGGCTTGATGCGGTAGATACTGAGAGGTTGTTTCCGCTGGTGGGGAATCTAGAACACGGGTACAGTCTCAGGATAAGGGGTCAGCCATTTTGGACTGAGATGAGGCAAAATATCTTCACTGAGGGTTGTGAATCTTTGGAATTCTCTACTCCAGAGAGCTGTGAATGCTCAGTCATTGAGTGTATTCAAGATCAAGACTAATAGATTTTTGGATGAGTCATAGAGCATAGAAACAGGCCCTTCGGCCTACCCGCGTCCATGCCGACCATAATGCCTATCTATACTAATCCCACCTGCCTGCATTAATTCCATATCCCTCTATGCCTTGCTCATTCAAGTACCTGTCCAGATGCCTCTTAAATGTCGCAACTGTTCCTGCCTCCACCACCTCCTCAGGCAGCTCATTCCAGACACCCACTATTCTTTGTGTGAAAAATTTACCCCTTTGATCCCCTTTAAACCTCCTCCCTCTCACCTTAAATCTATGCCCTCTAGTTTTAGTCACCCCTACCATGGGAAACAGACTCTGGCTATCTACCCTATCTATGCCTCTCATAATTTTATATACCTCTATCATGTCCCCTCTCAGCCTCCTTCGCTCCAGGGAAAACAGACCCAGCCTATCCAATCTCTCTTTATAACTCAAGCCCTCCAAACCAGGCAACATCCTTGTGAATCTTTTCTGCACCCTCTCTAGTTTAATCTCATTTTTCCTGCAGTGCGGCCACCAGAACTGCACACAGTACTCCAAATGCGGCCTAACCAGCGTTATGTACAACTATAACATGACGTCCCAACTCTTGTACCCAATGCCTCAGCCTATGAAGGCAAGCATGCCATATGCTTTCTTCACCATACACTGTCTACCTGTGTTGCCACTTTCAGGGAACTATGTACTTGCATCCCAAGGTCTCTTTGCTCAACAACACTCCCCTGGGCCCTGCCATTCACCGTATATGTCCTGCCCTGGTTTAACATCCCAAAATGCATCACTTTGCACTTGTCTGCATTAAATTCCATTTGCCAATCCCTTGCCCACTTTCCCAGTTGACTATACCACCAATTTTGGTGTCATCTGCAAACTTACTAATCATGCCCCCTACATTCACATCCAAGTCATTAAAATATATGACAAACAACAGAGGGCCCAGCATCAATCCCTGTGGCACACCACTGGTCACCGGCCTCCAATCTGAAAAACAACCCTCCACTACCACCCTCTGCCTCCTATCACCAAGCCAATTTTGTATCCAATTGGCTAGCTCACCCTGGATCCCTTGTGGTCCAACCTTCCAGACCAGCCTACCAGCGGGACCTTGTCAAAGGCCTTGCTAAAGTCCGTGTAGAAAACGTCCACCGCCCTGCCCTCGTAAATCCTCTTGGTCAGCTCCTCAAAAAACTCAATCAAATTCGTGAGACTTGATTTCCCACGCACAAAGCCATGCTGACTATCCCTAACTTTGCCTTTCCAAATGCATATAAATCCTGTCTCTCTCAATCCCTTCCAATAACTTTCTCACAGGCTCACCGGCTTGTAGTTTCCTGTCTTATCCCTGCTGCCCTTCTTAAATAAAGGCAGAACATTAGCTATCCTCCAGTCTTCCAGTACCTCACCCATGGCTAAGATGATACAAAAATCTCTGCCAGGGCCCCAGCAATCTCCTCCCTTGCTTCCCATAGGATACACCTGGTCAGGCCCTGGGGATTTATCCACCTTAATGTACTTCAAAACCTCCAACACCTCCTCCTTTGTAATGTTGATATGCTCCAGGATATCGCTGTTCCCTCCCTTGAACTCACTAGCTTCCATGACCACCTCCACGGTAAATACAGACGAGAAGTATTTATTTAAGACCTCGCCCATTTCCCGTGGTTCCACACATAGATTACCACACTGATCCTTAAGGGGACCTACTCTCTCCCTCGCTACCCTTTTACTCTTAATATACCTATAGAATCTTTTAGGATTCTCCTTTATCTTATCTGCCAGGGAAATCTCATGGCCCCTTTTCCCCCTCCTAATTTCCTTCTTAAGTGCACTCCTACATCCCCTATACTCCTCGAGGGACTCGCTTGATTCCAGCTGCCTATACCTGATGTATGCCTCCTTTGTCCTGACCAGACCCTCAATATCCCTCGTCAACCAAGGTTCCCTAAACTTGCCAGTCTTGCCCTTCCATCTAACAGGAACATGCCTCTCCCATTCAACTTTTGAGAGTTCCTGTCTGATGCCATCGAAATTAGCCTTCTCCCAATTTAGGACTTCAACTTGAGGACCAGTTCTATCCTTTTCCATAACTATCTTGAAGCTAATAGTTATGGTCACTGGTCCCAAAGTACTTCCCCACTGACACATCAGCCACCTGCCCAGCCTCATTTCCTAAGAGGAGGTCGAGTGTAGCCCCTTCTCTAGTAGGGCCATCCACATACTGCTTCAGAAAACTATCCTGGACACACTTAACAAATTCTTCCCCATCTGATCCCTTAGCACTTAGGCAGTCCCAGTCAATATTAGGGAAGTTAAAATCACCTACTATTACAACCCTATAATTCCTACACCTATCTGTGATTTCCCTACATATATGCTCTTCCAATTCCCTCTGACTATTGGGGGGTCTCTAGTAAAATCCCATCAAAGTGATCACCCCTTTCTTATTTCTAAGTTCTACCCATATGGCCTCGCTGGACGTTCCCCCCGGGATATCCTCTCTGAGTACTGCCGTGATGTCCTTCCTAATCAATCGTGCAACTCCCCCAATTGTGCATTTCTAAGGGAATCAAGAGATCGGGTGGGAAGATGGTGTAATTGAGTTTGAGGATCATCCATGATCTTATAAAATGGTGGAGCAGGTTTGAGGGGCTCAGTAGCCTCCTCCTGCTCCTATTCTTGTGTTCTTACGTTCTGGTGGCATCATTGTTTCTGATAACTGTAATTTGTAGTACACACACTGGGCTGGATATTGTGTGGCCCTATGAGGTGGGGTCAGAAGCGCGAGGTGGTGGGGGGGGGGGCACTGAGTAATGCGAGGGTGCAACCACGTGGAGGGCCTGTTGCCCAGCAGTCATCCCGGGAGGGATAGGCAGATGATGGCCTTCCCACCCAGAGGCCAATTGATGCCCGCATGTGGCCTATTAATGGCCAATTCAGGGCCTCTTCCCACTGCCACTGGATCTTACAAGTGGCGGGGGGATGGGCCTCCGATGCACGGGGAGGACACCCTGGAACACTAGGTACCCTCCCTGCAGTCTTGGGGGTTGCAGTGGTCCCTCCTCCGTGCGCCATTTGGGGCCTATGGAGGACCCCAACCAGGAACCAATTCACCCCCTGGGGACACCCACTGCCCCTGAACTGCAAGACTGTATTCCAGGTGGGTCTGACCAATTGCCCTGTGTAATTTCTCTCTACACAATGGGACGAGTCCTGACCTCCTGGCAGCTCTTGCGCATTGCCTTCACACGTGGTTGATGGGGTGCAATGAACTTTTCACCAGTAGGCCCACATTTTTCTTCTGTGCTCTGCCCCATTGCCTGCAGCTGCTCATCATGTATCACTTCTGCCTCTCCCCATTCCTCAGTGTCATCACCTCTTCTTGTACAGCATTGCAACAGCGTTAGATAGTTCTCTGCATAATTGAGATTGCAGTCATTGCCACTCAGATCGTGGTGGCTGGTTAAGTCTCCTTTCCCAAAGCTGAGTGGAACACTCTTGTGATTGTTATTTGCTCAGTGGAAATGACACAAGTCTGTTCATGCTGCAGTCTTTGGATCAATGATGAACAATCACTGAGACCATGGCTTAGGTTATGCTTTATGAATCATATTGAATGAAAGTAAAAAGTGAAACAGCTGCAACAAGTTGGAACAGGAGGTTTTAGTAACTTAAAACTCTCAATTCCCAGTTTCACAAGAGCGAAAGGTGCAATAACCTGCTAAAAATGTAATCTCAATTTCCCCAATTCCCCTGCAGCCTCCACGTGTTTACTTAGAGAACTGCTAAACCCCCCAAGAGCTGCACAACATATTCCTGTTTGGAGCATGGAGTAGGGTTGCCACCTGGAGTAGGCTCCCACCATTGGTCCATCCTCCAATTGCACTGCCTACCTTGGCCAATTGGAAAAAGGAACACACTCTTTGTTACCCAATTGGATGATGCCAGACTGTTGGAGAAATGGCCCCCATCTCCAATATTTTTTATAACAAATAAATGAAAGTGTTCAAAGAACATGGGAAAAGCAACACAATTCTGTTTAAGGTCTCTCTGATTTTACTCTTGGGTTTTTCACAGCATTGTCCAGGAGATTAATGTTCACTTCCTGCAGACTCGAGGATAATCTCAGAGAGTTAACAATCCTGCCCAGGGAACTGTGCAAACAGCAGTCACAGGATGCTGTGATACCTGGCGACCATGTGTCCATTAGCATCCTGCAGGGCTATGATATCGTAGTGGTTATGTTACTGGACTAGTAATCCTGAGGCCTGGACTAATGATCCAGAGACATGAATTCAAATCTCACTACAGCAGCTGGGGAATTTAAATTCAATTAATTAAACAAATCTGGAATAATAATGGTGACCATGAACTTCGCCAGGTAAGTCTGGTGACTCCAGACCCACAGCAATGGTTATGAATCTTAACTGCCCTCAAATGGCCGAGCAAATAGCTCTCAGTTATATTCAAGAAGGCAGTTCACCACCACCTTCTTGAGCAATTAGAGATGGGCAACAAATGCTGCCTTACTGGTGATGCCTACATCCTTTAAATAATAAAAAGTATCTATAAATGCCCACCTAAACCGTGGAAATCATTCATGGTTTCACCTGCAGAATGGAACCACAATCCTGATTGAGAGGAAGACCGGATTAGATTGTGAGCAGTGATTATTTAAATTGAGCATGTTCTTAGTGGAAAGGAGAAGGTTAAGAGGCAATGTGATTGCTGTTTTTAGGATATTGATGTCAACCACAACCAGCTGTTTCATCTTGTCCTCTGGTTCTATTGTTCTGGACACAACCTGCACTTGAAGGGGAGGAAATTCCAAACTAATCTGTGGAAACAATATTTCAATGAATGAGTGGTCAGTCTGTGCGACAGGTTTACTAGGGAGATGATGGAAGCTGTTATTAATGATTCATTCAGGTACAAATTAGAGAGATTTCTCTCAGAAAATAACATTCTGGGATGCAGTATCTGAGAAATCTGAGACATAACCTGTGATGAGTGGAGCTCGGGAGGAACAGGTGACTTTGGACCCATCATTCCCAAAGCTCTCCACCACTGGGAATTTTCCTCACCTCCTGTCTGGCTCTTTGTAGAAAGATAGGAACAGGAGGAACCTAATCAGCAGTCAAACCTATTCAATGGCTGATTTGTATATTAACTCCATTTAATCATGTTTGCGCCATATCCCTTAATATCCTTAAACACAAAAACTATCGATCTCAATCTTCAAAATTTCAATTATCCCACAGCCTTTTGGGGGAAAAAGTTCCAAATCTCCGTAACTTCCTTTGCGTGAAAAATTGCTTCTGTATTTCATTCCTAAATGGCCTAACTCTAATTTTGAAATGATGACCCTTTGTTCTGGATTACTTCACCAGAAAGAAAAACAGACAGACAGACTTGTGCCTTTCATGAGCACAGGACATCTCAAAGCACTTTACACTTCAGAAGTACTTCAATAGTTGTAGTCACTGTTGTAATGTAGGAAATGCTGCAGCCAATTTGTGCAAATGCAAGCTCCCACAAACAGCATTGTGATAATGACCAAATAATCTGTTTTTAGATGCTGGTTAAATGATATATATTGGCTAGGACACTGGAGAGAACTTACCCATTCATCTTTGAAATAGTGGCAGTGCAATCTTTTAAATTCAACTGAGAGGGCAGATGGGGCCTCGGTTTAAAGCCTCGTCCAAAAAGTAGCACCTCCGACAGTGCAGCACTCCCTCAATACTGCACTGGGGTATCAGCCTGGGTTTTGTCCTCAAGTCCCTGGAACCCACAGTCTTCTGACTCAGAGTCAAGAATGATAGCCACTGAGCAATGCTGCCACCAAAAGAAACAGGATAGATAAAGAGAAACTATCAAATCCCTTTATCATTTTAAACACCTTGATTAGATTCACCGCTCAATCCCCTACGTTCAGGGAAATACTAGCCAGGTTTATGCAACCTGTCCTCATAATTTAACCCTTTAAGACCTGTTATCATTCTGGTAAATCATATGCAGCAACCCCTCCAAGGCCAATTTAAGAAAAGTCATTCATGGGATGTGGGCATCGCTGGCTAGACCAGCATGGCGGCACAGTGGCGCAGTGGTTAGCACCGCAGCCTCACAGCTCCAACGACCCGGGTTCGATTCTGGGTACTGCCTGTGTGGAGTTTGCAAGTTCCCCCTGTGATCGCGTGGGTTTTCGTCGGGTGCTCCGGTTTCCTCCCACAGCCAAAGACTTGCAGATTGCTAGGTAAATTGGTAATTATAAATTGCCCCTAGTGTAGGTAGGTGGTAGGGGAATATAGGGTCAGGTGGGGATGTGGTAGGGATATGGGATTAGTGTAGGATTAGTATAAATGGGTGATTGATGGTCGGCACAGACTCGGTGGGCCGAAGGGCCTGTTTCAGTGCTGTATCTCCAAATAAAATAAAAATAAATATATTGCCCATCTCTAATTTCCCTTGAGAAGGTGGTGGTGAGCTGCCTTCTTGCACCACTGCAGTCCATGTGGGGTAGGTACACCCACAGTGCTGTTAGGAAGGGAGTTCCAGGATTTTGACTCAGCAACAGTGAAGTACAACAGTACATTTAATCTCATATTCCCTGCCACATCCCCACCTTCCCTCAATTTTCCTACCACCTACCTACTCTAGGGGCAATTTACAATGGCCAATTTACCTATCACCCTGCAAGTCTTTGGCTGTGGGAGGAAACCGGAGTACCCGGCGGAAACCCACGCGATCACGGAGAACTTGCAAACTCTGCACAGGCAGTACCCAGAACTGAACCCGGGTTGCTGGAGCTGTGAGGCTGCGGTGCTAACCACTGCGCCACTGTGTCCTGGATGGTGTCGAGCTTCTTGAGTGTTGTTGGAGCTGCACCCATCCAGGCAAGTGGAGAGTATTCCATCACACTCCTGGCTTGTGCCTTGTAGATGGTGGACAGGCTTTGGGGAGTCAGGAGGTGAGTTACCCGCCGCAGGATTCCTAGCCTCTGACCTGCTGTTGTATTTATATGTATATAGCCACAGTATTTATATGGCTGCTGCAGTTCAGTTTCTGGTCAATGGTAACCCCTAAGATGTTGATGGGGGATTCAGCGATAGTAATGCCATTGAACGTCAATATTAGTTGAGACTAATTGATTGCTATGATTAGTCAACAGCTCCAGTATCGTATCATGTTACCACCAGGATGGTAGGAGGTGAACTAGATAGACCTTGGTCTTTTCTCATCTATCAATTCCCATGTTCCTGAGATTGATAGATTTTTGTTGGTTAAAAGTGTTAAGGGATATCAAACAAAGGATCTAATTGAATGGCCTTCTCCTGTTTCTGTGTAACAAATTTCAGGAAATTGTCGTTATCCGATGATTGCACACCCTGGGATCCCCCTTTTGATTGTTTAGAGAAGACAATTAGACTATTGCACAGTTTGTTCCTGCTGCAAGGGTTACTTCTGCTTCCTGAATGTGTTGTCACCACCGCTTGCAGCTTCTGTGTTGTCAGTATTCAGCAATAAAAAAGAAAGACTTGTATTTCTATAGTGCTTTCACAAATTCAGCCAATGAACTAGTTTTGAAGTGCTGTCACTGTTGTAATGTAGGAAACATGGCAGTCAAATTGTGTACAGCGAGATTCCACAAACGTCAATGTGATAATCAGATAATCTTTTTATAGCGAGGAATATAAATAACCTTTGTTTAAAATCCCCTCTGACAGTGCAGCATTCACTCAGTCCTGACCCTCTGACAACGCAGCGTTGCCTCGGTCCTGACCCTCCGACAGCACAGTGCTCCCTCGGTCCTGACCCTCCGACAGCACAGCGTTGCCTCGGTCCTGACCCTCCGACAGCACAGCGTTGCCTCGGTCCTGACCCTCCGACAGCACAGCGCTCCCTCGGTCCTGACCCTCCGACAGCACAGCGCTCCCTCGGTCCTGACCCTCCGACAGCACAGCGCTGTCTCGGTCCTGACCCTCCAACAGCACAGCGTTTCCTCGGTCCTGACCCTCCGACAGCACAGCGCTGTCTCGGTCCTGACCCTCCAACAGCACAGCGTTTCCTCGGTCCTGACCCTCCGACAGCACAGCGCTGTCTCGGTCCTGACCCTCTGACAATGCAGCGTTGCCTCGGTCCTGACCCTCCGACAGCACAGCGCTCCCTTGGTCCTGACCCTCCGACAGCACAGCGCTCCCTCGGTCCTGACCCTCCGACAGCACAGCGTTGCCTCGGTCCTGACCCTCCGACAGCACAGCGCTCCCTCGGTCCTGACCCTCCGAAGCGCAGCGCTCCCTCGGTCCTGACCCTCCGAAGCGCAGCGCTCCCTCGGTCCTGACCCTCCGAAGCGCAGCGCTCCCTCGGTCCTGACCCTCCGACAGTGCAGCGCTCCCTCGGTCCTGACCCTCCGACAGTGCAGCGCTCCCTCGGTCCTGACCCTCCGACAGCACAGCGTTGCCTCGGTCCTGACCCTCCGACAGCACAGCGCTCCCTTGGTCCTGACCCTCCGACAGCACAGCGCTCCCTCGGTCCTGACCCTCCGACAGCACAGTGTTGCCTCGGTCCTGACCCTCCGACAGCACAGCGCTCCCTCGGTCCTGACCCTCCGACAGCACAGCGCTCCCTCGGTCCTGACCCTCCGAAGCGCAGCGCTCCCTCGGTCCTGACCCTCCGAAGCGCAGCGCTCCCTCGGTCCTGACCCTCCGAAGCGCAGCGCTCCCTCGGTCCTGACCCTCCGACAGTGCAGCGCTCCCTCGGTCCTGACCCTCCAACAGCACAGCGCACCCTCGGTCCTGACCCTCCGAAGCGCAGCGCTCCCTCGGTCCTGACCCTCCGAAGCGCTGCGCTCCCTCGGTCCTGACCCTCCGAAGCGCAGCGCTCCCTCGGTCCTGACCCTCCGACAGTGCAGCGGTCCTACAGTGGCAGCCTGGATTTTATGCTTAAATCTCTAGACTAGGACTTGAATCCATAATCATCTGACACCGATGCGAGTATGCAACTGATCCCCCGAATTACAGCTGACACTGTAGTAGGATTGTAGGATGTAAATGTGGGATGGTATTCAGATAGGTCTAGTCCATCTATCAGGTAATTCTTTACCACTTATTCTTTTTTTTATGAATTCGCTTCATGTAACAACAAGCGTAAAAAAAAAATTGATGTTTAATTCCTGGCTTCCTCCGCTCCCCTAAACCAGGCACCATTATTAGGTTGAGCGCCCTTGCCTTGGCTCATTTGCTGCTGAAACCCTCATGCGTTCCTTTGATACAAGCGGGGACCATTAGTATTGAGGGAATGAAGCTGGGCAGGTGGAAGGAGTATCAATGGGAGAGCACTTTTGCGGGAGTGATCATAGTTCAGATAGATTTAACATAGTGATGGAAAAGGACAAAGATAAAATGGAGTATTGGGGGAAGGCCAATTTTAGGAGGCTGAGATGCGATTTAGCAAAAGTAGAGTGGAAACAGCTACTTGAAGATAAATTGGTGTCAGAGCAATTCAAAAAGGAGATTCAAGGGGTACCGGGTAAATATATCCCCACATAGTAAAAGGGAAGGACAGCCAAATCCAGACCCCTTGGAGGACAAGGTGCATAGAGGGTCAGATAAGGCAAAAAAAGGACACTTCTGTCAGACACCAAGAGCTTAACACTGCAGAAAGCCTAGAATAGTACAGGAAGTGTCATCGAGTCATAGAGAGATACAGCACCGAAACAGGCCCTTCGGCCTGTCAGGGTGAGACTAAATCGGAAACTAGGAAAGCAAAGAGAAGGCATGAAAAATTGACAAATAAAATTAAGGAAAATCCAACGATATTTTATAAGTACATAAAGAGCAAGAGGATAACTGAGCAAAGAGTAGGGTCTATTAGGGATCAAAGAGGTAACGTGTGTCAAGGAAGAGGATGTGGGTAAGGTTCTTAATGAATACTTTGCGTCTGCCTTCATAAAAGAGGAGGCCAATGATGACATAGCAGTTAAGGAGGAAGAGTGTGAAATATTGGATGGTATAAACATTGTAACTCACTCCTGTGCTCATTGACCTAAATTGACTGCAGTCTGGCAACACTTTGATTTTAAAATTTTCATCCTTGCTTTCAAATCCCTCCATGGCCTCTGTAATCTATCTCTGTCTCTGTAATCTCCTCTGGTCCCACATCCCTCCGAGATCTCTGAGCTCCTCCAATTCCATTCCCTTAGCCATCCCTGATTTTAATCGCTCCACCATCGGTGGCTGTGCCTTCAGCTGCCTGGGCCCCAAGCTCTGGAATTCCCTCCCTAAACCTCTCCACCACTCTCTCCTCCTTTAAGATGCTCCTTAAAACTGACCTCTTTGATTAAGCTTTTGGTCATCACCTTAATATGACCTGATGCGACTCAGTGTTGAGCTTGGTTTGAAACCGCTCCTGTGAAGCAACTTGAGATGTTTTATTACATTAAAGGTGATATATAAATACAGGTTAGAATTGCAAGGGTAGTTCTGAATTGACAGCTGAGCGAACTGTCTGCAAGAGCAGACTGGGGTTATTCTGTATTGTTTCTTAAACTCACTCCCCCCTGCCTCACCCCCAGAGGAGGTATCTACCTGGGAGTAAAATATTTATTTTGCAAATGAGTAATTGGCTGTTTAATCATACAGAAAAATCTTTTTTTTAATTTTGCATATCAACTGTTTGTGCAAGAAGGATTCTAGGTCTCTAACTCATGGTGGCAGACTGTCGATATTCAAATGATGGGTTTCTAATATATTCCTGGTCATGAGTTGCAGATCTTGTTAAAACCATTAGTGGTCGTGTATGGATGTTCTGGTTCTGGGATGTGGAGCACACGGGCAGTTAGAGCTAGTCCTGAGGGTACTCCAACACAAAGCTCTTTGACAAAACTGAAACTGTATATATTGCCAATAATAGCGCAATGTGGGTGGGAGGGGTGGCAATATAAACCTCCGTTTCGTGTGACTGTAATGGACTACTCAACCTACGCTCTTGTAGTTTAATCGTGTCATCTGATCCCCTGAATTATTCACTTCTGTGTATCTATAATTAATGTAATAGTACAAAGTACTTTTGGACACCAGGAGTAAGCAGCTCATTTCTGTTTCTGCTCATTCTTTACCAGTTTTGTGCACTCTTGCCTCCGAGAAGGTGGTGGGTTTGAGAATTTAGTCTGTAATCTGGATTGTCACCCCAGTGCAGTACTGAGGGAGTTCTGCATTGCCAAAGCACAGTTTGGAAGAGACATTAAACTGCGACCCCCCTTCTGGGAGATGATAAAGTCCCATCAGACTGTTGGAGGAAGATTAGAGAATTTTGCCAGTGCTTGGGCTAACATTCCTCCCTCAAGACAAATATGGCTGAGTAGGGCCATTCAGCCCATCTTCTATCAACCAGAATGTCCCTAAAGTCTCCTTCATTGCAGTGCCCAAGGGGTTTTAAAATCATTCCAGAGTTTTCATCTCCATGTCTCTTTCTGGGTGTTCATCCCATGTGTTGATTAATCTTCGTGTGGAGCTCTTCCTGATGCCGGTCCTACATTTAGCTCCTGCTAGTTTGAGCCTGTGTTCTCTTGTCCATTTTAAAAGATTCTTTCATGGGATGTGGGTACCAAGTTATACACTTATTGTACAGCAGCAAAATTTATCCTGCACTTCTTCAGCCCTCTTACACTCCTTATCCTTAGTCTGTATAGTCTTGTCAAATCTGTGTAGCTTCACCTGGAATTCTCTTCAGAGTCTTTCATTTGTTTCTTCTAACGTGCTGTCACCCTCTGGTTTACCAGTTCCTATCGTCCAAATGTATTTTTAAATATGAATGGCAGTAGTTTGGAATGTAAAGCAGCCCGGTCTGTGCACCTCTCCCTGCCAGGGAATACTGCAACAGACAGAGCTGGGCTCCACAGGTAACTCTTCATATACCAGCAGGAAGTGGTGAAAACAGGATCCTAACTGATATCATGTTGACACAGCCACAAGCGACATAGGGACTGCTTCTTTCTGGACTCAGGTCTCTGCTCATTCCTCTTGGATTTCAGTTCATCCTCTACATTTCCTGCCTCCCTGCAGAATCAGATCAGCCCCTTGGCTTATCCTTGGGTTTGGGTGGTGGGGGGGGGGGGGGGGGGGGGGTGGGGGAGGGGGACAGGCAGAGTTTGGCAAGAGTACTCCCTGTGGTCAAAGAGTCTGTGACACTGGCTGGTCCCAGGGTGGGTGTGAGCAGAGCTCTGATCTCTGCGGGATGTGGAGAGTCAACCTAACTTGTGCTAGAGGCTAATTGGGGGCTCGAGGAGAGGGAATGACTCTACAAATCAGGGGTATGTATCAAAATATCGTCCCTGTAAAAAAAAAATCAAACGGGGGATTGTGCGACGGGAAAGCATCTCAATCCTTTTGCATTTCATCTGTGATTGCAGCCTTTCTTATAACTATTTCTAATATTTTAACCAGGGCAAGTTTTTAATCTTGAGACAAAGCCTGGTTGAAATCATTTGCTGTACAATTATGGCCAATTTGGCTTGAGTTTTCAATTCCATTGCATTGTTGGATCAGTAACTGTAAGAAGCTCGTTACTCTCTCAAATGTGGGGAAATATTGAACAGGCTGGGGCTCTTTTCTCCCAGACAGAAGGCTGAGGTGACCTGATACAGGTATTTTAAATTATAAAGGAGTTTGATAAGGTAAAGGTTGAGGAGATGTCTTCACTTGTGGTGGAGTCCAAAACTAGAGGTCATAAATATAGGTGTCGATAGGACATCTTCTCCTTTGTTATCTCTGGCCCCACCCCCTGCTTTACTTGCTTATAACCTTTCACATTTCTAATATTTGCCAGTTCTGAAGAAGGGTCAGTGACCTGAAACGTTAACTCTGCTCCTCTCTCCACAGGATGCTGCCAGACCTGCTGAGTATTTCCAGCATTTCTTGGTCATAAATATAAGCTAGGCACTAATAAATCCAATAGGGAATCCAGGAGAAACATCTTTACCCAGAGAGTGGTGAGAATGTGGAACTCACTACCACAGGGAGTGGTTGAGGTGAATAGTATAGATCCTTTTAAAGGAAAACTGGATAAACATACGCGGGCAAAAGGAATAGAAGAATATGTTGATGGGGGAGATGAAATAGTGTGGGATGAGGCTCCTGTGCAGTATAAATCCCAGCATGTCCCAGTTGAACCGACTGACATGTTGCTGTGCTGTATATTCTGTGTAATTGTATGTGAATGACCTGAATTATCATTCTTTAGTCAAATATAATTAAGAACTTTGTACCTTTCACATTCTCGGGATGCTGCAAAGAGCTTTACAACCAGTGAAGTATTTTTGAAATTTAGTCACTGTTGTAGTGCTGGAAACGTGGCAGCCAATTTGTACATAGCAAGATCCCACAAACTGCAATGTGATAAATGACCAGATAATCTGGTTTATAGTGATGTTGGTTGATGGGTAAATATTAGCCAGGACAGCAGGAGAACTCCCCTGTTATTTTTTGAAATAGTGACCATGGAAACTTTTACATGCACTTTAGAGGGCAGATGGGCCCTCGGTTTAATATCTCAGGTGAAAGATGGCCCCTCTGACAGTGCAGCACTCCCTCAGTACTGCCCCTCTGACAGTGCAGCACTCCCTCAGTACTGCACCTCCGACAGTGCGATTCTCCCTCAGTACTGACCCTCTGACAGTGCAGCACTCCCTCAGTATTGACTCTCCGACAGTGCGATTCTCCCTCAGTACTGCCCCTCCAACAGTGCGATTCTCCCTCAGTACTGCCCCTCCGATAGTGCAGCACTCCCTCAGTACTGACCCTCCAACAGTGCAGCGCTCCCTCAGTACTGACCCTCTGACAGTGCAGCGCTCCCTCAGTACTGACCCTCCAACAGTGCAGCGCTCCCTCAGTACTGACCCTCCAACAGTGCAGCGCTCCCTCAGTACTGACCCTCTGACAATGCAGCACTCCCTCAGTACTGACCCTCTGACAGTGCAGCACTCCCTCAGTACTGACCCTCCAACAGTGCAGGGCTCCCTCAGTACTGACCCTCTAACAGTGCAGCACTCCCTCAGTACTGACCCTCTAACAGTGCAGCACTCCCTCAGTACTGACCCTCTGACGGTGCGGCGCTCACTCAGTACTGACCCTCTGACAGTGCAGCACTCCCTCAGTACTGACCCTCTGACGGTGCGGCGCTCACTCAGTACTACACTGGAGTGTCAGCCTGGGTTATGTGCTGACGCCTCTAGAGTGGGTCTTAATCCCACAACCTCCTGCTCGGAGGCAGGAATGCCATGGACGGAACCATGACCTGCAATTAAGGTTTTATATCTCGTGCTCATGTCGTACTTCAGCCTCATTCTGGAAGCGTGTGTCTTTAGTGTAAAACAACAAATCACAACTGAGGAATATGAAATATGGGCAAATAGAGAAAGTAAGTCAGCCATTTCCTCGTGTATTATTTCTGACCTTGAGTTAACCCGAGTTCCCTTTCCAAGAGTTGGAAACACAGAGCTGCTGAGTTTAGAAGTACTCCCAGCCTCATCGTCAGTTAGTCTGCAAGTGAACTCAGGCTGTCTCGATTTCGACTACTGGGCCAACTGGTATTGTAAAAACTGCACAAAGTGCACAGATCAAAGCCAATAGGTTGACTATTCTCATGGTGCTTTTTGAGAGGGATGTGATAGCTGTCTAACTTAAAAGATAGAGAAAAATATTGTACGGTGCTTGGTCAGGGATTTCCAAGGAGGCTATTTTGAGTGTTTCACAGTTGGCAAATAATCTTTTCTAAAAAATAGTAGCTTGTATCTGCATTTGAAAGAACCAAGTGTTCGAGCTCCGATGCTGTTTCATGGAGCAATGGGGGACTTGTCTGATTTTGAACTGGTAGAGTTGAGGTTCAGTGGAGTTGCTAATTGGATCTGTCTTGTGTACCTCCTTATGGATACCCAACAGCAGCAATAAAGGTAGCTCAAGGGTAAAGAAAGGGCTCATTACCTACCACAGTACTTCTCTGACTGCCATCTTGTTTCAGTGGGAACACTGGCTGTGGGTTCAGGACGTAAACACAAGGTGAATACTCCCAGTACCGCACTGAGGAAGTATTGCATTGTCTTAGGTGCCGTCTTTCAGATGAGATATTCAGCTGAAGCCCCGTGCATTTCGTTCCAGTGGATGGAAAAGGATCCCTCAGCACTATTCAAAGAAAAGCGAGAGAGTTCTCCCTGGTGTCTTGGGCAATATTTATTCTTCAACCAATGGAAAACAGGTCAACTGGGTTTTCATCTCGTTGCTGTTTGTGGGAGCCTGCTCTGTGTAAAATGACTGCCATGACAAACAGCAGTGATTGCATTTCAGAAGTATTTAATTGACTGTGAAGTAGTTTGAGAGGTCCTGAGGGATTGATAGATGCTGTTTTAGTCCAGATTCTCTCTTCTATATGACTAAAATGGAGCTGACAAATCAAACTTGGTCACAGGATTAATTGGCATATTTGGTTTATTGAAACTCCAAACCAAACTAGTGTACAGAGTCCCACAAATAGTTAAACTCAGTAGTGAGTTGCATATGACGAGCTACTTTTCTAAAATTTCTGTTGCTTGTGGCAATACTCAGTAAAGAGGAAGGAAACACAGGTCAGATGGTTTTTAAAAAAAAAGCTCATTTACTTCAAGCTGAATTGCTTCATTAATCCTTTCTCTCCCATGCCTGAAAATTTAATCTGAAGTAATCTGTTCTTAAATTATTGGAAAAGTTTGAATGAATATTTATTGCTGAACCTTTTGTGAATCAGGCAATTGAACACGGACATTTCACAGATGTGTCCCCATTTTCAGGAATGTTCATTTCCTTGTTTGGACCGTGGTGCATTTTAATTATACAAAATTTGAATTATTCCATGCAGAAGATTTGCTTTTTAAAAAAAAAAATGGTATTATTGTGCTTCACTGTAGTGAGCAGAGTGTTGGGCGAAAAAATACTGTGGCCTGCATGTTGAGCATTGAATAGCATGTAGCAGCAATGTCGTTATGACTGGTGAGCTTGAGGCCTGGAGTAATAATCCAGAGAAGGAGAGTTTAAATCCTACCATTGGCAGGTTGAAAATTTGAATTTAGCTTTAGGAAACAAAATGTTGGATAAAAGTCTGGCTCAGTAAAAGTGACCATGAACAACACTCAAGAAGCTCAACACCACCCAGGACAAAGCAGCCCGCTTGATCAGCACCCCATCTACCAACTTAAACATTCACTCCCTCCACCACTAATGCACAGTGGCAGCAGTGTGTACCATCTACACGATTCACTGCAGGAACTTGTCAAACCTCCTTCGACAGCACCTTCCAAACCCGTGACCTCTACCAGCTAGAAGGACAAAGGCAGCAGACGCATGGGAACACCACCACCTGCAAGTTCCCCTCCAAGTCACACACCATCCAGACTTGGAACTATATCGCCGTTCCTTCACTGTCGCTGGGTCAAAATCCTAACAGCACTGTGGGTGTACCTACCCCACATGGACTGCAACGGTTTAAGAAAGCAGCTCACCCCCACCTTCTCAAGGGCAATTAGGGATGGGAAACAAATGCTGGCCTAGCCAGTGATGCCCTCATCCCATGAAAGAATAAAAAAAATGAAGCTGTCGGATTGTCATTAAAAACATGACTGGTTCATTTAATGTCCATTAGGGAAGGAAACCTGCTACGGGATGGGCAGCAAACGCTGGCCTTGCCAACGACACCCACATTCCGAGAACGAATGAATCAAATAAAAAACCGCAGCACGCTGTTTTTGAATGTGATGTTTCTTTATAAGTTCGACTTTGGTTTACTTTTAACTTTGTTGTTTGTAGCAAACGTTTGATGTCAATGACCTGTACAAAGGGCAGAACTTCAACAAGGTTTTGAACACCCTTTCAGCAATTAACAAGGCTACCGAAGGTAAGATGTGCATCGCTGTGCTTGGGAAGTATTCACCTTTTCAATATCTTCCTATCTGCTCAGTGGTTACAGATAACCATCTGCATGTTTTGCTCATGGCATGTTGCGTGTTTTGCTTGTGTGTTGCTTGTGTATTGTGCTCATGGCGCGTTGTATGTTTTGCTCGTTGCGTACAGCGTGTTTTGCTCAGCGTGTTTAAAGGGCCTGGCTTGTCGAAGGGTGTGTATTGTATATTTGGTCTGGTTATAGGTTTGAAATTGAAAGTGAGCTTTTCATGCTCAGCACATCAGTAACTAATAGCAGCGCTGTGTTATTAAACATTCAGTTCAAAAATGTTGCTTTTATCAGGATTGCACTTACAATTAATTCTACTTGTACACAGGGACATTTTACCCACCTTCTTTCTCTGTATGTTCTATGTTCTATAAGGCTTTTGGATAGGTATATGGATAAAGGAGAATGATGGGGTATAGATTAAATTGTCCTTGACAGAGGACAAAGGATCGGCACAACATTGTGGGCCGAAGGGCCTGTTCTGTGCTGTATGTTCTATGTTCTTCCTCCACCCCCAAAATCACATGTTTAAGTCGGCTCAGTAGGATCTGTCGGCCTAACCAGCACAAGCCAGTGATGAGTTCAGGTTGACTTTGATAAATCTGGTATTTAGTGGGCTGACACCAGAATGATCATGAACTGGTTCAGGGAAGGGAACCTGCCATTCTTATCCGTTCTAGCCTCTACGTGACTACAATTCCCACACTATCTAGTTGTCTCAGTGACCTCTGAAGTAGCTGCACAAGACTCGAAGTCACGATATGGATAACATTTTAAAAAAATACTCAGTTTGGTAATAGTTGTTGCCAACCTTAGTTTGCCTCCTTCTTGGCATTCTGTGGTGATTGTACCCACCCCTGGTCTTCAGAGTGGGGTGGACTCCCTTTTCTATTGTACTAATGCTGTGCCTGTGTCACTGGCTCCTGATGGTCTCACACAGCTGGCAAAGGTGAAAGATAAATTTACCAGGTTGACTGAGGCCAGAGTCAGAGGAAGACAATGAGTGGGTCATGCTGGCCTTGACAAAGCAGGCAGGTTTATCTTTGGTGCAGCCTGTAGTTCTGTGAGGCATACCATTGCAGTATAAAAGCAACTTTACTACAACAACTGCAATTATATGCATTTATACAGTGCCTTTAACATAGTAAAATTTTCAAACATTGACACCAAGCCACATAAGGTGATATTAGGACATGTGACCAAAAACTTGGTCAAAGCAGTAGGTTTTAAAGTTTAAGGAGCATCTTAAAAAGGAGAGAGAGGTAGAGAAGCAGAGAGGTTGAGGGAGGGAATTCCAGAGCTTAGGGCCCAGGCGGCTGATGGCATCACTGCCAATGGAGGAGTGATGGAAATCGGGGGATGCGCAAGGGGCCAGAATTGGAGGAGCCCAGAGATCTCGCAGGATTGTAGGGCTGGAGGAGGTTACGGGCATTGGGAGGGGTGAGGCCATGAAGGGATTTGAACATGATGAGAATTTTAAAATTGAAGTGTTGCCAGACTGGGAGCCAATGTAGGCCAGCAAGCACAGGGGTGATGGATGAATGGGATTTGGTGTGAGTTAGGATATGAGTAGCAGAGTTTTGGATGAGCTCAAGTTTACAGCTTCAATTAAAGTGAAACCTGATCTACATAAAAGGTGATGGCTAAACAATTCTTGTCGTATTTAGTGTACCATGCAAGGGAGTTTGACTGCTCAACATTAAATTAGTGTCTTGTATGTGGCAAAATCTTGTGCAATAAATGTATGTTGGTTATAGATGAGTTTGATCACATGTGAATTCAACTCTAGTCCATTTCAAATATGTTTTTAAACCCATTGAAAATGTTCATCTCTCACTTCGGTACAGCCCTCATCTCCACTTCTTTAAATCTAAGGGACACACAGACTTGAACGGATATCACAGACAACTGGTGCAGCCATTGACTGCTAGATCTGATAAAACATTATTGTACCCTGTGCTCACCTGCTCAAATTTCTCACTATTGCAGGGTCATCCTGGAATGCAAAGAAAACCCCTTGCTTCTTTTCTCTACTGCAAACCATCTTCTTAAACCCCTCTCCCCTGTTCCCTCCACACTCAGCTTCAACAATAAGTGCAAGTAGTTCATGGATTTCTTTGTCACTAAGATCAAGACCATCCAATCAGCTGCCTCTGCCGGGTCCCTCCCTTCCACTACCCCATCTGGCCAAACTTCCTGTAAAGTTCCCCCTGCCCTCGCCCTAAACTCACATCTTTCTCCAGTTTCTCTCCTGTCTCCCCTCCTGCCCTCTCTGAGCTCATCTTGTCCATGAGACCCACCTCCTGCTCCCTCAATCCTATTCCCACTAAACTGCAGACCACCCAACTTCCCCTCTTGGTCCCCGTGTTAGCTGATATTGTAAATGGTTCTCTCTCTTCAGGTGTTGTCTCGCTCTCCTTTTAAATCTGCCATCATCACTCCTCTCCTCAAAAAATAAAATCCTTGGCCCCAGCATCCTTGCAAACTACCATCCTGTCACCAACCTCCCTTTCCTCTCCAAAGTCCTTGAGCGTGTTGTCACCTCCCAAATCCGTTCCCATCTTTCTTGGAACTCCATTATTCCTGCCCTGCCGCAGTACCAAAAGGGCTCTTGCCAAGGTCACAAATGGCATCCTTTGTGACTGTGACAAAGGTGAACTTTCCCTCCTCATCCTTTTCAACCTCTCTGCAGCCTTTGACGCAGTTGACCACACCATCCTCAACCAATATCTCTCCACCATTGTCCAGCTGGGTGGGACTGCATGCTTATTATCTATCTGATCGTAGCCACAGAATCACCCGCGATGGCTTCTCTTCCCGCTCCAGCACTGTTACCTCTGGTGTCCCCCAAGGGTCTATCCTTAGCCCACTACTATTTCTCATCTACACGGGTATGTTAACATAGTAGTTATGTTACTGGACTAGCAATCCAGAGGTCTGGACTAATGATTCGGAAACATGTGTTTAAATCTCACCACGGCAGCTGGGGGATTTAAATTCAGTTCATTAAATAAATCTAGAATACAAAGCTAGTATCAGTAATGGTGACCATGGAACTACTGGATTGTTGTAAAAACCCATCTTGTTCACTAATGCCCTTTAGGGAAGGAAATCTGCCATCCTTACCTGGTCTGGCCTACAGATTGACTCCAGACCCACAGCAATGTGGTTGACTCTTAACTGCCCTCTGAAATGGCCCAGCAAGATACTCAGTTGTATTCAAGAAGACAACTCACCACCAACTTCTCAAGGACAATTAGGGATGGGCAGTAAATGCTGACCTTGCCAGTGATGCTGTCATCCCATGAATGATTAGAAAAAATGTTGCCCCTCCTCAACATCATCCGAAAATAGATCATCAAGTTTCACATGTACGCTGATGACACCCAGCTGTACTTCACCACAACCACTCTCAACCCCTCCACTGCCTCTGATTTGTCGCATTGCTTGTCTGACATCCAGTATTGGTTGAATTGAAATTTGCTACAACTAAATATTGGGAATACTGAGACCACTGTCTTCAGTCCCTGCCATGAGCTCCATTCCCTAGCCACCAACTCCATCCCTCTTAGCCACTGTCTGATGTTGAAACAGACAGTTTGCAACCTCAATGTCCTGTTTGACCCTCAGACAAGTTTCCAACTCTATATCCTCTGCACCACGAAGACTGCCTACTTCTACCTCCATAACATCATCCATCTCCGCTCCTTTCTCAGCTCATCGGCTGCTGAAACCCTCATCCATGCCTTTGTTACCTCTAGACGTGACTATTCCAACACACTCCTGACCGGTCTCCCATCAACTTGTGTTCATCCAAGTCTCTTATTCTAACTCGCACCAAGTCCTGTTCACCCACTCACCCCGTGCTTGATAACCGACAGTTATCAATAACCATCGGTCCAGCAACGTGTCGTGTTAAAATTCTCATCCTTCTTTCAGATTCCTCCATGGCCCCTCCCTATGAAATGGAATGGAGCTCATGGGTAGGCGGTGGCATAGTGGTGTTATCACTGGACTGGTAACCCAGAGACCCAGGGTATTTCTCTGGGTACATGGGTTCGAATCCCACCACAGCAGAAGGTGGAATTTGAATTTAATTAATAAATCTGGAATTAAAAGCTAGTCTAATGATGGCCATGAAACCATTGTCGATTGTTGTAAAAACCCATCTGGTTCAATAATGTCCTTTAGGGAAGGAAATCTGCTGTCCTTACCTGGTCTGGCCTACATGTGACTCCAGACCCACAGCAATGTGGTTAACTCTTACATTCCCTCTGAAATGGCCTAGTAAGCCACTCCGTTGTACCTAACTGCTACGAAGTCAATAAAAAGGAATGAAATCGGACGGACCACCCGGCATCGACCTAGGCACCAGAAACGACAATGACAAACACAGCCCTGTCGACCCTGCAAAGTCCTCCTTCCTAACATCTGGGGACTTGTGCCAAAGTTGGGAGAGCTGTCCCACAGACTAGTCAAGCAACAGCCTGACATAGTCATACTCACGGAATCATACCTTACAGACAATGTCCCAGACACTGCCATCACCATCCCCGGGTATGTCTTGTCCCACCAGCAGGGCAGACCAATCAGAGGTGGTGGCACAGTGGTCTACAATAGGGAGGGAGTTGCCCTGTGAGTCCTCAACATCGACTCTGGACCCCATGAAGTCTCATGGCATCAGGTCAAACATGGGCAAGGTAACCTCCTACTGATTACCACCTACTGCCCTCCCTCAGTTGATGACTCAGTACTCCTCCATGTTGAACACCACTTGGAGGAAGCACTGAGGGTGGCAAGGGCAAAAAATGTACTCTGGGTGGGGGACTTCAATGTCCATCACCAAGAGTGGCTTGGTAGCACCATTACTGACCGAACTGGCCGAGTCCTAAAGGACATATCTGCTAGACTGGGTCTGCGGCAGGTGGTGGGGGAACCAACACGAGGGAAAACATACTTGACCTCGTCCTCACCAATCTGCCTGCTGCAGATGCTTCTGTCCATGACAGTATTGGTAGGAGTGACCACCGCACAGTCCTTGTGGAGACCAAGTCCCGCCTTCACATTGAGGATACCCTCCATCGTGTTGTGTGGCACTTTCACCGTGCTAAATGGGATAGATTTAGAACAGATCTAGCAATGCAAAACTGGGCATCCATGAGGCGCTGTGGGCCATCAGCAGCAGCAGAATTGTACTCAACCACAATCTGTGACCTCATGGCCTGGCATATCCCCCACTCTACCATTACCATCAAGCCAGGAGACCAACCCTGGTTCAATGAAGAGTGCAGGAGGGCATGCCAGGAGCAGCACCAGGCATACCTCAAAATGAGGTGTCAACCTGGTGAAGCTACAACACAGGATATCTGCGTGCCAAACTGCGTAAGCAGCATGCGATAGACCGAGCTAAGCGATCCCAGAACCAACAGATCAGATCTAAGGTCTGCAGTCTTGCCACATCCAGCCGTGAATGGTGGTGGACAATTAAACAACTAACTGGAGGAGGTGGCTCCACAAATATCCGCATCCTCAATGATGGGGGAGCCCAGCACATCAGTGCGAAAGATAAGGCAGAAGCATTTGCAACAATCTTCAGCCAGAAGTGCCGAGTTGATGATCCATCTCGGCCTCCTCCTGAAGTCCCCAGCATCATAGATGCCAGACTTCAGCCAATTTGATTCACTCCGCGTGATATCAAGCAACGACTGAAGGCACTGGATACTGCAAAGGCTATGGGCCCTGACAATATTCCGGCAATAGTACTGAAGACCTGTGCTCCAGAACTGGCCGCGCCCCTAGCCAAGCTGTTCCAGTACAGCTACAACACTGGCATCTACCCTGCAATGTGGAAAATTGCCCAGGTATGTCCTGTACACAAAAAACAGGACAAGTCCAACCCAGCCAATTACTGCCCCATCAGCCTACTCTCAATCATCAGTAAAGTGAAGGAAGGTGTCATCAACAATGCCATCAAGCGGCACTTGCTTAGCAATAACCTGCTCAGTGATGCTCAGTTTGGGTTCTGCCAGGGCCACTCAGCTCCTGACCTCATTACAGCCTTGGTTCAAACATGGACAAAAGAGCTGAGCTCAAGAGGTGAGGTGAGAGTGACTGCCCTTGACATCAAGGCAGCATTTGACCGAGTATGGCATCAAGGAGCCATAGCAAAACTGAGGTCAATGGGAATCGGGGGAAAACCCTCCGCTGGCTGGAGTCATACCTAGCACAAAGGAAGATGGTTGTGGTTGTTGGAGGTCAATCATCTGAGCTCCAGGACATCACTGCAGGAGTTCCTCAGGGTAGTGTGTCTTAGGCCCAACCATCTTCAGCTGCTTCATCAATGACCTTCCTTCAATCATAAGATCAGAAGTGGGGATGTTCGCTGATGATTGCACAACGTTCGGCACCATTCGTGACTCCTCAGATACTGAAGCAGTCCGTGTAGAAATGCAGCAAGACCTGGACAATATCCAGGCTTGGGCTGATAAGTGGCAAGTAACATTCACGCCACACATGTGCCAGGCAATGACCATCTCCAACAAGAGAGAATCTAACCATCTCCCCTTGACATTCAACGGCATTGCCATCACTGAATCACCCACTATCAACATTCTGGGGGCTACCATTGACCGGAAACTGAACTGGAGTAGCCATATAAATACCGTGGCTACAAGAGCAGGTCAGAGGCAAGGAATCCTGAGGCGCCTAACTCACCTCCTGACTCCCCAAAGTCTGTCCACCATCTACAAGGCACAAGTCGGGAGTGTGATGGAATACTCTCCATTTGCCTGGATGGGTGCAGCTCCAACAACACTCAAGAAGCTCGACACCATCCAGGACAAAGCAGCCCGCTTGATTGGCACACCATCCACAAACATTCACTCCCTCCACCACCGACACACATTGGCAGCAGTGTGTACCATCGACAAGATGCACTGCAGCAATGCACCAAGGCTCCTTAGCACCTTCCAAACCCACGACCTCTACCAACTAGAAGGACAAGGGCAGCAAATACATGGGAACACCACCACCTGCAAGTTCCCCTCCAAGTCACACACCATCCTGACTTGGAACTATATCGCCGTTCCTTCACTGTCGCTGGGTCAAAATCCTGGAACTCCGTTCCTAATAGCACTGTGGGTGTACCTACCCCACATGGACTGCAGCGGTTCAAGAAGGTAGCTCACCACCACCTTCTCGAGGGCAGTTAGGGATAGGCAATAAATGCTGGCCTGGCCGGCAATGCCCACATCCCATGAACGAATAAAAAAAAACTAACTTTTTGGCCAAGCTTTTGGTCACCTCTCCTAATATCTCCTTATGTGGCTCAGAGTCAAATTTTGTTTGATTACACTCCTTGGGAGTCTTGCCACATTAAAGGTGCTATATAAATGCAACTTGTTGCTGTAGAGTGAAGTAAGGTGATAGGGACAGGTGGGGATGTGGTAGGAATATGGGATTAGAGTAGGATTAGTATAAATGGGTGGTTGATGGTCGGCACAGACTCGGTGGGCCGAAGGGCCTGTTTCAGTGCTGTATCTCTAAACTAAACTAAATAGTGTTGAAAAATGAAGCCACACTATTTAAAGGAGGAATAATCATTCCTTCTGCTCAGTTATTCAGAATTTGTTTTGCTTCTGTTTCCTGTCACAGTATTGGGCAGTTAGTTTAGGCTCGTTAGATTGCCATGACAGAATTTGCTGCTGTGCCTTGTGGAAAGTGAGGTAATGGAGCAGTTGTAATTAGTGTGCAAAGTTCATCCTTGTAACTGCAGTATGCTGCTTTAGTGAGATGATGTCATGGGTGAGCTTGCCATTAATTAGTTATAGGCTGGTTAAGGAGATCTATGGAATATAAATATAGTGCTGAATCTGGCATGGTGCTGATTCCCCAGACTGATACTGGACTTAAAGGATTGAATTATGAGGACAGGTTGCACCAACTTGGCTTGTATTCCCTTGAGTTTAAAAGGTTGAGGGGTGATCCAGAATCATAGAACTGTTGCTCGGGTAGCGACAGGGGAGGGAATCCAGAACAAGTGGGTATAATCTCAAAATTAGACCTGCGCCATTCAAGAGGGAAATCTGGAATTCTGTGTATGCTGGGGGTGTCAATTGAAATTTTCAAGTCTGGGACCGGTTGAGTTTTGTTGGGTCCCAAGGGAAGGATGTGGAGCAGAGGCAGGTAAATTGAGTTGCGATACAGATCAACCATAATGTAATAGAATGTTGGGACAACCTCGAGGGGCTGAATGGTTTCCTGTTCCTGTGTTCTAGTCTTCAGCATTGGTTATGCTATGAAGCTGAATTGTATTACCAAAAATGCAAATACATCTGATGATGTGATGGACTGCTTTGTGCTGAAATATAGATGGTAGCATTTATTGAATCTTGCAGTGCAGAAGGAGGCCATTTGGCCCATCGTGCATGTGCCAGCTCTTTTGAAAGAGCTATCCAATTAGTCCCACTCACTCCCCTGTTTCTTTCCCTTAGACCCTGCATATTTTCAAGTATTTACTATTGAATCTGCTTCCACCGCCCTTTCAGGCAGTGCATTCCAGATCACAACAACTCACTGTGCAAAAAAAATTCTCATCTCCCCCTCTGGTTCCTTTGCCTTAAATCTGTGTCCATCTGGTTACCCACCCTCCAACAACTGGAAACAGTTTCTCCTTAATTACTCTATCAAAACCCCTCATTTAAGTCTCTGTTAACCTTCTCTGCTCTAAGAAGAACAATCCCAGCTTCTCCACATAAGTGAAATCCCTCATCCTTGGTGTATTCTGGTAAATCTCCTCCACATCCTCTCCAAGACCTTGAGGTCCTTTCTAAGGTGTGGTGCCCAGAATTGGACACAAACCTCCAGCTGGAGATGAACTAATGATTTATAAAGGTTTACAAAACAACAGCTTGCATTTATATAGCACCTTTACTGTAATAAATGCCCCAAGATGCTTCACAGGAGTGTAATCAAACAAAATTTGACACCAAGTCACAAAAGGAGATATTAGATCAGGTGACCAAAATCTTGATCAAAGAGGTCGGTTTTATGGAGCATCTGAAAGGAAGAGAGAGAGGTGTAGAGGTTTAGGGAGGGAATTCCAGAGCTTAGGGCCCAGACAGCTGAAGGCACGGCCGCCAGTGGTGGAGCGATGGGAATCGGGGATGCACGAGAGGCCAGAATTGCAGGTGTACAGAGAGCTTGAAGGATTGTAGATCTGGAGGAGATTACAGATATAGGGAGAGTCATCGGTTCTTTGCTTTTGTACTCTGCCTTAATTTATAAAGTCAAGGATCCCATATGCTTTTTTAACAGTGTTCTGAACTCGTCCTGCCACCTTCAAAAATTTGGGTCCATACACCACCAGGTCTCTCTGTTACGGCACCCCCTTTAAAATTGAACCATTTAGTTTATAGTGTCTCTCCTCATTCTTTCTTTCAAAATAAGTCACTTCATGCTTTTTGCTTCAAATTGAATCTGCCATGTGACTTCCCATTTCGCCATTCACACCAGTGTGTCTTTCTGATTGTGTTAGCCGTGGAGTTGCTGTGAAATGGTATCGCAGTGTCCCAGAGTAGCTGCGAAACGGTATCGCAGTGTCCCAGAGTAGCTGTGAAACGGTATCGCAGTGTCCCAGAGTAGCTGTGAAACGGTAACGCAGTCTCCCAGAGTAGCTGTGAAACGGTATCGCTATGTCCCAGAGTAGCTGTGAAATAGTATCGCAGTGTCCCAGAGTAGCTGTGAAATGGTTTCGCAGTGTCCCAGAGTAGCTGTGAAACGGTATCGCAGTGTCCCAGAGTAGCTGTGAAATGGTAGCGCAGTGTCCCAGAATAGCTGTGAAATGGTATCGCAGTGGCCCAGAGTAGCTGTGAAACGGTATCGCAGTGTCCCAGAGTAGCTGTGAAATGGTTTCGCAGTGTCCCAGAGTAGCTGTGAAACGGTATCGCAGTGTCCCAGAGTAGCTGTGAAATGGTATCGCAGTGTCCCAGAGTATCTGTGAAATGGTATCGCAGTGTCCCAGAGTAGCTGTGAAACGGTATCGCAGTGTCCCAGAGTAGCTGTGAAACGGTATCGCAGTGTCCCAGAGTAGCTGTGAAACGGTATCGCAGTGTCCCAGAGTAGCTGTGAAACGGTATCGCAGTGTCCCAGAGTAGCTGTGAAACGGTATCGCAGTCTCGCAGAGTAGCTGTGAAACGGTATCGCAGTCTCGCAGAGTAGCTGTGAAACGGTATCGCAGTCTCCCAGAGTAGCTGTGAAACGGTATCGCAGTCTCCCAGAGTAGCTGTGAAACGGTATCGCAGTGTCCCAGAGTAGCTGTGAAATAGTATCGCAGTGTCCCAGAGTAGCTGTGAAATGGTTTCGCAGTGTCCCAGAGTAGCTGTGAAACGGTATCGCAGTGTCCCAGAGTAGCTTTGAAATGGTAGTGCAGTGTCCCAGAATAGCTGTGAAATGGTTTCGCAGTGTCCCAGAGTAGCTGTGAAACGGTATCGCAGTGTCCCAGAGTAGCTGTGAAACGGTATCGCAGTGTCCCAGAGTAGCTGCGAAACGGTATCGCAGTGTCCCAGAGTAGCTGCGAAACGGTATCGCAGTGTCACAGAGTAGCTGCGAAATGGTATCGCAGTGTCCCAGAGTAGCTGCGAAATGGTATCGCAGTGTCCCAGAGTAGCTGTGAAATGGTATCGCAGTGTCCCAGAGTAGCTGTGAAACGGTATCGCAGTGTCCCAGAGTAGCTGTGAAATGGTATCGCAGTGTCCCAGAGTATCTGTGAAATGGTATCGCAGTGTCCCAGAGTAGCTGTGAAACGGTATCGCAGTGTCCCAGAGTAGCTGTGAAATGGTAGCGCAGTGTCCCAGAATAGCTGTGAAATGGTATCGCAGTGGCCCAGAGTAGCTGTGAAACGGTATCGCAGTGTCCCAGAGTAGCTGTGAAACGGTATCGCAGTGTCCCAGAGTAGCTGCGAAACGGTATTGCAGTGTCCCAGAGTAGCTGTGAAATGGTATCGCAGTGTCCCAGAGTAGCTGTGAAATGGTATCGCAGTGTCCCAGAGTATCTGTGAAATGGTATCGCAGTGTCCCAGAGTAGCTGTGAAACGGTATCGCAGTGTCCCAGAGTAGCTGTGAAACGGTATCGCAGTGTCCCAGAGTAGCTGTGAAACGGTATCGCAGTGTCCCAGAGTAGCTGTGAAACGGTATCGCAGTGTCCCAGAGTAGCTGTGAAACGGTATCGCAGTGTCCCAGAGTAGCTGTGAAACGGTATCGCAGTGTCCCAGAGTAGCTGTGAAACGGTATCGCAGTGTCCCAGAGTAGCTGTGAAACGGTATCGCAGTGTCCCAGAGTAGCTGTGAAACGGTATCGCAGTGTCCCAGAGTAGCTGTGAAACGGTATCGCAGTGTCCCAGAGTAGCTGTGAAATGGTTTCGCAGTGTCCCAGAGTAGCTGTGAAACGGTATCGCAGTGTCCCAGAGTAGCTGTGAAATGGTATCGCAGTGTCCCAGAGTATCTGTGAAATGGTATCGCAGTGTCCCAGAGTAGCTGTGAAACGGTATCGCAGTGTCCCAGAGTAGCTGTGAAACGGTATCGCAGTGTCCCAGAGTAGCTGTGAAACGGTATCGCATGGTCCCAGAGTAGCTGTGAAACGGTATCGCAGTGTCCCAGAGTAGCTGTGAAATGGTATCGCAGTGTCCCAGAGTAGCTGTGAAATGGTATCGCAGTGTCCCAGAGTAGCTGTGAAATGGTATCGCAGTGTCCCAGAGTAGCTGTGAAATGGTATCGCAGTGTCCCAGAGTAGCTGTGAAACGGTATCGCAGTGTCCCAGAGTAGCTGTGAAACGGTATCGCAGTGTCCCAGCGTAGCTGTGAAACGGTATCGCAGTCTCCCAGAGTAGCTGTGAAACGGTATCGCAATGTCCCAGAGTAGCTGTGAAATAGTATCGCAGTGTCCCAGAGTAGCTGTGAAATGGTTTTGCAGTGTCCCAGAGTAGCTGTGAAACGGTATCGCAGTGTCCCAGAGTAGCTGCGAAACGGTATCGCAGTGTCCCAGAGTAGCTGCGAAACGGTATCGCAGTGTCACAGAGTAGCTGCGAAATGGTATCGCAGTGTCCCAGAGTAGCTGCGAAATGGTATCGCAGTGTCCCAGAGTAGCTGTGAAATGGTATCGCAGTGTCTCAGAGTAGCTGTGAAACGGTATCGCAGTGTCCCAGAGTAGCTGCGAAATGGTATCGCAGTGTCCCAGAGTATCTGTGAAATGGTATCGCAGTGTCCCAGAGTAGCTGTGAAACGGTATCGCAGTGTCCCAGAGTAGCTGTGAAACGGTATCGCAGTGTCCCAGAGTAGCTGTGAAACGGTATCGCAGTGTCCCAGAGTAGCTGTGAAACGGTATCGCAGTGTCCCAGAGTAGCTGTGAAACGGTATCGCAGTGTCCCAGAGTAGCTGTGAAACGGTATCGCAGTCTCGCAGAGTAGCTGTGAAACGGTATCGCAGTGTCCCAGAGTAGCTGTGAAACGGTATCGCAGTATCCCAGAGTAGCTGTGAAACGGTATCGCAGTGTCCCAGAGTAGCTGTGAAATAGTATCGCAGTGTCCCAGAGTAGCTGTGAAATGGTTTCGCAGTGTCCCAGAGTAGCTGTGAAACGGTATCGCAGTGTCCCAGAGTAGCTTTGAAATGGTAGTGCAGTGTCCCAGAATAGCTGTGAAATGGTTTCGCAGTGTCCCAGAGTAGCTGTGAAACGGTATCGCAGTGTCCCAGAGTAGCTGTGAAACGGTATCGCAGTGTCCCAGAGTAGCTGCGAAACGGTATCGCAGTGTCCCAGAGTAGCTGCGAAACGGTATCGCAGTGTCACAGAGTAGCTGCGAAATGGTATCGCAGTGTCCCAGAGTAGCTGCGAAATGGTATCGCAGTGTCCCAGAGTAGCTGTGAAATGGTATCGCAGTGTCTCAGAGTAGCTGTGAAACGGTATCGCAGTGTCCCAGAGTAGCTGCGAAATGGTATCGCAGTGTCCCAGAGTAGCTGTGAAACGGTATCGCAGTGTCCCAGAGTAGCTGTGAAACGGTATCGCAGTGTCCCAGAGTAGCTGTGAAACGGTATCGCAGTGTCCCAGAGTAGCTGTGAAACGGTATCGCAGTGTCCCAGAGTAGCTGTGAAATGGTATCGCATGGTCCCAGAGTAGCTGTGAAACGGTATCGCAGTGTCCCAGAGTAGCTGTGAAATGGTATCGCAGTGTCCCAGAGTAGCTGTGAAATGGTATCGCAGTGTCCCAGAGTAGCTGTGAAATGGTATCGCAGTGTCCCAGAGTAGCTGTGAAATGGTATCGCAGTGTCCCAGAGTAGCTGTGAAACGGTATCGCAGTGTCCCAGAGTAGCTGTGAAACGGTATCGCAGTGTCCCAGCGTAGCTGTGAAACGGTATCGCAGTCTCCCAGAGTAGCTGTGAAACGGTATCGCAATGTCCCAGAGTAGCTGTGAAATAGTATCGCAGTGTCCCAGAGTAGCTGTGAAATGGTTTTGCAGTGTCCCAGAGTAGCTGTGAAACGGTATCGCAGTGTCCCAGAGTAGCTGCGAAACGGTATCGCAGTGTCCCAGAGTAGCTGCGAAACGGTATCGCAGTGTCACAGAGTAGCTGCGAAATGGTATCGCAGTGTCCCAGAGTAGCTGCGAAATGGTATCGCAGTGTCCCAGAGTAGCTGTGAAATGGTATCGCAGTGTCTCAGAGTAGCTGTGAAACGGTATCGCAGTGTCCCAGAGTAGCTGCGAAATGGTATCGCAGTGTCCCAGAGTAGCTGTGAAACGGTATCGCAGTGTCCCAGAGTAGCTGTGAAACGGTATCGCAGTGTCCCAGAGTAGCTGTGAAACGGTATCGCAGTGTCCCAGAGTAGCTGTGAAACGGTATCGCAGTGTCCCAGAGTAGCTGTGAAACGGTATCGCATGGTCCCAGAGTAGCTGTGAAACGGTATCGCAGTGTCCCAGAGTAGCTGTGAAATGGTATCGCAGTGTCCCAGAGTAGCTGTGAAATGGTATCGCAGTGTCCCAGAGTAGCTGTGAAATGGTATCGCAGTGTCCCAGAGTAGCTGTGAAATGGTATCGCAGTGTCCCAGAGTAGCTGTGAAATGGTATCGCAGTGTCCCAGAGTAGCTGTGAAACGGTATCGCAGTGTCCCAGAGTAGCTGTGAAACGGTATCGCAGTGTCCCAGAGTAGCTGTGAAACGGTATCGCAGTCTCCCAGAGTAGCTGTGAAACGGTATCGCAATGTCCCAGAGTAGCTGTGAAATAGTATCGCAGTGTCCCAGAGTAGCTGTGAAATGGTTTTGCAGTGTCCCAGAGTAGCTGTGAAACGGTATCGCAGTGTCCCAGAGTAGTTGTGAAATGGTAGTGCAGTGTCCCAGAATAGCTGTGAAATGGTTTCGCAGTGTCCCAGAGTAGCTGCGAAACGGTATCGCAGTGTCCCAGAGTAGCTGCGAAACGGTATCGCAGTGTCCCAGAGTAGCTGCGAAGCGGTATCGCAGTGTCCCAGAGTAGCTGCGAAACGGTATTGCAGTGTCCCAGAGTAGCTGCGAAATGGTATCGCAGTGTCCCAGAGTAGCTGCGAAATGGTATCGCAGTGTCCCAGAGTAGCTGTGAAACGGTATCGCATGGTCCCAGAGTAGCTGTGAAATGGTATCGCAGTGTCCCAGAGTAGCTGTGAAATGGTATCGCAGTGTCCCAGAGTAGCTGTGAAATGGCATCGCAGTGTCCCAGAGTAGCTGTGAAATGGTATCGCAGTGTCCCAGAGTAGCTGTGAAATGGTATCGCAGTGTCCCAGAGTAGCTGTGAAATGGTATCGCAGTGTCCCAGAGTAGCTGTGAAATGGTATCGCAGTGTCCCAGAGTAGCTGTGAAATGGTATCGCAGTGTCCCAGAGTAGCTGTGAAATGGTATCGCAGTGTCCCAGAGTAGCTGTGAAATGGTATCGCAGTGTCCCAGAGTAGCTGTGAAATGGTATCGCAGTGTCCCAGAGTAGCTGTGAAATGGTATCGCAGTGTCCCAGAGTAGCTGTGAAATGGTATCGCAGTGTCCCAGAGTAGCTGTGAAACGGTATCGCAGTGTCCCAGAGTAGCTGTGAAACGGTATCGCAGTGTCCCAGCGTAGCTGTGAAACGGTATCGCAGTGTGCCAGAGTAGCTGTGAAACGGTATCGCAGTGTCCCAGAGTAGCTGTGAAACGGTATCGCAGTGTCCCAGAGTAGCTGTGAAACGGTATCGCAGTGTCCCAGCGTAGCTGTGAAACGGTATCGCAGTGTCCCAGCGTAGCTGTGAAACGGTATCGCAGTGTCCCAGCGTAGCTGTGAAATGGTATCGCAGTGTCCCAGAGTAGCTGTGAAACGGTATCGCAGTGTCCCAGAGTAGCTGTGAAATGGTATCGCAGTGTCCCAGAGTAGCTGTGAAATGGTATCGCAGTGTCCCAGAGTAGCTGTGAAATGGTATCGCAGTGTCCCAGAGTAGCTGTGAAATGCTATCGCAGTGTCCCAGAGTAGCTGTGAAATGCTATCGCAGTGTCCCAGAGTAGCTGTGAAATGGTATCGCAGTGTCCCAGAGTAGCTGTGAAATGCTATCGCAGTGTCCCAGAGTAGCTGTGAAATGCTATCGCAGTGTCCCAGAGTAGCTGTGAAACGGTATCGCAGTGTCCCAGAGTAGCTGTGAAATGGTATCGCAGTGTCCCAGAGTAGCTGTGAAACGGTATCGCAGTGTCCCAGCGTAGCTGTGAAACGGTATCGCAGTGTCCCAGAGTAGCTGTGAAACGGTATCGCAGTGTCCCAGAGTAGCTGTGAAATGGTATCGCAGTGTCCCAGAGTAGCTGTGAAATGGTATCGCAGTGTCCCAGAGTAGCTGTGAAATGGTATCGCAGTGTCCCAGAGTAGCTGTGAAATGGTATCGCAGTGTCCCAGAGTAGCTGTGAAATGCTATCGCAGTGTCCCAGAGTAGCTGTGAAATGGTATCGCAGTGTCCCAGAGTAGCTGTGAAATGCTATCGCAGTGTCCCAGAGTAGCTGTGAAATGCTATCGCAGTGTCCCAGAGTAGCTGTGAAACGGTATCGCAGTGTCCCAGATTAGCTGTGAAACGGTATCGCAGTGTCCCAGATTAGCTGTGAAACGGTATCGCAGTGTCCCAGAGTAGCTGTGAAACGGTATCGCAGTGTCCCAGAGTAGCTGTGAAACGGTATCGCAGTGTCCCAGAGTAGCTGTGAAACGGTATCGCAGTGTCCCAGAGTAGCTGTGAAATGGTATCGCAGTGTCCCAGAGTAGCTGTGAAACGGTATCGCAGTGTCCCAGAGTAGCTGTGCAACGGTATCGCAGTGTCCCAGAGTAGCTGTGAAACGGTATCGCAGTGTCCCAGAGTAGCTGTGAAACGGTATCGCAGTGTCCCAGATTAGCTGTGAAACGGTATCGCAGTGTCCCAGAATAGCTGTGAAACGGTATCGCAGTGTCCCAGAGTAGCTGTGAAACGGTATCGCAGTGTCCCAGAGTAGCTGTGAAACGGTATCGCAGTGTCCCAGAGTAGCTGTGAAACGGTATCGCAGTGTCCCAGAGTAGCTGTGAAACGGTATCGCAGTGTCCCAGAGTAGCTGTGAAATGCTATCGCAGTATCCCAGAGTAGCTGTGAAATGGTATCGCAGTGTCCCAGAGTAGCTGTGAAATGGTATCGCAGTGTCCCAGAGTAGCTGTGAAATGGTATCGCAGTGTCCCAGCGTAGCGGTGAAATGCTATCGCAGTGTCCCAGAGTAGCTGTGAAACGGTATCGCAGTGTCCCAGAGTAGCTGTGAAACGGTATCGCAGTGTCCCAGAGTAGCTGTGAAACGGTATCGCAGTGTCCCAGAGTAGCTGTGAAACGGTATCGCAGTGTCCCAGCGTAGCTGTGAAACGGTATCGCAGTGTCCCAGCGTAGCTGTGAAACGGTATCGCAGTGTCCCAGCGTAGCTGTGAAACGGTATCGCAGTGTCCCAGAGTAGCTGTGAAACGGTATCGCAGTGTCCCAGAGTAGCTGTGAAATGGTATCGCAGTGTCCCAGAGTAGCTGTGAAATGGTATCGCAGTGTCCCAGAGTAGCTGTGAAATGGTATCGCAGTGTCCCAGATTAGCTGTGAAATGCTATCGCAGTGTCCCAGAGTAGCTGTGAAATGGTATCGCAGTGTCCCAGAGTAGCTGTGAAATGCTATCGCAGTGTCCCAGAGTAGCTGTGAAATGCTATCGCAGTGTCCCAGAGTAGCTGTGAAACGGTATCGCAGTGTCCCAGATTAGCTGTGAAACGGTAACGCAGTGTCCCAGAGTAGCTGTGCAACGGTATCGCAGTGTCCCAGAGTAGCTGTGAAACGGTATCGCAGTGTCCCAGAGTAGCTGTGAAACGGTATCGCAGTGTCCCAGATTAGCTGTGAAACGGTATCGCAGTGTCCCAGAGTAGCTGTGAAATGGTATCGCAGTGTCCCAGAGTAGCTGTGAAACGGTATCGCAGTGTCCCAGAGTAGCTGTGAAACGGTATCGCAGTGTCCCAGAGTAGCTGTGAAACGGTATCGCAGTGTCCCAGAGTAGCTGTGAAACGGTATCGCAGTGTCCCAGAGTAGCTGTGAAATGCTATCGCAGTATCCCAGAATAGCTGTGAAATGGTATCGCAGTGTCCCAGAGTAGCTGTGAAATGGTATCGCAGTGTCCCAGATTAGCCTTGGAAAACAGACTTGTTCAAATGTGCTTTGTCTGACAGGAGTGAAATTGCTGTTGGCTTTAACCCAGAGCCATCCTGGGGTGATGGTGGGAGGGGCGTTTGCAGGTCCCCTCAGCAAAGCTGGTCATGGAACTGGCTCCTCACTCATGTTGCTCCGTCCCACACAGCTGTCCAGGTACTGAATCTGGATTTGGGGACAGAAGTGGAAGCAAGAGGTCAGTGGACCTCCTCCTTGGAGAAAGTCTTCTGCACTTCACTTCAGAGTCAGGTCGAGTCGTGAATCTGGTTTTACACAGACACAGAAGTAAGCGATCCTACTCCCAACAGATTAGATTTAAGCTCTGCAGTCCTGCCACATCTAGTCGTGTATGGTGGTGGACAATTAGACAACTAACCGGAAGAGGAGGCTTTCCAAATATCTCCACCCTCAATGATGGGGGAGCCCAGCAAATTCGTGCACAAGAAAAGGTCGATGCATTTGGAACAGTCTTCAGCCAGAAGTGCCGAGTTGATGATCCACCTTGGCCTCCTCCTGAGGTCCCCAGTCTCACAGATGCCACTCTTCAGCCAATCCGATTCACTCCATGTGATATCAAGAAACGGCTGACGGCACTGGATACTGCAAAGGCTATAGGTCCTGACAACATCCCAGCTGTAGAACTAACCATGCCCCTAGCCAAGCTGTTCCAGTTCAGCTACTACAAGGCATAAGTCAGGAGTGTGATGGAATACTCTCCACTTGTCTGGATGGGTGCAGCTCCAACAACACTCAAGAAGCTCAACACCATCCAGGACAAAGCAGCCCGCTTGATTGGTACCCCATCCACCATCTTCAACATTCATTCCCTCCATCTCCGACACACAGTGGCAACTCACCAAGGCTCCTTAGACAGCACCTTCCAAACTTGTGACCTCTACCGTCTAGAAGGACAAGGGCAGCAGATGCATGGAAACACCACCACCTGCAAGTTCCCCTCCAAGACTCACACCATCCTGACTTGGAAATATATCGCTGTTCCTTCACTGTCACTGGGTCAAAATCCTGGAACTCCCTCCCTCAACAAAACTGTGGGTATACCTACACCCCAAGGACTGCAGCAGTTCAAGAAGGCATGAATAACAAAAAACTACAATCAGCTTTGATGTAAAGTGAAGCCGCTTTGCATGGATTGTTGTCAGTGGTTGATGGGGTCTTAAGCAAATTGGATGTGGATAAAAGAGTAAATGGGAGAGGTTTAGGGCAGAGAGCAGGAGAAACCTTGTGATGCAGAAGGTTGCGAGGCTATGAAACATGCTACCGGAATTAGATTAAAAATAGATCATGTCAACATTTAAGGACGTGTCAGACTGGGGTCGAAGAGAAGGCGATAAAGGGATATGGAAACAGAGCAGGCACATGGCATTGTGAAGGAATCTAGCTATAATGAGGGGTTATAAAGTTAAAATAATTAATTTCCTATGAATGAGGGATTAAAAAGTTTAAAAAAGCGTTCAGCTTCCAAAAAAGTTTTTAAACAGTTCATCTCTTTAGTACTAAAAGCCTCAGTGAAGAAGTTTGCCTCATTTTAGAGCCATAAAGGCAGTTTCTGATCAGGAGGATTCATTCCTACAAACACTTAAAGGGATAGACAGGGTAGACACAGCTAAGATGTTTCTCCTGGCTGGGGAGTCTAGAACCAGGGGACACATTTTCAAAATAGGGACAAGCCACTTAGGACTGAGATGAAGAGGAATTTCTTTACTCAGAGGGTTGTGAATCTTTGGAATTCTATACCTCAGAGGTCTGTGGAAGCTCAGTCATTGAGTATGTTTAAAGCAGAGATTGACAGATTTCTAAATACAAATGACATAAGGGGATATGGGGATAGTGTGGGAAAAAGGCATTGAAGTGGATGATCAGCCATGATCATATTGAATGGCGGGGCAGTCTCAATAGGCTGAATGGCCTACTCCTGTTCCTGTGTTCCAAAAGTCACAAACTCCACCACATGGTAAAACATTGATAACATAGTTTTGAAAACTGTTACAAAAGCTACCGTAGTGTAATAGTTGATGAGATGGTTTTATGCTGATGGCCCTAAACCACAGTCAACTAAATTCTTGACAAAGCTAAATCCAAAAACCTGAATTATAATCTTGAAACACAGTTAGATGACTAATGAAAAATTGGCCATCATGAAGCTCACAGCTTGGCTTTTTTAAGAATCAAAGAGGGACAGACCTTACCTAGAAATTAATAGTTATGCAACCTTTCTTTGGAATCAGAGAGGATGGACCTTATCCAGAAATTAACAATTATATAGCCTGATTTGGGGAATAAAGGGGAACAAACTTACTTACAGTTGAGGTAACATCCCCATAGGTAAGAAATTAGTTATGCAACTTGAAAAACAGTATAAATATTGGAAGCACACTTTGGATTTGTTGGACTCGCTCCAGGATCTCTCACAGTACAGCTGTGTCTATTGGAGTGACGTGATGATAATTCTCCCCTTAAGTGGGACAGAGGTATCTCACTAACTTTGTAGTTTTCTACTCGGGCATTTAAGATAAATGTTACTTTGCTAATTGATGGATATCTTTCTTAGATATTTTACTGTAACAATATTTAGATTTAAAAATTGTATCTCTGCTAGAAACAAGATTGTACTTTCTACCTTTTCCTAGAACTATTAATGTTGTGATTGACTGTCTCACCAACTGTGAATTGTGTGTTCTGTTCTTTAATGAACTTTTATTTAAATTAGAACTTACATTGTCTCACATAATTTTCTGTATCATTTACTGGTGAACCCATCTCCATGAACTCTTTGGTGGGGAGGTGGAAAGATTCCCGGACCCTCATAATATCCGGGTTATTATAATCTGGCTGAAACTTGTTAAAAAGGCTATTGGGAGGATGATAATATTCTCAGCTGGCTCCTTTAGGGAGAGTTAGAGCAGTCCTTCAGAACCATTTAAGTGTCTTTGGGATCTGTCTTTCTCAATCTTAAATGGGACTGATCATCTGAGAAGTATGCTTGATCCAGGATAGCCCCAAAAAGGGGCTTGGATTATAATCCACTACAGCATTAGGATACTGTTCATGTGGAGGATAACATCAGTGATCTCCAGCAGTGTGCTGTGCTGAATTATTTCAATTCACTGTCTTTTCTTTTTCTTGGTCAAATTTATAACCAGGTATTTATAACTATTATGACTATTTTAATAACTTAAAATTATTTTATAATTAATTGTAACAACAACTCTAACATGAACTGTGTGGGCCAAATGATCTGTATCCATGTTATAATTTCTAATTAATCCTATAGTCCTGCCGCTGTAGTGTAAACGTAGCTTGAAAGATCTGGAACTAAGCAATATTTTACAGAAATTAACTTGTAGTGAAATATGTTACTCCTGCCTCAACTTGACTTTAAGGCATCATCATCATCAACAAATGTAATGTTCCTGTTAATGTGTTACACCCAGTGGATGCAGGTTGCCACATAATCCTTTGATGTTCCATGTTAGTAAACTAAGAATGCAAGGAATAGCTAGTTATAATTAATTATAAAATAATTCTAAGTTATTAAAATAGTCATAATAGTTATAAATACCTGGTTATAAATTTGACCAAGAAAAAGAAAAGACAGTGAATTGAAATAATTCAGCACAGCACACTGCTGGAGATCACTGATGTTATCGAGCTGAATTGCAGAATAATCTTCAAAGGCACATTATCATCCCTGTCATATGTATTAAAGGAGCTGTTTCCATGCTGTCTATCAAACACATTCACTTGATGCCAGTGTAGCACTGTGCTCGAGATCAGTGTGGTGGAAACGCTGTGCTTTCTTACTGCCCGCTCCATCCCCAAACCCACAATTCATTGTGAATTTCTGTTTGAAAAATGTTTCTATAAAATATCTTCTGTATTTAGAAAAGGACAAGTTCAGCTAAGCTCTGTGCGAGAGTGCAGCATCACTGCGGATGAGCACAGGCTGGAGATGGCATTGAATCCCTCATTCTCCATGCTAAGGGTGTAGGATCACTTAATAAGCCCTGCAAAGCTCACTTTCTAATGGGATGAGGAGGGGTGGGGATGATTGTCAGAGTTCACTAATATCTGATCAGAAATCACTTATAAAAAGGGGCATCAGCAAATCGCCTGCCTGAGCGAAATGTGTGTTACAAAAGAAAAAGTGCCAAGAATTAGCAAGAGAAACTGAAGAGGAAATATTCTGTTGAAATAAATTCCACCAGTTTAACAGTATCAGTAATTTCTGGAGGATTGCCATAAGAATTTTGATCGAGTAAATCAGGAGAAACTGTTTCCAGTGTCAGGATGGTCGGTAACCAGAGGATACAGATTGAAGGTAATTGGAGAAAAAAGCCAGAGAGGAAATGAGGTGAAATGTTTTTGTGCAGCGAGTTGTTGTGATCTGGAACACGCTGCCTGAAAGAGTGGTGGAAGCAGATTCAATAGTAACTTTCAAAAGGGAATTGGATAAATACTTGATAGAGAAATTAGCATGGCTTTGGGGAAAGAGCAGGGGCGTGGGACCACACCTGGAGTACTATGTACAGTTTTAATCTCCTTACCTAAGGAAGGAAGAAAGAGAGTGCTATGGAGGTTCACCAGACTGATTCCTGGAATGAGGGGATATTACAATGAGGAGAGATTGAGTAGACTAGGCCTATATTCCCTAGAGTTTAGAAGAATGAAAGGTGATCTCATTGAAACATATAAAATCATAAGGGGTTTGAAAGGGTAGATGGTGGGAGGATGTTTTCTCCTGGCTGGGGATTCTAGAAGGGAGCTCATAGTCGTAGAATAAAGCTGGCCATTTAGGACTGAGAAGAGCAGGAATTTCTTCACTCAGAGGGTTGTGAATCTTTGGAATTCTCTACCGCAGAGAGCTGTGGATATTCAGTTGTTGAGTATGTTCAAGACAGAGATCGATAGATTTTTGAATACTAAGGGAATTAATGGATATGGGGATAGTGTGGGAAGGTGGAGATGAGGGGGAAGATCAACCATGATCTTATTGAATAACAGAGCAGGATCAAAGGGCCGAATGGCCTAATCCAGCTCCTATTTCTTATGTTATGTTCTTGTGACTATTTGGATAACTCTTCAAAGAACTGGCAAGGCATGATGGGTTGAATGGTTTCCTTTTCTGATGTAGGATTCTATGAATCTTCTAAAGCTCTGGAAAGGAAGGAAAGACTCTACATTACTGTATGTTATGCTGCTCACAGGATAAAAGTTTTGATGTAAAGAGGCAGCAACTTAACTAAACTTATAGAACGTGCTGACATCCGTAATTGGTACAAGATTCACGCCTGATGCCCAGCTGTGTTGAGGCTTTATTGACCAAGCTCATCGACTGAAGTAAGCGGAGCCTTGTGTTGTTTCAAGACTTTGATCAAACATCAGAAATCAAAGGTTTTTAAATCAAAAGAAATGTGAAAATCCGGGGCTCTTCAAGTGTGAACCTCTTGAAATAAGATAGTCGTGACTCTCGCTGTTTAACGATGTAAATATGTAAATATTTAAACAGGGAAATTATGCCTGAGCAACTCATTTCAAGTGGCACCCATTTGATGAAAATATTAAATTAGCCAAGCATTCCTGACATTTAAAGAGGGAAGAAGATAAAGACTAGAAGAAGAAAGCAAGAATACAGGGAAAGAGATTTGCATTTATATTTCTCTTATCCCCTCTCTTCGAAATGTCCCGCACACTTCACATACATTGAATTGCTTTGAAGTGGATTGGATGCTCTGGATGTCACACGACCACCACCTTGTGCATAGCAGGAGCTCAAATGGTAATTGATCAATGAGCAGATGCTTTGTGTTTTTGTTGGTGTTTATTCAGGGAGGAATATTGATCAGAACGCTGGGAGATATCCTCAGTCTCCTTTTGATTAATTCCATGGGATCGTTACCATCCACCCAAACCATGGAAATCATTTAATACCTCATCTAAAGTTGGCCACCTCAGTCCTGACTCTCAGAGCAACGAGATTAATTGAGAGGAAGGAGGGATTGGATTGTAAACAGTGATTATATAAATTGGTCCGTGTTCTCACTGGAAAAGAGAAGATTGAGAGGTGTTGTGATTGTTTTTAACATTCTAACGGGACTGGATAATGTTGACCATGAAAAGCTGTTTCACCTTTCAACTTGTCTAGAACAATAGAACCAGCAGACACGGCTTGCACATGAAGTAGGAAATTTAAAACTAATCTGGGGAAACAATGGGAGAAATTTTATCTCCCAAAAAATAGGTGTGTTTGGGTTGGGTGGGAAGTTGAAATGTAAAGATTTGCAGCCAGTAACCCAGCCTGCCTGGAACTTGTATTTTCAACAGAGATGGTGCGAGGGGTGGGTGATAATCTGCTCTCAGGAGGCAGGCTGGTTATTGTGGGCCAGGAGGAGCCAAGAATGTTTTCCCCCCGACCCCACCCCACTCCATCAAGCTAATCTGTAAACCCCCGTCTCCAAGCTCTCCACTGCACTCCCCACCTGTGATCATCTCGAATACCGACCCCACCAATCTCTCCCTATCCCACCCACAATCATTGACCACCCCCCAATCTCTGAGTTCACTCACCCCCCCTCGAACTCTCTAACGCCCTCAATCTCCCCGAATTCGTCCTGCAGTCAGCAGTGCCCAGTCGCCCCTCACCACTAAACTCATCTGCAGCGTTTCCCGCCAGACAGGCCAAGCTGGTCACTCAGCCCAACTCGCGGCTTGGAGGTAAAACTCCAGGGCGTTCGGTGAGACCCGCGTGCTTGGTTTCCTGATGGCGACTCATCCTCTCCCCCACCCCCAACTCACCCAACTCTGAGATCAGAAAATATCGAGGCCAATATTTCAGTGAGTGAGTAGTCAATATATCGAAGAGGATTCTTGGGGAGACTTTGGAAGCTGTTATTAATGATTCATTCAAATATAAATTAGAGAGATTTATTTCAGGAAATAACATTCTGGGATCCAGTATCTGAGTAATCTGAGACATGACGTGTGGGGAGTGGAGCTCAGGGGGAACAGGTGACTTTGGCCCCATCGTTCCCAAACCTCTCTACCACTGGGGGTTTTCCTCACCTCATGTCTGGCTGTTGTAAACTCATTGATAGAGATTGATCAATATGATTAGTCAATGACTCCATTATCAAATAGTGGTTTGGTAGTACAGATCTTGAGTATTTCTGGAAATAGAGACGTTTTGTCGAAGCTTTTCGTCTTGCACTCATCAGGGCAATTTTTAAAATTCATTCATGGGATGTGGGCGTCGCTGGCTAGACCAGCATTTATTGCCCATCCCTAATTGCCCTTGAGAAGGTGGTGGTGAGCTGCCTTCTTGAACCGCTGCAGTCCATGTGAGGTAGGTGCACCCACAGTGCTGTTAGGAAGGGAGTTCCAGGATTTTGACCCAGCGACAGTGAAGGAACGGCGATATAGTTCCAAGTCAGGATGGTGTGTGACTTGGAGGAGAACTTGCAGGTGGTGGTGTTCCTATGCATTTGCTGCCCTTGCCCTTCTAGGTGGTAGAGGTCGCAGGTTTGGAAGGTGCTGTCTAAGGAGCCTTGGTGCATTGCTGCAGTGCATCTTGTAGATGGTACACACTGCTGCCACTGTGCGTCGGTGGTGGAGGGAGTGAATGTTTGTGGATGGTGTGCCAATCAAGCAGGCTGCTTTACACAAGAAATAGGAGCAGGAGTTGACCATACGGCCCATCGAGCCTGCTCTGCCATTCAAAACAATCATGGCTGGTCTTGGGCTTCAACTCCACTTTCCTGCCCGCTCCCCATATCCCTTGATTCCCTGCGAGACCAAAGATCTATCTATCCCAGCCTTAAATATATTCAATGATGGAGCATCCACAACCCTCTGGGGTAGAGAATTCCCAAGATTCACAACCCTTTGAGTGTAGTAATTTCTCCTCATCTCAGTCCTGAATGATTGACCGTTTATCCTGAGACTGTGTCCCCGTGTTCTAGATTCCCTGACCAGTGGGAACAATCTCTCAGCTTCTACCCTATCAAGCCCTTTCAGTATCTTGTATGTCTCAATTAGATCACCTCTCATTCTTCTAAACTCCAGAGAATATCGGCCCAATTTACTCAGCCTTTCATCATAGGACAACCCCCTCATCCCAGGGACCAATTTAGTAAATCTTCACTGCACTGCCTCCAGTACAAGTATATCCTTTCTTAAATGTGGAGACCAAAACTGCACACAGTATTCCAGGTGCAGTCTCACCAAAGCCTTGTGCAATTTTAGTAAGACTTATTTATTCCTGTACTCCAGTCTCCTTGCAATAAAGGACAACGTGCCATTTGCCTTCCTAATAGCCTGTTGCACCTGCTTGCTAACTTTCTGCATTCCTTGTACGAGTATCCCCAAGTCTCTGAACATCAACACTTACCAGTTTCACGCCTTTTAAAAAATATTCTGCTTTTCTATTTTTACGACCAAAGTGAACAACTTCACACTTCCCTACATTATACTCCATTTACCATCTTGTTGCCCACTTACTTAACCTGTCTATATCTCTTTGCAGCCTCTCTACATCCTCCCCACAGCTTACCTTTCCACCGAGCTTTGTATCATCAGCAAACTTAGATACATTACTCTCTGTCTCTTCATCCAAGTCATTAATAAAGATTGTAAATAGCTGAGGCTCCAGCACTGATCCTTGCGGCACACCACTATTCACTGCCTGACAACTTGAAAATGTCCCATTTGTGCTCACTGTCTGCTTCCTGTCTGTTAACCAATCCTCTATCCGTGCTAATATATTACCCTCAATTCCACAAGCCCTTATCTTGCCTATTAATCTTTTATGTGGTACCTTATTGAATGCCTTTTGAAAATCCAGGTATACTACATTTACTGATTCCCCTTTATCTACTCTACTAGTTACATCCTCAAAAAACTCCTGCTTTGTCCTGGAAAGCTGGAGCACAGATAGCTCAGTCGGTAGAGCATCAGACTTTTAATCTGAGGGTCCAGGGTTCAAGTCCCTGTTCGGGCGCTTTGTGTGAAACGCCGTTGCAGCTCCGCTGTTCGTGCCGTGCCGTCGCACATTCCGAGCCATGTACGTTGGCAGTAGAATGTGCAAACTCTGGCAGTCGTTTATGGGCGGCACAGTGGCGCAGTAGTTAGCACCGCAGCCTCACAGCTCCAGGGACCCGGGTTCGATTCCGGGTACTGCCTGTGTGGAGTTTGCAAGTTCTCCCTGTGTCTGCGTGGGTTTTCTCCGGGTGCTCCGGTTTCCTCCCACATGCCAAAGACTTGCAGGTTGATAGGTAAATTGGCCATTATAAATTGCCCCTGGTGTAGGTAGGTGGTAGGAGAATGGTAGGAAATATGGGATTAATGTAGGATTAGTATAAATGGGTGGTTGTTGGTCGGCACAGACTAAGTGGGCCGAAGGGCCTGGTTCAGTGCTGTATCTAAATAAAATAAAAAATAAAAATAAAATGATCTGATCAGGGTAGCCATTGTTACGCAGGATGTCTTTGATTCGCCCTATTTCAGCATCAAGCTTGCATGGTGAGCAGATGGCTCGGCACTATTTACGAGGTTGCTGATAAGGCCAATCTTATAGCGCCTGGCACTGGAAGAATCCCAACGCATGTATTGACAATACAGTGGCTACACTGATGAGATAATTTCTCACTATATATCGTGCAAACTTATGAACGGGCTTGAAATGTGCCCAGTCTACCTCAAATTACACTGGAAGGTAGTGTATCCCAAACATTTGAGCAACAGGTAAAGCTAGCTACTAAGCAGTAGCAACACGTGTGGTGTTTGCCACTAACAGGATGCTGCCTTAAAGCCAAAAGGACGTCCTGCCGATCACACAAATGAGTAATATATGAATTTCAATGCCAGCGTGATGCTAGGTATATAGGACATAAGTTCCAAAGACTGGTGGATCGTATCAAACAACATGTCCTTTCTGCTGTTCGCAATGGTCAAAGTACAGACTGTTCTCAAAAAAAACTCAAAACACAGTTTAGTTTAGTTTAGAGATATGGCACTGAAACAGGCCCTTCGGCCCACCCAGTCTATGCTGACCATCAACCACCCATTTATACTAATCCTACCCTAATTCCATATTCCTACCACATCCCCACCTGTCCCTATATTCCCCTACCACCTACCTATACTAGGGGCAATTTATAATGGCCAATTAACCTATCAATCTGCGTGGGTTTTCTCCGGGTGCTCCGGTTTCCTCCCACAAGCCAAAAGACTTGCAGGTTGATAGGTAAATTGGCCATTTTAAATTGTCACTCGTATAGGTAGGTGGTAGGGAAATATAGGGACAGGTGGGGATGTTTGGTAGGAATATGGGATTAGTATAAATGGGTGGTTGATGTTCGGCACAGACTCGGTGGGCCGAAGGGCCTGTTTCAGTGCTGTATCTCTAATCTAAAAAAAAAAGTCTTTGGCATGTGGGAGGAAACCGGAGCACCCGGAGGAAACCCACGCAGACACAGGGAGAACTTGCAAACTCCACACAGGCAGTACCCAGAATTGAACCCGGGTCGCTGGAGCTGTGAGGCTGCGGTGCTAACCACTGTGCCACTGTGCCGCCCATAGCAATTTGCTGTTGGAATCTCCTCGTTGTCTACTCTTTCAGTCTTGCAGGAGTTGCATTATGACTTTAATGGTATTGGTTTAAGTAACCTTGGCATAGCTACTGGCTTATTCTGTGTATTTTTTTTTTTTAGAGAGACAGCACTGAAACAGGCCCTTCGGCCCACCGAGTCTGTGCCAACCATCAACCACCCATTTATACTAACCCTACACTAATTCTATATTCCTACCAGTGTCCAGCATTAGATGTGATTCCACGTTTGGACAACATTTGCCAAATGATCCTCAGTGTGCTAAGAATTACCGTGACAACCAATGTAAGATTGTCAGACGGGCTCGCGGTGTGGCGCATTTGCGCGTACTGGAAGCCACAGAGATTAATACACAGGGCCCTGTTCTTTGCAGACAGAAAGAACATGTACACACATTGCGCCTGTTTCAGCTGAACAAAATAGGTGACAGCCATTCGCTGGTTCATTCCACAGGGCAATGCCTTGACTGATCAGAGTCAAGCTGCCTGGTTTAAATTTGAAACAAAGCTTGGCAGTTAACTGTCAGCCACCATAAACTGGGGCATTCTCCATGGCAGCGCCTCTACCAATCAGAGTTCACTTGCCAACCAATCAGCACTCTTTTCTCATACAGTATAAATTTGTTGTTTTTCCTTACATTGGTTATTTTTGCGGATTGTCCTGATGAGTGCAAGGCGAAAAGTTTTGACAACACATCTCTATTTTCAGCAAGACTCCATTATAATTGGATCATGTGACCACCAGGATGGTCGAAGGTGAATTAGAAGGGCCTTGGTCTGTCTTCATCCAGCAATTCCTGTTTGGTACTGCATGGGAGTGTCGGCTTAGCTGATGGGCTCTAGTCCTAGAGTGGCATTGAATAAGCAGTGAGGTCGGAGTGGAACAGATGGCTGTGGTGAAGCCAGTAATGGATTTCCTCCTGTACTGATCTGTCTGTGAAATCTGACAGTAATGCAGGCAGCACTGACCTTAATCTGTGACTGCATCAAACTTGTTTGTCAGTGCAACTCGGCAAGATTGTTTGATAAAGTATGAAATAAGCTTCATGCATATTTCCTGCCAAGGCTTGTTAGTCTATGCAAAGAGGCTGGCCCTTATTCTCATGCAGCGTTCCCTTCAGAATCTGATGGTAACATAGAGTAGGAATCACACACAACACGTACAATAACAATATGCTTTACTATTGAGATTTTAATGTAGAATAACATCTCTGGGGCGGAGGGGGTTGGGGGGGGCGTGTGGTGGTGGTGATGGGTGGGCTGCTCCTCTCCCCTGCCTTGAGGCCATTCTATCTCTCCCTCTTACCCCTCCTCTCCCTCTTTCTCCATTTCTCCCCCTTTCTCTCTATCTTTGTCTCTCTGTCTCTTCCCCATATCTCTCCATCTTTCTCCATCTCTCTCTCTCTGTCTTTTTCTCTCTGTCTCTCTTTCAAACAAAGACACTCTCTGCCTCTGTCTCTCCCTCATCTCTCCCCCTCTCTTTTTCTCTCTCTCTTTATCTCCCCCTTCCCCTCCCTCTCTTTGGCTGCTGATATTTCTGCTCATTTCCTGAGGGATTTCGCTAGATCCTGTATTGTATTGTGCCCAGCCTTTGTTTAAGAGAATTAGAGAGCGCTGACTGGTGTTGTATTTGAAAGTTGCTCACGGCATCGTTTTACATCTGTTTAAACCCTTAAACCCTTACTTTAGAAAAGCATAGTTTCATATTAGTTGTGTTTGTAAATAGCCTTTGATGTCCCTTGTCAGTCTGTCTCTGTCTCTCTGTTTGTCTCTGTCCGTCTGTCCCTGTCTCTGTTTGTCTCTGTCTCTCTGTCTGTCTCTGTCTCTCTGTTTGTCTCTGTCTCTCTGTCTCTCTGTCTCTCTGTTTGTCCCTGTCTCTCTGTTTGTCCCTGTCTCTCTGTCTTTCCCTGTCTCTCTGTCTTTCCCTGTCTCTCTGTCTGTCCCTGTCTCTCTGTCTGTCTCTGTCTCTCTGTTTGTCTCTGTCTCTCTGTTTGTCTCTGTCTCTCTGTCTGTCTCTGTCTCTCTGTCTGTCTCTGTCTCTCTGTCTGTCTCTGTCTCTCTGTCTCTCTGTCTGTCTCTGTCTCTCTGTTTGTTCCTGTGTCTCTGTCTGTCTCTGTCTCTCTGTTTGTCCCTGTCTCTCTGTTTGTTCCTGTGTCTCTGTCTGTCTCTGTCTCTCTGTCTGTCCCTGTCTCTCTGTCTGTCCCTGTCTCTCTGTTTGTCCCTGTCTCTCTGTTTGTTCCTGTGTCTCTGTCTGTCTCTGTCTCTCTGTCTGTCCCTGTCTCTCTGTCTGTCCCTGTCTCTCTGTCTGTCCCTGTCTCTCTGTTTGTCCCTGTGTCTCTATTTGTTCCTGTGTCTCTGTCTGTCTCTGTCTCTCTGTCTGTCTCTGTCTCTCTGTCTGTCTCTGTCTCTCTGTTTGTTCCTGTGGCTCTGTCTCTCTCTGTCTCTCTGTCTGTCTCTGTCTCTCTGTTTGTCCCTGTCTCTCTGTTTGTCCCTGTGTCTCTATTTGTTCCTGTGTCTCTGTCTGTCTCTGTCTCTCTGTCTGTCTCTGTCTCTCTGTCTGTCTCTGTCTCTCTGTTTGTTCCTGTGGCTCTGTCTCTCTCTGTCTCTCTGTCTGTCTCTGTCTCTCTGTTTGTCCCTGTCTCTCTGTTTGTCCCTGTGTCTCTATTTGTTCCTGTGTCTCTGTCTGTCTCTGTCTCTCTGTCTGTCTCTGTCTCTCTGTTTGTCTCTGTCTCTCTGTTTGTTCCTGTCTCTCTGTCTCTCTGTTTGTTCCTGTCTCTCTGTCTGTCTCTCTGTTTGTCTCTGTCTCTCTCTCTCTCTGTTTGTCTCTGTCTCTCTCTGTTTGTTCCTGTCTCTCTGTCTGTCTCTGTCTCTCTGTCTGTCTCTGTCTCTCTGTTTGTTCCTGTCTCTCTGTCTGTCTCTGTCTCTCTGTCTTTCTCTGTCTCTCTGTTTGTTCCTGTCTCTCTGTCTGTCCCTGTCTCTCTGTCTGTCCCTGTCTCTCTGTCTCTCTGTTTGTCTCTGTCTCTCTGTCTCTGCCTCTCTGTTTGTCTCTCTCTCTCTCTGTTTGTCTCTGTCTCTCTGTCTGTCCCTGTCTCTCTGTCTGTCTCTGTCTCTCTGTCTGTCTCTCTGTTTGTTCCTGTCTCTCTGTCTGTCTCTGTCTCTCTGTTTGTCTCTGTCTCTCTGTCTCTGTCTCTCTCTGTTTGTTTCTGTCTCTCTCTGTTTGTCTCTGTCTCTCTGTTTGTCTCTGTGTCTCTGTCTCTCTGTTTGTTCCTGTCTCTCTGTCTGTCTCTGTCTCTTTGTCTGTCTGTGTCTCTCTGTTTGTCTCTGTCTCTCTGTCTCTGTCTCTCTCTGTTTGTCTCTGTCTCTGTCTCTCTGTTTCTCTCTGTCAAACAGAGCAACACACTGTCTGTTTGTGTACCTCTCTCTGTCTGTGTCTTGGTCTCTCTCTCTCTCTCTCTCTCTCTGTCTCTGTCCCTCTCTCTCCATCTCAGTATTCCTGGTTTTAAGAAACTTTTCCAACCTGAAAGAAGGGAAAAACACAATTTCCATTTCCAGAATGAGAGAGTGTGGCAACAGGATTCACAGTCCATGCTTGATCCCAGGAGTCTATTTTGTGTCCAATCCCCAGCCTGTGCTTGATCCCAGTCCCAGGAAGTTCAGCCGTGCAGAGGGATGTGGTAGCCAGAGTCTGACTTTGCTCACTGATCCTGGACCCCAGATGCAGCTGCTGGGAAGTCACTCTGTGAACCTCAGTCACCACCCCGCCACAGCCTGTCTCTGGTTTCAGCACAAAACCTCTTGGCCAACAGGAGCTGCAGGATCTGTCAGCATTGCTGATTCACCTAGGCAGCAGATACTGTCATTGACAGACACTGCCTCCCGGTCTGGCAATGCCTCCAATTTAAAGTTCCCATCTTGATTTTCAGATCCCTCCATGGCCTCACCCTCCCTATCTCTGTAACTTCCTCCAGCCCCACAAACCTCCGAGATATCTACGCTCCTCTAGTTCTGGATTCTTGAGCATTCCCAATTTTAATCGCTCCCTCATTGGTGGCCTTGCCTTTAGCTGCCTGGGCCCTAAGCTCTGGAATTCTGTCCCTAAACTTCTCCGCCTCTCTTTCACTTATTTTAAGATGCTCTTTAAAACCAACCTCTTTAACCAAGCTTTTGGTCACCTGTCTGAATATTCCTTATGTGCCTCGGTGACAAATTTTGTTCCATTACACTCCTGTGAAGCACCTTGGGGCATTTTACTATGTTTAAGGGTGCTATAAATGCAAGTTGGTGCTTATGTTAATGTTGAATAAACTGTTCCAGCCACCAAGCCACAACTGGCTTATTTAGTTTCTGAAGAAAAGCTCCTGTGAAGCATCTTGGGGCATTTTACTATGTTGTAGGCACTACATAAAGGCAAGTTGATGTTGATGATGTTGTTATCCCCTCCCCCTTTGAATCACTCAGCAATTGGGAAGGCTCAGTGCGTTGAAAGATCTGATGGTTTTTTTGAACCTGGAGGTGGAATTGAAAAGGCTGTTTGGCAGGTCAGGGATTCTCTGTTTTCCGAAGGCTGAGTATTGGTTTGTGTTCAGATTGAGAGTCAAGTCATCTTGTGCCTTTTTAAAATCGAAGTGTTCGGAAATGTTGCGACGTCTTCAAACCCCCTGTTGTTAGTTTGTCATGATTCTGGAGCTGAGGTTAGTGTATGTGATGCTGCTAATTCAGTGGAATGAGAATTCCTTCCCTTCCTGCTGCTTTTCATTTTGGTTAGTGCTCCCAATTATATTGCTCTTTCCCATTATATTAAAACTATCCGATACTTAAGCAGTGCAAAAGCATATTAATCAATAGCATTTATACATCATCTTTAGTGTCGCAAAAACGTCGCAAGGTGCTTTTTCAAATTGTAACAGGCAATAATCAACACTAAGCCACAGAAAGAGGCTTGACCAACACCTCAGTCAAAGGGGTGGAGTTTAAGGAGTGTTTGGCACTGAGAGACAGAGAGGTTTAGGGAGGGAATTTCAGAGCTTAGGACCTAGGCAGCTGAAGGCACGGCCACCAATGGTGTAGCGATGGGAGTGGGGATGAAGAGCAGTCATTGTGGAATTGCATGGCTGATATTTAGCGAAAGGATTCAGTGTAAGATTCTTCCTGTTTGAATGTGCACAGTTCTGGGTAACATGCTGCTCAGGAAGGAGAGGCTTATCACATGAGTTCTTGCTTTCCTGCTTGTAACACAGGAAGTTCGAGACTAGTCTGTGGTGCACAGGCTGTGTCTCTGTGGTCTCTGCAGAGATAAGTGGCTGCTGATTGGCTTGTTAGCAGAAGCGAAGCCCATGGGATAAAAGGGGCAGAAGCAGCATGGATACAGAATTGGCTAAGGGATAGGAAACTGAATTTGGTGAATGGCTATTTTTTGGACTGCAGGGAGGTATACAGTGGAGCTCCCCAAGTTTCAGTACTAGGAATACTGCTGTTTTTGATAAATATTAATGACTTGGGGGTATTGGGCACAATTTCAAAATCTGTAGTAAACAGTGAGGAAGATAGTGATCGACTTCAAGAGGATATAGACAGGCTGGTGGAATGGGGGGTGAACAAGTGGCAGATGAAATTTAGTACAGAAAAGATGGAGTGATTCATTTTGGTCGGAAGACTGAGGAGAGAAAGTACATGTGAAATGTTACAATATTAAAGGTGCGGGGGGTGGGGGGTGGGGCAAGAACAGAGAGAACTGGGGGTGTTGGTGCACAAATCTTTGAAGGTGGCAGGACAGGTTAATAAATCATCTGGGATCCTGCTCTTTATAAAGAGGTATAGAGTACAAAAGCCAGGAAGTTATGTTAAACCTATTTAAAACACCAGTTCAACCCTAGCTGGATTACTGTGTCTAATTGTGGGAACCACATTTTAGGGAGGACATGAAGGCTTTGGAGTGGGTTTGGAAGAGATTTATTAGAAAGGTTCCTGGGATGAGAGATTATAGTTGTGCGGAGAGACTGGAGAAGCTGGGATTGTTCTCCTTAGCGGAGAGAAGGCGAAGAGGAGATTTGCCAGACAGGTTTAGTGGAGTAAATGAAGAAAAATTGTTTCCAGTGGCCGAAGGGTCAATAACCAGTGGGCACATATTTAAGATGATTGACAAAAGAATCGGTGGGGAGATGAGGAAAAACTTCTTTATGCAATAAGTGGTTAGTGCTTGGGATACATGACTTGATAGGATGGTGGATACAGATTCAATAGCAGCTTTCAAAAGGGAATTGGATGAATACTTGAAGGAGAACAAAAATTGTAGGACATGGGGGTGTGGGGGGCGTGGGGAAAGGGAGGGGAAGTAGACTAGCTGGATTGCTCTTCAAAAGAGCCAGTACAGACTTGATGGGCCAAATGGCCTTCTCTGTGCTATTCTATGATTCCAAAGTGCAAACTCAGCAGGGAGTGTAGTATTTGCAGCCTGCACAGTCTGGGAATGCAGAACCATTGAATTATCCATCACAGCTTGGTGTGTTCAAACTCTATCTCCAAACCCATCAGCTCCCAGCCTGTGCGGTCTGCCCAGGCCCCCTAAAGCAATCAATATTTGCATTTCTATCTGGTTTTAAATTTTGTGGCCTGCAGATTTGGGGAGCTTTGTTTCCAACATTGCATCATGATTGGAGGGAAATTTCTAAATCCATCCGTACTGTAACTTGGGGTGAGAGAGAGAGAGGGAGAAACCTACAGAGAGACACAGACAGAGAGAAAGAGTGAAAGAATTCGGAGCCAGAGCTCTGATCTCCACTCGCTGGAACTGTCCAGATTAGGATTCAGACCCCACACCTCCTGGCTCGGGCGGAAATGTTACCAGTAATCCATTTTGTCACTGGACTAATAGCCCTGAGAACTGAAGTTCAAATCCCACCATGGGCAGTTTGAGAATTTAAGTTCAGTTTTAAAAATCTGAAAATAAAAAGTGGTCTCGGTAACAGTGACCAAGAAGCTGTTGGAATGTCATAAAAACCCAGCTGGGTCAGTGCTGCCCTTTAGGGAAGGAAACCTGCCAAGCTTACCCGGTCTGACCTATATGTGACTCAGTGGCCGAGCAAGTGAATATTCAACTAGGGGGCCCACTGTCATCATCGCAAGGCAACAGATACGAGTTTACCAGTAACACCCACATCCTGAGACCAGATAAAAGGAATGCTTTATGGTAGCAGAGGTACATGGTAAAGAGCTTCCTGTACAGAGCACTGTCTCTGTGGTTTATACCCTTGTATTTGACACAAGCAACCAGTTAGTGGAGGAAGTTGCTAAATTGCAGAAGGTGAGTGTAAAGTACAGATGGTAGATACCTTTCTGAGAACACAAGAACTGCTCACAGTTGAACGCACAAGTTGAATATCCAAACGCATGTTAATTTTTTTGAATGGTTGTTGGGATGAGTGATGACCCTGTGGCTGCAGTAATTGCAAACTCCCAGAAGACCCTTGTGTAGCAACCATTTCTGCACCGGAGTGGATATCAAGACATTAAGAGCAAACCATAGAGTGGGGGCTTGACTGGGTGTGGGTGGCATATTCTGCTCTCTGAACTTGGGTTTCTTTTTAAACTTATCATTCCTGCTGCCTGACCACAGATTTATTGAACTCAATCTCATTGGAGCACTTGATTTGACGCCTGCTGGATTTGCCCATCTTTCCACAAGACTGGCAGGTCCTGCAGTGACCTCGAAAGCGTTTCTGTGTAGATTGTTAGGACTGTGGCAGAAATAAGCCAAAAGACTTGCAGGTTGATAGGTAAATTGGCCATTATAAATTGTCACTAGTATAGGTAGGTGGTAGGGAAATATAGGGACAGGTGGGGATGTTTGGTAGGAATGTAGGATTAGTATAAATGGGTGGTTGATGTTCGGCACAGACTCGGTGGGCCGAAGGGCCTGTTTCAGTGCTGTATCTCTAATCTAATCTAACACACTGTCAATTGAGTCGCGTCATTCCACAGGTTGCAGCATATTATTCAAGTTTTCCACCAAATCGGAAAAACAGCCAAATTAAACACTCTAGTAACCCCCAGAATAAAACAGACCAAACCAGAAATAAAAACAAGAAATGCTGGAACCACTCAGCAGGTCTGGCAGCATCTGTGGAAAGAGAAGCAGAGTTAACGTTTCGGGTCAGTGACCCTTCTTCGGAACCAAACCAGATATCTTTACACAACAACAAATTAACTATTAATTAAAACTAAATCTTAAACATAAACCTATGTCTAAAGACTTTATAACTTCTTATTTTAACCTAACTTCCCCATTCACACACACACACACACACTCAGAAATAACAGTATTTTTAAAAATTAATTGTTTCTTAAGAATAAATAAGTAAACAAGTCTTTGTGGATTACGTTCCTGATTGATGAGGTATTCTAATGTGGAAATAATCAAAGGCTATTCGAAGTCTTCACTTAGATTTAATGAAGCAGTCTGTTTTTGATAGGCATTCAAACTCTTCGGCTGCAGCAGGCATCAACAGTTCCTTCAGCAATACAGACAGTGCAGTGCTCCCTCAGTACTGACCCACGAACAGTGCAGTGCTCCCTCAGTACTGACCCACGAACAGTGCCGCACTCCCTCAGTACTGACCCTCCAACGGTGCAGAGCTCCCTCAGCACTGTCTCTCCGACAGTGCAGCATGCCCTCAGTACTGACCCTTCAACAGTGCAGTGCTGCCTCAGTACTGACCCTCAGACAGTGCAGCGCTCCCTCAGTGCTGACCCCCTGACCCTCTGACAAGGCAGCACTCCCTAGGTATTGCACTGGAAGTATCAGCCTGGGCTATGTGCTCCAATCTCTGGAGTGGGGCTAAAACCCACATCATTGTCAATCTTTATCCTCAGTCACCCAGGATCTGAAGCTTCTACAGTTGGGTTTTGTGGTTTGGGGGAGGCAGGACTAAGGACATGCTGTTGAAACTCTGCAGTTCTGCTGGTGTTTGGGTTAGGGAGTTGGAAAAGCAGCGTCCGTTTACATTGTGTTAATTTACCATTCATGGACTGTTTTGGAAAGTCTCTGCTGACTGCATTGCAGTATATGGATAGTGGCACAGTAGTGTTAGAGGTTGGTGCTAAATCTGTGAGCGTGAAGCGGGGAATAGGGGGTTGGAGAGAAATAACTGAAACAAATTTAACAGGTTTTGCTTGTTTCTGAAATCTTGCTTCAGAATGTTCTGGGCAAGAATCTACTTTTGTTTTAGTGTTTGTGCCCGAGAACAGTTGTGTAATAAGTAATATCTGTAAACGTACAGAATATCTCTTCCAGTTTATTTTATTACAGCTGATTAGGGCTTTGGTGTGGTTTTCAATATGTTAATGCTTTGGATTAAATACAGAATAGTAAACGGAAACAGGTGCAGTTATATAGTCCTGCATCTACCAGTTCTAAATTCAGCGTTACCCGATTCTGCCAAGAATTCTGTTTGTGTGTTTTGTTTTATTGTAAAATACTTGTTGATTTTTTTTGTACTGATGCTCAAGGGCAAAAGCATTTTCTGAGTTTTGGTTTTGTTGAGGGTTCTTCCTCAAAAATGGAGCCCACATTGCTGTCTGTATCTTAACTCGCACCAAGTCCCGTTCCCCTCCTCACCTCTGTGCTCGCTGACCTACATTGGCTCCCGGTCAAGCAACGCTTTGATTTTACAATTCTCACCCTGGTTTTCAAATTCCTCCATGGCCTCACCCCTCACTATCTCTGTAATCTCCTCCAGCCCCACAACCCTCTGAGATATCTGCATCTCTCCAGTTCTGGCCTCTTAAGCCTTCCCGGGGAGGGAGATAAGCTGGAGGGGTGGGGGAGGGGACAGGGATTTAGAGAGGGAGCAGGGGTGGGGGAAGTGAAAGGGTTGGGACAGGGGACAGTGAAGAGTAGGGGAGGGGGGCAGGGAGTGAGGGAGGGAGCAGAGGTGGGGAAGGAGAGGGAGTCGGGGTGGGGGAGTGCAGGTGTCAGAGGCTGGGGCGTGGGAGAGGAGGAAGATGGGGCAGGAAGTTGCTGCAGGGGGTGGGGGTTTGGGAGCAGAAGGAGTTGGGGTGGGGAGGTGCTTTGAGCCCGGGGGAAGGGGGAGCTGCAGTGCAGTGAACTTGTTGCCTTATCTCTGCTACTCGAGTACACGGATGGATGATGTGGTGATATCCTGAGATTCGGAGCAAGAGCTTGAATTCAAATCACACCTGACAAAATCCGTAGGATGCATTAACACAATGTCAGACTGACTCAGTGGGTCGTCCTGTCACATCTGAGTCGGAAGGCTGTGGGATTTTTTTTTTGTTAAGACTTGTTCTCAGGATGTGACACATGCTGGTAAGGCAATGGTCACCACCCATCTCGAGTGGTCCTGATGCTAATGGGAGGCAACCATGTAATGTGCGTCTGGAGTCACATGTAAATGTGGCACGTTGTATAAAATGTTTGATTGTGTCCTGAATAAAGCGTAGCTACTCGACCCAGACCCAACGACGTGTGTCGGGTTCGGTTTGGGTCGGGTCGGGACAGTCTTCCGGGTCCAGCATTCTGGCTCGGGTCGGGTCGGGCTGGACTGGACGTGGACGGAGCTGCCTTGCTCTTGGAAGTAATCTTCAAATGAACATTCAGGCCGTCAAGGCAGGAACCGTGCAGTCCGGACTCTGCACACTGCAGTAAAACCTGGAGACCCGACCAAACCCAACTACATTTGTGGCAACGGGTGCAGGTGCTCTCCCCCACCGCCCCCCTGACCACTCTCTCCTCCTCCCCCCCGCCCCCTCTCTCCTCCCCCTCCCCCTGACCACTCTCTCCTCCTCCCCCCCGCCCGCTCTCTCCACCCCGCCCCCCGACCACTCTCTCCTCCTCCCCCCCGCCCCCTCTCTCCTCCCCCTCCCCCTCCCCCTGACCACTCTCTCCTCCTCCCCCCTGCCCGCTCTCTCCACCCCGCCCCCCTGACCACTCTCTCCTCCTCCCCCCGCCCCCTCTCTCCTCCTCCCCCCCCGCCCGCTCTCTCCACCCTGCCCCCCTGACCACTCTCTCCTCCTCCCCCCCGCCCCCCTCTCCTCCCCCTCCCCCGACCACTCTCCTCCTCCTCCCCCCCCGCCCGCTCTCTCCACCCCGCCCCCCTGACCGCTCTCTCCTCCTCCCCCCCGCCCGCTCTCTCCTCCTCCCCCCCCGCCCGCTCTCTCCTCCTTCCCCCCCCGCCCGCTCTCTCCTCCTTCCCCCCCCGCCCGCTCTCTCCTCCTTCCCCCCCCAGCCCGCTCTCTCCTCCTTCCCCCCCCCCCCCCGCCCGCTCTCTCCTCCTTCCCCCCCCCCCGCCCGCTCTCTCCTCCTTCCCCCCCCCCCGGCCCGCTCTCTCCTCCTTCTCCCCCCGCCCGCTCTCTCCTCCTTCCCCCCCCGCCCGCTCTCTCCTCCTTCCCCCCCCGCCCGCTCTCTCCTCCTTCCCCCCCCGCCCGCTCTCTCCTCCTTCCCCCCCCGCCCGCTCTCTCCTCCTTCCCCCCCCCGCCCGCTCTCTCCTCCTTCCCCCCCCGCCCGCTCTCTCCTCCTTCCCCCCCCCGCCCGCTCTCTCCTCCTTCCCCCCCCGCCCGCTCTCTCCTCCTTCCCCCCCCGCCCGCTCTCTCCTCCTTCCCCCCCCGCCCGCTCTCTCCTCCTTCCCCCCCCGCCCGCTCTCTCCTCCTTCCCCCCCCGCCCGCTCTCTCCTCCTTCCCCCCCCCCCCGCTCTCTCCTCCTTCCCCCCCCGCCCGCTCTCTCCTCCTCCCCCCCCGCCCGCTCTCTCCTCCTCCCCCCCCGCCCGCACTCTCCACCTCCCCCCCCGCCCCCTCTCTCCTCCTCCCCCCCCGCCCCCTCTCTCCTCCTCCCCCCCCCGCCCCCTCTCTCCTCCTCCCCCCCCGCCCCCTCTCTCCTCCTCCCCCCCCGCCCCCTCTCTCCTCCTCCCCCCCCGCCCGCTCTCTCCTCCTCCCCCCCCCGCCCGCTCTCTCCTCCTCCTCCCCCCGCCCGCTCTCTCCACCTCGCCCCCCTGACCACTCTCTCCTCCTCCCCCCCGCCCGCTCTCTCCACCCCGCCCCCCTGACCACTCTCTCCTCCTCCCCCCGCCCCCTCTCTCCTCCTCCCCCCCCCTGCCCGCTCTCTCCACCTCCCCCCCCGCTCTCTCCTCCTCCCCCCCCCGCTCTCTCCTCCTCCCCCCCCCGCTCTCTCCTCCTCCCCCCCGCTCTCTCCTCCTCCCCCCCCGCTCTCTCCTCCCCCCCCGCTCTCTCCTCCCCCCCGCTCTCTCCTCCTCCCCCCCCCGCTCTCTCCTCCTCCCCCCCCGCTCTCTCCTCCTCCCCCCCCGCTCTCTCCTCCTCCCCCCCCGCTCTCTCCTCCTCCCCCCCCCGCTCTCTCCTCCTCCCCCCCCCGCTCTCTCCTCCTCCCCCCCGCTCTCTCCTCCTCCCCCCCCGCTCTCTCCTCCTCCCCCCCGCTCTCTCCTCCTCCCCCCCCGCTCTCTCCTCCTCCCCCCCGCTCTCTCCTCCTCCCCCCCCGCTCTCTCCTCCTCCCCCCCCGCTCTCTCCTCCTCCCCCCCGCTCTCTCCTCCTCCCCCCCCGCTCTCTCCTCCTCCCCCCCCCGCTCTCTCCTCCTCCCCCCCCGCTCTCTCCTCCTCCCCCCCCGCTCTCTCCTCCTCCCCCCCCGCTCTCTCCTCCTCCCCCCCCGCTCTCTCCTCCTCCCCCCCCCGCTCTCGCCTCCTCCCCCACCGCTCTCGCCTCCTCCCCCCCCCCGCTCTCTCCTCCTCCCACCTCCGCTCTCTCCTCCTCCCACCTCCGCTCTCTCCTCCTCCCACCTCCGCTCTCTCCTCCTCCCCCCCTGCTCTCTCCTCCTCCCCCCCCCGCTCTCTCCTCCTCCCCCCCCCGCTCTCTCCTCCTCCCCCCCCGCTCTCTCCTCCTCCCCCCCCGCTCTCTCCTCCTCCCCCCCCCGCTCTCTCCTCCTCCCCCCCCCGCTCTCTCCTCCTCCCCCCCCGCTCTCTCCTCCTCCCCCCCCCGCTCTCTCCTCCTCCCCCCCCCGCTCTCTCCTCCTCCCCCCCCCGCTCTCTCCTCCTCCCCCCCCCGCTCTCTCCTCCTCCCGCTCTCTCCCCCTCCCGCTCTCCCCCCCACCCCCCGGGTCCCGCCCCCCGCCCACACTCTTCCCCCCCGGCCCTGCCCATACTCTTCCCCCGCCCATACTCTTCCCCCGCCCACACTCTCCAGCCACCCGCTCCCCCTTCCGCCGCCAGCCAATCTCTGTGGCCATGTGTTGACGTTGCCTTGCTGTGATTATTTGAGCAGCGCCATCTTTAGTCCTGGCAGCTGCCTGAACGTCGCTGACTGTGACGTTTTAGTGGAACAGGCTACATTTGTGCATGTGCCAGTGCAGCGCCACCTAGTAGTTACGTTGTCATCAAATGCAGCCTCGAATCATAGTCATACAGCACAGAAGGAGTCCATTCGGCCCATCGTGCCTGTGCTAGATCTATTCAGTAAATGCCACATCCCTGCTCTTCCCCACAGCCCTGTAATTTTTTTTCTTTCAAATATTTGTGCAGTTCCCTTTTGAAAGTTACTATTGAATCTGCTTCCACCGCCCTTTCAGGCAGCGCATTCCAGATCATAACTTTCAGAGTTAATAAATTCATGGGTCTGATTTTACTTGTGTGGCACAACAGACATAAAATCCTCTGTAATGACAGTTTAAGGCAGAGTTTCCAAGCTGTTCCTGTCCTTTAGTTCCTCTTTCATCGATAAGCAGGAAGTTAATGTCTACCATTGACCATTATTTCCTTCCTTGGGGGAGGAACTGTGTAGTGGGAGTATGTTGATCAAAGTATTCTTGAAAATTGTACGCTTACCAGATACCTATGACAATTGTAAAGAAAATACAGAAAGAAATATATTAAATAAAAAGCTGGTCTCTAACAGTGGCCATGCAGCTGTTGGATGGTCTTAAAAACCTGTCTAGGTCACTAATGTCCTTTAGGGAAGAAAATGTGCCGTCCTTACCCAGTCTGGGCCTATGTGTGACTCCAGAGTCACACCAACATAATGACTCTCAGCTGCCCTCTGAAATGACCTAGCAAGTCACTCCATTGTATTAAAAAAAGACACTAAAAATCATGGTGAGCCTTCCAGAAGGCAGCACACCACCACATCTGGGCAGTGACACATGCACCCCGAAAATAAATGACATAAAACTTCTACCCTTTATCTTTCTCAGCTATGGTGAAATAGTACCCTAGTTTTTTTGATCTTTGTTGTAACTAAGTCTGAATTGTCTACTGGACAGTGTAATATCTGCCCTGGTAACTGCATCATCAGCTGCACCACACTGTCATTGCAGAGGCACCGGAACTATTCTGCTCTGAAAGTTGAGTTTTATAAAGAGGAGGCGGTGTATTTGCAGGTTATTTAAAGGAGTTGCATTGTGCTTGTGAGAAGGGAGATGTTGTTTTAGTATAAAGAGTTCTGCACAATCAGTTGGAGGTTTGTGAAAAATGTTGTCTAAAAGTTGAGTAATTCTGTGCACTTGCAGATGCCTACCTTTGCCAGTGTCAGCTGTGACTCTGTGGGTCGCACTCTCACCTTTGAGTCATAAGGTTCTGGTTTCATGTCCCATTACAGAGCCTGAGCACAAGAATCCAGGTTGACACTTCTGCGCAGTACTGAGACAGTGCTGCACTGTTGGAGATGCCTGCCGTCTTTCGGATGGGATGGTAAACTGAGGACCCATCTGTCTGCTCGGGTAGATGTAAAAGATCCCATGACACTATTTTGAGGAAGAGTGGGGAGTTCTCCCCAGTGTCCTGGCCACTACTTATCCCTCAATCAACATCACAAAAACAGATTATCTGGTCATCATCACATTGCTGTTTGTGGGATCTTGCTGTGTCTAAATTGGCTGCTGCATTCCGTACATTGCAACAGTGACTACACTTCAAAAGTACTTCATTGACTGTAAAACACTTTGAGACGTCTGGTGATTGCGAAAAGCACTATATAAATGCAAGTTGTTTTTTTTTAAACCAGTTTGGTTTTCTACCAGTTAATTGCTCAACAGAAACCAGTTTTGACCATCAATGAGTATGAAAGAAAGATGAACGAACTTGCATTGTGTAGAGTCTTTCACGACTGCAGGGCATCCTAAAGCACTTTACAGCGAATGAAATTCTTTTGAAGTGCCGACATTGTTGTCATGTAGGAAACACATCAGTCAATTTGAACACAGAAAGCTCCCTCAAATAGCAATGTGACATGAAAAACAAAAAATGCCAGAAATACTCAGCTGGTCTGGCAGCATCTGTGGAGAGAGAAACAGAGTTAACGTTTCAGGTTGATGACCTTTCGACAGATTCTGATGAAGTGTCAGCCTAGATTATGTGCTAAAGTCTCTAAAGTGGGACTTGAACCCAGAACCTCCTGTATCAGAGGAAGTGCACTCCGCACTGAGTCACAGCATGTGCACACATTGGCGATAAACAATTCACTTGCATTCCAGAACTGGGTACTGATTACTGGGTACTCTGGAATCTGAACAAGCTAGTACTGTGGAAATGAGCAGGTGTCCTGCCTTTGACTCCCATTCAAGAGCAGAATACATGCCAATATGTGTCGCCAGTAGGAACTAGTGTTATTGACCAGCGCTTCACTGAGTTTGAGATTAGAAATTGTGGATGTGTAGTAGGAATGTTAAATTCAGATCTCTCCCACAAGATTAGACAAGTTCAACATTATAGTTTCCTCTTTTCTTAATTCTCACCACTTCCCCACCAAAAAAAACGCTGTTAGAACCTTTGAACCATCGAGGTTACAGCTTTCTTTCATGCTTTATCGTTCTATGACTGTAGGGGAGGCTATTCAGCCCATCATGTCTATTCTGGTCCTTTGCTGGAGCAATTCAGAGTTAAATTCCTAGAATATAACTCGGCTGTTTCTACCGAGCACCTTCTTCACACAGCCTGCACTGGTTCCCAGGGCAGCTGGGCAATAAATGCTGGCCTTGCCAGCCATACCCTCCTCCCTGGAGCAAATTTCAAACAAAAATTGGTGCAGATCCTACAGTTTCTAATTAGCTAACACACAGTTGTTTTGCTGCAGGAAGGCACATGTTAACTTGGGGTTGTGCTAATTTTTAGGGCGAATGTGACACTTTGTGAGAGAATATAAGATACCCTTTTATCACTAAGACTGCCTATTACCATCTCTGGAACATCGCCCAACTCCATCCCTGTCTCAGCTCATCTGCTGCTGAAACTTCATGCATGGACTTTGTTACCTCTAGACTTGACAATTCCAACACACTCCTGGCTGGTCTCCCACATTCTACCCTCCAGCAACGTGCAGTCATCTAAAACTCTGCTGCCCATGTGCTAACTCGCACCCAGTCCCATTCACCCATCACTCCTCTGCTCGTTGACCCGGTCAAGCAACGCCTTGATTTTAAAATTCTCATCCTTGTTTTCAATTCCCTCCATGGTCTCTCTCCCCCCCCCTCCCCCCCCCACCCCCTCTCTGTATCTCTGTCGTCTCCTCCAACCCTCTGGGATCTCTGAGCTCCTCCAATTCTGGCCTCTCGAGCATCCCCGATTCCCATCGCTCCACCATTGGCGGCCGTGCCTTCAGCTGCCTGGGGCCCCAAGCTCAGGAATTACCTCCCTAAACCTCTCCACCTCTCTCCTCCTCCAGATACTTCTGCAAACACACCTCTTTGACTAAGCTTTTGGTCACATGCCCTAATATCTCCTTATGTGTCTCAACATTCTATTTTATTTGAAATTGCTCCTGTGAAGCGCCTTGGAATGTTTTACTGCATTAGAGGTGCTATATAAATACAGGTTGTTGTTGTTTATTGTGTTCTGCTTAAATGATGAGATGGAAAACTACATTTGCCAACTTCAGCCCTTTTTTTTGTTTTAAAACAGAGCGAGGAAGGACATGCTCATCTTTCTCATCCCATCACAGTAACTCTGCCGCTTCGCTGAGCAGCTCCCAAGCACCTGCCTCAAAAGGATCCAGATCTCTGCGAAGGCAGTCAAAAAACCTGGTAATGTATCACCTTTAAAAGCTGGTTTGAAAGGAAACCCTGAGGCACAGTGAACAATTTTTAATTTCCTTTTGAGAAATGAAGCTCCTTTTGTTGACATTCTTCTAGCGATCGTTAAATATATTCAAATTATTCATAGAATCTGCAGCACAAAAACAGGACGTCCACCGCAACTGGTCTACACTCCACGAGTCTCCTCCCATCCCTACTTCACCTCACCTTATTCTATTCCTTTCTTCCTCATGTGTTTATCCAGCCTCCCCTTTCTTCTTCTTTGGCCTCCTTATCTCGAGAGACAATGGATAAGCGCCTGGAGGTGGTCAGTGGTTTGTGAAGCAGTTCTTTAATACATCTATACTATTCACCTCAACCACTCCCTGTGGTAACGAGTTCTACATTCTCACCACTCTCTGGGTAAAGAAGTTTCTCCTGAATTCCCTATTGGATTTATTAGTGACTATTTTATATTTATGACCCTTAGTTTTAGACTCCCTCACGAGGGGAAACATTCTCTTTATGCCTACCCTATCGAACACTGAAATATTTTAAAATACAGACATATACATCCACACAAGCACACACAGTATATATTGATGTCAGCATCCTTCTAACCAGCTGTTTCAATAGGAAATCAATAGTAAATAATCTTATTCTAGTTTCACGCGATTGTATTATGAAAATCTCTATATGCATACTGCTTCTCCTTTGTATTTCTTACCAGTCTGGGGGCTGGTAATGGGTTTAATGATTCTCTTGCAATGTCCAAACCAAATGTTTTCTTTGAATGGCTGCAAATCTTTACCTATCCCTGGGAAACAGGTTGCCAGACTTCCTGGACTTGGAGTAACTGACACTGAGCAAATGCCACAGCCTGTGCTTGCTTGACAGCTGCCTAACTCCTTGAAATTTGCAGACAACTGAATAACACTTGCTGCTTTGGTGTCGAGTTAAGTTAGGGACAGGATTCTGGTTGAAGCTGGATTTTAACACTCTGCATATCACAGAATCATAGAACCATACAGCACAGCAGGAAGCTATTCGGGCCATCATGTCTTTGCTGGTCCTTTGAAACGATTATCCTATCATTCGCAGCAATTTCTCCATAGCCCTGTAACTTAATCTTTGTCAAGTACAGGGTCAATTACCTTTTAAAAGTTTTGATGGAATCTGATTCCATCATCCTTCTAGGTGGTGCATCCTAGCTCTTAACCTGCTAGGTCAAGACATTTCTCTTCATTTCCTCATATACTGTGACTGGATTTAAAGGGACAGCCTCCGAGCCAAAATTACACAAAAAGAACATGAATTTTCATACAGCAAATATATAAGCTCATACAATTATATTTCTATAATTGGTGAGTGGGGCTAACAAGAGCCAGCACTGACTTGATGGGCCAAATGGCCTCCTTTAGTGCTGTAAGATGCCATGATATTGATTTTAATGGTGCAACCTCATTAATTCAAGTGCTTTTAAATACGCAGTCTGAACTTTCAAGTCCTAGATAATGTGGTACAGCAAAAATATTGATTTTCTTTTTACTATTTATGTTCATACAAATGAGGAGCAGGAGTAGGCCATTCATATACAACCTTCTGTGTGAAGAAAACTCTCCTCATCTCAGTCCTAAATGATCGGCCCCTTATCCTTAGACTATACCCCCATGCTTTAGATTCTCCAGCCAGGGATAACAATCTCTCAGTGTTGACCCTGTCAATACCCTTCAGAATCATGTATGTTTCAATGAGATCACCTCTCATTCTTCTAAACTCCAGAGAGTATAGACCCAATTTACTCAGCCTCTCATCACAGTACAATGCTCTCATCCCAGAGACTAATATAGTGAACTTTCACAGTACCTCCATCTGCATCTCCAAGGCAAATATATCCTTCCTTAAATGTTAGGTGTCATGATCTTATTGAATGGCAGAACAGGCTCAAGGAGCTGAATGGCCTCCTCCTGTTCATGTGTTCCTATTTCCTAAACTCAGAGTACTTCAGTGAAATATTTGTGGTTGGTTAACGCTCAAGTGTCTTTCTGTTTGGTTTAGGAGATGACTGAGAATGGGAGCTATCAGCTGGTAGTGAAAGCCAAGTTTAATTTCAAACAGAACAATGAGGATGAACTTTCCTTTTCAAAAGGCGACATTCTTTACGTCATGCGAGTTGAAGATGGAGGATGGTGGGAAGGGTCACTTAAAGGAAGGTCAGGCTGGTTCCCCAGCAACTACGTGCGAGAGATAAAACCAAGTGGTGAGTTGAGCATGTCTCTGCAAAACTTGCTCTTCACTCTGGCCGTTTAGGAGGCTCTAAGTTCTTTAAATTGCTTTCAGTTCAGTGTGTCCCTTGCGTGAACGTTCGGCGCAGGGATTGAAAATTTGCTTACATTTATTTCACCAAATGGAATAGATTTATTATTTAATGCAGCAACTACCTGGTTGCATCCAGAAAAGGATGAACAAGTGTAAATTGTTCTTGAAAATATTGTTTTACGATTGGCAGATGTGTTTCCAGCCATCTAGTTGTTCTCTCTGAATCTCCTTTCAAATCCTCTCCACCTCCTCTAAACCCTCCACTTCTCTCTTGCTTAATTCTGCCACCTGTCCCCCTGCTTTATCTACTCCATCTTGCCCCCACTCACATCCTCTGTAAACCCCCCTGACTCTACACTTCCCTCTCTTTTAAAAGCCCCCAGAACTATCTCTTTGACTGTATTTTTTTGGATCATTCCTCCAAACGTCTGTGTTCCTGGTCATCATCCATTAACTTTGTCTTTATCTGTGAAGTGCCTTGTATGTTTCACTTGCGTTCAAAGTGCTGGAAATGTGCAGCAGTGTTCGAGTTTAGACATGTTATTCAACAGTTGGTCCAAATTTCATGACTTGTGTAAAATAAACAAGTTTCAGCAAAACACAAGGTTTAATTTCATCACATGTTATAAAATTTCCGCGAGTAATTTTCAAATGGTGTGGGAGTCTCATGGTTTTGTCGCTGGATTCTTGATCCAGAAAATGAGTTCAAATCCCACCTGAGTCTGAGAATTTGAATTCAATTTGAAAACAAAATCTGAAAATAAAAAGCTAGCCTCAGTAAAAGTGACCATGAAACCCATGTAAAAACCCAACTGTTGCATTAATGTCCTTTAGGGAAGGAAACCTGTCGTCCTTACCCAGTCGGGGCCTACATGAGTTGTTAGCTGTTGTTTACTTTGCTGGCTGTTGTGAAATTAGATCATCTTGGAAATCGGAAACAATATAATTTACAGAAATTTATTCTCCTGATCCTTCTGTGCCCTTCAGGCCTGACATTCCCATCGCACTCCTTTCCCTTTTCCTGACATTCCCATCTCACTCCTTCCCCCGTCCCTGACATTCCCAACTCACCTCTTCCCATTTTTCTGACATTCCCAGCTCACACTTTCCCCTTTTCCTGTCATTCCCATCTCACTCCTCCCCCCCCTGTCGCTGACATTCCCATTTCACCAGCTGGAAGCACATCTGTCTGTACAAACGGGCATCATATTTTTGATACACTTTTGACACTCAGAATGTGACATTTAAAACAGAGAGCCAGGCATTTCCAGCTGCTCTTTCCCACCCAGGGTATGGAGGCTCAGAGGACCAAAAATCACTGAAAAGTACCCTGTTTTGGATTTGAAACGTCTTCCTCAACTAAAGCACAATTGTTTAACGATGCCATTTTGGATTGGTAACTAGGAGATGAAACATATGCTTTTGCCGAATCCCTGTTGATTTTTGGAGCACGATTCTGCTGCCAACTGTGTTTAACTCTGCAGAATATTGACACACGGAGTGTGACATAAGGAGAGGAGGCAGCGAGTATTAGACACAAACAGCATTCATTTCCTTAAGAAAAACTAGTTAAAACAGTTATTGGAATATACTAACTGTGACAGTAAAGGCAGTGTATTTACAGTTCTCTGGTAAGTGTGTGACGCCCCTTTGCCAAGTTGCTACTCACTGCATCATGGTGTCCATAAGCTTTCACATTGAGAGCTGCAAGTTGTTGGCCATCAGTTGGAAGCTAATGGCTCTGTAATAGACTGTGCATAACATTCATCATCTTTCATTATCCACATAGCTTACGAGAGTGCCGTTGGTCACACAGGGGTAATCTGTGGGGCAGCTTGCATTGGGGATATCTGTACATTGCCTTGAGCAAACATGCTTCGTCCTGTATGGAGTGTCAGCTTGGCTCATTGTTTTTCTCTGAATCAGGGGGTCATGGGTTTGAGCCCCATTCCTGGATTTGAGCGTGGCCCTTGGATGTCTCTGTACTTGTCCAGTGCAGTGAGAGGATAAAAGAGCAAGCATTCATTTGTTGATGGTGTCCCACTGTGTAATTTCAGGGCCAGTGAGAGAAAGAGAAAAAAACATTTTGTTCAAATTGTTCAGGCAAAAAGGAGGTAAATCAGCAATGTTTTAGTGATGATATGCCCTGACTCTTTTAAATGTCCCCTCTAATGGTGGCAGGAAACTTGAAAAAAAACACAAAGTATTGACAATCCTGTTTTATGCATGAGACAGAAAAAACCTTCAGTCCAAATTGATGAGTTTAATTTTTATCTAACTGCTGGACTATTACCCATAATCTCCAACCTTTCCTACAAAATATCTTGTCCTTCATTGAGCACGTTGGAGAGATGGTGGCAAAGTGGTAATGTCACTGAACTAGTAACTCAGAGATCTGGCCGAATACCCTAGGGACATGGAAACAAATCCCACCATGGCAGCAGATGGAACTTAAACTCAATTAATTAATACATTCAATTAATTAATAAAAATGTGGAATTGAAAGCTTAGTGGTGCCATGCAATTATCATCAATTGTCATAAAAATACACCTGGTTCATTAATGCCCTGTGGAGAAGGAAATCTGCCAGCCTTACCTGGTCTGGCCTACATGTGACTCCAGACCCACTGCAATGTGGTTGACTCTTAACTGCCCTCTGAAATGGCCGAGCAAGCCTCTCAGTTGTCAAGGGAAATTAGGGATGGGCAACAAAAGCTGGTCTTGCCAGCAATGCCCACATCACAGGAAAGAATAAAAAAAACAAGAGATGACGTGGCCTCATGCATCGATTCCAGTGCAACGCTGTGTTGCTGCATTCTCCTGGAGAACACTGTCTGATAGCGGGTGGTGCTGCATTTCTTTCTTTATTATTTATTTATTTAGAGATACAGCACTGAAACAGGCCCTTCAGCCCACCGAGTCTGTGCCGACCAACAACCACCCATTTATACTAATCCTATATTAACCTCATATTCCTTACCACGTCCCCACCATTCTCCTACCACCGACCTACACTAGGGGCAATTTACAATGGTCAATTTACCTATCAAACTGCAAGTCTTCGGATGTGGGAGGAAACCGGAGCACTCGGCGGAAACCCACGCAGACACAGGGAGAACTTGCAAACTCCGCACAGGCAGTACCCAGAATTGAACCCGGGTCGCTGGAGCTGTGAATTGAACCTGTGCCTCCTGGAGAACACTGTCTGATACAGGGTGTTGCTGCATTCTCCTGGAGAGCACTGTCTGATGTGGGGTGGTGCTGCATTCTCCTGGAGAACACTGTCCGATGTGGGGTTTTGCTGCATTCTCCTGGAGAGCACTGTCTGATACAGGGTGTTGCTGCATTCTCCTGGAGAACACTGTCTGATACAGGGTGTTGCTGCATTCTCCTGCAGAACACTGTCTGATACAGGGTGTTGCTGCATTCTCCTGGAGAACACTGTCTGAGACAGGGTGTTGCTGCATTCTCCTGCAGAACACTGTCTGATACAGGGTGTTGCTGCATTCTCCTGGAGAACACTGTCTGATACAGGGTGTTGCTGCATTCTCCTGCAGAACACTGTCTGATACAGGGTGTTGCTGCATTCTCCTGGAGAACACTGTCTGATACAGGGTGTTGCTGCATTCTCCTGCAGAACACTGTCTGATACAGGGTGTTGCTGCATTCTCCTGGAGAACACTGTCTGATGTGGGGTTTTCCTGCATTCTCCTGGAGAACACTGTCTGTTACCGGGTGTTGCTGCATTCTGTTGGAAATCACTGTCTGATACAGGGTGTTGCTGCATGCTGTTGGAAATCACTGTCTGATACAGGGTGTTGCTGCATTCTCCTGGAGAACACTGTCTGATACGGGGTGTTGCTGCATTCTCCTGGAGAACTCTGTCTGATACAGGGTGTTGCTGCATTCTCCTGCAGAACACTGTCTGATACAGGGTGTTGCTGCATTCTCCTGCAGAACACTGTCTGATACAGGGTGTTGCTGCATTCTCCTGGTGAACACTGTCTGATGTGGGGTTTTCCTGCATTCTCCTGGAGAACACTGTCTGATACAGGGTGTTGCTGCATTCTCCTGGAGAACACTGTCTGATGTGGGGTTTTGCCGCATTCTCCTGGAGAACACTGTCTGATACAGGGTGTTGCTGCATTCTCCTGGAGAGCACTGTCTGATGTGGGGTTTTCCTGCATTCTCCTGGAGAACACTGTCTGATACAGGGTGTTGCTGCATTCTCCAGGAGAACACTGTCTGACACAGCGTGCTGCTGCATTCTCCTGGAGAACACTGTCTGATACAGGGTGTTGCTGCATTCTCCTGGAGAACACTGTCTGATACAGGGTGTTGCTGCATTCTCCTTGAGAGTACTGTCTGATACAGCGTGTTGCTGCATTCTCCTGGAGAACACTGTCTGACGTGGGGTGTTGCTGCAATCTCCTGGAGAACACTGTCTGATGTGGGATGTTGCTGCATTCTCCTGGTGAACACTGTCTGATACAGGGTGTTGCTGCATTCTCCTGGAGAACACTGACTGATACAGGGTGTTGCTGCATTCTCTTGGAAATCACTGTCTGATACAGGGTGTTGCTGCATTCTCCTGGAGAACATTGTCTGACGTGGGGTGTTGCTGCATTCTCCTGGAGAACACTGTCTGATACAGGGTGTTGCTGCATTCTCCTGGAGAACACTGTATGATACAGGATGTTGCTGCATTCTGCTGGAGAACACTGTCTGATACGGGGTGGTGCTGCATTCTCCTGGTGAACACTGTCTGATGTGGGGTGTTGCTGCATTCTGCTGGAGAACACTGTCTGATACGGGGTGGTGCTGCATTCTCCTGGAGAACACTGTCTGATACGGGGTGTTGCTGCATTCTCCTGGAGAACACTGTCTGATACAAGGTGTTGCTGCATTCTCCTGGAGAACACTGTCTGATATGGGGTGGTGCTGCATTCTCCTGGTGAACACTGTCTGATACAGGGTGTTGCTGCATTCTGCTGGAGAACACTGTCTGATACGGGGTGGTGCTGCATTCTCCTGGAGAACACTGTCTGATACGGGGTGTTGCTGCATTCTCCTGGAGAACACTGTCTGATACGGGGTGGTGCTGCATTCTCCTGGAGAACACTGTCTGATACGGGGTGTTGCTGCATTCTCCTGGAGAACACTGTCTGATACGGGGTGTTGCTGCATTCTGCTGGAGAACACTGTCTGATACGGGGTGGTGCTGCATTCTCCTGGAGAACACTGTCTGATACAGGGTGTTGCTGCATTCTCCTGGAGAACACTGTCTGATACAAGGTGTTGCTGCATTCTCCTGGAGAACACTGTCTGATACGGGGTGTTGCTGCATTCTCCTGAAGAACACTGTCTGATACAGGGTGTTGCTGCACTCTCCTGGTGAACACTGTCTGATGTGGGGTGTTGCTGCATTCTCCTGGTGAACACTGTCTGATACAGGGTGTTGCTGCGTTCTCCTGGTGAACACTGTCTGATGTGGGGTTTTGCTGCATTCTGCTGGAGAACACTGTCTGATACGGGGTGTGCTGCATTCTCCTGGAGAACACTGTCTGATACGGGGTGTTGCTGCATTCTCCTGCTGAACACTGTCTGATGTGGGGTGTTGCTGCATTCTGCTGGAGAACACTGTCTGATACCAGTAGGTGCTGCATTCTCCTGGAGAACACTGTCTGATACCGGGTGTTGCTGCATTCTCCTGGTGAACACTGTCTGATACAGGGTGTTGCTGCATTCTCCTGGAGAACACTGTCTGATACAGGATGTTGCTGCATTCTCCTGGAGAACACTGTCTGATATGGGGTGTTGCTGCATTCTCCTGGAGAACACTATCTGATACGGGGTGTTGCTGCATTCTCCTGGAGAACACTGTCTGACGTGGGGTGTTGCTTCATTCTCCTGGAGAACACTGTCTGATGCAGGGTGTTGCTGCATTCTCCTGGAGAGCACTGTCTGATACCGGGGTGTTGCTGCATTCTCCTGGAGAACACTGTATGATACAGGATGTTGCTGCATTCTCCTGGAGAACACTGTATGATACAGGATGTTGCTGCATTCTCCTGGAGAACACTGTCTGATGCAGGGTGTTGCTGCATTCTCCTGGAGAGCACTGTCTGATACCGGGGTGTTGCTGCATTCTCCTGGAGAACACTGTATGATACAGGATGTTGCTGCATTCTCCTGGAGAACACTGTCTGATGCAGGGTGTTGCTGCATTCTGCTGGAGAACACTGTCTGATGCAGGGTGTTGCTGCATTCTCCTGGAGAGCACTGTCTGATACAGGGTGTTGCTGCATTCTCCGGGAGAACACTGTATGATACAGGATGTTGCTGCATTCTCCTGGAGAACACTGTCTGATGCAGGGTGTTGCTGCATTCTCCTGGAGAACACTGTCTGATGCAGGGTGTTGCTGCATTCTCCTGGTGAACACTGTCTGATACGGGGTGTTGCTGCATTCTCCTGGAGAACACTGTCTGATACGGGGTGTTGCTGCATTCTCCTGGAGAACATTGTCTGATACGGGGTGTTGCTGCATTCTCCTGGAGAACACTGTCTGAAACAGGGTGTTGCTGCATTCTCCTGGAGAACACTGTCTGATACGGGGTGTTGCTGCATTCTGCTGGAGAACACTGTCTGATACGGGGTGGTGCTGCATTCTCCTGGAGAACACTGTCTGATACAGGGTGTTGCTGCATTCTCCTGGAGAACACTGTCTGATACAAGGTGTTGCTGCATTCTCCTGGAGAACACTGTCTGATACGGGGTGTTGCTGCATTCTCCTGAAGAACACTGTCTGATACAGGGTGTTGCTGCATTCTCCTGGTGAACACTGTCTGATGTGGGGTGTTGCTGCATTCTCCTGGTGAACACTGTCTGATACAGGGTGTTGCTGCGTTCTCCTGGTGAACACTGTCTGATGTGGGGTTTTGCTGCATTCTGCTGGAGAACACTGTCTGATACGGGGTGTGCTGCATTCTCCTGGAGAACACTGTCTGATACGGGGTGTTGCTGCATTCTCCTGCTGAACACTGTCTGATGTGGGGTGTTGCTGCATTCTGCTGGAGAACACTGTCTGATACCAGTAGGTGCTGCATTCTCCTGGAGAACACTGTCTGATACCGGGTGTTGCTGCATTCTCCTGGTGAACACTGTCTGATACAGGGTGTTGCTGCATTCTCCTGGAGAACACTGTCTGATACAGGATGTTGCTGCATTCTCCTGGAGAACACTGTCTGATATGGGGTGTTGCTGCATTCTCCTGGAGAACACTATCTGATACGGGGTGTTGCTGCATTCTCCTGGAGAGCACTGTCTGATGTGGGGTGGTGCTGCATTCTCCTGGAGAACACTGTCCGATGTGGGGTTTTGCTGCATTCTCCTGGAGAGCACTGTCTGATACAGGGTGTTGCTGCATTCTCCTGGAGAACACTGTCTGATACAGGGTGTTGCTGCATTCTCCTGCAGAACACTGTCTGATACAGGGTGTTGCTGCATTCTCCTGGAGAACACTGTCTGAGACAGGGTGTTGCTGCATTCTCCTGCAGAACACTGTCTGATACAGGGTGTTGCTGCATTCTCCTGGAGAACACTGTCTGATACAGGGTGTTGCTGCATTCTCCTGGAGAACACTGTCTGATACAGGGTGTTGCTGCATTCTCCTGCAGAACACTGTCTGATACAGGGTGTTGCTGCATTCTCCTGGAGAACACTGTCTGATGTGGGGTTTTCCTGCATTCTCCTGGAGAACACTGTCTGTTACCGGGTGTTGCTGCATTCTGTTGGAAATCACTGTCTGATACAGGGTGTTGCTGCATGCTGTTGGAAATCACTGTCTGATACAGGGTGTTGCTGCATTCTCCTGGAGAACACTGTCTGATACGGGGTGTTGCTGCATTCTCCTGGAGAACTCTGTCTGATACAGGGTGTTGCTGCATTCTCCTGCAGAACACTGTCTGATACAGGGTGTTGCTGCATTCTCCTGCAGAACACTGTCTGATACAGGGTGTTGCTGCATTCTCCTGGTGAACACTGTCTGATGTGGGGTTTTCCTGCATTCTCCTGGAGAACACTGTCTGATACAGGGTGTTGCTGCATTCTCCTGGAGAACACTGTCTGATGTGGGGTTTTGCCGCATTCTCCTGGAGAACACTGTCTGATACAGGGTGTTGCTGCATTCTCCTGGAGAGCACTGTCTGATGTGGGGTTTTCCTGCATTCTCCTGGAGAACACTGTCTGATACAGGGTGTTGCTGCATTCTCCAGGAGAACACTGTCTGACACAGCGTGCTGCTGCATTCTCCTGGAGAACACTGTCTGATACAGGGTGTTGCTGCATTCTCCTGGAGAACACTGTCTGATACAAGGTGTTGCTGCATTCTCCTTGAGAGTACTGTCTGATACAGCGTGTTGCTGCATTCTCCTGGAGAACACTGTCTGACGTGGGGTGTTGCTGCATTCTCCTGGAGAACACTGTCTGATGTGGGATGTTGCTGCATTCTCCTGGTGAACACTGTCTGATACAGGGTGTTGCTGCATTCTCCTGGAGAACACTGACTGATACAGGGTGTTGCTGCATTCTCTTGGAAATCACTGTCTGATACAGGGTGTTGCTGCATTCTCCTGGAGAACATTGTCTGACGTGGGGTGTTGCTGCATTCTCCTGGAGAACACTGTCTGATACAGGGTGTTGCTGCATTCTCCTGGAGAACACTGTATGATACAGGATGTTGCTGCATTCTGCTGGAGAACACTGTCTGATACGGGGTGGTGCTGCATTCTCCTGGTGAACACTGTCTGATGTGGGGTGTTGCTGCATTCTGCTGGAGAACACTGTCTGATACGGGGTGGTGCTGCATTCTCCTGGAGAACACTGTCTGATACGGGGTGTTGCTGCATTCTCCTGGAGAACACTGTCTGATACGGGGTGTTGCTGCATTCTCCTGGAGAACACTGTCTGATACAAGGTGTTGCTGCATTCTCCTGGAGAACACTGTCTGATATGGGGTGGTGCTGCATTCTCCTGGTGAACACTGTCTGATACAGGGTGTTGCTGCATTCTGCTGGAGAACACTGTCTGATACGGGGTGGTGCTGCATTCTCCTGGAGAACACTGTCTGATACGGGGTGTTGCTGCATTCTCCTGGAGAACACTGTCTGATACGGGGTGGTGCTGCATTCTCCTGGAGAACACTGTCTGATACGGGGTGTTGCTGCATTCTCCTGGAGAACACTGTCTGATACGGGGTGTTGCTGCATTCTGCTGGAGAACACTGTCTGATACGGGGTGGTGCTGCATTCTCCTGGAGAACACTGTCTGATACAGGGTGTTGCTGCATTCTCCTGGAGAACACTGTCTGATACAAGGTGTTGCTGCATTCTCCTGGAGAACACTGTCTGATACGGGGTGTTGCTGCATTCTCCTGAAGAACACTGTCTGATACAGGGTGTTGCTGCATTCTCCTGGTGAACACTGTCTGATGTGGGGTGTTGCTGCATTCTCCTGGTGAACACTGTCTGATACAGGGTGTTGCTGCGTTCTCCTGGTGAACACTGTCTGATGTGGGGTTTTGCTGCATTCTGCTGGAGAACACTGTCTGATACGGGGTGTGCTGCATTCTCCTGGAGAACACTGTCTGATACGGGGTGTTGCTGCATTCTCCTGCTGAACACTGTCTGATGTGGGGTGTTGCTGCATTCTGCTGGAGAACACTGTCTGATACCAGTAGGTGCTGCATTCTCCTGGAGAACACTGTCTGATACCGGGTGTTGCTGCATTCTCCTGGTGAACACTGTCTGATACAGGGTGTTGCTGCATTCTCCTGGAGAACACTGTCTGATACAGGATGTTGCTGCATTCTCCTGGAGAACACTGTCTGATATGGGGTGTTGCTGCATTCTCCTGGAGAACACTATCTGATACGGGGTGTTGCTGCATTCTCCTGGAGAACACTGTCTGACGTGGGGTGTTGCTGCATTCTCCTGGAGAACACTGTCTGATGCAGGGTGTTGCTGCATTCTCCTGGAGAGCACTGTCTGATACCGGGGTGTTGCTGCATTCTCCTGGAGAACACTGTATGATACAGGATGTTGCTGCATTCTCCTGGAGAACACTGTATGATACAGGATGTTGCTGCATTCTCCTGGAGAACACTGTCTGATGCAGGGTGTTGCTGCATTCTCCTGGAGAGCACTGTCTGATACCGGGGTGTTGCTGCATTCTCCTGGAGAACACTGTATGATACAGGATGTTGCTGCATTCTCCTGGAGAACACTGTCTGATGCAGGGTGTTGCTGCATTCTGCTGGAGAACACTGTCTGATGCAGGGTGTTGCTGCATTCTCCTGGAGAGCACTGTCTGATACAGGGTGTTGCTGCATTCTCCGGGAGAACACTGTATGATACAGGATGTTGCTGCATTCTCCTGGAGAACACTGTCTGATGCAGGGTGTTGCTGCATTCTCCTGGAGAACACTGTCTGATGCAGGGTGTTGCTGCATTCTCCTGGTGAACACTGTCTGATACGGGGTGTTGCTGCATTCTCCTGGAGAACACTGTCTGATACGGGGTGTTGCTGCATTCTCCTGGAGAACATTGTCTGATACGGGGTGTTGCTGCATTCTCCTGGAGAACACTGTCTGAAACAGGGTGTTGCTGCATTCTCCTGGAGAACACTGTCTGATACGGGGTGTTGCTGCATTCTGCTGGAGAACACTGTCTGATACGGGGTGGTGCTGCATTCTCCTGGAGAACACTGTCTGATACAGGGTGTTGCTGCATTCTCCTGGAGAACACTGTCTGATACAAGGTGTTGCTGCATTCTCCTGGAGAACACTGTCTGATACGGGGTGTTGCTGCATTCTCCTGAAGAGCACTGTCTGATACAGGGTGTTGCTGCATTCTCCTGGAGAACACTGTCTGATACGGGGTGTTGCTGCATTCTCCTGCTGAACACTGTCTGATGTGGGGTGTTGCTGCATTCTGCTGGAGAACACTGTCTGATACCAGTAGGTGCTGCATTCTCCTGGAGAACACTGTCTGATACCGGGTGTTGCTGCATTCTCCTGGTGAACACTGTCTGATACAGGGTGTTGCTGCATTCTCCTGGAGAACACTGTCTGATACAGGATGTTGCTGCATTCTCCTGGAGAACACTGTCTGATATGGGGTGTTGCTGCATTCTCCTGGAGAACACTATCTGATACGGGGTGTTGCTGCATTCTCCTGGAGAGCACTGTCTGATGTGGGGTGGTGCTGCATTCTCCTGGAGAACACTGTCCGATGTGGGGTTTTGCTGCATTCTCCTGGAGAGCACTGTCTGATACAGGGTGTTGCTGCATTCTCCTGGAGAACACTGTCTGATACAGGGTGTTGCTGCATTCTCCTGCAGAACACTGTCTGATACAGGGTGTTGCTGCATTCTCCTGGAGAACACTGTCTGATACAGGGTGTTGCTGCATTCTCCTGGAGAACACTGTCTGATACAGGGTGTTGCTGCATTCTCCTGCAGAACACTGTCTGATACAGGGTGTTGCTGCATTCTCCTGGAGAACACTGTCTGATGTGGGGTTTTCCTGCATTCTCCTGGAGAACACTGTCTGTTACCGGGTGTTGCTGCATTCTGTTGGAAATCACTGTCTGATACAGGGTGTTGCTGCATGCTGTTGGAAATCACTGTCTGATACAGGGTGTTGCTGCATTCTCCTGGAGAACACTGTCTGATACGGGGTGTTGCTGCATTCTCCTGGAGAACTCTGTCTGATACAGGGTGTTGCTGCATTCTCCTGCAGAACACTGTCTGATACAGGGTGTTGCTGCATTCTCCTGCAGAACACTGTCTGATACAGGGTGTTGCTGCATTCTCCTGGTGAACACTGTCTGATGTGGGGTTTTCCTGCATTCTCCTGGAGAACACTGTCTGATACAGGGTGTTGCTGCATTCTCCTGGAGAACACTGTCTGATGTGGGGTTTTGCCGCATTCTCCTGGAGAACACTGTCTGATACAGGGTGTTGCTGCATTCTCCTGGAGAGCACTGTCTGATGTGGGGTTTTCCTGCATTCTCCTGGAGAACACTGTCTGATACAGGGTGTTGCTGCATTCTCCAGGAGAACACTGTCTGACACAGCGTGCTGCTGCATTCTCCTGGAGAACACTGTCTGATACAGGGTGTTGCTGCATTCTCCTGGAGAACACTGTCTGATACAGGGTGTTGCTGCATTCTCCTTGAGAGTACTGTCTGATACAGCGTGTTGCTGCATTCTCCTGGAGAACACTGTCTGACGTGGGGTGTTGCTGCATTCTCCTGGAGAACACTGTCTGATGTGGGATGTTGCTGCATTCTCCTGGTGAACACTGTCTGATACAGGGTGTTGCTGCATTCTCCTGGAGAACACTGACTGATACAGGGTGTTGCTGCATTCTCTTGGAAATCACTGTCTGATACAGGGTGTTGCTGCATTCTCCTGGAGAACATTGTCTGACGTGGGGTGTTGCTGCATTCTCCTGGAGAACACTGTCTGATACAGGGTGTTGCTGCATTCTCCTGGAGAACACTGTATGATACAGGATGTTGCTGCATTCTGCTGGAGAACACTGTCTGATACGGGGTGGTGCTGCATTCTCCTGGTGAACACTGTCTGATGTGGGGTGTTGCTGCATTCTGCTGGAGAACACTGTCTGATACGGGGTGGTGCTGCATTCTCCTGGAGAACACTGTCTGATACGGGGTGTTGCTGCATTCTCCTGGAGAACACTGTCTGAAACGGGGTGTTGCTGCATTCTCCTGGAGAACACTGTCTGATACAAGGTGTTGCTGCATTCTCCTGGAGAACACTGTCTGATATGGGGTGGTGCTGCATTCTCCTGGTGAACACTGTCTGATACAGGGTGTTGCTGCATTCTGCTGGAGAACACTGTCTGATACGGGGTGGTGCTGCATTCTCCTGGAGAACACTGTCTGATACGGGGTGTTGCTGCATTCTCCTGGAGAACACTGTCTGATACGGGGTGGTGCTGCATTCTCCTGGAGAACACTGTCTGATACGGGGTGTTGCTGCATTCTCCTGGAGAACACTGTCTGATACGGGGTGTTGCTGCATTCTGCTGGAGAACACTGTCTGATACGGGGTGGTGCTGCATTCTCCTGGAGAACACTGTCTGATACAGGGTGTTGCTGCATTCTCCTGGAGAACACTGTCTGATACAAGGTGTTGCTGCATTCTCCTGGAGAACACTGTCTGATACGGGGTGTTGCTGCATTCTCCTGAAGAACACTGTCTGATACAGGGTGTTGCTGCATTCTCCTGGTGAACACTGTCTGATGTGGGGTGTTGCTGCATTCTCCTGGTGAACACTGTCTGATACAGGGTGTTGCTGCGTTCTCCTGGTGAACACTGTCTGATGTGGGGTTTTGCTGCATTCTGCTGGAGAACACTGTCTGATACGGGGTGTGCTGCATTCTCCTGGAGAACACTGTCTGATACGGGGTGTTGCTGCATTCTCCTGCTGAACACTGTCTGATGTGGGGTGTTGCTGCATTCTGCTGGAGAACACTGTCTGATACCAGTAGGTGCTGCATTCTCCTGGAGAACACTGTCTGATACCGGGTGTTGCTGCATTCTCCTGGTGAACACTGTCTGATACAGGGTGTTGCTGCATTCTCCTGGAGAACACTGTCTGATACAGGATGTTGCTGCATTCTCCTGGAGAACACTGTCTGATATGGGGTGTTGCTGCATTCTCCTGGAGAACACTATCTGATACGGGGTGTTGCTGCATTCTCCTGGAGAACACTGTCTGACGTGGGGTGTTGCTGCATTCTCCTGGAGAACACTGTCTGATGCAGGGTGTTGCTGCATTCTCCTGGAGAGCACTGTCTGATACCGGGGTGTTGCTGCATTCTCCTGGAGAACACTGTATGATACAGGATGTTGCTGCATTCTCCTGGAGAACACTGTATGATACAGGATGTTGCTGCATTCTCCTGGAGAACACTGTCTGATGCAGGGTGTTGCTGCATTCTCCTGGAGAGCACTGTCTGATACCGGGGTGTTGCTGCATTCTCCTGGAGAACACTGTATGATACAGGATGTTGCTGCATTCTCCTGGAGAACACTGTCTGATGCAGGGTGTTGCTGCATTCTGCTGGAGAACACTGTCTGATGCAGGGTGTTGCTGCATTCTCCTGGAGAGCACTGTCTGATACAGGGTGTTGCTGCATTCTCCGGGAGAACACTGTATGATACAGGATGTTGCTGCATTCTCCTGGAGAACACTGTCTGATGCAGGGTGTTGCTGCATTCTCCTGGAGAACACTGTCTGATGCAGGGTGTTGCTGCATTCTCCTGGTGAACACTGTCTGATACGGGGTGTTGCTGCATTCTCCTGGAGAACACTGTCTGATACGGGGTGTTGCTGCATTCTCCTGGAGAACATTGTCTGATACGGGGTGTTGCTGCATTCTCCTGGAGAACACTGTCTGAAACAGGGTGTTGCTGCATTCTCCTGGAGAACACTGTCTGATACGGGGTGTTGCTGCATTCTGCTGGAGAACACTGTCTGATACGGGGTGGTGCTGCATTCTCCTGGAGAGCACTGTCTGATACAGGGTGTTGCTGCATTCTCCTGGAGAACACTGTCTGATACAAGGTGTTGCTGCATTCTCCTGGAGAACACTGTCTGATACGGGGTGTTGCTGCATTCTCCTGAAGAACACTGTCTGATACAGGGTGTTGCTGCATTCTCCTGGTGAACACTGTCTGATGTGGGGTGTTGCTGCATTCTCCTGGTGAACACTGTCTGATACAGGGTGTTGCTGCGTTCTCCTGGTGAACACTGTCTGATGTGGGGTTTTGCTGCATTCTGCTGGAGAACACTGTCTGATACGGGGTGTGCTGCATTCTCCTGGAGAACACTGTCTGATACGGGGTGTTGCTGCATTCTCCTGCTGAACACTGTCTGATGTGGGGTGTTGCTGCATTCTGCTGGAGAACACTGTCTGATACCAGTAGGTGCTGCATTCTCCTGGAGAACACTGTCTGATACCGGGTGTTGCTGCATTCTCCTGGTGAACACTGTCTGATACAGGGTGTTGCTGCATTCTCCTGGAGAACACTGTCTGATACAGGATGTTGCTGCATTCTCCTGGAGAACACTGTCTGATATGGGGTGTTGCTGCATTCTCCTGGAGAACACTATCTGATACGGGGTGTTGCTGCATTCTCCTGGAGAACACTGTCTGACGTGGGGTGTTGCTGCATTCTCCTGGAGAACACTGTCTGATGCAGGGTGTTGCTGCATTCTCCTGGAGAGCACTGTCTGATGTGGGGTGTTGCTGCATTCTCCTGGAGAACACTGTATGATACAGGATGTTGCTGCATTCTCCTGGAGAACACTGTATGATACAGGATGTTGCTGCATTCTCCTGGAGAACACTGTCTGATGCAGGGTGTTGCTGCATTCTCCTGGAGAGCACTGTCTGATACCGGGGTGTTGCTGCATTCTCCTGGAGAACACTGTATGATACAGGATGTTGCTGCATTCTCCTGGAGAACACTGTCTGATGCAGGGTGTTGCTGCATTCTGCTGGAGAACACTGTCTGATGCAGGGTGTTGCTGCATTCTCCTGGAGAACACTGTCTGATGCAGGGTGTTGCTGCATTCTCCTGGTGAACACTGTCTGATACGGGGTGTTGCTGCATTCTCCTGGAGAACACTGTCTGATACGGGGTGTTGCTGCATTCTCCTGGAGAACATTGTCTGATACGGGGTGTTGCTGCATTCTCCTGGAGAACACTGTCTGAAACAGGGTGTTGCTGCATTCTCCTGGAGAACACTGTCTGATACAGGGTGTTGCTGCATTCTCCTGGTGAACACTGTCTGATGTGGGGTGTTGCTGCATTCTCCTGGTGAACACTGTCTGATACGGGGTGTTGCTGCATTCTCCTGGTGAACAATGTCTGATACAGGGTGTTGCTGCATTCTGCTGGAGAACACTGTCTGATACGGAGTGGTGCTGCATTCTCCTGGAGAACACTGTCTGATACTGGGTGTTGCTGCATTCTCCTGGAGAACACTGTCTGATACAGGGTGTTGCTGCATTCTCGTGGACAACACTGTCTGATACCAGTAGGTGCTGCTGCATTCTCCTGGAGAACACTGTCTGATACCGGGTTTTGCTGCATTCTCCTGGAGAACACTGTCTGATGCAGGGTGTTGCTGCATTCTCCTGGAGAACACTGTCTGATACGGGGTGTTGCTGCATTCTCCTGGAGAACACTGTCTGATACGGGGTGTTGCTGCATTTTCCTGGTGAACACTGTCTGATACGGGGTGTTGCTGCATTCTCCTGGTGAACACTGTCTGATACAGGGTGTTGCTGCGTTCTCCTGGTGAACACTGTCTGATGTGGGGTGTTGCTGCATTCTGCTGGAGAACACTGTCTGATACGGGGTGGTGCTGCATTCTCCTGGAGAACACTGTCTGATACGGGGTGTTGCTGCATTCTCCTGCTGAACACTGTCTGATGTGGGGTGTTGCTGCATTCTGCTGGAGAACACTGTCTGATACCAGTAGGTGCTGCATTCTCCTGGAGAACACTGTCTGATACCGGGTGTTGCTGCATTCTCCTGGTGAACACTGTCTGATACAGGGTGTTGCTGCATTCTCCTGGAGAACACTGTCTGATACTGGGTGTTGCTGCATTCTCCTGGAGAACACTGTCTGATACAGGGTGTTGCTGCATTCTCGTGGACAACACTGTCTGATACCAGTAGGTGCTGCTGCATTCTCCTGGAGAACACTGTCTGATACCGGGTTTTGCTGCATTCTCCTGGAGAACACTGTCTGATGCAGGGTGTTGCTGCATTCTCCTGGAGAACACTGTCTGATACGGGGTGTTGCTGCATTCTCCTGGAGAACACTGTCTGATACGGGGTGTTGCTGCATTTTCCTGGTGAACACTGTCTGATACGGGGTGTTGCTGCATTCTCCTGGTGAACACTGTCTGATACAGGGTGTTGCTGCGTTCTCCTGGTGAACACTGTCTGATGTGGGGTGTTGCTGCATTCTGCTGGAGAACACTGTCTGATACGGGGTGGTGCTGCATTCTCCTGGAGAACACTGTCTGATACGGGGTGTTGCTGCATTCTCCTGCTGAACACTGTCTGATGTGGGGTGTTGCTGCATTCTGCTGGAGAACACTGTCTGATACGGGGTGGTGCTGCATTCCCCTGGAGAACACTGTCTGATACAGGGTGTTGCTGCATTCTCCTGGAGAACACTGTCTGATACCGGGTGTTGCTGCATTCTCCTGGTGAACACTGTCTGATACAGGGTGTTGCTGCATTCTCCTGGAGAACACTGTCTGATGTGGGGTGTTGCTGCATTCTGCTGGAGAACACTGTCTGATACCAGTAGGTGCTGCATTCTCCTGGAGAACACTGTCTGATACCGGGTGTTGCTGCATTCTCCTGGTGAACACTGTCTGATACAGGGTGTTGCTGCATTCTCCTGGTGAACACTGTCTGATGTGGGGTGTTGCTGCATTCTGCTGGAGAACACTGTCTGATACCAGTAGGTGCTGCATTCTCCTGGAGAACACTGTCTGATACCGGGTGTTGCTGCATTCTCCTGGTGAACACTGTCTGATCCAGGGTGTTGCTGCATTCTCCTGGTGAACACTGTCTGATACAGGGTGTTGCTGCATTCTCCTGGAGAACACTGTCTGATACGAGGTGTTGCTGCATTCTCCTGGAGAACACTGTCTGACGTGGGGTGTTGCTGCATTCTCCTGGAGAACACTGTCTGATACAGGGTGTTGCTGCATTCTCCTGGAGAACACTGTCTGATACAGGGTGTTGCTGCATTCTCCTGGAGAACACTGTATGATACAGGATGTTGCTGCATTCTCCTGGAGAACACTGTCTGATGCAGGGTGTTGCTGCATTCTCCTGGAGAACACTGTCTGATGCAGGGTGTTGCTGCATTCTCCTGGAGAGCACTGTCTGATACAGGGTGTTGCTGCATTCACCTGGAGAACACTGTCTGACGTGGTGTGTTGCTGCATTCTCCTGGAGAACACTGTCTGATACAGGGTGTTGCTGCATTCTCCTGGAGAACACTGTCTGATACAGGGTGTTGCTGCATTCTCCTTGAGAGCACTGTCTGATACAGGGTGTTGCTGCATTCTCCTGGAGAACACTGTCTGATGTGGGGTGTTGCTGCATTCTCCTGGAGAACACTGTATGATACAGGATGTTGCTGCATTCTCCTGGAGAACACTGTCTGATGTGGGGTTTTGCTGCATTCTCCTGGAGAACACTGTCTGATGCAGGGTGTTGCTGCATTCTCCTGGAGAACACTGTCTGATACGGGGTGGTGCTGCATTCTCCTGGAGAACACTGTCTGATACGGGGTGTTGCTGCATTCTGCTGGAGAACACTGTCTGATACGGGGTGTTGCTGCATTCTCCTGGAGAACACTGTCTGATACAAGGTGTTGCTGCATTCTCCTGGAGAACACTGTCTGATATGGGGTGGTGCTGCTTTCTCCTGGTGAACACTGTCTGATACAGGGTGTTGCTGCATTCTCCTGGTGAACACTGTCTGATGTGGGGTGTTGCTGCATTCTGTTGGAGAACACTGTCTGATACGGGGTGGTGCTGCATTCTCCTGGAGAACACTGTCTGATACGGGGTGTTGCTGCATTCTCCTGGAGAACACTGTCTGATACGGGGTGTTGCTGCATTCTCCTGGAGAACACTGTCTGATACAAGGTGTTGCTGCATTCTCCTGGAGAACACTGTCTGATACAGGGTGTTGCTGCATTCTCCTGGAGAACACTGTCTGATAGGGGGTGTTGCTGCATTCTCCTGGAGAACACTGTCTGATACGGGGTGTTGCTGCATTTTCCTGGTGAACACTGTCTGATACAAGGTGTTACTGCATTCTCCTGGAGAACACTGTCTGATACAGGATGTTGCTGCATTCTCCGAGAGAACACTGTCTGATACAAGGTGTTACTGCATTCTCCTAGTGAATACTGTCTGATACTGGGTGTTGCTGCATTCTCCTGGTGAACACTGTCTGATACAGGGTGTTGCTGCATGCTCCTGGAGAACACTGTCTGATACAGGGTGTTGCTGCATTCTCCTGGAGAACACTGTCTGATGCAGGCTGTTGCTGCATTCTCCTGGAGAACACTGTCTGATGTGGGGTGTTGCTGCATTCTGCTGGAGAACACTGTCTGATACCGGGTGGTGCTGCATTCTCCTGGAGAACACTGTCTGATACGGGGTGGTGCTGCATTCTCCTGGAGAACACTGTCTGTTACAGGGTGTTGCTGCATTCTCCTGGTGAACACTGTCTGATGTGGGGTGTTGCTGCATTCTGCTGGAGAACACTGTCTGATACGGGGTGTTGCTGCATTCTCCTGGAGAACACTGTCTGACGTGGGGTGTTGCTGCATTCTCCTGGAGAACACTGTCTGATACAGGGTGCTGCTGCATTCTGGTTGAGAGCATTGTCTGATACAGGGTTTTGCTGCATTCTCCTGGAGAACACTGTCTGACGTGGGGTTTTGCTGCACTCTCCTGGAGAACACTGTCTGATACGGGGTGTTGCTGCATTCTCCTGGAGAACACTGTCTGATACGGGGTGTTGCTGCATTCTCCTGGAGAACACTGTCTGATACCGGGTGTTGCTGCATTCTCCTGGAGAACACTGTCTGATGCAGGATGTTGCTGCATTCTCCTGGAGAACACTGTCTGATACAGGGTGTTGCTGCATTCTCCTGGAGAACACTGTCTGATGTGGGGTGTTGCTGCATTCTCCTGGAGAACACTGTCTGACGTGGGGTGTTGCTGCATTCTCCTGGAGAACACTGTCTGATACAGGGTGTTATTGCATTCTCCTGGAGAACACTGTCTGATACGGGGTGTTGCTGCATTCTCCTGGAGAACACTGTCTGATACAGGGTGTTGCTGCATTCTCCTGGTGAACACTGTCTGATACAGGGTGTTGCTGCATTCTCCTAGTGAACACTGTCTGATACTGGGTGTTGCTGCATTCTCCTGGAGAACACTGTCTGATACAGGGTGTTGCTGCATTCTCCTAGTGAACACTGTCTGATACTGGGTGTTGCTGCATTCTCCTGGAGAACACTGTCTGATACAGGGTGTTGCTGCATTCTCCTAGTGAACACTGTCTGATACGGGGTGCTGCTGCATTCTCCTGGAGAACACTGTCTGATTCAGGGTGTTGCTGCATTCTCCTGGAGAACATTGTCTGATACAGGGTGTTGCTGCATTCACGTGGAGAACCTTGTCTGATACGGGGTGGTGCTGCATTCTCCTGGTGAACACTGTCTGATACAGGGTGTTGCTGCATTCTCCTGGTGAACACTGTCTGATGTGGGGTGTTGCTGCATTCTGCTGGAGAACACTGTCTGATACGGGATGGTGATGCATTCTCCTGGTGAACACTGTCTGATACAGGGTGTTGCTGCATTCTGCTGGGGAACACTGTCTGATACGGGGTGCTGCTGCATTCTGCTGGAGAACACTGTCTGATACAAGGTGTTGCTGCATTCTCCTGGAGAACACCGTCTGATACGGGGTGGTGCTGCATTCTCCTGGAGAACACTGTCTGATACAGGGAGTTGCTGCATTCTCCTGGAGAACACTGTCTGATACAAGGTGTTGCTGCATTCTCCTGGAGAACACTGTCTGATACGGAGTGGTGCTGCATTCTCCTGGAGAACACTGTCTGATACGGGGTGGTGCTGCATTCTCCTGGAGAACACTGTCTGATACAGGGAGTTGCTGCATTCTCCTGGAGAACACTGTCTGATACAAGGTGTTGCTGCATGCTCCTGAAGAACACTGTCTGATACAGGGTGTTGCTGCATTCTCCTGGTGAACACTGTCTGATGTGGGGTGTTGCTGCATTCTGCTGGAGAACACTGTCTGATATGGAGTGGTGCTGCATTCTCCTGGAGAACACTGTCTGATACAGGGTGTTGCTGCATTCTCCTGGAGAACACTGTCTGATACAAGCTGTTGCTGCATTCTCCTGGAGAACACTGTCTGATACAGGGTGTTGCTGCATTCTCCTGGTGAACACTGTCTGATGTGGGGTGTTGCTGCATTCTGCTGGAGAACACTGTCTGATACGGGGTGGTGCTGCATTCTCCTGGAGAACACTGTCTGATACAGGGAGTTGCTGCATTCTCCTGGAGAACACTGTCTGATACAAGGTGTTGCTGCATTCTCCTGGAGAACGCTGTCTGATACAGGGTGTTGCTGCATTCTCCTGGTGAAAACTGTCTGATGTGGGGTGTTGCTGCATTCTCCTGGTGAACACTGTCTGATACGGGGTGTTGCTGCATTCTGCTGGAGAACACTGTCTGATACGGAGTGGTGCTGAATTCTCCTGGAGAACACTGTCTGATACAGGGTGTTGCTGCATTCTCCTGGAGAACACTGTCTGATACAGGGTGTTACTGCATTCTCCTGGAGAACACTGTCTGATACAGGGTGTTGCTGCATTCTCCTAGTGAACACTGTCTGATACTGGGTGTTGCTGCATTCTCCTGGAGAACACTGTCTGATTCAGGGTGTTGCTGCATTCTCCTGGAGAACATTGTCTGATACAGGGTGTTGCTGCATTCACGTGGAGAACATTGTCTGATACAGGGTGTTGCTGCATTCTCCTGGTGAACACTGTCTGATCTGGGGTGTTGCTGCATTCACGTGGAGAACACTGTCTGATACGGGGTGGTGCTGCATTCTCCTAGTGAACACTGTCTGATACAGGGTGTTGCTGCATTCTCCTGGTGAACACTGTCTGATGTGGGGTGTTGCTGCATTCTGCTGGAGAACATTGTCTGATACGGGGTGGTGATGCATTCTCCTGGTGAACACTGTCTGATACAGGGTGTTGCTGCATTCTGCTGGAGAACACTGTCTGATACGGGGTGCTGCTGCATTCTGCTGGAGAACACTGTCTGATACAAGGTGTTGCTGCATTCTCCTGGAGAACACTGTCTGATACAGGGTGTTGCTGCATTCTCCTGGTGAACACTGTCTGATGTGGGGTGTTGCTGCATTCTGCTGGAGAACACTGTCTGATACGGGGTGGTGCTGCATTCTCCTGGAGAACACTGTCTGATCCAGGGAGTTGCTGCATTCTCCTGGAGAACACTGTCTGATACAAGGTGTTGCTGCATGCTCCTGAAGAACACTGTCTGATACAGGGTGTTGCTGCATTCTCCTGGTGAACACTGTCTGATGTGGGGTGTTGCTGCATTCTCCTGGAGAACACTGTCTGATACAAGGTGTTGCTGCATTCTCCTGGAGAACGCTGTCTGATACAGGGTGTTGCTGCATTCTCCTGGTGAAAACTGTCTGATGTGGGGTGTTGCTGCATTCTCCTGGTGAACACTGTCTGATACGGGGTGTTGCTGCATTCTGCTGGAGAACACTGTCTGATACGGAGTGGTGCTGAATTCTCCTGGAGAACACTGTCTGATACAGGGTGTTGCTGCATTCTCCTGGAGAACACTGTCTGATACAGGGTGTTACTGCATTCTCCTGGAGAACACTGTCTGATACAGGGTGTTGCTGCATTCTCCTAGTGAACACTGTCTGATACTGGGTGTTGCTGCATTCTCCTGGAGAACACTGTCTGATTCAGGGTGTTGCTGCATTCTGCTGGAGAACATTGTCTGATACAGGGTGTTGCTGCATTCACGTGGAGAACATTGTCTGATACAGGGTGTTGCTGCATTCTCCTGGTGAACACTGTCTGATCTGGGGTGTTGCTGCATTCACGTGGAGAACACTGTCTGATACGGGGTGGTGCTGCATTCTCCTAGTGAACACTGTCTGATACAGGGTGTTGCTGCATTCTCCTGGTGAACACTGTCTGATGTGGGGTGTTGCTGCATTCTGCTGGAGAACATTGTCTGATACGGGGTGGTGATGCATTCTCCTGGTGAACACTGTCTGATACAGGGTGTTGCTGCATTCTGCTGGAGAACACTGTCTGATACGGGGTGCTGCTGCATTCTGCTGGAGAACACTGTCTGATACAAGGTGTTGCTGCATTCTCCTGGTGAACACTGTCTGATGTGGGGTGTTGCTGCATTCTCCTGGTGAACACTGTCTGATACGGGGTGTTGCTGCATTCTGCTGGAGAACACTGTCTGATATGGAGTGGTGCTGCATTCTCCTGGAGAACACTGTCTGATACAGGGTGTTTCTGCATTCTCCTGGAGAACACTGTCTGATGTGGGGTGTTGCTGCATTCTGCTGGAGAACACTGTCTGATACGGGGTGGTGCTGCATTCTCCTGGATAACACTGTCTGATACAGGGAGTTGCTGCATTCTCCTGGAGAACACTGTCTGATACAAGGTGTTGCTGCATTCTCCTGGAGAACGCTGTCTGATACAGGGTGTTGCTGCATTCTCCTGGTGAACACTGTCTGATGTGGGGTGTTGCTGCATTCTCCTGGTGAACACTGTCTGATACGGGGTGTTGCTGCATTCTGCTGGAGAACACTGTCTGATACGGAGTGGATCTGCATTCTCCTGGAGAACTCTGTCTGATACAGGGTGTTGCTGCATTCTCCTGGAGAACACTTTCTGATACAGGGTGTTACTGCATTCTCCTGGAGAACACTGTCTGATACAGGGTGTTGCTGCATTCTCCTGGAGAATACTGTCTGATACAGGGTGTTGGTGCATTCTCCTGGAGAACACTGTCTGATACAGGGTGTTGCTGCATTCTCCTGGAGAACACTGTCTGATACATGGTGTTGCTGCATTCTCCTGGAGAACACTGTCTGATACGGGGTGTTGCTGCATTCTCCTGGAGAACACTGTCTGATACGGGGTGTTGCTGCATTCTCGTGGAGAACACTGTCTGATACCAGAAGGTGCTGCTGCATTCTCCTGGAGAACACTGTCTGATACCGGGTTTTGCTGCATTCTCCTGGAGAACACTGTCTGATACCGGGTTTTGCTGCATTCTCCTGGAGAACACTGTCTGATACCGGGTTTTGCTGCATTCTCCTGGAGAACACTGTCTAATTCCGGGTTTTGCTGCATTCTCCTGGAGAACACTGTCTGATACCGGGTTTTGCTGCATTCTCCTGGAGAACACTGTCTGATTCAGGGTGTTGCTGCATTCTCCTGGAGAACACTGTCTGATACGGGGTGTTGCTGCATTCCCCTGGAGAACACTGTCTGATACCGGGTTTTGCTGCATTCTCCTGGAGAACACTGTCTGATACGGGGTGTTGCTGCATTCTCGTGGACAACACTGTCTGATACCAGTCGGTGCTGCTGCATTCTCCTGGAGAACACTGTCTGATACGGGGTGTTGCTGCATTCTCCTGGAGAACACTGTCTTATACCGGGTTTTGCTGCATTCTCCTGGAGAACACTGTCTGATACAGGGTGTTGCTGCATTCTCCTGGAGAACACTGTCTGATACGGGGTGTTGCTGCATTCCCCTGGAGAACACTGTCTGATACCGGGTTTTGCTGCATTCTCCTGGAGAACACTGTCTGATACGGGGTGTTGCTGCATTCTCGTGGACAACACTGTCTGATACCAGTCGGTGCTGCTGCATTCTCCTGGAGAACACTGTCTGATACCGGGTTTTGCTGCATTCTCCTGGAGAACACTGTCTGATACCGGGTTTTGCTGCATTCTCCTGGAGAACACTGTCTGATACGGGGTGTTGCTGCATTCTCCTGGAGAACACTGTCTGATACGGGGTGTTGCTGCATTCCCGTGGACAACACTGTCTGATACCAGTCGGTGCTGCTGCATTCTCCTGGAGAACACTGTCTGATACGGGGTGTTGCTGCATTCTCCTGGAGAACACTGTCTGATACCAGTAGGTGCTGCTGCATTCTCCTGGAGAACACTGTCTGATACCGGGTTTTGCTGCATTCTCCTGGAGAACACTGTCTGATACGGGGTGTTGCTGCATTCTCCTGGAGAACACTGTCTGATACGGGGTGTTGCTGCATTTTCCTCGAGAACACTGTCTGATACGGGGTGTTGCTGCATTCTCCTGGTGAACACTGTCTGATACGGGGTGGTGCTGCATTCTCCTGGAGAACACTGTCTGATACGGGGTGTTGCTGCATTCTCCTGGAGAACACTGTCTGATACAGGGTGTTGCTGCATTCTCCTGGAGAACACTGTCTGATGCGGGCTGTTGCTGCATTCTCCTGGAGAACACTGTCTGATACAGGGTGTTGCTGCATTCTCCTGGAGAACACTGTCTGATACAGGGTGTTGCTGCATTCTGCTGGAGAACACTGTCTGATACCAGTAGGTGCTGCATTCTCCTGGAGAACACTGTCTGATACCGGGTGTTGCTGCATTCACCTGGTGAACACTGTCTGATACAGGGTGTTGCTGCATTCTCCTGGAGAACACTGTCTGATACAGGGTGTTGCTGCATTCTCCTGGAGAACACTGTCTGATGTGGGGTGTTGCTGCATTCTGCTGGAGAACACTGTCTGATACGGGGTGGTGCTGCATTCTCCTGGAGAACACTGTCTGATACCGGGTTTTGCTGCATTCTCCTGGAGAACACTGTCTGATGCAGGGTGTTGCTGCATTCTCCTGGAGAACACTGTCTGATGCAGGGTGTTGCTGCATTCTCCTGGAGAGCACTGTCTGATACCGGGTGTTGCTGCATTCTGCTGGAGAACACTGTCTGGTACCAGTAGGTGCTGCATTCTCCTGGAGAACACTGTCTGATACCGGGTGTTGCTGCATTCTCCTGGAGAACACTGTCTGATACAGGGTGTTGCTGCATTCTCCTGGAGAACACTGTCTGATACAGGGTGTTGCTGCATTCTCCTGGAGAACACTGTCTGATACAGGGTGTTGCTGCATTCTCCTGGAGAACATTGTCTGATACAGGGTGTTGCTGCATTCTCCTGGAGAACACTGTCTGATGTGGGGTGTTGCTGCATTCTGCTGGAGAACACTGTCTGATACCGGGTGGTGCTGCATTCTCCTGGAGAACACTGTCTGATGTGGGGTGTTGCTACATTCTGCTGGAGAACACTGTCTGATATGGGGTGGTGCTGCATTCTCCTGGAGAACACTGTCTGATACAGGGTGTTGCTGCATTCTCCTGGAGAACACTGTCTGATACAGGGTGTTGCTGCATTCTCCTGGTGAACACTGTCTGATGTGGGGTGTTGCTGCATTCTGCTGGAGAACACTGTCTGATACGGGGTGGTGCTGCATTCTCCTGGTGAACACTGTCTGATACAGGGTGTTGCTGCATTCTCCTGGTGAACACTGTCTGATGTGGGGTGTTGCTGCATTCTGCTGGAGAACACTGTCTGATACGGGGTGGTGCTGCATTCTCCTGGAGAACACTGTCTGATACGGGGTGTTGCTGCATTCTCCTGGAGAACACTGTCTGATACAGGGTGTTGCTGCATTCTCCTGGAGAACACTGTCTGAAAAGGGGTGTTGCTGCATTCTCCTGGAGAACACTGTCTGATACCAGTAGGTGCTGCATTCTCCTGGAGAACACTGTCTGATACCGGGTGTTGCTGCATTCTCCTGGAGAACACTGTCTGATCCAGGGTGTTGCTGCATTCTGGTTGAGAGCACTGTCTGATACAGGGTGTTGCTGCATTCTCCTGGAGAACACTGTCTGATACGGGGTGTTGCTGCATTCTCCTGGAGAACACTGTCTGATACGGGGTGTTGCTGCATTCTCGTGGAGAACACTGTCTGATACCAGAAGGTGCTGCTGCATTCTCCTGGAGAACACTGTCTGATACCGGGTTTTGCTGCATTCTCCTGGAGAACACTGTCTGATACCGGGTTTTGCTGCATTCTCCTGGAGAACACTGTCTGATACCGGGTTTTGCTGCATTCTCCTGGAGAACACTGTCTAATTCCGGGTTTTGCTGCATTCTCCTGGAGAACACTGTCTGATACCGGGTTTTGCTGCATTCTCCTGGAGAACACTGTCTGATTCAGGGTGTTGCTGCATTCTCCTGGAGAACACTGTCTGATACGGGGTGTTGCTGCATTCCCCTGGAGAACACTGTCTGATACCGGGTTTTGCTGCATTCTCCTGGAGAACACTGTCTGATACGGGGTGTTGCTGCATTCTCGTGGACAACACTGTCTGATACCAGTCGGTGCTGCTGCATTCTCCTGGAGAACACTGTCTGATACGGGGTGTTGCTGCATTCTCCTGGAGAACACTGTCTTATACCGGGTTTTGCTGCATTCTCCTGGAGAACACTGTCTGATTCAGGGTGTTGCTGCATTCTCCTGGAGAACACTGTCTGATACGGGGTGTTGCTGCATTCCCCTGGAGAACACTGTCTGATACCGGGTTTTGCTGCATTCTCCTGGAGAACACTGTCTGATACGGGGTGTTGCTGCATTCTCGTGGACAACACTGTCTGATACCAGTCGGTGCTGCTGCATTCTCCTGGAGAACACTGTCTGATACCGGGTTTTGCTGCATTCTCCTGGAGAACACTGTCTGATACCGGGTTTTGCTGCATTCTCCTGGAGAACACTGTCTGATTCAGGGTGTTGCTGCATTCTCCTGGAGAACACTGTCTGATACGGGGTGTTGTTGCATTCTCCTGGAGAACACTGTCTGATACGGGGTGTTGCTGCATTCTCGTGGACAACACTGTCTGATACCAGTCGGTGCTGCTGCATTCTCCTGGAGAACACTGTCTGATACGGGGTGTTGCTGCATTCTCCTGGAGAACACTGTCTGATACCAGTAGGTGCTGCTGCATTCTCCTGGAGAACACTGTCTGATACCGGGTTTTGCTGCATTCTCCTGGAGAACACTGTCTGATACGGGGTGTTGCTGCATTCTCCTGGAGAACACTGTCTGATACGGGGGGTTGCTGCATTTTCCTCGAGAACACTGTCTGATACGGGGTGTTGCTGCATTCTCCTGGTGAACACTGTCTGATACGGGGTGGTGCTGCATTCTCCTGGAGAACACTGTCTGTTACGGGGTGTTGCTGCATTCTCCTGGAGAACACTGTCTGATACAGGGTGTTGCTGCATTCTCCTGGAGAACACTGTCTGATGCGGGGTGTTGCTGCATTCTCCTGGAGAACACTGTCTGATACAGGGTGTTGCTGCATTCTCCTGGAGAACACTGTCTGATACAGGGTGTTGCTGCATTCTGCTGGAGAACACTGTCTGATACCAGTAGGTGCTGCATTCTCCTGGAGAACACTGTCTGATACCGGGTGTTGCTGCATTCACCTGGTGAACACTGTCTGATACAGGGTGTTGCTGCATTCTCCTGGAGAACACTGTCTGATACAGGGTGTTGCTGCATTCTCCTGGAGAACACTGTCTGATGTGGGGTGTTGCTGCATTCTGCTGGAGAACACTGTCTGATACGGGGTGGTGCTGCATTCTCCTGGAGAACACTGTCTGATACCGGGTTTTGCTGCATTCTCCTGGAGAACACTGTCTGATGCAGGGTGTTGCTGCATTCTCCTGGAGAACACTGTCTGATGCAGGGTGTTGCTGCATTCTCCTGGAGAGCACTGTCTGATACCGGGTGTTGCTGCATTCTGCTGGAGAACACTGTCTGGTACCAGTAGGTGCTGCATTCTCCTGGAGAACACTGTCTGATACCGGGTGTTGCTGCATTCTCCTGGAGAACACTGTCTGATACAGGGTGTTGCTGCATTCTCCTGGAGAACACTGTCTGATACAGGGTGTTGCTGCATTCTCCTGGAGAACACTGTCTGATACAGGGTGTTGCTGCATTCTCCTGGAGAACATTGTCTGATACAGGGTGTTGCTGCATTCTCCTGGAGAACACTGTCTGATGTGGGGTGTTGCTGCATTCTGCTGGAGAACACTGTCTGATACCGGGTGGTGCTGCATTCTCCTGGAGAACACTGTCTGATGTGGGGTGTTGCTACATTCTGCTGGAGAACACTGTCTGATATGGGGTGGTGCTGCATTCTCCTGGAGAACACTGTCTGATACAGGGTGTTGCTGCATTCTCCTGGAGAACACTGTCTGATACAGGGTGTTGCTGCATTCTCCTGGTGAACACTGTCTGATGTGGGGTGTTGCTGCATTCTGCTGGAGAACACTGTCTGATACGGGGTGGTGCTGCATTCTCCTGGTGAACACTGTCTGATACAGGGTGTTGCTGCATTCTCCTGGTGAACACTGTCTGATGTGGGGTGTTGCTGCATTCTGCTGGAGAACACTGTCTGATACGGGGTGGTGCTGCATTCTCCTGGAGAACACTGTCTGATACGGGGTGTTGCTGCATTCTCCTGGAGAACACTGTCTGATACAGGGTGTTGCTGCATTCTCCTGGAGAACACTGTCTGAAAAGGGGTGTTGCTGCATTCTCCTGGAGAACACTGTCTGATACCAGTAGGTGCTGCATTCTCCTGGAGAACACTGTCTGATACCGGGTGTTGCTGCATTCTCCTGGAGAACACTGTCTGATCCAGGGTGTTGCTGCATTCTGGTTGAGAGCACTGTCTGATACAGGGTGTTGCTGCATTCTCCTGGAGAACACTGTCTGATACGGGGTGTTGCTGCATTCTCCTGGAGAACACTGTCTGATACGGGGTGTTGCTGCATTCTCGTGGAGAACACTGTCTGATACCAGAAGGTGCTGCTGCATTCTCCTGGAGAACACTGTCTGATACCGGGTTTTGCTGCATTCTCCTGGAGAACACTGTCTGATACCGGGTTTTGCTGCATTCTCCTGGAGAACACTGTCTGATACCGGGTTTTGCTGCATTCTCCTGGAGAACACTGTCTAATTCCGGGTTTTGCTGCATTCTCCTGGAGAACACTGTCTGATACCGGGTTTTGCTGCATTCTCCTGGAGAACACTGTCTGATTCAGGGTGTTGCTGCATTCTCCTGGAGAACACTGTCTGATACGGGGTGTTGCTGCATTCCCCTGGAGAACACTGTCTGATACCGGGTTTTGCTGCATTCTCCTGGAGAACACTGTCTGATACGGGGTGTTGCTGCATTCTCGTGGACAACACTGTCTGATACCAGTCGGTGCTGCTGCATTCTCCTGGAGAACACTGTCTGATACGGGGTGTTGCTGCATTCTCCTGGAGAACACTGTCTTATACCGGGTTTTGCTGCATTCTCCTGGAGAACACTGTCTGATTCAGGGTGTTGCTGCATTCTCCTGGAGAACACTGTCTGATACGGGGTGTTGCTGCATTCCCCTGGAGAACACTGTCTGATACCGGGTTTTGCTGCATTCTCCTGGAGAACACTGTCTGATACGGGGTGTTGCTGCATTCTCGTGGACAACACTGTCTGATACCAGTCGGTGCTGCTGCATTCTCCTGGAGAACACTGTCTGATACCGGGTTTTGCTGCATTCTCCTGGAGAACACTGTCTGATACCGGGTTTTGCTGCATTCTCCTGGAGAACACTGTCTGATTCAGGGTGTTGCTGCATTCTCCTGGAGAACACTGTCTGATACGGGGTGTTGTTGCATTCTCCTGGAGAACACTGTCTGATACGGGGTGTTGCTGCATTCTCGTGGACAACACTGTCTGATACCAGTCGGTGCTGCTGCATTCTCCTGGAGAACACTGTCTGATACGGGGTGTTGCTGCATTCTCCTGGAGAACACTGTCTGATACCAGTAGGTGCTGCTGCATTCTCCTGGAGAACACTGTCTGATACCGGGTTTTGCTGCATTCTCCTGGAGAACACTGTCTGATACGGGGTGTTGCTGCATTCTCCTGGAGAACACTGTCTGATACGGGGTGTTGCTGCATTTTCCTCGAGAACACTGTCTGATACGGGGTGTTGCTGCATTCTCCTGGTGAACACTGTCTGATACGGGGTGGTGCTGCATTCTCCTGGAGAACACTGTCTGTTACGGGGTGTTGCTGCATTCTCCTGGAGAACACTGTCTGATACAGGGTGTTGCTGCATTCTCCTGGAGAACACTGTCTGATGCGGGGTGTTGCTGCATTCTCCTGGAGAACACTGTCTGATACAGGGTGTTGCTGCATTCTCCTGGAGAACACTGTCTGATACAGGGTGTTGCTGCATTCTGCTGGAGAACACTGTCTGATACCAGTAGGTGCTGCATTCTCCTGGAGAACACTGTCTGATACCGGGTGTTGCTGCATTCACCTGGTGAACACTGTCTGATACAGGGTGTTGCTGCATTCTCCTGGAGAACACTGTCTGATACAGGGTGTTGCTGCATTCTCCTGGAGAACACTGTCTGATGTGGGGTGTTGCTGCATTCTGCTGGAGAACACTGTCTGATACGGGGTGGTGCTGCATTCTCCTGGAGAACACTGTCTGATACCGGGTTTTGCTGCATTCTCCTGGAGAACACTGTCTGATGCAGGGTGTTGCTGCATTCTCCTGGAGAACACTGTCTGATGCAGGGTGTTGCTGCATTCTCCTGGAGAGCACTGTCTGATACCGGGTGTTGCTGCATTCTGCTGGAGAACACTGTCTGGTACCAGTAGGTGCTGCATTCTCCTGGAGAACACTGTCTGATACCGGGTGTTGCTGCATTCTCCTGGAGAACACTGTCTGATACAGGGTGTTGCTGCATTCTCCTGGAGAACACTGTCTGATACAGGGTGTTGCTGCATTCTCCTGGAGAACACTGTCTGATACAGGGTGTTGCTGCATTCTCCTGGAGAACATTGTCTGATACAGGGTGTTGCTGCATTCTCCTGGAGAACACTGTCTGATGTGGGGTGTTGCTGCATTCTGCTGGAGAACACTGTCTGATACCGGGTGGTGCTGCATTCTCCTGGAGAACACTGTCTGATGTGGGGTGTTGCTACATTCTGCTGGAGAACACTGTCTGATATGGGGTGGTGCTGCATTCTCCTGGAGAACACTGTCTGATACAGGGTGTTGCTGCATTCTCCTGGAGAACACTGTCTGATACAGGGTGTTGCTGCATTCTCCTGGTGAACACTGTCTGATGTGGGGTGTTGCTGCATTCTGCTGGAGAACACTGTCTGATACGGGGTGGTGCTGCATTCTCCTGGTGAACACTGTCTGATACAGGGTGTTGCTGCATTCTCCTGGTGAACACTGTCTGATGTGGGGTGTTGCTGCATTCTGCTGGAGAACACTGTCTGATACGGGGTGGTGCTGCATTCTCCTGGAGAACACTGTCTGATACGGGGTGTTGCTGCATTCTCCTGGAGAACACTGTCTGATACAGGGTGTTGCTGCATTCTCCTGGAGAACACTGTCTGAAAAGGGGTGTTGCTGCATTCTCCTGGAGAACACTGTCTGATACCAGTAGGTGCTGCATTCTCCTGGAGAACACTGTCTGATACCGGGTGTTGCTGCATTCTCCTGGAGAACACTGTCTGATCCAGGGTGTTGCTGCATTCTGGTTGAGAGCACTGTCTGATACAGGGTGTTGCTGCATTCTCCTGGAGAACACTGTCTGATGTGGGGTTTTGCTGCATTCTCCTGGAGAACACTGTCTGATGCAGGGTGTTGCTGCATTCTCCTAGAGAGCACTGTCTGATACAGGGTGTTGCTGCATTCAGCTGGAGAACACTGTCTGATACAGGGTCTTGCTGCATTTTCCTGGAGCACACTGTCTGATACAGGGTGTTGCTGCATTCTCCTGGAGAACACTGTCTGATACAGGGTGTTGCTGCATTCTCCTGGAGAACACTGTCTGATACAGGGTGTTACTGCATTCTCCTGGAGAACACTGTCTGATACAGGGTGTTATTGCATTCTCGTGGAGAACACTGTCTGATATGGGGTGTTGCTGTATTCTCCTGGAGAACACTGTCTGATACAGGGTGTTGCTGCATTCTCCTGGAGAACACTGTCTGATACAGGATGTTGCCGCATCTTCCTGGAGAACACTGTCTGATACGGGGTGTTGCTGCATTCTCCTGGAGAACACTGTCTGAGACGGGGTGTTGCTGCATTCTCCTGGAGAACACTGTCTGATACAGGGTGTTGCTGCATTCTCCTGGAGAACACTGTCTGATACAGGGTGTTGCTGCATTCTCCTGGTGAACACTGTCTGATACAGGGTGTTGCTGCATTCTCCTGGAGAACACTGTCTGATACAGGGTGTTGCTGCATTCTCCTAGTGAACACTGTATGATACTGGGTGTTGCTGCATTCTCCTGGAGAACACTGTCTGATACAGGGTGTTGCTGCATTCTCCTGGAGAACACTCTTTGATACAGGGTGTTGCTGCATTCTCCTCGTGAACACTGTCTGATACTGGGTGTTGCTGCATTCACGTGGAGAACATTGTCTGATACAGGGTGTTGCTGCATTCTCCTGGTGAACACTGTCTGTTGTGGGGTGTTGCTGCATTCTGCTGGAGAACACTGTCTGATACCGGGTGGTGCTGCATTCTCCTGGAGAACACTGTCTGATGTGGGGTGTTGCTGCATTCTGCTGGAGAACACTGTCTGATACAGGGTGTTGCTGCATTCTCCTGGTGAACACTGTCTGATGTGGGGTGTTGCTGCATTCTCCTGGTGAACACTGTCTGACACAGGATGTTGCTGCATTCTCCTGGTGAACACTGTCTGATGTGGGGTGTTGCTGCATTCTGCTGGAGAACACTGTCTGATACTGGGTGGTGCTGCATTCTCCTGGAGAACACTGTCGGATACGGGGTGTTGCTGCATTCTCCTAGAGAACACTGTCTGATACGGGGTGTTGCTGCATTCTCCTGGAGAACACTGTCTGATGCCGGGTGTTGCTGAATTCTCCTGGGGAACACGGTCTGATACAAGGTGTTGCTGCATTCTCCTGGAGAACACTGTCTGATACAAGGTGTTGCTGCATTCTCCTGGAGAACACTGTCTGATACAGGGTGTTGCTGCATTCTCCTGGAGAACACTGTCTGATGCCGGGTGTTGCTGAATTCTCCGGGAGAACACTGTATGATACAGGATGTTGCTGCATTCTCCTGGAGAACACTGTCTGATGCAGGGTGTTGCTGCATTCTCCTGGAGAACACTGTCTGATGCAGGGTGTTGCTGCATTCTCCTGGAGAGCACTGTCTGATACCGGGTGTTGCTGCATTCTGCTGGAGAACACTGTCTGGTACCAGTAGGTGCTGCATTCTCCTGGAGAACACTGTCTGATACCGGGTGTTGCTGCATTCTCCTGGTGAACACTGTCTGATACAGGGTGTTGCTGCATTCTCCTGGAGAACACTGTCTGATACGGGGTGTTGCTGCATTCTCCTGGAGAACACTGTCTGATACAGGGTGTTGCTGCATTCTCCTGGAGAACACTGTCTGATGCCGGGTGTTGCTGAATTCTCCTGGTGAACACTGTCTGATGCAGGGTGTTGCTGCATTCTCCTGGAGAACACTGTCTGATACAGGGTGTTGCTGCATTCTGCTGGAGAACACTGTCTGGTACCAGTAGGTGCTGCATTCCCCTGGAGAACACTGTCTGATACCGGGTGTTGCTGCATTCTCCTGGTGAACACTGTCTGATACAGGGTGTTGCTGCATTCTCCTGGAGAACACTGTCTGATACAGGGTGTTGCTGCATTCTCCTGGAGAACACTGTCTGATGTGGGGTGTTGCTGCATTCTCCTGGAGAACACTGTCTGACGTGGGGTGTTGCTGCATTCTCCTGGAGAACACTGTCTGATACAGGGTGTTGCTGCATTCTCCTGGAGAACACTGATACAGGGTGTTGCTGCATTCTCCTGGAGAACATTGTCTGATACAGGGTGTTGCTGCATTCTCCTGGAGAACACTGTCTGATGTGGGGTGTTGCTGCATTCTGCTGGAGAACACTGTCTGATACCGGGTGGTGCTGCATTCTCCTGGAGAACACTGTCTGATGTGGGGTGTTGCTGCATTCTGCTGGAGAACACTGTCTGATATGGGGTGTTGCTGCATTCTCCTGGAGAACACTGTCTGATACAGGGTGTTGCTGCATTCTCCTGGTGAACACTGTCTGATGTGGGGTGTTGCTGCATTCTGCTGGAGAACACTGTCTGATCCGGGGTGGTGCTGCATTCTCCTGGTGAACACTGTCTGATGCAGGGTGTTGCTGCATTCTCCTGGTGAACACTGTCTGATGTGGGGTGTTGCTGCATTCTGCTGGAGAACACTGTCTGATACGGGGTGGTGCTGCATTCTCCTGGAGAACACTGTCTGATACGGGGTGTTGCTGCATTCTCCTGGAGAACACTGTCTGATACGGGGTGTTGCTGCATTCTCCTGGAGAACACGGTCTGATACAAGGTGTTGCTGCATTCTCCTGGAGAACACTGTCTGATACAAGGTGTTGCTGCATTCTCCTGGTGAACACTGTCTGATGTGGGGTGTTGCTGCATTCTCCTGGTGAACACTGTCTGATGTGGGGTGTTGCTGCATTCTGCTGCAGAACACTGTCTGATACGGGGTGGTGCTGCATTCTCCTGGAGAACACTGTCTGATACAGGGTGTTGCTGCATTCTCCTGGAGAACACTGTCTGATACAGGGTGTTGCTGCATTCTCCTGGAGAACATTGTCTGATACAGGGTGTTGCTGCATTCTCCTGGAGAACACTGTCTGATGTGGGGTGTTGCTGCATTCTGCTGGAGAACACTGTCTGATACCGGGTGGTGCTGCATTCTCCTGGAGAACACTGTCTGATGTGGGGTGTTGCTACATTCTGCTGGAGAACACTGTCTGATATGGGGTGGTGCTGCATTCTCCTGGAGAACACTGTCTGATACAGGGTGTTGCTGCATTCTCCTGGAGAACACTGTCTGATACAGGGTGTTGCTGCATTCTCCTGGTGAACACTGTCTGATGTGGGGTGTTGCTGCATTCTGCTGGAGAACACTGTCTGATACGGGGTGGTGCTGCATTCTCCTGGTGAACACTGTCTGATACAGGGTGTTGCTGCATTCTCCTGGTGAACACTGTCTGATGTGGGGTGTTGCTGCATTCTGCTGGAGAACACTGTCTGATACGGGGTGGTGCTGCATTCTCCTGGAGAACACTGTCTGATACGGGGTGTTGCTGCATTCTCCTGGAGAACACTGTCTGATACAGGGTGTTGCTGCATTCTCCTGGAGAACACTGTCTGAAAAGGGGTGTTGCTGCATTCTCCTGGAGAACACTGTCTGATACCAGTAGGTGCTGCATTCTCCTGGAGAACACTGTCTGATACCGGGTGTTGCTGCATTCTCCTGGAGAACACTGTCTGATCCAGGGTGTTGCTGCATTCTGGTTGAGAGCACTGTCTGATACAGGGTGTTGCTGCATTCTCCTGGAGAACACTGTCTGATGTGGGGTTTTGCTGCATTCTCCTGGAGAACACTGTCTGATGCAGGGTGTTGCTGCATTCTCCTAGAGAGCACTGTCTGATACAGGGTGTTGCTGCATTCAGCTGGAGAACACTGTCTGATACAGGGTCTTGCTGCATTTTCCTGGAGCACACTGTCTGATACAGGGTGTTGCTGCATTCTCCTGGAGAACACTGTCTGATACAGGGTGTTGCTGCATTCTCCTGGAGAACACTGTCTGATACAGGGTGTTACTGCATTCTCCTGGAGAACACTGTCTGATACAGGGTGTTATTGCATTCTCGTGGAGAACACTGTCTGATATGGGGTGTTGCTGTATTCTCCTGGAGAACACTGTCTGATACAGGGTGTTGCTGCATTCTCCTGGAGAACACTGTCTGATACAGGATGTTGCCGCATCTTCCTGGAGAACACTGTCTGATACTGGGTGTTGCTGCATTCTCCTGGAGAACACTGTCTGAGACGGGGTGTTGCTGCATTCTCCTGGAGAACACTGTCTGATACAGGGTGTTGCTGCATTCTCCTGGAGAACACTGTCTGATACAGGGTGTTGCTGCATTCTCCTGGTGAACACTGTCTGATACAGGGTGTTGCTGCATTCTCCTGGAGAACACTGTCTGATACAGGGTGTTGCTGCATTCTCCTAGTGAACACTGTATGATACTGGGTGTTGCTGCATTCTCCTGGAGAACACTGTCTGATACAGGGTGTTGCTGCATTCTCCTGGAGAACACTCTTTGATACAGGGTGTTGCTGCATTCTCCTCGTGAACACTGTCTGATACTGGGTGTTGCTGCATTCACGTGGAGAACATTGTCTGATACAGGGTGTTGCTGCATTCTCCTGGTGAACACTGTCTGTTGTGGGGTGTTGCTGCATTCTGCTGGAGAACACTGTCTGATACCGGGTGGTGCTGCATTCTCCTGGAGAACACTGTCTGATGTGGGGTGTTGCTGCATTCTGCTGGAGAACACTGTCTGATACAGGGTGTTGCTGCATTCTCCTGGTGAACACTGTCTGATGTGGGGTGTTGCTGCATTCTCCTGGTGAACACTGTCTGACACAGGATGTTGCTGCATTCTCCTGGTGAACACTGTCTGATGTGGGGTGTTGCTGCATTCTGCTGGAGAACACTGTCTGATACTGGGTGGTGCTGCATTCTCCTGGAGAACACTGTCGGATACGGGGTGTTGCTGCATTCTCCTAGAGAACACTGTCTGATACGGGGTGTTGCTGCATTCTCCTGGAGAACACTGTCTGATGCCGGGTGTTGCTGAATTCTCCTGGGGAACACGGTCTGATACAAGGTGTTGCTGCATTCTCCTGGAGAACACTGTCTGATACAAGGTGTTGCTGCATTCTCCTGGAGAACACTGTCTGATACAGGGTGTTGCTGCATTCTCCTGGAGAACACTGTCTGATGCCGGGTGTTGCTGAATTCTCCGGGAGAACACTGTATGATACAGGATGTTGCTGCATTCTCCTGGAGAACACTGTCTGATGCAGGGTGTTGCTGCATTCTCCTGGAGAACACTGTCTGATGCAGGGTGTTGCTGCATTCTCCTGGAGAGCACTGTCTGATACCGGGTGTTGCTGCATTCTGCTGGAGAACACTGTCTGGTACCAGTAGGTGCTGCATTCTCCTGGAGAACACTGTCTGATACCGGGTGTTGCTGCATTCTCCTGGTGAACTCTGTCTGATACAGGGTGTTGCTGCATTCTCCTGGAGAACACTGTCTGATACGGGGTGTTGCTGCATTCTCCTGGAGAACACTGTCTGATGCCGGGTGTTGCTGAATTCTCCTGGTGAACACTGTCTGATGCAGGGTGTTGCTGCATTCTCCTGGAGAACACTGTCTGATACAGGGTGTTGCTGCATTCTGCTGGAGAACACTGTCTGGTACCAGTAGGTGCTGCATTCCCCTGGAGAACACTGTCTGATACCGGGTGTTGCTGCATTCTCCTGGTGAACACTGTCTGATACAGGGTGTTGCTGCATTCTCCTGGAGAACACTGTCTGATACAGGGTGTTGCTGCATTCTCCTGGAGAACACTGTCTGATGTGGGGTGTTGCTGCATTCTCCTGGAGAACACTGTCTGACGTGGGGTGTTGCTGCATTCTCCTGGAGAACACTGTCTGATACAGGGTGTTGCTGCATTCTCCTGGAGAACACTGATACAGGGTGTTGCTGCATTCTCCTGGAGAACATTGTCTGATACAGGGTGTTGCTGCATTCTCCTGGAGAACACTGTCTGATGTGGGGTGTTGCTGCATTCTGCTGGAGAACACTGTCTGATACCGGGTGGTGCTGCATTCTCCTGGAGAACACTGTCTGATGTGGGGTGTTGCTGCATTCTGCTGGAGAACACTGTCTGATATGGGGTGTTGCTGCATTCTCCTGGAGAACACTGTCTGATACAGGGTGTTGCTGCATTCTCCTGGTGAACACTGTCTGATGTGGGGTGTTGCTGCATTCTGCTGGAGAACACTGTCTGATCCGGGGTGGTGCTGCATTCTCCTGGTGAACACTGTCTGATGCAGGGTGTTGCTGCATTCTCCTGGTGAACACTGTCTGATGTGGGGTGTTGCTGCATTCTGCTGGAGAACACTGTCTGATACGGGGTGGTGCTGCATTCTCCTGGAGAACACTGTCTGATACGGGGTGTTGCTGCATTCTCCTGGAGAACACTGTCTGATACGGGGTGTTGCTGCATTCTCCTGGAGAACACGGTCTGATACAAGGTGTTGCTGCATTCTCCTGGAGAACACTGTCTGATACAAGGTGTTGCTGCATTCTCCTGGTGAACACTGTCTGATGTGGGGTGTTGCTGCATTCTCCTGGTGAACACTGTCTGATGTGGGGTGTTGCTGCATTCTGCTGCAGAACACTGTCTGATACGGGGTGGTGCTGCATTCTCCTGGAGAACACTGTCTGATACGGGGTGTTGCTGCATTCTCCTGGAGAACACTGTCTGATACGGGGTGTTGCTGCATTCTCCTGGAGAACACTGTCTGATACGGGGTGTTGCTGCATTCTCCTGGAGAACACTGTCTGATACGGGGTGTTGCTGCATTCTCCTGGAGAACACTGTCTGATACCAGTAGGAGCTGCATTCTCCTGGAGAACACTGTCTGATGTGGGGTTTTGCTGCATTCTCCTGGAGAACACTGTCTCATGCAGGGTGTTGCTGCATTCTCCTGGAGAGCACTGTCTGATACAGGGTGTTGCTGCATTCAGCTGGAGAACACTGTCTGATACAGGGTGTTGCTGCATTCTCCTGGAGAACACTGTCTGATACAGGGTGTTGCTGCATTCTCCTGGAGAACACTGTCTGATACAGGGTGTTGCTGCATTCTCCTCGTGAACACTGTATGATACTGGGTGTTGCTGCATTCTCCTGGAGAACACTGTCTGATACTGGGTGTTGCTGCATTCTGCTGGAGAACACTCTCTGATACAGGGTGTTGCTGCATTCTCCTAGTGAACACTGTCTGATACTGGGTGTTGCTGCATTCACGTGGAGAACATTGTCTGATACAGGGTGTTGCTGCATTCTCCTGGTGAACACTGTCTGTTGTGGGGTGTTGCTGCATTCTGCTGGAGAACACTGTCTGATACCGGGTGGTGCTGCATTCTCCTGGAGAACACTGTCTGATGTGGGGTGTTGCTGCATTCTGCTGGAGAACACTGTCTGATACAGGGTGTTGCTGCATTCTCCTGGAGAACACTGTCTGATACAGGATGTTGCTGCATTCTCCTGGAGAACACTGTCTGATGCAGGGTGTTGCTGCATTCTCCTGGAGAACACTGTCTGATGCAGGGTGTTGCTGCATTCTCCTGGAGAGCACTGTCTGTTACCGGGTGTTGCTGCATTCTCTGGAGAACACTGACTGATACAGGGTCTTGCTGCATTTTCCTGGAGAACACTGTCTGATACAGGATGTTGCTGCATTCGCCTGGAGAACACTCTCTGATGTGGGGTGTTGCTGCATTCTCCTGGAGAACACTGTCTGACGTGGGGTGTTGCTGCATTCTCGTGCAGAACACTGTCTGATACAGGGTGTTGCTGCATTCTCCTTGAGAGCACTGTCTGATACGGGGTGTTGCTGCAATCTCCTGGAGAACATTGTCTGATTCAGGGTGTTGCTGCATTCACCTGGAGAACATTGTCTGATACAGGGTGTTGCTGCATTCTCCTGGAGAACACTGTCTGATACAGGGTGTTGCTGCATTCTCCTGGAGAACACTGTCTGACGTGGGGTGTTGCTGCATTCTCCTGGAGAACACTGTCTGACACAGGGTGTTGCTGCATTCTCCTGGAGTACACTGTCTGATACAGGGTGTTGCTGCATTCTCCTGGAGAACACTGTCTGATACGGGATGTTGCTGCATTCTCCTGGAGAACACTGTCTGATACAGGATGTTGCTGCATTCTGCTGGAGAACACTGTCTGATACGGGGTGGTGCTGCATTCTCCTGGAGAACACTGTCTGATACGGGGTGTTGCTGCATTCTCCTGGAGAACACTGTCTGATACGGGGTGTTGCTGCATTCTCCTGGAGAACACTGTCTGATACGGGGTGTTGCTGCATTCTCCTGGAGAACACTGTCTGATACGGGGTGTTGCTGCATTCTCCTGGAGAACACTGTCTGATACCAGTAGGAGCTGCATTCTCCTGGAGAACACTGTCTGATGTGGGGTTTTGCTGCATTCTCCTGGAGAACACTGTCTGATGCAGGGTGTTGCTGCATTCTCCTGGAGAGCACTGTCTGATACAGGGTGTTGCTGCATTCAGCTGGAGAACACTGTCTGATACAGGGTGTTGCTGCATTCTCCTGGAGAACACTGTCTGATACGGGGTGGTGCTGCATTCTCCTGGAGAACACTGTCTGATACAGGGTGTTGCTGCATTCTCCTGGAGAACACTGTCTGATACAGGGTGTTGCTGCATTCTCCTGGAGAGCACTGTCTGATACGGGGTGTTGCTGCATTCTGCTGGAGAACACTGTCTGATACAGGGTCTTGCTGCATTTTCCTGGAGAACACTGTCTGATACAGGGTGTTGCTGCATTCTCCTGGAGAACACTGTCTGATACAGGGTGTTGCTGCATTCTCCTGGAGAACACTGTCTGATACAGGGTGTTGCTGCATTCTCCTAGTGAACACTGTATGATACTGGGTGTTGCTGCATTCTCCTGGAGAACACTGTCTGATACTGGGTGTTGCTGCATTCTGCTGGAGAACACTCTCTGATACAGGGTGTTGCTGCATTCTCCTAGTGAACACTGTCTGATACTGGGTGTTGCTGCATTCACGTGGAGAACATTGTCTGATACAGGGTGTTGCTGCATTCTCCTGGTGAACACTGTCTGTTGTGGGGTGTTGCTGCATTCTGCTGGAGAACACTGTCTGATACCGGGTGGTGCTGCATTCTCCTGGAGAACACTGTCTGATGTGGGGTGTTGCTGCATTCTGCTGGAGAACACTGTCTGATACAGGGTGTTGCTGCATTCTCCTGGAGAACACTGTATGATACAGGATGTTGCTGCATTCTCCTGGAGAACACTGTCTGATGCAGGGTGTTGCTGCATTCTCCTGGAGAACACTGTCTGATGCAGGGTGTTGCTGCATTCTCCTGGAGAGCACTGTCTGTTACCGGGTGTTGCTGCATTCTCCTGGAGAACACTGTCTGATACAGGGTGTTGCTGCATTCTCTGGAGAACACTGACTGATACAGGGTCTTGCTGCATTTTCCTGGAGAACACTGTCTGATACAGGATGTTGCTGCATTCGCCTGGAGAACACTCTCTGATGTGGGGTGTTGCTGCATTCTCCTGGAGAACACTGTCTGACGTGGGGTGTTGCTGCATTCTCGTGCAGAACACTGTCTGATACAGGGTGTTGCTGCATTCTCCTGGAGAACACTGTCTGATACAGGGTGTTGCTGCCTTCTCCTTGAGAGCACTGTCTGACACGGGGTGTTGCTGCAATCTCCTGGAGAACATTGTCTGATTCAGGGTGTTGCTGCATTCAGCTGGAGAACATTGTCTGATACAGGGTGTTGCTGCATTCTCCTGGAGAACACTGTCTGATACAGGGTGTTGCTGCATTCTCCTGGAGAACACTGTCTGATACAGGGTGTTGCTGCAATCTCCTGGAGAACACTGTCTGATACAGGGTGTTGCTGCATTCTCCCGGTGAACACTGTCTGATACAGGGTGTTGCTGCATTCTCCTGGTGAACACTGTCTGATGTGGTGTGTTGCTGCATTCTGCTGGAGAACACTGTCTGATACCGGGTGGTGCTGCATTCTCCTGGAGAACACTGTCTGATGTGGGGTGTTGCTGCATTCTGCTGGAGAACACTGTCTGATATGGGGTGGTGCTGCATTCTCCTGGTGAACACTGTCTGATACAGGGTGTTGCTGCATTCTGCTGGAGAACACTGTCTGATACGGGGTGGTGCTGCATTCTCCTGGAGAACACTGTCTGATACGGGGTGTTGCTGCATTCTCCTGGAGAACACTGTCTGACACAGGGTGTTGCTGCATTCCCCTGGAGAACACTGTCTGACACAGGGTGTTGCTGCATTCTCCTGGAGAACACTGTCTGATGCAGGGTGTTGCTGCATTCTCCTGGAGAACACTGTCTGATGCAGGGTGTTGCTGCATTCTCCTGGAGAGCACTGTCTGATACCGGGTGTTGCTGCATTCTGCTGGAGAACACTGTCTGGTACCAGTAGGTGCTGCATTCTCCTGGAGAACACTGTCTGATACCGGGTGTTGCTGCATTCTCCTGGTGAACACTGTCTGATACAGGGTGTTGCTGCATTCTCCTGGAGAACACTGTCTGATACGGGGTGTTGCTGCATTCTCCTGGAGAACACTGTCTGATACAGGGTGTTGCTGCATTCTCCTGGAGAACACTGTCTGATGCCGGGTGTTGCTGAATTCTCCTGGTGAACACTGTCTGATGCAGGGTGTTGCTGCATTCTCCTGGAGAACACTGTCTGATACAGGGTGTTGCTGCATTCTGCTGGAGAACACTGTCTGGTACCAGTAGGTGCTGCATTCCCCTGGAGAACACTGTCTGATACCGGGTGTTGCTGCATTCTCCTGGTGAACACTGTCTGATACAGGGTGTTGCTGCATTCTCCTGGAGAACACTGTCTGATACAGGGTGTTGCTGCATTCTCCTGGAGAACACTGTCTGATGTGGGGTGTTGCTGCATTCTCCTGGAGAACACTGTCTGATACAGGGTGTTGCTGCATTCTCCTGGAGAACACTGTCTGATGTGGGGTGTTGCTGCATTCTCCTGGAGAACACTGTCTGACGTGGGGTGTTGCTGCATTCTCCTGGAGAACACTGTCTGATACAGGGTGTTGCTGCATTCTCCTGGAGAACACTGATACAGGGTGTTGCTGCATTCTGCTGGAGAACATTGTCTGATACCGGGTGTTGCTGCATTCTCCTGGTGAACACTGTCTGATGTGGGGTGTTGCTGCATTCTGCTGGAGAACACTGTCTGATCCGGGGTGGTGCTGCATTCTCCTGGTGAACACTGTCTGATGCAGGGTGTTGCTGCATTCTCCTGGTGAACACTGTCTGATGTGGGGTGTTGCTGCATTCTGCTGGAGAACACTGTCTGATACGGGGTGGTGCTGCATTCTCCTGGAGAACACTGTCTGATACGGGGTGTTGCTGCATTCTCCTGGAGAACACTGTCTGATACGGGGTGTTGCTGCATTCTCCTGGAGAACACGGTCTGATACAAGGTGTTGCTGCATTCTCCTGGAGAACACTGTCTGATACAAGGTGTTGCTGCATTCTCCTGGTGAACACTGTCTGATGTGGGGTGTTGCTGCATTCTCCTGGTGAACACTGTCTGATGTGGGGTGTTGCTGCATTCTGCTGCAGAACACTGTCTGATACGGGGTGGTGCTGCATTCTCCTGGAGAACACTGTCTGATACGGGGTGTTGCTGCATTCTCCTGGAGAACACTGTCTGATACGGGGTGTTGCTGCATTCTCCTGGAGAACACTGTCTGATACGGGGTGTTGCTGCATTCTCCTGGAGAACACTGTCTGATACGGGGTGTTGCTGCATTCTCCTGGAGAACACTGTCTGATACCAGTAGGAGCTGCATTCTCCTGGAGAACACTGTCTGATGTGGGGTTTTGCTGCATTCTCCTGGAGAACACTGTCTCATGCAGGGTGTTGCTGCATTCTCCTGGAGAGCACTGTCTGATACAGGGTGTTGCTGCATTCAGCTGGAGAACACTGTCTGATACAGGGTGTTGCTGCATTCTCCTGGAGAACACTGTCTGATACAGGGTGTTGCTGCATTCTCCTCGTGAACACTGTATGATACTGGGTGTTGCTGCATTCTCCTGGAGAACACTGTCTGATACTGGGTGTTGCTGCATTCTGCTGGAGAACACTCTCTGATACAGGGTGTTGCTGCATTCTCCTAGTGAACACTGTCTGATACTGGGTGTTGCTGCATTCACGTGGAGAACATTGTCTGATACAGGGTGTTGCTGCATTCTCCTGGTGAACACTGTCTGTTGTGGGGTGTTGCTGCATTCTGCTGGAGAACACTGTCTGATACCGGGTGGTGCTGCATTCTCCTGGAGAACACTGTCTGATGTGGGGTGTTGCTGGAGAACACTGTCTGATACAGGGTGTTGCTGCATTCTCCTGGAGAACACTGTCTGATACAGGATGTTGCTGCATTCTCCTGGAGAACACTGTCTGATGCAGGGTGTTGCTGCATTCTCCTGGAGAACACTGTCTGATGCAGGGTGTTGCTGCATTCTCCTGGAGAGCACTGTCTGTTACCGGGTGTTGCTGCATCCTCTGGAGAACACTGACTGATACAGGGTCTTGCTGCATTTTCCTGGAGAACACTGTCTGATACAGGATGTTGCTGCATTCGCCTGGAGAACACTCTCTGATGTGGGGTGTTGCTGCATTCTCCTGGAGAACACTGTCTGACGTGGGGTGTTGCTGCATTCTCGTGCAGAACACTGTCTGATACAGGGTGTTGCTGCATTCTCCTTGAGAGCACTGTCTGATACGGGGTGTTGCTGCAATCTCCTGGAGAACATTGTCTGATTCAGGGTGTTGCTGCATTCACCTGGAGAACATTGTCTGATACAGGGTGTTGCTGCATTCTCCTGGAGAACACTGTCTGATACAGGGTGTTGCTGCATTCTCCTGGAGAACACTGTCTGATACGGGGTGTTGCTGCAATCTCCTGGAGAACATTGTCTGATTCAGGGTGTTGCTGCATTCACCTGGAGAACATTGTCTGATACAGGGTGTTGCTGCATTCTCCTGGAGAACACTGTCTGATACAGGGTGTTGCTGCATTCTCCTGGAGAACACTGTCTGATACAGGGTGTTGCTGCAATCTCCTGGAGAACACTGTCTGATACAGGGTGTTGCTGCATTCTCCCGGTGAACACTGTCTGATACAGGGTGTTGCTGCATTCTCCTGATGAACACTGTCTGATGTGGTGTGTTGCTGCATTCTGCTGGAGAACACTGTCTGATACCGGGTGGTGCTGCATTCTCCTGGAGAACACTGTCTGATGTGGGGTGTTGCTGCATTCTGCTGGAGAACACTGTCTGATATGGGGTGGTGCTGCATTCTCCTGGTGAACACTGTCTGATACGGGGTGGTGCTGCATTCTCCTGGAGAACACTGTCTGATACGGGGTGTTGCTGCATTCTCCTGGAGAACACTGTCTGATACGGGGTGTTGCTGCATTCTCCTGGAGAACACTGTCTGACACAGGGTGTTGCTGCATTCCCCTGGAGAACACTGTCTGATACAGGGTGTTGCTGCATTCTCCTGGAGAACACTGTCTGATACGGGGTGTTGCTGCATTCTCCTGGAGAACACTGTCTGATACAGGGTGTTGCTGCATTCTCCTGGAGAACACTGTCTGATACGGGGTGTTGCTGCATTCTCCTGGAGAACTCTGTCTGATACGGGGTGTTGCTGCATTCTCCTGGAGAACACTGTCTGATACGGGGTGTTGCTGCATTCTCCTGGAGAACACTGTCTGACGTGGGGTGTTGCTGCATTCTCCTGGAGAACACTGTCTGATACCAGCAGGTGCTGCATTCTCCTGGAGAACACTGTCTGATACCGGGTGTTGCTGCATTCTCCTGGAGAACACTGTCTGAGACAGGATGTTGCTGCATTCTCCTGGAGAACACTGTCTGATACAGGGTGTTGCTGCATTCTCCTGGAGAACACTGTCTGATGTGGGGTGTTGCTGCATTCTCCTGGAGAACACTGTCTGACGTGGGGTGTTGCTGCATTCTCCTGGAGAACACTGTCTGACACAGGGTGTTGCTGCATTCTCCTGGAGAACACTGTCTGATACAGGGTGTTGCTGCATTCTCCTGGAGAACACTGTCTGATACGGGATGTTGCTGCATTCTCCTGGAGAACACTGTCTGATACAGGATGTTGCTGCATTCTGCTGGAGAACACTGTCTGATACGGGGTGGTGCTGCATTCTCCTGGAGAACACTGTCTGATACGGGGTGTTGCTGCATTCTCCTGGAGAACACTGTCTGATACGGGGTGTTGCTGCATTCTCCTGGAGAACACTGTCTGATACGGGGTGTTGCTGCATTCTCCTGGAGAACACTGTCTGATACGGGGTGTTGCTGCATTCTCCTGGAGAACACTGTCTGATACCAGTAGGAGCTGCATTCTCCTGGAGAACACTGTCTGATGTGGGGTTTTGCTGCATTCTCCTGGAGAACACTGTCTGATGCAGGGTGTTGCTGCATTCTCCTGGAGAGCACTGTCTGATACAGGGTGTTGCTGCATTCAGCTGGAGAACACTGTCTGATACAGGGTGTTGCTGCATTCTCCTGGAGAACACTGTCTGATACGGGGTGGTGCTGCATTCTCCTGGAGAACACTGTCTGATACAGGGTGTTGCTGCATTCTCCTGGAGAACACTGTCTGATACAGGGTGTTGCTGCATTCTCCTGGAGAGCACTGTCTGATACGGGGTGTTGCTGCATTCTGCTGGAGAACACTGTCTGATACAGGGTCTTGCTGCATTTTCCTGGAGAACACTGTCTGATACAGGGTGTTGCTGCATTCTCCTGGAGAACACTGTCTGATACAGGGTGTTGCTGCATTCTCCTGGAGAACACTGTCTGATACAGGGTGTTGCTGCATTCTCCTAGTGAACACTGTATCATACTGGGTGTTGCTGCATTCTCCTGGAGAACACTGTCTGATACTGGGTGTTGCTGCATTCTGCTGGAGAACACTCTCTGATACAGGGTGTTGCTGCATTCTCCTAGTGAACACTGTCTGATACTGGGTGTTGCTGCATTCACGTGGAGAACATTGTCTGATACAGGGTGTTGCTGCATTCTCCTGGTGAACACTGTCTGTTGTGGGGTGTTGCTGCATTCTGCTGGAGAACACTGTCTGATACCGGGTGGTGCTGCATTCTCCTGGAGAACACTGTCTGATGTGGGGTGTTGCTGCATTCTGCTGGAGAACACTGTCTGATACAGGGTGTTGCTGCATTCTCCTGGAGAACACTGTATGATACAGGATGTTGCTGCATTCTCCTGGAGAACACTGTCTGATGCAGGGTGTTGCTGCATTCTCCTGGAGAACACTGTCTGATGCAGGGTGTTGCTGCATTCTCCTGGAGAGCACTGTCTGTTACCGGGTGTTGCTGCATTCTCCTGGAGAACACTGTCTGATACAGGGTGTTGCTGCATTCTCTGGAGAACACTGACTGATACAGGGTCTTGCTGCATTTTCCTGGAGAACACTGTCTGATACAGGATGTTGCTGCATTCGCCTGGAGAACACTCTCTGATGTGGGGTGTTGCTGCATTCTCCTGGAGAACACTGTCTGACGTGGGGTGTTGCTGCATTCTCGTGCAGAACACTGTCTGATACAGGGTGTTGCTGCATTCTCCTGGAGAACACTGTCTGATACAGGGTGTTGCTGCCTTCTCCTTGAGAGCACTGTCTGATACGGGGTGTTGCTGCAATCTCCTGGAGAACATTGTCTGATTCAGGGTGTTGCTGCATTCTCCTGGAGAACACTGTCTGATACAGGGTGTTGCTGCATTCTCCTGGAGAACACTGTCTGATACAGGGTGTTGCTGCAATCTCCTGGAGAACACTGTCTGATACAGGGTGTTGCTGCATTCTCCCGGTGAACACTGTCTGATACAGGGTGTTGCTGCATTCTCCTGGTGAACACTGTCTGATGTGGTGTGTTGCTGCATTCTGCTGGAGAACACTGTCTGATACCGGGTGGTGCTGCATTCTCCTGGAGAACACTGTCTGATGTGGGGTGTTGCTGCATTCTGCTGGAGAACACTGTCTGATATGGGGTGGTGCTGCATTCTCCTGGTGAACACTGTCTGATACAGGGTGTTGCTGCATTCTGCTGGAGAACACTGTCTGATACGGGGTGGTGCTGCATTCTCCTGGAGAACACTGTCTGATACGGGGTGTTGCTGCATTCTCCTGGAGAACACTGTCTGACACAGGGTGTTGCTGCATTCCCCTGGAGAACACTGTCTGACACAGGGTGTTGCTGCATTCTCCTGGAGAACACTGTCTGATACGGGGTGTTGCTGCATTCTCCTGGAGAACACTGTCTGATACAGGGTGTTGCTGCATTCTCCTGGAGAACACTGTCTGATACGGGGTGTTGCTGCATTCTCCTGGAGAACACTGTCTGATACGGGGTGTTGCTGCATTCTCCTGGAGAACACTGTCTGACGTGGGGTGTTGCTGCATTCTCCTGGAGAACACTGTCTGATACCAGTAGGTGCTGCATTCTCCTGGAGAACACTGTCTGATACCGGGTGTTCCTGCATTCTCCTGAAGAACACTGTCTGATACAGGATGTTGCTGCATTCTCCTGGAGAACACTGTCTGATACAGGGTGTTGCTGCATTCTCCTGGAGAACACTGTCTGATGTGGGGTGTTGCTGCATTCTCCTGGAGAACACTGTCTGACGTGGGGTGTTGCTGCATTCTCCTGGAGAACACTGTCTGACACAGGGTGTTGCTGCATTCTCCTGGAGAACACTGTCTGATACAGGGTGTTGCTGCATTCTCCTGGAGAACACTGTCTGATACGGGATGTTGCTGCATTCTCCTGGAGAACACTGTCTGATACAGGATGTTGCTGCATTCTCCTGGAGAACACTGTCTGATACAGGGTGTTGCTGCATTCTCCTGGAGAACACTGTCTGATGTGGGGTGTTGCTGCATTCTCCTGGAGAACATTGTCTGATACCGGGTGTTGCTGCATTCTCCTGGAGAACACTGTCTGATACAGGGTGTTGCTGCATTCTCCTGGAGAACACTGTCTGATACAGGGTGTTGCTGCATTCTCCTGGAGAACACTGTCTGATACAGGGTGTTGCTGCATTCTCCTGGAGAACACTGTCTGATACAGGGTGTTGCTGCATTCTCCTTTAGAGCACTGTCTGATACAGGGTGTTGCTGCATTCTCCTGGAGAACACTGTCTGATACAGGGTGTTGCTGCATTCTCCTGGAGAACACTGTATGATACAGGATGTTGCTGCATTCTCCTGGAGAACACTGTCTGATGCAGGGTGTTGCTGCATTCTCCTGGAGAGCACTGTCTGATACCGGGTGTTGCTGCATTCTCCTGGGGAGCACTGTCTGATACAGGGTGTTGCTGCATTCAGCTGGAGAACACTGTCTGATACAGGGTGTTGCTGCATTCTCTGGAGAACACTGTCTGATACAGGGTCTTGCTGCATTTTCCTGGAGAACACTGTCTGATACAGGATGTTGCTGCATTCTCCTGGAGAACACTGTCTGATACAGGGTGTTGCTGCATTCTCCTGGAGAACACTGTCTGATGTGGGGTGTTGCTGCATTCTCCTGGAGAACACATGTCTGATACAGGGTGTTGCTGCATTCTCCTTGAGAGCACTGTCTGAAACAGGGTGTTGCTGCATTCTCCTGGAGAACACTGTCTGATGTGGGGTGTTGCTGCATTCTGCTGGAGAACACTGTCTGATACCGGGTGGTGCTGCATTCGGCTGGAGAACACTGTCTGATACAGGGTGTTGCTGCATTCTCCTGGAGAACACTGTCTGATACAGGGTGTTGCTGCATTCTCCTGGAGAACACTGTCTGATGCAGGGTGTTGCTGCATTCTCCTGGAGAGCACTGTCTGATACAGGGTGTTGCTGCATTCTGCTGGAGAACACTGTCTGATACAGGGTGTTGCTGCATTCTGCAGGAGAACACTGTCTGATACAGGGTGTTGCTGCATTCTCCTGGAGAACACTGTCTGATACAGGATGTTGCTGCATTCTCCTGGAGAACACGGTCTGATACAGGGTGTTACTGCATTCTCCTGGAGAACACTGTCTGATGTGGGGTGTTGCTGCATTCTGCTGGAGAACACTGTCTGATACGGGGTGGTGCTGCATTCTCCTGGAGAACGCTGTCTGATACGGGGTGTTGCTGCATTCTCCTGGAGAACACTGTCTGATACGGGGTGTTGCTGCATTCTCCTGGAGAACACTGTCTGATACGGGGTGTTGCTGCATTCTCCTGGAGAACACTGTCTGATACGGGGTGTTGCTGCATTCTCCTGGAGAACACTGTCTGATACCAGTAGGAGCTGCATTCTCCTGGAGAACACTGTCTGATGTGGGGTTTTGGTGCATTCTCCTGGAGAACACTGTCTGATGCAGGGTGTTGCTGCATTCTCCTGGAGAGCACTGTGTGATACAGGGTGTTGCTGCATTCAGCTGGAGAACACTGTCTGATACAGGGTGTTGCTGCATTCTCCTGGAGAACACTGTCTGATACGGGGTGGTGCTGCATTCTCCTGGAGAACACTGTCTGATACGGGGTGTTGCTGCATTCTGCTGGGGAACACTGTCTGATACAGGGTCTTGGTGCATTTTCCTGGAGAACACTGTCTGATACAGGGTGTTGCTGCATTCTCCTGGAGAACACTGTCTGATACAGGGTGTTGCTGCATTCTCCTGGAGAACACTGTCTGATACAGGGTGTTGCTGCATTCTCCTAGTGAACACTGTATGATACTGGGTGTTGCTGCATTCTCCTGGAGAACACTGTCTGATACTGGGTGTTGCTGCATTCTGCTGGAGAACACTCTCTGATACAGGGTGTTGCTGCATTCTCCTAGTGAACACTGTCTGATACTGGGTGTTGCTGCATTCACGTGGAGAACATTGTCTGATACAGGGTGTTGCTGCATTCTCCTGGTGAACACTGTCTGTTGTGGGGTGTTGCTGCATTCTCCTGGAGAACACTCTCTGATACAGGGTGTTGCTGCATTCTCCTAGTGAACACTGTCTGATACAGGGTGTTGCTGCATTCTCCTGGTGAACACTGTCTGTTGTGGGGTGTTGCTGCATTCTCCTGGAGAACACTCTCTGATACAGGGTGTTGCTGCATTCTCCTGGTGAACACTGTCTGTTGTGGGGTGTTGCTGCATTCTCCTGGAGAACACTGTCTGATACAGGGTGTTGCTGCATTCACGTGGAGAACATTGTCTGATACAGGGTGTTGCTGCATTCTCCTGGTGAACACTGTCTGTTGTGGGGTGTTGCTGCATTCTGCTGGAGAACACTGTCTGATACCGGGTGGTGCTGCATTCTCCTGGAGAACACTGTCTGATGTGGGGTGTTGCTGCATTCTGCTGGAGAACACTGTCTGATACAGGGTGTTGCTGCATTCTCCTGGAGAACACTGTATGATACAGGATGTTGCTGCATTCTCCTGGAGAACACTGTCTGATGCAGGGTGTTGCTGCATTCTCCTGGAGAACACTGTCTGATGCAGGGTGTTGCTGCATTCTCCTGGAGAGCACTGTCTGTTACCGGGTGTTGCTGCATTCTCCTGGAGAACACTGTCTGCTACAGGGTGTTGCTGCATTCTCTGGAGAACACTGACTGATACAGGGTCTTGCTGCATTTTCCTGGAGAACACTGTCTGATACAGGATGTTGCTGCATTCGCCTGGAGAACACTCTCTGATGTGGGGTGTTGCTGCATTCTCCTGGAGAACACTGTCTGACGTGGGGTGTTGATGCATTCTCGTGCAGAACACTGTCTGATACAGGGTGTTGCTGCATTCTCCTGGAGAACACTGTCTGATACAGGGTGTTGCTGCAATCTCCTGGAGAACACTGTCTGATACAGGGTGTTGCTGCATTCTCCCGGTGAACACTGTCTGATGCAGGGTGTTGCTGCATTCTCCTGGTGAACACTGTCTGATGTGGTGTGTTGCTGCATTCTGCTGGAGAACACTGTCTGATACCGGGTGGTGCTGCATTCTCCTGGAGAACACTGTCTGATGTGGGGTGTTGCTGCATTCTGCTGGAGAACACTGTCTGATATGGGGTGGTGCTGCATTCTCCTGGAGAACACTGTCTGATGTGGGGTGTTGCTGCATTCTGCTGGAGAACACTGTCTGATACGGGGTGTTGCTGCATTCTCCTGGAGAACACTGTCTGATACGGGGTGTTGCTGCATTCTCCTGGAGAACACTGTCTGACACAGGGTGTTGCTGCATTCCCCTGGAGAACACTGTCTGATACAGGGTGTTGCTGCATTCTCCTGGAGAACACTGTCTGATACGGGGTGTAGCTGCATTCTCCTGGAGAACACTGTCTGATACAGGGTGTTGCTGCATTCTCCTGGAGAACACTGTCTGATACGGGGTGTTGCTGCATTCTCCTGGAGAACACTGTCTGACGTGGGGTGTTGCTGCATTCTCCTGGAGAACACTGTCTGATACCAGTAGGTGCTGCATTCTCCTGGAGAACACTGTCTGATACCGGGTGTTGCTGCATTCTCCTGAAGAACACTGTCTGATACAGGATGTTGCTGCATTCTCCTGGAGAACACTGTCTGATACAGGGTGTTGCTGCATTCTCCTGCAGAACACTGTCTGATGTGGGGTGTTGCTGCATTCTCCTGGAGAACACTGTCTGACGTGGGGTGTTGCTGCATTCTCCTGGAGAACACTGTCTGACACAGGGTGTTGCTGCATTCTCCTGGAGAACACTGTCTGATACAGGGTGTTGCTGCATTCTCCTGGAGAACACTGTCTGATACGGGATGTTGCTGCATTCTCCTGGAGAACACTGTCTGATACAGGATGTTGCTGCATTCTCCTGGAGAACACTGTCTGATACAGGGTGTTGCTGCATTCTCCTGGAGAACACTGTCTGATGTGGGGTGTTGCTGCATTCTCCTGGAGAACATTGTCTGATACCGGGTGTTGCTGCATTCTCCTGGAGAACACTGTCTGATACAGGGTGTTGCTGCATTCTCCTGGAGAACACTGTCTGATACAGGGTGTTGCTGCATTATCCTGGAGAACACTGTCTGATACAGGGTGTTGCTGCATTCTCCTGGAGAACACTGTCTGATACAGGGTGTTGCTGCATTCTCCTTTAGAGCACTGTCTGATACAGGGTGTTGCTGCATTCTCCTGGAGAACACTGTCTGATACAGGGTGTTGCTGCATTCTCCTGGAGAACACTGTATGATACAGGATGTTGCTGCATTCTCCTGGAGAACACTGTCTGATGCAGGGTGTTGCTGCATTCTCCTGGAGAATACTGTCTGATACAGGGTGTTGCTGCATTCTCCTGGAGAACACTGTCTGATACAGGGTGTTGCTGCATTCTCTGGAGAACACTGTCTGATACAGGGTCTTGCTGCATTTTCCTCTAGAACTCTGTCTGATACAGGATGTTGCTGCATTCTCCTGGAGAACACTGTCTGATACAGGGTGTTGCTGCATTCTCCTGGAGAACACTGTATGATACAGGATGTTGCTGCATTCTCCTGGAGAACACTGTCTGATGCAGGGTGTTGCTGCATTCTCCTGGAGAGCACTGTCTGATACCGGGTGTTGCTGCATTCTCCTGGGGAGCACTGTCTGATACAGGGTGTTGCTGCATTCAGCTGGAGAACACTGTCTGATACAGGGTGTTGCTGCATTCTCTGGAGAACACTGTCTGATGCAGGGTCTTGCTGCATTTTCCTGGAGAACACTGTCTGATACAAGATGTTGCTGCATTCTCCTGGAGAACACTGTCTGATACAGGGTGTTGCTGCATTCTCCTGGAGAACACTGTCTGATGTGGGGTGTTGCTGCATTCTCCTGGAGAACACTGTCTGATACAGGGTGTTGCTGCATTCTCCTTGAGAGCACTGTCTGATACAGGGTGTTGCTGCATTCTCCTGGAGAACACTGTCTGATGTGGGGTGTTGCTGCATTCTGCTGGAGAACACTGTCTGATACCGGGTGGTGCTGCATTCGGCTGGAGAACACTGTCTGATACAGGGTGTTGCTGCATTCTCCTGGAGAACACTGTCTGATACAGGGTGGTGCTGCATTCTCCTGGAGAACACTGTCTGATGCAGGGTGTTGCTGCATTCTCCTGGAGAGCACTGTCTGATACAGGGTGTTGCTGCATTCTGCTGGAGAACACTGTCTGATACAGGGTGTTGCTGCATTCTGCAGGAGAACACTGTCTGATACAGGGTGTTGCTGCATTCTCCTGGAGAACACTGTCTGATACAGGATGTTGCTGCATTCTCCTGGAGAACACGGTCTGATACAGGGTGTTACTGCATTCTCCTGGAGAACACTGTCTGATGTGGGGTGTTGCTGCATTCTGCTGGAGAACACTGTCTGATACGGGGTGGTGCTGCATTCTCCTGGAGAACACTGTCTGATTCGGGGTGTTGCTGCATTCTCCTGGAGAACACTGTCTGGTACGGGGTGTTGCTGCATTCTCCTGGAGAACACTGTCTGATACGGGGTGTTGCTGCATTCTCCTGGAGAACACTGTCTGATACCAGTAGGAGCTGCATTCTCCTGGAGAACACTGTCTGATGTGGGGTTTTGCTGCATTCTCCTGGAGAACACTGTCTGATGCAGGGTGTTGCTGCATTCTCCTGGAGAGCACTGTCTGATACAGGGTGTTGCTGCATTCAGCTGGAGAACACTGTCTGATACAGGGTGTTGCTGCATTCTCCTGGAGAACACTGTCTGATACGGGGTGGTGCTGCATTCTCCTGGAGAACACTGTCTGATACGGGGTGTTGCTGCATTCTGCTGGGGAACACTGTCTGATACAGGGTCTTGGTGCATTTTCCTGGAGAACACTGTCTGATACAGGGTGTTGCTGCATTCTCCTGGAGAACACTGTCTGATACAGGGTGTTGCTGCATTCTCCTGGAGAACACTGTCTGATACAGGGTGTTGCTGCATTCTCCTAGTGAACACTGTATGATACTGGGTGTTGCTGCATTTTCCTGGAGAACACTGTCTGATACTGGGTGTTGCTGCATTCTGCTGGAGAACACTCTCTGATACAGGGTGTTGCTGCATTCTCCTAGTGAACACTGTCTGATACTGGGTGTTGCTGCATTCACGTGGAGAACATTGTCTGATACAGGGTGTTGCTGCATTCTCCTGGTGAACACTGTCTGTTGTGGGGTGTTGCTGCATTCTCCTGGAGAACACTCTCTGATACAGGGTGTTGCTGCATTCTCCTAGTGAACACTGTCTGATACTGGGTGTTGCTGCATTCACGTGGAGAACATTGTCTGATACAGGGTGTTGCTGCATTCTCCTGGTGAACACTGTCTGTTGTGGGGTGTTGCTGCATTCTGCTGGAGAACACTGTCTGATACCGGGTGGTGCTGCATTCTCCTGGAGAACACTGTCTGATGTGGGGTGTTGCTGCATTCTGCTGGAGAACACTGTCTGATACAGGGTGTTGCTGCATTCTCCTGGAGAACACTGTATGATACAGGATGTTGCTGCATTCTCCTGGAGAACACTGTCTGATGCAGGGTGTTGCTGCATTCTCCTGGAGAACACTGTCTGATGCAGGGTGTTGCTGCATTCTCCTGGAGAGCACTGTCTGTTACCGGGTGTTGCTGCATTCTCCTGGAGAACACTGTCTGATACAGGATGTTGCTGCATTCGCCTGGAGAACACTCTCTGATGTGGGGTGTTGCTGCATTCTCCTGGAGAACACTGTCTGACGTGGGGTGTTGCTGCATTCTCGTGCAGAACACTGTCTGATACAGGGTGTTGCTGCATTCTCCTGGAGAACACTGTCTGATACAGGGTGTTACTGCAATCTCCTGGAGAACACTGTCTGATACAGGGTGTTGCTGCATTCTCCCGGTGAACACTGTCTGATGCAGGGTGTTGCTGCATTCTCCTGGTGAACACTGTCTGATGTGGTGTGTTGCTGCATTCTGCTGGAGAACACTGTCTGATACCGGGTGGTGCTGCATTCTCCTGGAGAACACTGTCTGATGTGGGGTGTTGCTGCATTCTGCTGGAGAACACTGTCTGATATGGGGTGGTGCTGCATTCTCCTGGAGAACACTGTCTGATACGGGGTGTTGCTGCATTCTCCTGGAGAACACTGTCTGATACGGGGTGTTGCTGCATTCTCCTGGAGAACACTGTCTGACACAGGGTGTTGCTGCATTGTCCTGGAGAACACTGTCTGATACAGGGTGTTGCTGCATTCTCCTGGAGAACACTGTCTGATACGGGGTGTTGCTGCATTCTCCTGGAGAACACTGTCTGATACAGGGTGTTGCTGCATTCTCCTGGAGAACACTGTCTGATACGGGGTGTTGCTGCATTCTCCTGGAGAACACTGTCTGATACGGGGTGTTGCTGCATTCTCCTGGAGAACACTGTCTGACGTGGGGTGTTGCTGCATTCTCCTGGAGAACACTGTCTGATACCAGTAGGTGCTGCATTCTCCTGGAGAACACTGTCTGATACCGGGTGTTGCTGCATTCTCCTGAAGAACACTGTCTGATACAGGATGTTGCTGCATTCTCCTGGAGAACACTGTCTGATACAGGGTGTTGCTGCATTCTCCTGGAGAACACTGTCTGATGTGGGGTGTTGCTGCATTCTCCTGGAGAACACTGTCTGACGTGGGGTGTTGCTGCATTCTCCTGGAGAACACTGTCTGACACAGGGTGTTGCTGCATTCTCCTGGAGAACACTGTCTGATACAGGGTGTTGCTGCATTCTCCTGGAGAACACTGTCTGATACGGGATGTTGCTGCATTCTCCTGGAGAACACTGTCTGATACAGGATGTTGCTGCATTCTCCTGGAGAACACTGTCTGATACAGGGTGTTGCTGCATTCTCCTGGAGAACACTGTCTGATGTGGGGTGTTGCTGCATTCTCCTGGAGAACATTGTCTGATACCGGGTGTTGCTGCATTCTCCTGGAGAACACTGTCTGATACAGGGTGTTGCTGCATTCTCCTGGAGAACACTGTCTGATACAGGGTGTTGCTGCATTATCCTGGAGAACACTGTCTGATACAGGGTGTTGCTGCATTCTCCTGGAGAACACTGTCTGATACAGGGTGTTGCTGCATTCTCCATTAGAGCACTGTCTGATACAGGGTGTTGCTGCATTCTCCTGGAGAACACTGTCTGATACAGGGTGTTGCTGCATTCTCCTGGAGAACACTGTATGATACAGGATGTTGCTGCATTCTCCTGGAGAACACTGTCTGATGCAGGGTGTTGCTGCATTCTCCTGGAGAACACTGTCTGATACAGGGTGTTGCTGCATTCAGCTGGAGAACACTGTCTGATACAGGGTGTTGCTGCATTCTCTGGAGAACACTGTCTGATACAGGGTCTTGCTGCATTTTCCTCTAGAACACTGTCTGATACAGGATGTTGCTGCATTCTCCTGGAGAACACTGTCTGATACAGGGTGTTGCTGCATTCTCCTGGAGAACACTGTCTGATGTGGGGTGTTGCTGCATTCTCCTGGAGAACACTGTCTGATACAGGGTGTTGCTGCATTCTCCTTGAGAGCACTGTCTGATACAGGGTGTTGCTGCATTCTCCTGGAGAACATTGTCTGATGTGGGGTGTTGCTGCATTCTGCTGGAGAACACTGTCTGATACCGGGTGGTGCTGCCTTCGGCTGGAGAACACTGTCTGATACAGGGTGTTGCTGCATTCTCCTGGAGAACACTGTCTGATACAGGGTGTTGCTGCATTCTCCTGGAGAACACTGTCTGATGCAGGGTGTTGCTGCATTCTCCTGGAGAGCACTGTCTGATACAGGGAGTTGCTGCATTCTGCTGGAGAACACTGTCTGATACAGGGTGTTACTGCATTCTCCTGGAGAACACTGTCTGATGCAGGGTGTTACTGCATTCTCCTGGAGAACACTGTCTGATATGGGGTGTTGCTGCATTCTCCTGGAGAACACTGTCTGATACAGGGTGTTGCTGCATTCTCCTGGAGAAGACTGTCTGATACAAGGTGTTACTGCATTCTCCTGGAGAACACTGTCTGATACAGGATGTTGCTGCATTCTCCTAGAGAAGACTGTCTGATACAGGGTGTTACTGCATTCTCCTGGAGAACACTGTCTCAGACGGGGTGTTGCTGCATTCTCCTGGAGAACACTGTCTGATACAGGGTGTTGCTGCATTCTCCTAGTGAACACTGTCTGATACTGGGTGTTGCTGCATTCACGTGGAGAACATTGTCTGATACAGGGTGTTGCTGCATTCTCCTGGTGAACACTGTCTGATGTGGGGTGTTGCTGCATTCTGCTGGAGAACACTGTCTGATACCGGGTGGTGCTGCATTCTCCTGGAGAACACTGTCTGATACGGGGTGGTGCTGCATTCTCCTGGAGAACACTGTCTGATACAGGTTGTTGCTGCATTCTCCTGGTGAACACTGTCTGATGTGGCGTGTTGCTGCATGCTGCTGGAGAACACTGTCTGATACGGGGTGGTGCTGCATTCTCCTGGTGAACACTGTCTGATACAGGGTGTTGCTGCATGCTCCTGGAGAACACTGTCTGATACGGAGTGGTGCTGCATTTTCCTGGAGAACACTGTCTGATACGGAGTGGTGCTGCATTCTCCTGGAGAACACTGTCTGATACAGGGTGTTGCTGCATTCTCCTGGAGAACACTGTCTGATACAGGGTGTTGCTGCATTCTCCTGGAGAACACTGTCTGATACAGGGTGTTGCTGCATTCTCCTGGAGAACACTGTCTGATACCAGTAGGTGTTGCTGCATTCTCCTGGAGAACACTGTCTGATGCGGGGTGTTGCTGCATTCTCGTGGGCAACACTGTCTGATACCAGTAGGTGCTGCTGCATTCTCCTGGAGAGCACTGTGTGATACAGGGTGTTGCTGCATTCTCCTGGTGAACACTGTCTGATGCAGGGTGTTGCTGCATTCTCCTGGAGAACACTTTCTGATACAGGGTGGTGCTGCATTCTCCTGGAGAACACTGTCTGATACAGGGTGTTGCTGCATTCTCCTGGAGAACACTGTCTGATACCGGGTGTTGCTGCATTCTCCTGGTGAACACTGTCTGATACAGGGTGTTGCTGCATTCTGCTGGAGAACACTGTCTGATACAGGATGTTGCTGCATCTCCTGGAGAACACTGTCTGATACAGGGTGTTGCTGCATTCTCCTGGAGAACACTGTCTGATGTGGGGTGTTGCTGCATTCTCCTGGAGAACACTGTCTGACGTGGGGTGTTGCTGCATTCTCCTGGAGAACACTGTCTGATACAGGGTGTTGCTGCATTCTCCTGGAGAGCACTGTCTGATACAGGGTGTTGCTGCATTCTCCTTGAGAGCACTGTCTGATACAGGGTGTTGCTGCATTTTCCTGGAGAACACTGTCTGATACAGGGTGTTGCTGCATTCTCCTGGAGAACACTGTCTGATGCAGGGTGTTGCTGCATTCTCCTGGAGAACACTGTCTGATGCAGGGTGTCGCTGCATTCTCCTGGAGAGCACTGTCTGATACCGGGTGTTGCTGCATTCACCTGGAGAACACTGTCTGATCCAGGGTGTTGCTGCATTCTCCTGGAGAACACTGTCTGATCCAGGGTCTTGCTGCATTTTCCTGCAGAACACTGTCTGATACAGGGTGTTGCTGCATTCTCCTGGAGAACATTGTCTGATTCAGGGTGTTGCTGCATTCTGCTGGAGAACACTGTCTGATACAGGGTCTTGCTGCATTTTCCTGGAGAACAATGTCTGACACAGGGTGTTGCTGCATTCTCCTGGTGAACACTGTCTGATACAGGGTGTTGCTGCATTCTCCTGCAGAACACTGTCTGATTCAGGGTGTTGCTGCATTCTCCTGGTGAACACTGTCTGATACAGGGTGTTGCTGCATTCTCCTGGAGAACACTGTCTGATACAGGGTGTTGCTGCATTCTCCTGAAGAACACTCTCTGATACAGGGTGTTGCTGCATTCTCCTGGAGAACACTGTCTGATACCGGGTGGTGCAGCATTCTCCTGTTGAACACTGTCTGATACAGGGTGTTGCTGCATTCTCCTGGAGAACATTGTCTGATTCAGGGTGGTGCTGCATTCTGCTGGAGAACACTGTCTGATACCGGGTGGTGCAGCATTCTCCTGGAGAACACTGTCTGATGTGGGGTGTTCCTGCATTCTGCTGGAGAACTGTCTGATCGGGGGTGGTGCTGCATTCTCCTGGAGAACACTGTCTGATACAGGGTGTTGCTGCATTCTCCTGGAGAACACTCTGATACAGGGTCTTGCTGCATTTTCCTGGAGAACACTGTCTGATACAGGGTGTTGCTGCATTCTCCTGGAGAACACTGTCTGATACAGGGTGTTGCTGCATTCTCCTGGTGAACACTGTCTGATACAGGGTGTTGCTGCATTCTCCTGGAGAACACTGTCTGATACAGGGTGTTGCTGCATTCTCCTGGTGAACACTGTCTGATGTGGCGTGTTGCTGCATTTTGCTGTAGAACACTGTCTGAAAAGGGGTGGTGCTGCATTCTCCTGGTGAACACTGTCAGATACAGGGTGTTGCTGCATTCTCCTGGAGAACACTTCCTGATACGGGGTGTTGCTGCGTTCTCCTGGTGAACACTGTCTGTTGTGGGGTGTTGCTGCATTCTGCTGGAGAACACTGTCTGATACTGGGTGGTGCTGCATTCTCCTGGTGAACACTGTCTGATGTGGGGTGTTGCTGCATTCTCCTGGTGAACACTGTCTGATGTGGGGTGTTGCTGCATTCTGCTGGAGAACACTGTCTGATACGGGGTGGTGCTGCATTCTCCTGGAGAACACTCTGACACAGGGTGTTGCTGCATTCTCCTGGAGAGCACTGTCTGATACAGGGTGTTGCTGCATTCTCCTGGAGAACACTGTCTGATACAGGGTGTTGCTGCATTCTCCTGGAGAATAATGTCTGATACAGGGTGTTACTGCATTCTCCTGGAGAACACTGTCTGATACAGGGTGTTGCTGCATTCTCCTGGAGAATAATGTCTGATACAGGGTGTTACTGCATTCTCCTGGTGAACACTGTCTGATACAGGGTGCTGCTGCATTCTCCTGGTGAACACTGTCTGATACGGGGTGTTGCTGCATTCTCCTGGAAAACACTGTCTGATGTGGGGTTTTGCTGCATTCTCCTGGAGAACACTGTCTGATACGGGGTGTTGCTGCATTCTCCTGGTGAACACTGTCTCATACAGGGTGTTGCTGCATTCTCCTGGTGAACACTGTCTGATACAGGGTGTTGCTGCATTCTCCTGGAGAACACTGTCTGATACAGGATGTTGCTGCATTCTCCTGGAGAACACTGTCTGATGTGGGGTTTTGCTGCATTCTCCTGGAGAACACTGTCTGATGTGGGGTATTGCTGCCTTCTCCTGGAGAACACTTCCTGATACGGGGTGTTGCTGCATTCTCCTGGTGAACACTGTCTCATACAGGGTGTTGCTGCATTCTCCTGGTGAACACTGTCTGATGTGGGGTGTTGCTGCATTCTGCTGGAGAACACTGTCTGATACGGGGTGGTGCTGCATTCTCCTGGAGAACACTCTGACACAGGGTGTTGCTGCATTCTCTGGAGAGCACTGTCTGATACAGGGTGTTGCTGCATTCTCCTGGAGAGCACTGTCTGATACACGGTATTGCTACATTCTGCTGCAGAAAACTGTCTGATGCGGGGTGTTGCTGCACTCTGTTGGAGAGCACTGTCTGATACGGGGTGTTGCTGCATTCTCCTGGAGAGCACTGTCTGATACAGGGTGTTGCTGCATTCTCCTTGAGAGCACTGTCTGATACAGGGTGTTGCTGCATTCTCCTGGAGAACACTGTCTGATACAGGGTGTTGCTGCATTCTCCTGGAGAGCACTGTCTGATGCAGGGTGTTGCTGCATTCTCCTGGAGAACACTGTCTGATGCAGGGTGTCGCTGCATTCTCCTGGAGAGCACTGTCTGATACCGGGTGTTGCTGCATTGACCTGGAGAACACTGTCTGATCCAGGGTGTTGCTGCATTCTCCTGGAGAACACTGTCTGATCCAGGGTCTTGCTGCATTTTCCTGCAGAACACTGTCTGATACAGGGTGTTGCTGCATTCTCCTGGAGAACATTGTCTGATTCAGGGTGTTGCTGCATTCTGCTGGAGAACACTGTCTGATACAGGGTCTTGCTGCATTTTCCTGGAGAACACTGTCTGACACAGGGTGTTGCTGCATTCTCCTGGTGAACACTGTCTGATACAGGGTGTTGCTGCATTCTCCTGCAGAACACTGTCTGATTCAGGGTGTTGCTGCATTCTCCTGGTGAACACTGTCTGATACAGGGTGTTGCTGCATTCTCCTGGAGAACACTGTCTGATACAGGGTGTTGCTGCATTCTCCTGAAGAACACTCTCTGATACAGGGTGTTGCTGCATTCTCCTGGAGAACACTCTCTGATACCGGGTGGTGCAGCATTCTCCTGGTGAACACTGTCTGATACAGGGTGTTGCTGCATTCTCCTGGAGAACATTGTCTGATTCAGGGTGGTGCTGCATTCTGCTGGAGAACACTGTCTGATACCGGGTGGTGCAGCATTCTCCTGGAGAACACTGTCTGATGTGGGGTGTTGCTGCATTCTGCTGGAGAACTGTCTGATCGGGGGTGGTGCTGCATTCTCCTGGTGAACACTGTCAGATACAGGGTGTTGCTGCATTCTCCTGGAGAACACTTCCTGATACGGGGTGTTGCTGCATTCTCCTGGTGAGCACTGTCTCATACAGGGTGTTGCTGCGTTCTCCTGGTGAACACTGTCTGATGTGGGGTGTTGCTGCATTCTGCTGGAGAACACTGTCTGATACTGGGTGGTGCTGCATTCTCCTGGTGAACACTGTCTGATGTGGGGTGTTGCTGCATTCTCCTGGTGAACACTGTCTGATGTGGGGTGTTGCTGCATTCTGCTGGAGAACACTGTCTGATACGGGGTGGTGCTGCATTCTCCTGGAGAACACTCTGACACAGGGTGTTGCTGCATTCTCCTGGAGAGCACTGTCTGATACAGGGTGTTGCTGCATTCTCCTGGAGAGCACTGTCTGATACAGGGTGTTGCTGCATTCTCCTGGAGAATAATGTCTGATACAGGGTGTTACTGCATTCTCCTGGAGAACACTGTCTGATACAGGGTGTTGCTGCATTCTCCTGGAAAACACTGTCTGATACAGGGTGTTGCTGCATTTTGATGCAGAAAAGTGTCTCATACAGGGTGTTGCTGCATTCTCCTGGAGAACATTGTCTGATACGGGGTGTTGCTGCATTCTCCTGGAGAACACTGTCTGATACAGGGTGTTGCTGCATTCTCCTGGAGAACACTGTCTGATGCAGGATGTTGCTGCATTCTCCTGGAAAACACTGTCTGATGTGGGGTTTTGCTGCATTCTCCTGGAGAACACTGTCTGATGTGGGGTTTTGCTGCCTTCTCCTGGAGAACACTGTCTGATACGGGGTGTTGCTGCATTCTCCTGGTGAACACTGTCTCATACAGGGTGTTGCTGCATTCTCCTGGTGAACACTGTCTGATACAGGGTGTTGCTGCATTCTCCTGGAGAACACTGTCTGATACAGGATGTTGCTGCATTCTCCTGGAGAACACTGTCTGATGTGGGGTTTTGCTGCATTCTCCTGGAGAACACTGTCTGATGTGGGGTTTTGCTGCCTTCTCCTGGAGAACACTTCCTGATACGGGGTGTTGCTGCATTCTCCTGGTGAACACTGTCTCATACAGGGTGTTGCTGCATTTTCCTGGTGAACACTGTCTGATGTGGGGTGTTGCTGCATTCTCCTGGTGAACACTGTCTGATGTGGGGTGTTGCTGCATTCTGCTGGAGAACACTGTCTGATACGGGGTGGTGCTGCATTCTCCTGGAGAACACTCTGACACAGGGTGTTGCTGCATTCTCCTGGAGAGCACTGTCTGATACAGGGTGTTGCTGCATTCTCCTGGAGAGCACTGTCTGATACACGGTATTGCTACATTCTGCTGCAGAAAACTGTCTGATGCGGGGTGTTGCTGCACTCTCTTGGAGAGCACTGTCTGATACGGGGTGTTGCTGCATTCTCCTGGAGAGCACTGTCTGATACAGGGTGTTGCTGCATTCTCCTTGAGAACACTGTCTGATACAGGGTGTTGCTGCATTCTCCTGGAGAACACTGTCTGATACAGGGTGTTGCTGCATTCTCCTGGAGAGCACTGTCTGATACAGGGTGTTGCTGCATTCTCCTGGAGAACACTGTCTGATGCAGGGTGTTGCTGCATTCTCCTGGAGAACACTGTCTGATGCAGGGTGTTGCTGCATTCTGCTGGAGAACACTGTCTGATACAGGGTGTTACTGCATTCTCCTGGAGAACACTGTCTGATCCAGGGTGTTGCTGCATTCTCCTGGAGAACACTGTCTGATCCAGGGTCTTGCTGCATTTTCCTGGAGAACACTGTCTGACACAGGGTGTTGCTGCATTCTCCTGGAGAACATTGTCTGATTCAGGGTGTTGCTGCATTCTGCTGGAGAACACTGTCTGATACAGGGTCTTGCTGCATTTTCCTGGAGAACACTGTCTGATACAGGGTGTTGCTGCATTCTCCTGGTGAACACTGTCTGATACAGGGTGTTGCTGCATTCTCCTGGAGAACACTGTCTGATTCAGGGTGTTGCTGCATTCTCCTGGTGAACACTGTCTGATGCAGGGTGTTGCTGCATTCTCCTGGAGAACACTGTCTGATCCAGGGTGTTGCTGCATTCTCCTGAAGAACACTCTCTGATACAGGGTGTTGCTGCATTCTCCTGGAGAACACTGTCTGATACAGGGTGTTGCTGCATTCTCCTGGAGAACATTGTCTGATTCAGGGTGTTGCTGCATTCTGCTGGAGAACACTGTCTGATACCGGGTGGTGCAGCATTCTCCTGGAGAACACTGTCTGATGTGGGGTGTTGCTGCATTCTGCTGGAGAACTGTCTGATCGGGGGTGGTGCTGCATTCTCCTGGAGAACACTGTCTGATACAGGGTGTTGCTGCATTCTCCTGGAGAACACTCTGATACAGGGTCTTGCTGCATTTTCCTGGAGAACACTGTCTGATACAGGGTGTTGCTGCATTCTCCTGGAGAACACTGTCTGATACAGGGTGTTGCTGCATTCTCCTGGTGAACACTGTCTGATACAGGGTGTTGCTGCATTCTCCTGGAGAACACTGTCTGATACAGGGTGTTGCTGCATTCTCCTGGAGAAAACTGTCTGATACAGGGTGTTGCTGCATTCTCCTGGTGAACACTGTCTGATGTGGCGTGTTGCTGCATTTTGCTGTACAACACTGTCTGAAAAGGGGTGGTGCTGCATTCTCCTGGTGAACACTGTCAGATACAGGGTGTTGCTGCATTCTCCTGGAGAACACTTCCTGATACGGGGTGTTGCTGCATTCTCCTGGTGAACACTGTCTGATACAGGGTGTTGCTGCATTCTCCTGGAGAACACTGTCTGATACAGGGTGTTGCTGCATTCTCCTGGAGAAAACTGTCTGATACAGGGTGTTGCTGCATTCTCCTGGTGAACACTGTCTGATGTGGGGTGTTGCTGCATTCTGCTGGAGAACACTGTCTGATACTGGGTGGTGCTGCATTCTCCTGGTGAACACTGTCTGATGTGGGGTGTTGCTGCATTCTCCTGATGAACACTGTCTGATGTGGGGTGTTGCTGCATTCTGCTGGAGAACACTGTCTGATACGGGGTGGTGCTGCATTCTCCTGGAGAGCACTGTCTGATACAGGGTGTTGCTGCATTCTCCTGGAGAATAATGTCTGATACAGGGTGTTACTGCATTCTCCTGGAGAACACTCTGACACAGGGTGTTGCTGCATTCTCCTGGAGAGCACTGTCTGATACAGGGTGTTGCTGCATTCTCCTGGAGAGCACTGTCTGATACAGGGTGTTGCTGCATTCTCCTGGAGAATAATGTCTGATACAGGGTGTTGCTGCATTCTCCTGGAAAACACTGTCTGATACAGGGTGTTGCTGCATTTTGCTGCAGAAAAGTGTCTGATACAGGGTGTTGCTGCATTCTCCTGGAGAACATTGTCTGATACGGGGTGTTGCTGCATTCTCCTGGAGAACACTGTCTGATACAGGGTGTTGCTGCATTCTCCTGGAGAACACTGTCTGATGCAGGATGTTGCTGCATTCTCCTGGAGAACACTGTCTGATGTGGGGTGTTGCTGCATTCTCCTGGAGAACACTGTCTGATACAGTGTGTTGCTGCATTCTCCTGGAGAACACTGTCTGATGTGGGGTGTTGCTGCATTCTCCTGGTGAACACTGTCTCATACAGGGTGTTGCTGCATTCTCCTGGTGAACACTGTCTGATGTGGGGTGTTGCTGCATTCTCCTGGTGAACACTGTCTGATGTGGGATGTTGCTGCATTCTGCTGGAGAACACTGTCTGATACGGGGTGGTGCTGCATTCTCCTGGAGAACACTCTGACACAGGGTGTTGCTGCATTCTCCTGGAGAGCACTGTCTGATACAGGGTGTTGCTGCATTCTCCTGGAGAACACTGTCTGATACACGGTATTGCTACATTCTGCTGCAGAAAACTGTCTGATGCGGGGTGTTGCTGCACTCTCTTGGAGAGCACTGTCTGATACGGGGTGTTGCTGCATTCTCCTGGAGAGCACTGTCTGATACAGGGTGTTGCTGCATTCTCCTTGAGAGCACTGTCTGATACAGGGTGTTGCTGCATTCTCCTGGAGAACACTGTCTGATACAGGGTGTTGCTGCATTCTCCTGGAGAGCACTGTCTGATACAGGGTGTTGCTGCATTCTCCTGGAGAACACTGTCTGATGCAGGGTGTTGCTGCATTCTCCTGGAGAGCACTGTCTGATACCGGGTGTTGCTGCATTCACCTGGAGAACACTGTCTGATCCAGGGTGTTGCTGCATTCTCCTGGAGAACACTGTCTGATCCAGGGTCTTGCTGCATTTTCCTGGAGAACACTGTCTGATACAGGGTGTTGCTGCATTCTCCTGGAGAACATTGTCTGATTCAGGGTGTTGCTGCATTCTGCTGGAGAACACTGTCTGATACAGGGTCTTGCTGCATTTTCCTGGAGAACACTGTCTGATACAGGGTGTTGCTGCATTCTCCTGGTGAACACTGTCTGATACAGGGTGTTGCTGCATTCTCCTGGAGAACACTGTCTGATTCAGGGTGTTGCTGCATTCTCCTGGTGAACACTGTCTGATACAGGGTGTTGCTGCATTCTCCTGGAGAACACTGTCTGATCCAGGGTGTTGCTGCATTCTCCTGAAGAACACTCTCTGATACAGGGTGTTGCTGCATTCTCCTGGAGAACACTGTCTGATACAGGGTCTTGCTGCATTTTCGTGGTGAACACTGTCTGATACAGGGTGTTGCTGCATTCTCCTGGAGAACATTGTCTGATACCGGGTGGTGCAGCATTCTCCTGGAGAACACTGTCTGATGTGGGGTGTTGCTGTATTCTGCTGGAGAACTGTCTGATCGGGGGTGGTGCTGCATTCTCCTGGAGAACACTGTCTGATACAGGGTGTTGCTGCATTCTCCTGGAGAACACTCTGATACAGGGTCTTGCTGCATTTTCCTGGAGAACACTGTCTGATACAGGGTGTTGCTGCATTCTCCTGGAGAACACTGTCTGATACAGGGTGTTGCTGCATTCTCCTGGTGAACACTGTCTGATACAGGGTGTTGCTGCATTCTCCTGGAGAACACTGTCTGATACAGGGTGTTGCTGCATTCTCCTGGAGAAAACTGTCTGATACAGGGTGTTGCTGCATTCTCCTGGTGAACACTGTCTGATGTGGCGTGTTGCTGCATTTTGCTGTAGAACACTGTCTGAAAAGGGGTGGTGCTGCATTCTCCTGGTGAACACTGTCAGATACAGGGTGTTGCTGCATTCTCCTGGAGAACACTTCCTGATACGGGGTGTTGCTGCATTCTCCTGGTGAACACTGTCTGATACAGGGTGTTGCTGCATTCTCCTGGAGAACACTGTCTGATACAGGGTGTTGCTGCATTCTCCTGGAGAAAACTGTCTGATACAGGGTGTTGCTGCATTCTCCTGGTGAACACTGTCTGATGTGGGGTGTTGCTGCATTCTGCTGGAGAACACTGTCTGATACTGGGTGGTGCTGCATTCTCCTGGTGAACACTGTCTGATGTGGGGTGTTGCTGCATTCTCCTGATGAACACTGTCTGATGTGGGGTGTTGCTGCATTCTGCTGGAGAACACTGTCTGATACGGGGTGGTGCTGCATTCTCCTGGAGAGCACTGTCTGATACAGGGTGTTGCTGCATTCTCCTGGAGAATAATGTCTGATACAGGGTGTTACTGCATTCTCCTGGAGAACACTCTGACACAGGGTGTTGCTGCATTCTCCTGGAGAGCACTGTCTGATACAGGGTGTTGCTGCATTCTCCTGGAGAGCACTGTCTGATACAGGGTGTTGCTGCATTCTCCTGGAGAATAATGTCTGATACAGGGTGTTACTGCATTCTCCTGGAGAACACTGTCTGATACAGGGTGTTGCTGCATTCTCCTGGAAAACACTGTCTGATACAGGGTGTTGCTGCATTTTGCTGCAGAAAAGTGTCTGATACAGGGTGTTGCTGCATTCTCCTGGAGAACATTGTCTGATACGGGGTGTTGCTGCATTCTCCTGGAGAACACTGTCTGATACAGGGTGTTGCTGCATTCTCCTGGAGAACACTGTCTGATGTTGGATGTTGCTGCATTCTCCTGGAGAACACTGTCTGATGTGGGGTGTTGCTGCATTCTCCTGGAGAACACTGTCTGATACAGGGTGTTGCTGCATTCTCCTGGAGAACACTGTCTGATGTGGGGTTTTGCTGCATTCTCCAGGAGAACACTGTCTGATGTGGGGTTTTGCTGCCTTCTCCTGGAGAACACTGTCTGATACGGGGTGTTGCTGCATTCTCCTGGTGAACACTGTCTCATACAGGGTGTTGCTGCATTCTCCTGGTGAACACTGTCTGATACAGGGTGTTGCTGCATTCTCCTGGAGAACACTGTCTGATGCAGGATGTTGCTGCATTCTCCTGGAGAACACTGTCTGATGTGGGGTTTTGCTGCATTCTCCTGGAGAACACTGTCTGATGTGGGGTTTTGCTGCCTTCTCCTGGAGAACACTTCCTGATACGGGGTGTTGCTGCATTCTCCTGGTGAACACTGTCTGATACAGGGTGTTGCTGCATTCTCCTGGAGAACACTTCCTGATACGGGGTGTTGCTGCATTCTCCTGGTGAACACTGTCTGATACAGGGTGTTGCTGCATTCTCCTGGAGAACACTGTCTGATACAGGGTGTTGCTGCATTCTCCTGGAGAAAACTGTCTGATACAGGGTGTTGCTGCATTCTCCTGGTGAACACTGTCTGATGTGGGGTGTTGCTGCATTCTGCTGGAGAACACTGTCTGATACTGGGTGGTGCTGCATTCTCCTGGTGAACACTGTCTGATGTGGGGTGTTGCTGCATTCTCCTGATGAACACTGTCTGATGTGGGGTGTTGCTGCATTCTGCTGGAGAACACTGTCTGATACGGGGTGGTGCTGCATTCTCCTGGAGAGCACTGTCTGATACAGGGTGTTGCTGCATTCTCCTGGAGAATAATGTCTGATACAGGGTGTTACTGCATTCTCCTGGAGAACACTCTGACACAGGGTGTTGCTGCATTCTCCTGGAGAGCACTGTCTGATACAGGGTGTTGCTGCATTCTCCTGGAGAGCACTGTCTGATACAGGGTGTTGCTGCATTCTCCTGGAGAATAATGTCTGATACAGGGTGTTACTGCATTCTCCTGGAGAATACTGTCTGATACAGGGTGTTGCTGCATTCTCCTGGAAAACACTGTCTGATACAGGGTGTTGCTGCATTTTGCTGCAGAAAAGTGTCTGATACAGGGTGTTGCTGCATTCTCCTGGAGAACATTGTCTGATACGGGGTGTTGCTGCATTCTCCTGGAGAACACTGTCTGATACAGGGTGTTGCTGCATTCTCCTGGAGAACACTGTCTGATGTAGGATGTTGCTGCATTCTCCTGGAGAACACTGTCTGATGTGGGGTGTTGCTGCATTCTCCTGGAGAACACTGTCTGATACAGGGTGTTGCTGCATTCTCCTGGAGAACACTGTCTGATGTGGGGTTTTGCTGCATTCTCCTGGAGAACACTGTCTGATGTGGGGTTTTGCTGCCTTCTCCTGGAGAACACTGTCTGATACGGGGTGTTGCTGCATTCTCCTGGTGAACACTGTCTCATACAGGGTGTTGCTGCATTCTCCTGGTGAACACTGTCTGATACAGGGTGTTGCTGCATTCTCCTGGAGAACACTGTCTGATGCAGGATGTTGCTGCATTCTCCTGGAGAACACTGTCTGATGTGGGGTTTTGCTGCATTCTCCTGGGGAACACTGTCTGATGTGGGGTTTTGCTGCCTTCTCCTGGAGAACACTTCCTGATACGGGGTGTTGCTGCATTCTCCTGGTGAACACTGTCTCATACAGGGTGTTGCTGCATTCTCCTGGTGAACACTGTCTGATGTGGGGTGTTGCTGCATTCTGCTGGAGAACACTGTCTGATACGGGGTGGTGCTGCATTCTCCTGGAGAACACTCTGACACAGGGTGTTGCTGCATTCTCCTGGAGAGCACTGTCTGATACAGGGTGTTACTGCATTCTCCTGGAGAACACTGTCTGATACACGGTATTGCTACATTCTGCTGCAGAAAACTGTCTGATGCGGGGTGTTGCTGCACTCTCTTGGAGAACACTGTCTGATACGGGGTGTTGCCGCATTCTCCTGGAGAACACTGTCTGATACAGGGTGTTGCTGCATTCTCCTGGAGAACACTATCTGATACAGGGTGTTGCTGCATTTTGCTGCAGAAGACTGTCTGATCAGGGTGTTGCTGCATTGTCCTGGTGAACACTGTCTGATACAGGGTGTTGCTGCATTCTCCTGGAGAACACTGTCTGATACGGGGTGTTACTGCATTCTCCTGGAGAACACTGTCTGATACGGGGTGTTGCTGCATTCTCCTGGAGAACACTGTCTGAAAGAGGGTGTTGCTGCATTCTCCTGGAGAACACTGTCTGATACGGGGTGTTGCTGCACTCTCTTGGAGAACACTGTCTGATACAGGGTGTTGCTGCATTCTCCTGGCGAACACTGTCTGATACAGGGTGTTGCTGCATTCTCCTGGAGAACACTGTCTGATACAGGGTGTTGCTGCACTCTCTTGGAGAACACTGTCTGTTACCGGGTGTTGCTGCATTCTCCTGGAGAACATTGTCTGACACAGGGTGTTGCTGCACTCTCTTGGAGAACACTGTCTGATACGGGGTGTTGCCGCATTCTCCTGGAGAACACTGTCTGATACAGGGTGTTGCTGCATTCTCCTGGAGAACACTATCTGATACAGGGTGTTGCTGCATTTTGCTGCAGAAGACTGTCTGATCAGGGTGTTGCTGCATTGTCCTGGTGAACACTGTCTGATACAGGGTGTTGCTGCATTCTCCTGGAGAACACTGTCTGATACGGGGTGTTACTGCATTCTCCTGGAGAACACTTTCTGATACGGGGTGTTGCTGCATTCTCCTGGAGAACACTGTCTGAAAAAGGGTGTTGCTGCATTCTCCTGGAGAACACTGTCTGATACGGGGTGTTGCTGCACTCTCTTGGAGAACACTGTCTGATACAGGGTGTTGCTGCATTCTCCTGGAGAACACTGTCTGATACAGGGTGTTGCTGCATTCTCCTGGAAAACACTGTCTGATACAGGGTGTTGCTGCATTTTGCTGCAGAAAAGTGTCTGATACAGGGTGTTGCTGCATTCTCCTGGAGAACATTGTCTGATACGGGGTGTTGCTGCATTCTCCTGGAGAACACTGTCTGATACAGGGTGTTGCTGCATTCTCCTGGAGAACACTGTCTGATGCAGGATGTTGCTGCATTCTCCTGGAGAACACTGTCTGATGCAGGATGTTGCTGCATTCTCCTGGAGAACACTGTCTGATGTGGGGTTTTGCTGCCTTCTCCTGGAGAACACTTCCTGATACGGGGTGTTGCTGCATTCTCCTGGTGAACACTGTCTCATACAGGGTGTTGCTGCATTCTCCTGGTGAACACTGTCTGATGTGGCGTGTTGCTGCATTCTCCTGGAGAACACTGTCTGATACAGGGTGTTGCTGCATTCTCCTGGAGAACACTGTCTGATACAGGGTGTTGCTGCATTCTCCTGTAGAACACTGTCTGATACAGGGTGTTGCTGCATTCTCCTGGAGAACACTGTCTGATACAGGGTGTTGCTGCATTCTCCTGGAGAACACTGTCTGATACAGGGTGTTGCTGCATTCTCCTGGCGAACACTGTCTGATACAGGGTGTTGCTGCATTCTCCTGGAGAACACTGTCTGATACAGGGTGTTGCTGCATTCTCCTGGAGAATATTGTCTGATACGGGGTGTTGCTGCATTCTCCTGGAGAACACTGTCTGATACAGGGTGTTGCTGCATTCTCCTGGAGAACACTGTCTGATACAGGATGTTGCTGCATTCTCCTGGAGAACACTGTCTGATGTGGGGTTTTGCTGCATTCTCCTGGAGAACACTGTCTGATGTGGGGTTTTGCTGCCTTCTCCTGGAGAACACTGTCTGATGCAGGGTGTTGCTGCATTCTCCAGGAGAACACTGTCTGATACAGGGTGTTGCTGCATTCTCCTGGAGAACACTGTCTGATACAGGGTGTTGCTGCATTCTCCTGTAGAACACTGTCTGATACAGGGTGTTGCTGCATTCTCCTGGAGAACACTGTCTGATACAGGGTGTTGCTGCATTCTCCTGGAGAACACTGTCTGATACAGGGTGTTGCTGCATTCTCCTGGCGAACACTGTCTGATACAGGGTGTTGCTGCATTCTCCTGGAGAACACTGTCTGATACAGGGTGTTGCTGCATTCTCCTGGAGAATATTGTCTGATACGGGGTGTTGCTGCATTCTCCTGGAGAACACTGTCTGATACAGGGTGTTGCTGCATTCTCCTGGAGAACACTGTCTGATACAGGATGTTGCTGCATTCTCCTGGAGAACACTGTCTGATGTGGGGTTTTGCTGCATTCTCCTGGAGAACACTGTCTGATGTGGGGTTTTGCTGCCTTCTCCTGGAGAACACTGTCTGATGCAGGGTGTTGCTGCATTCTCCAGGAGAACACTGTCTGATGTGGGGTTTTGCTGCCTTCTCCTGGAGAACACTGTCTGATGCAGGGTGTTGCTGCATTCTCCAGGAGAACACTGTCTGATACAGGGTGTTGCTGCATTCTCCTGGAGAACACTGTCTGATACAGGGTGTTGCTGCATTCTCCTGTAGAACACTGTCTGATACAGGGTGTTGCTGCATTCTCCTGGAGAACACTGTCTGATACAGGGTGTTGCTGCATTCTCCTGGAGAACACTGTCTGATACAGGGTGTTGCTGCATTCTCCTGGCGAACACTGTCTGATACAGGGTGTTGCTGCATTCTCCTGGAGAACACTGTCTGATACAGGGTGTTGCTGCATTCTCCTGGAGAATATTGTCTGATACGGGGTGTTGCTGCATTCTCCTGGAGAACACTGTCTGATACAGGGTGTTGCTGCATTCTCCTGGAGAACACTGTCTGATACAGGATGTTGCTGCATTCTCCTGGAGAACACTGTCTGATGTGGGGTTTTGCTGCATTCTCCTGGAGAACACTGTCTGATGTGGGGTTTTGCTGCCTTCTCCTGGAGAACACTGTCTGATGCAGGGTGTTGCTGCATTCTCCAGGAGAACACTGTCTGATACAGGGTGTTGCTGCATTCTCCTGGAGAACACTGTCTGTTACGGGGTGTTGCTGCATTCTCCTGGAGAACACTGTCTGATGTGGGGTGTTGCTGCATTCTCCTGGAGAACACTGTCTGATGTGGGGTGTTGCTGCATTCTCCTGGTGAACACTGTCTGATGCAGGGTGTTGCTGCATTCTCCAGGAGAGCACTGTCTGATGTGGGGTTTTGCTGCTTTCTCCTGGAGAACACTGTCTGATGCAGGGTGTTGCTGCATTCTCCAGGAGAGCACTGTCTGATACGGGTTGTTGCTGCATTGACCTGTGAATGAGGCCCCCAACTGGAACGCTTGCACATAACAACTAGCTCCCAGCTAATTCATTCCTAACTCTTTACAAATAGGAGAACAACATATACATATATACAACACTGTCTGATGCAGGGTGTTGCTGCATTCTCCAGTAGAGCACTGTCTGAGTGGGGTTTTGCTGCATTCTCCTGGAGAACACTGTCTGATGCAGGGTGTTGCTGCATTCTCCTAGAGAACACTGTCTGTTACCGGGTGTTGCTGCACTCTCCTGGTGAACACTGTCTGATACAGGGTGTTGCTGCATTCTGCTGGAGAACACTGTCTGATACAGGATGTTGCTGCATCTCCTGGAGAACACTGTCTGATACAGGATGTTGCTGCATTCTCCTGGTGAACACTGTCTCATACAGGGTGTTGCTGCATTCTCCTGGTGAACACTGTCTGATGCAGGATGTTGCTGCATTCTCCTGGAGAACACTGTCTGATGTGGGGTTTTGCTGCATTCTCCTGGAGAACACTGTCTGATGTGGGGTTTTGCTGCCTTCTCCTGGAGAACACTTCCTGATACGGGGTGTTGCTGCATTCTCCTGGTGAACACTGTCTCATACAGGGTGTTGCTGCATTCTCCTGGTGAACACTGTCTGATGTGGCGTGTTGCTGCATTCTCCTGGTGAACACTGTCTGATGTGGGGTGTTGCTGCATTCTGCTGGAGAACACTGTCTGATACGGGGTGGTGCTGCATTCTCCTGGAGAACACTCTGACACAGGGTGTTGCTGCATTCTCCTGGAGAGCATTGTCTGATACAGGGTGTTGCTGCATTCTCCTGGAGAATAATGTCTGATACAGGGTGTTACTGCATTCTCCTGGAGAACACTGTCTGATAGACGGTATTGCTACATTCTGCTGCAGAAAACTGTCTGATGCGGGGTGTTGCTGCACTCTCTTGGAGAACACTGTCTGATACAGGGTGTTGCTGCATTCTCCTTTTGAACACTGTCTGATACAGGGTGTTGATGTATTCTCCTGCAGAACATTGTCTGATACGGGGTGTTGCTGCATTCTCCTGGAGAACACTGTCTGATACAGGGTGTTGCTGCATTCTCCTTTTGAACACTGTCTGATACAGGGTGTTGATGTATTCTCCTGCAGAACATTGTCTGATACGGGGTGTTGCTGCATTCTCCTGGAGAACACTGTCTGATACAGGGTATTGCTGCATTCTCCTGCAGAACATTGTCTGAAACAGGGTGTTGCTGCATTCTGCTGGAGAATACTGTCTGATTCAGGGTGTTGCTGCATTGTCCTGGTGAACACTGTCTGATACAGGGTGTTGCTGCATTCTCCTGGAGAACACTGTCTGATACGGGGTGTTACTGCATTCTCCTGGAGAACACTGTCTGATACGGGGTGTTGCTGCATTCTCCTGGAGAACACTGTCTGATAGAGGGTGTTGCTGCATGCTCCTGGAGAACACTGTCTGATACAGGGTGTTGCTGCATTCTCCTGGCGAACACTGTCTGATACGGGGTGTTGCTGCATTCTCCTGGAGAACACTGTCTGATACAGGGTGTTGCTGCATTCTCCTGGATAACACTGTCTGATCCGGTGTGTTGCTGCATTCTCCTGGAGAACACTGTCTGATACAGGGTGTTGCTGCATTCTCCTGGATAACACTGTCTGATCCGGGGTGTTGCTGCATTCTCCTGGAGAGCACTGTCTGATACGGGGTGTTGCTGCATTCTCCTGGTGAACACTGTCTGTACGGGTTGTTGCTGCATTCTCCTGGAGAACACTGTCTGATACAGGGTGTTGCTGCATTCTCCTGGAGAACACTGTCTGATACAGGGTGATGCTGCATTCTCCTGGAGAACACTGTCTGATACAGGGTGTTGCTGCATTCTGCTGGAGAACACTGTCTGATACAGGGTGTTGCTGCATTCTCCTGGAGGACACTGTCTGATACAGGATGTTGCTGCATTCTCCTGGAGAACACTGTCTGATACAGGGTGTTGCTGCATTCTCCTGGAGAACACTGTCTGATACAGGGTGTTGCTGCATTCTCCTGGAGAACATTGTCTGATACGGGGTGTTGCTGCATTCTCCTGGAGAACACTGTCTGATACAGGATGTTGCTGCATTCTCCTGGAGAACACTGTCTGATGTGGGGTTTTGCTGCATTCTCCTGGAGAACACTGTCTGATGTGGGGTTTTGCTGCCTTCTCCTGGAGAACACTGTCTGATGCAGGGTGTTGCTGCATTCTCCAGGAGAACACTGTCTGATACAGGGTGTTGCTGCATTCTCCTGGAGAACACTGTCTGTTACGGGGTGTTGCTGCATTCTCCTGGAGAACACTGTCTGATACGGGGTGTTGCCGCATTCTCCTGGAGAACACTGTCTGATGTGGGGTGTTGCTGCATTCTCCTGGAGAACACTGTCTGATACGGGGTGTTGCCGCATTCTCCTGGAGAACACTGTCTGATCTGGGGTGTTGCTGCATTCTCCTGGTGAACACTGTCTGATGCAGGGTGTTGCTGCATTCACCAGGAGAGCACTGTCTGATACGGGGTGTTGCTGCATTCTCCTGGTGAACACTGTCTCATACAGGGTGTTGCTGCATTCTCCTGGTGAACACTGTCTGATGTGGCGTGTTGCTGCATTCTCCTGGAGAACACTGTCTGATACAGGGTGTTGCTGCATTCTCCTGGAGAACACTGTCTGATACAGGGTGTTGCTGCATTCTCCTGTAGAACACTGTCTGATACAGGGTGTTGCTGCATTCTCCTGGAGAACACTGTCTGATACAGGGTGTTGCTGCATTCTCCTGGAGAACACTGTCTGATACAGGGTGTTGCTGCATTCTCCTGGCGAACACTGTCTGATACAGGGTGTTGCTGCATTCTCCTGGAGAACACTGTCTGATACAGGGTGTTGCTGCATTCTCCTGGAGAATATTGTCTGATACGGGGTGTTGCTGCATTCTCCTGGAGAACACTGTCTGATACAGGGTGTTGCTGCATTCTCCTGGAGAACACTGTCTGATACAGGATGTTGCTGCATTCTCCTGGAGAACACTGTCTGATGTGGGGTTTTGCTGCATTCTCCTGGAGAACACTGTCTGATGTGGGGTTTTGCTGCCTTCTCCTGGAGAACACTGTCTGATGCAGGGTGTTGCTGCATTCTCCAGGAGAACACTGTCTGATACAGGGTGTTGCTGCATTCTCCTGGAGAACACTGTCTGATACAGGGTGTTGCTGCATTCTCCTGTAGAACACTGTCTGATACAGGGTGTTGCTGCATTCTCCTGGAGAACACTGTCTGATACAGGGTGTTGCTGCATTCTCCTGGAGAACACTGTCTGATACAGGGTGTTGCTGCATTCTCCTGGCGAACACTGTCTGATACAGGGTGTTGCTGCATTCTCCTGGAGAACACTGTCTGATACAGGGTGTTGCTGCATTCTCCTGGAGAATATTGTCTGATACGGGGTGTTGCTGCATTCTCCTGGAGAACACTGTCTGATACAGGGTGTTGCTGCATTCTCCTGGAGAACACTGTCTGATACAGGATGTTGCTGCATTCTCCTGGAGAACACTGTCTGATGTGGGGTTTTGCTGCATTCTCCTGGAGAACACTGTCTGATGTGGGGTTTTGCTGCCTTCTCCTGGAGAACACTGTCTGATGCAGGGTGTTGCTGCATTCTCCAGGAGAACACTGTCTGATGTGGGGTTTTGCTGCCTTCTCCTGGAGAACACTGTCTGATGCAGGGTGTTGCTGCATTCTCCAGGAGAACACTGTCTGATACAGGGTGTTGCTGCATTCTCCTGGAGAACACTGTCTGATACAGGGTGTTGCTGCATTCTCCTGTAGAACACTGTCTGATACAGGGTGTTGCTGCATTCTCCTGGAGAACACTGTCTGATACAGGGTGTTGCTGCATTCTCCTGGAGAACACTGTCTGATACAGGGTGTTGCTGCATTCTCCTGGCGAACACTGTCTGATACAGGGTGTTGCTGCATTCTCCTGGAGAACACTGTCTGATACAGGGTGTTGCTGCATTCTCCTGGAGAATATTGTCTGATACGGGGTGTTGCTGCATTCTCCTGGAGAACACTGTCTGATACAGGGTGTTGCTGCATTCTCCTGGAGAACACTGTCTGATACAGGATGTTGCTGCATTCTCCTGGAGAACACTGTCTGATGTGGGGTTTTGCTGCATTCTCCTGGAGAACACTGTCTGATGTGGGGTTTTGCTGCCTTCTCCTGGAGAACACTGTCTGATGCAGGGTGTTGCTGCATTCTCCAGGAGAACACTGTCTGATACAGGGTGTTGCTGCATTCTCCTGGAGAACACTGTCTGTTACGGGGTGTTGCTGCATTCTCCTGGAGAACACTGTCTGATGTGGGGTGTTGCTGCATTCTCCTGGAGAACACTGTCTGATGTGGGGTGTTGCTGCATTCTCCTGGTGAACACTGTCTGATGCAGGGTGTTGCTGCATTCTCCAGGAGAGCACTGTCTGATGTGGGGTTTTGCTGCTTTCTCCTGGAGAACACTGTCTGATGCAGGGTGTTGCTGCATTCTCCAGGAGAGCACTGTCTGATACGGGTTGTTGCTGCATTGACCTGTGAATGAGGCCCCCAACTGGAACGCTTGCACATAAGAACTAGCTCCCAGCTAATTCATTCCTAACTCTTTACAAATAGGAGAACAACATATACATATATACAACACTGTCTGATGCAGGGTGTTGCTGCATTCTCCAGTAGAGCACTGTCTGAGTGGGGTTTTGCTGCATTCTCCTGGAGAACACTGTCTGATGCAGGGTGTTGCTGCATTCTCCTAGAGAACACTGTCTGTTACCGGGTGTTGCTGCACTCTCCTGGTGAACACTGTCTGATACAGGGTGTTGCTGCATTCTGCTGGAGAACACTGTCTGATACAGGATGTTGCTGCATCTCCTGGAGAACACTGTCTGATACAGGATGTTGCTGCATTCTCCTGGTGAACACTGTCTCATACAGGGTGTTGCTGCATTCTCCTGGTGAACACTGTCTGATGCAGGATGTTGCTGCATTCTCCTGGAGAACACTGTCTGATGTGGGGTTTTGCTGCATTCTCCTGGAGAACACTGTCTGATGTGGGGTTTTGCTGCCTTCTCCTGGAGAACACTTCCTGATACGGGGTGTTGCTGCATTCTCCTGGTGAACACTGTCTCATACAGGGTGTTGCTGCATTCTCCTGGTGAACACTGTCTGATGTGGCGTGTTGCTGCATTCTCCTGGTGAACACTGTCTGATGTGGGGTGTTGCTGCATTCTGCTGGAGAACACTGTCTGATACGGGGTGGTGCTGCATTCTCCTGGAGAACACTCTGACACAGGGTGTTGCTGCATTCTCCTGGAGAGCATTGTCTGATACAGGGTGTTGCTGCATTCTCCTGGAGAATAATGTCTGATACAGGGTGTTACTGCATTCTCCTGGAGAACACTGTCTGATAGACGGTATTGCTACATTCTGCTGCAGAAAACTGTCTGATGCGGGGTGTTGCTGCACTCTCTTGGAGAACACTGTCTGATACAGGGTGTTGCTGCATTCTCCTTTTGAACACTGTCTGATACAGGGTGTTGATGTATTCTCCTGCAGAACATTGTCTGATACGGGGTGTTGCTGCATTCTCCTGGAGAACACTGTCTGATACAGGGTGTTGCTGCATTCTCCTTTTGAACACTGTCTGATACAGGGTGTTGATGTATTCTCCTGCAGAACATTGTCTGATACGGGGTGTTGCTGCATTCTCCTGGAGAACACTGTCTGATACAGGGTATTGCTGCATTCTCCTGCAGAACATTGTCTGAAACAGGGTGTTGCTGCATTCTGCTGGAGAATACTGTCTGATTCAGGGTGTTGCTGCATTGTCCTGGTGAACACTGTCTGATACAGGGTGTTGCTGCATTCTCCTGGAGAACACTGTCTGATACGGGGTGTTACTGCATTCTCCTGGAGAACACTGTCTGATACGGGGTGTTGCTGCATTCTCCTGGAGAACACTGTCTGATAGAGGGTGTTGCTGCATGCTCCTGGAGAACACTGTCTGATACAGGGTGTTGCTGCATTCTCCTGGCGAACACTGTCTGATACGGGGTGTTGCTGCATTCTCCTGGAGAACACTGTCTGATACAGGGTGTTGCTGCATTCTCCTGGATAACACTGTCTGATCCGGTGTGTTGCTGCATTCTCCTGGAGAACACTGTCTGATACAGGGTGTTGCTGCATTCTCCTGGATAACACTGTCTGATCCGGGGTGTTGCTGCATTCTCCTGGAGAGCACTGTCTGATACGGGGTGTTGCTGCATTCTCCTGGTGAACACTGTCTGTACGGGTTGTTGCTGCATTCTCCTGGAGAACACTGTCTGATACAGGGTGTTGCTGCATTCTCCTGGTGAACACTGTCTGATACAGGGTGATGCTGCATTCTCCTGGAGAACACTGTCTGATACAGGGTGTTGCTGCATTCTGCTGGAGAACACTGTCTGATACAGGGTGTTGCTGCATTCTCCTGGAGGACACTGTCTGATACAGGATGTTGCTGCATTCTCCTGGAGAACACTGTCTGATACAGGGTGTTGCTGCATTCTCCTGGAGAACACTGTCTGATACAGGGTGTTGCTGCATTCTCCTGGAGAACATTGTCTGATACGGGGTGTTGCTGCATTCTCCTGGAGAACACTGTCTGATACAGGATGTTGCTGCATTCTCCTGGAGAACACTGTCTGATGTGGGGTTTTGCTGCATTCTCCTGGAGAACACTGTCTGATGTGGGGTTTTGCTGCCTTCTCCTGGAGAACACTGTCTGATGCAGGGTGTTGCTGCATTCTCCAGGAGAACACTGTCTGATACAGGGTGTTGCTGCATTCTCCTGGAGAACACTGTCTGTTACGGGGTGTTGCTGCATTCTCCTGGAGAACACTGTCTGATACGGGGTGTTGCCGCATTCTCCTGGAGAACACTGTCTGATGTGGGGTGTTGCTGCATTCTCCTGGAGAACACTGTCTGATACGGGGTGTTGCCGCATTCTCCTGGAGAACACTGTCTGATCTGGGGTGTTGCTGCATTCTCCTGGTGAACACTGTCTGATGCAGGGTGTTGCTGCATTCACCAGGAGAGCACTGTCTGATGTGGGGTTTTGCTGCATTCTCCTGGAGAACACTGTCTGATGCAGGGTGTTGCTGCATTCTCCAGGAGAGCACTGTCTGATGTGGGGTATTGCTGCAATCTCCTAGAGAACACTGTCTGTTACCGGGTGTTGCTGCATTCTCCTGGAGAACACTGTCTGATACAGAGTGTTGTTGCATTCTCCTGGAGAACACTGTCTGATACGGGGTGTTGCTGCATTCTCCTGGAGAACACTGTCTGATACAGAGTGTTGCTGCATTCTCCTGGAGAACACTGTCTGATACGGGGTGTTGCTGCATTCTCCTGGGGAACACTGTCTGATACAGGGTGTTGCTACATTCTCCTGGAGAACACTGTCTGATACAGGGTGTTGCTGCATTCTCCTGGAGAACACTGTCTGATACGGGGTGTTGCTGCATTCTGCTGGAGAACACTGTCTGATCCGGGGTGTTGCTGCATTCTCCTGTAGAACACTGTCTGATACAGGGTGTTGCTGCATTGTCCTGGAGAACACTGTCTGATACAGGGTGTTGCTGCATTGTCCTGGAGAACACTGTCTGATACAGGGTGTTGCTGCATTCTCCTGGAGAACACTGTCTGATACGGGGTGTTGCTGCATTCTCCTGGAGAACACTGTCTGATCCAGGGTGTTTCTGCATTCTCCTGGAGAACACTATTTGATACGATGTGTTGCTGCATCTCCTGGAGAACACTGTCTGATCCAGGGTGTTTCTGCATTCTCCTGGAGAACACTGTCTGATACGGGGTGTTGCTGCATTCTCCTGGAGAACACTGTCTGATCCAGGGTGTTTCTGCATTCTCCTGGAGAACACTGTCTGATACGGCGTGTTGCTGCATTCTCCTGGAGAACACTGTCTGATACGGGGTGTTGCTGCATTCTCCTTGAGAACACTCTGATACGGCGTGTTGCTGCAATCTCCTGGAGAACACTGTCTGATACGGGGTGTTGCTGCATTCTCCTGGAGAACACTCTGATACGGCGTGTTGCTGCATTCTCCTGGAGAACACTGTCTGATACGGCGTGTTGCTGCATTCTCCTGGAGAACACTGTCTGATACAGGGTGTTGCTGCATTCTCCTGGAGAACACTGTCTGATCCAGGGTGTTGCTGCATTCTCCTGGAGAACACTGTCTGATACGGGTGTTGCTGCATTCTTCTGGAGAACACTGTCTGATACGGGGTGTTGCTGCATTCTCCTGGTGAACACTGTCTGATACGGGGTGTTGCTGCATTCTCCTGGAGATCACTGTCTGATTCAGGGTGTTGCTGCATTCTCCTGGAGAACACTGTCTGATATGGGGTGTTGCTGCATTCCCCTGGAGAACACTGTCTGATCCAGGGTGTTGCGGCATTTTGCTGCAGAACACTGTCTGATTCAGGGTGTTGCTGCATTCTGCTGGAGAACACTGTCTGATACGGGGTGTTGCTGCATTCTCCTGGAGAACACTGTCTGATACGGGGTGTTGCTGCATTCTGTTGCAAAACACTGTCTGATACGGGGTGTTGCGGCATTCTGCTGGAGAACACTGTCTGATACAGGGTGTTGCTGCAGTCTCCTGGAGAACACTGTCTGATACAGGGTGTTGCTGCATTCTCCTGGAGAACACTGTCTGATACAGGGTGTTGCTGCATTCTCCTGGAGAACACTGTCTGATACAGGGTGTTGCTATATTCTCTTGGAGAACACTGTCTGATACGGGGCGTTGCTGCATTCTGTTGCAAAACACTGTCTGATACAGGGTGTTGCTGCATTCTCCTGGTGAACACTGTCTGATACGGGGTGTTGCTGCATTCTGTTGCAAAACACTGTCTGATACAGGGTGTTGCTGCATTCTCCTTGAGAACACTCTGATACGGCGTGTTGCTGCAATCTCCTGGAGAACACTGTCTGATACGGGGTGTTGCTGCATTCTCCTGGAGAACACTCTGATACGGCGTGTTGCTGCATTCTCCTGGAGAACACTGTCTGATACGGCGTGTTGCTGCATTCTCCTGGAGAACACTGTCTGATACAGGGTGTTGCTGCATTCTCCTGGAGAACACTGTCTGATTCAGGGTGTTGCTGCGTTCTCCTGGAGAACACTGTCTGATACAGGGTGTTGCTGCATTCTCCTGGAGAACACTGTCTGATACAGGGTGTTGCTGCATTCTCCTGGAGAACACTGTCTGATACTGGGTGTTGCTGCATTCTCCTGGAGAACACGGTCTGATACAAGGTGTTGCTGCATTCTCCTGGAGAACACTGTCTGATACAGGGTGTTGCTGCATTCTCCTGGAGAACACTGTCTGATACAGGGTGTTGCTACATTCTCCTGGAGAACACTGTCTGATACAGGGTGTTGCTGCATTGTCCTGGAGAACACTGTCTGCTACAGGGTGTTGCTGCGTTCTCCTGGAGAATACTGTCTGATGCAGCGTGTTGCTGCATTCTCCTGGAGAACACTGTCTGATACAGGGTGTTGCTGCATTCTCCTGGAGAACACTGTCTGATACGGGGTGTTGCTGCATTCTCCTGGGGAACACTGTCTGATACAGGGTGTTGCTACATTCTCCTGGAGAACACTGTCTGATACAGGGTGTTGCTGCATTCTCCTGGAGAACACTGTCTGATACGGGGTGTTGCTGCATTCTGCTGGAGAACACTGTCTGATCCGGGGTGTTGCTGCATTCTCCTGTAGAACACTGTCTGATACAGGGTGTTGCTGCATTGTCCTGGAGAACACTGTCTGCTACAGGGTGTTGCTGCACTCTATTGGAGAACACTGTCTGATACAGGGTGTTGCTGCAGTCTCTTTGAGAACACTGTCTGATACAGGGTGTTGCTGTATTCTCCTGGTGAACACTGTCTGATACGGGATGTTGCTGCATTCTCCTGGAGAAAACTGTCTGATGTGGGGTGTTGCTGCATTCTCCTGGAGAACACTGTCTGATACAGGGTGTTGCTGCATTCTCCTGGAGAACACTGTCTGATGCAGGGTGTTGCTGCATTCTCCTGGAGAACACTGTCTGATACAGGGTGTTGCTGAATTCTGCTGCAAAACGCTGTCTGATACAGGGTGTTGCTGCATTCTCCTGGAGAAAACTGTCTGATGTGGGGTGTTGCTGCATTCTCCTGACGAACACTGTCTGATCCAGTGTGTTGCTGCATTCTCCTGGTGAACACTGTCTGATACGGGGTGTTGCTGCATTCTCCTGGAGATCACTGTCTGATTCAGGATGTTGCTGCATTCTCCTGGAGAACACTGTCTGATATGGGGTGTTGCTGCATTCCCCTGGAGAACACTGTCTGATCCAGGGTGTTGCGGCATTTTGCTGCAGAACACTGTCTGATTCAGGGTGTTGCTGCATTCTGCTGGAGAACACTGTCTGATACGGGGTGTTGCTGCATTCTCCTGGAGAACACTGTCTGATACAGGTTGTTGCTGCATTCTCCTGGAGAACACTGTCTGATACAGGGTGTTGCTGCATTCTCCTGGAGAACACTGTCTGATACGGGGTGTTGCTGCATTCTCCTGGAGAACACTGTCTGATCCAGGGTGTTGCGGCATTTTGCTGCAGAACACTGTCTGATTCAGGGTGTTGCTGCATTCTGCTGGAGAACACTGTCTGATACGGGGTGTTGCTGCATTCTCCTGGAGAACACTGTCTGATCCAGGGTGTTTCTGCATTCTCCTGGAGAACACTGTTTGATACGATGTGTTGCTGCATTCTCCTGGAGAACACTGTCTGATCCAGGGTGTTTCTGCATTCTCCTGGAGAACACTGTCTGATACGGGGTGTTGCTGCATTCTCCTTTTGAACACTGTCTGATACAGGGTGTTGATGTATTCTCCTGCAGAACATTGTCTGATACGGGGTGTTGCTGCATTCTCCTGGAGAACACTGTCTGATACAGGGTGTTGCTGCATTCTCCTTTTGAACACTGTCTGATACAGGGTGTTGATGTATTCTCCTGCAGAACATTGTCTGATACGGGGTGTTGCTGCATTCTCCTGGAGAACACTGTCTGATACAGGGTATTGCTGCATTCTCCTGCAGAACATTGTCTGAAACAGGGTGTTGCTGCATTCTGCTGGAGAATACTGTCTGATTCAGGGTGTTGCTGCATTGTCCTGGTGAACACTGTCTGATACAGGGTGTTGCTGCATTCTCCTGGAGAACACTGTCTGATACGGGGTGTTACTGCATTCTCCTGGAGAACACTGTCTGATACGGGGTGTTGCTGCATTCTCCTGGAGAACACTGTCTGATAGAGGGTGTTGCTGCATGCTCCTGGAGAACACTGTCTGATACAGGGTGTTGCTGCATTCTCCTGGCGAACACTGTCTGATACGGGGTGTTGCTGCATTCTCCTGGAGAACACTGTCTGATACAGGGTGTTGCTGCATTCTCCTGGATAACACTGTCTGATCCGGTGTGTTGCTGCATTCTCCTGGAGAACACTGTCTGATACAGGGTGTTGCTGCATTCTCCTGGATAACACTGTCTGATCCGGGGTGTTGCTGCATTCTCCTGGAGAGCACTGTCTGATACGGGGTGTTGCTGCATTCTCCTGGTGAACACTGTCTGTACGGGTTGTTGCTGCATTCTCCTGGAGAACACTGTCTGATACAGGGTGTTGCTGCATTCTCCTGGAGAACACTGTCTGATACAGGGTGATGCTGCATTCTCCTGGAGAACACTGTCTGATACAGGGTGTTGCTGCATTCTGCTGGAGAACACTGTCTGATACAGGGTGTTGCTGCATTCTCCTGGAGGACACTGTCTGATACAGGATGTTGCTGCATTCTCCTGGAGAACACTGTCTGATACAGGGTGTTGCTGCATTCTCCTGGAGAACACTGTCTGATACAGGGTGTTGCTGCATTCTCCTGGAGAACATTGTCTGATACGGGGTGTTGCTGCATTCTCCTGGAGAACACTGTCTGATACAGGATGTTGCTGCATTCTCCTGGAGAACACTGTCTGATGTGGGGTTTTGCTGCATTCTCCTGGAGAACACTGTCTGATGTGGGGTTTTGCTGCCTTCTCCTGGAGAACACTGTCTGATGCAGGGTGTTGCTGCATTCTCCAGGAGAACACTGTCTGATACAGGGTGTTGCTGCATTCTCCTGGAGAACACTGTCTGTTACGGGGTGTTGCTGCATTCTCCTGGAGAACACTGTCTGATACGGGGTGTTGCCGCATTCTCCTGGAGAACACTGTCTGATGTGGGGTGTTGCTGCATTCTCCTGGAGAACACTGTCTGATACGGGGTGTTGCCGCATTCTCCTGGAGAACACTGTCTGATCTGGGGTGTTGCTGCATTCTCCTGGTGAACACTGTCTGATGCAGGGTGTTGCTGCATTCACCAGGAGAGCACTGTCTGATGTGGGGTTTTGCTGCATTCTCCTGGAGAACACTGTCTGATGCAGGGTGTTGCTGCATTCTCCAGGAGAGCACTGTCTGATGTGGGGTATTGCTGCAATCTCCTAGAGAACACTGTCTGTTACCGGGTGTTGCTGCATTCTCCTGGAGAACACTGTCTGATACAGAGTGTTGTTGCATTCTCCTGGAGAACACTGTCTGATACGGGGTGTTGCTGCATTCTCCTGGAGAACACTGTCTGATACAGAGTGTTGCTGCATTCTCCTGGAGAACACTGTCTGATACGGGGTGTTGCTGCATTCTCCTGGGGAACACTGTCTGATACAGGGTGTTGCTACATTCTCCTGGAGAACACTGTCTGATACAGGGTGTTGCTGCATTCTCCTGGAGAACACTGTCTGATACGGGGTGTTGCTGCATTCTGCTGGAGAACACTGTCTGATCCGGGGTGTTGCTGCATTCTCCTGTAGAACACTGTCTGATACAGGGTGTTGCTGCATTGTCCTGGAGAACACTGTCTGATACAGGGTGTTGCTGCATTGTCCTGGAGAACACTGTCTGATACAGGGTGTTGCTGCATTCTCCTGGAGAACACTGTCTGATACGGGGTGTTGCTGCATTCTCCTGGAGAACACTGTCTGATCCAGGGTGTTTCTGCATTCTCCTGGAGAACACTATTTGATACGATGTGTTGCTGCATCTCCTGGAGAACACTGTCTGATCCAGGGTGTTTCTGCATTCTCCTGGAGAACACTGTCTGATACGGGGTGTTGCTGCATTCTCCTGGAGAACACTGTCTGATCCAGGGTGTTTCTGCATTCTCCTGGAGAACACTGTCTGATACGGCGTGTTGCTGCATTCTCCTGGAGAACACTGTCTGATACGGGGTGTTGCTGCATTCTCCTTGAGAACACTCTGATACGGCGTGTTGCTGCAATCTCCTGGAGAACACTGTCTGATACGGGGTGTTGCTGCATTCTCCTGGAGAACACTCTGATACGGCGTGTTGCTGCATTCTCCTGGAGAACACTGTCTGATACGGCGTGTTGCTGCATTCTCCTGGAGAACACTGTCTGATACAGGGTGTTGCTGCATTCTCCTGGAGAACACTGTCTGATCCAGGGTGTTGCTGCATTCTCCTGGAGAACACTGTCTGATACGGGTGTTGCTGCATTCTTCTGGAGAACACTGTCTGATACGGGGTGTTGCTGCATTCTCCTGGTGAACACTGTCTGATACGGGGTGTTGCTGCATTCTCCTGGAGATCACTGTCTGATTCAGGGTGTTGCTGCATTCTCCTGGAGAACACTGTCTGATATGGGGTGTTGCTGCATTCCCCTGGAGAACACTGTCTGATCCAGGGTGTTGCGGCATTTTGCTGCAGAACACTGTCTGATTCAGGGTGTTGCTGCATTCTGCTGGAGAACACTGTCTGATACGGGGTGTTGCTGCATTCTCCTGGAGAACACTGTCTGATACGGGGTGTTGCTGCATTCTGTTGCAAAACACTGTCTGATACGGGGTGTTGCGGCATTCTGCTGGAGAACACTGTCTGATACAGGGTGTTGCTGCAGTCTCCTGGAGAACACTGTCTGATACAGGGTGTTGCTGCATTCTCCTGGAGAACACTGTCTGATACAGGGTGTTGCTGCATTCTCCTGGAGAACACTGTCTGATACAGGGTGTTGCTATATTCTCTTGGAGAACACTGTCTGATACGGGGCGTTGCTGCATTCTGTTGCAAAACACTGTCTGATACAGGGTGTTGCTGCATTCTCCTGGTGAACACTGTCTGATACGGGGTGTTGCTGCATTCTGTTGCAAAACACTGTCTGATACAGGGTGTTGCTGCATTCTCCTTGAGAACACTCTGATACGGCGTGTTGCTGCAATCTCCTGGAGAACACTGTCTGATACGGGGTGTTGCTGCATTCTCCTGGAGAACACTCTGATACGGCGTGTTGCTGCATTCTCCTGGAGAACACTGTCTGATACGGCGTGTTGCTGCATTCTCCTGGAGAACACTGTCTGATACAGGGTGTTGCTGCATTCTCCTGGAGAACACTGTCTGATTCAGGGTGTTGCTGCGTTCTCCTGGAGAACACTGTCTGATACAGGGTGTTGCTGCATTCTCCTGGAGAACACTGTCTGATACAGGGTGTTGCTGCATTCTCCTGGAGAACACTGTCTGATACTGGGTGTTGCTGCATTCTCCTGGAGAACACGGTCTGATACAAGGTGTTGCTGCATTCTCCTGGAGAACACTGTCTGATACAGGGTGTTGCTGCATTCTCCTGGAGAACACTGTCTGATACAGGGTGTTGCTACATTCTCCTGGAGAACACTGTCTGATACAGGGTGTTGCTGCATTGTCCTGGAGAACACTGTCTGCTACAGGGTGTTGCTGCGTTCTCCTGGAGAATACTGTCTGATGCAGCGTGTTGCTGCATTCTCCTGGAGAACACTGTCTGATACAGGGTGTTGCTGCATTCTCCTGGAGAACACTGTCTGATACGGGGTGTTGCTGCATTCTCCTGGGGAACACTGTCTGATACAGGGTGTTGCTACATTCTCCTGGAGAACACTGTCTGATACAGGGTGTTGCTGCATTCTCCTGGAGAACACTGTCTGATACGGGGTGTTGCTGCATTCTGCTGGAGAACACTGTCTGATCCGGGGTGTTGCTGCATTCTCCTGTAGAACACTGTCTGATACAGGGTGTTGCTGCATTGTCCTGGAGAACACTGTCTGCTACAGGGTGTTGCTGCACTCTATTGGAGAACACTGTCTGATACAGGGTGTTGCTGCAGTCTCTTTGAGAACACTGTCTGATACAGGGTGTTGCTGTATTCTCCTGGTGAACACTGTCTGATACGGGATGTTGCTGCATTCTCCTGGAGAAAACTGTCTGATGTGGGGTGTTGCTGCATTCTCCTGGAGAACACTGTCTGATACAGGGTGTTGCTGCATTCTCCTGGAGAACACTGTCTGATGCAGGGTGTTGCTGCATTCTCCTGGAGAACACTGTCTGATACAGGGTGTTGCTGAATTCTGCTGCAAAACGCTGTCTGATACAGGGTGTTGCTGCATTCTCCTGGAGAAAACTGTCTGATGTGGGGTGTTGCTGCATTCTCCTGACGAACACTGTCTGATCCAGTGTGTTGCTGCATTCTCCTGGTGAACAGTGTCTGATACGGGGTGTTGCTGCATTCTCCTGGAGATCACTGTCTGATTCAGGATGTTGCTGCATTCTCCTGGAGAACACTGTCTGATATGGGGTGTTGCTGCATTCCCCTGGAGAACACTGTCTGATCCAGGGTGTTGCGGCATTTTGCTGCAGAACACTGTCTGATTCAGGGTGTTGCTGCATTCTGCTGGAGAACACTGTCTGATACGGGGTGTTGCTGCATTCTCCTGGAGAACACTGTCTGATACAGGGTGTTGCTGCATTCTCCTGGAGAACACTGTCTGATACAGGGTGTTGCTGCATTCTCCTGGAGAACACTGTCTGATACGGGGTGTTGCTGCATTCTCCTGGAGAACACTGTCTGATCCAGGGTGTTGCGGCATTTTGCTGCAGAACACTGTCTGATTCAGGGTGTTGCTGCATTCTGCTGGAGAACACTGTCTGATACAGGGTGTTGCTGCATTCTCCTGGAGAACACTGTCTGATCCAGGGTGTTTCTGCATTCTCCTGGAGAACACTGTTTGATACGATGTGTTGCTGCATTCTCCTGGAGAACACTGTCTGATCCAGGGTGTTTCTGCATTCTCCTGGAGAACACTGTCTGATACGGGGTGTTGCTGCATTCTCCTGGAGAACACTGTCTGATCCAGGGTGTTGCTGCATTCTCCTGGAGAACACTGTCTGATACGGCGTGTTGCTGCATTCTCCTGGAGAACACTGTCTGATACGGGGTGTTGCTGCATTCTCCTTGAGAACACTCTGATACGGCGTGTTGCTGCAATCTCCTGGAGAACACTGTCTGATACGGGGTGTTGCTGCATTCTCCTGGAGAACACTCTGATACGGCGTGTTGCTGCATTCTCCTGGAGAACACTGTCTGATACGGCGTGTTGCTGCATTCTCCTGGAGAACACTGTCTGATACAGGGTGTTGCTGCATTCTCCTGGAGAACACTGTCTGATCCAGGGTGTTGCTGCATTCTCCTGGAGAACACTGTCTGATGCGGGTGTTGCTGCATTCTTCTGGAGAACACTGTCTGATACGGGGTGTTGCTGCATTCTCCTGGTGAACACTGTCTGATACGGGGTGTTGCTGCATTCTCCTGGAGATCACTGTCTGATTCAGGGTGTTGCTGCATTCTCCTGGAGAACACTGTCTGATATGGGGTGTTGCTGCATTCCCCTGGAGAACACTGTCTGATACAGGGTGTTGCTGCATTCTTCTGGAGAACACTGTCTGATACAGGGTGTTGCTGCATTCTCCTGGAGAACACTGTCTGATACTGGGTGTTGCTGCATTCTCCTGGAGAACACGGTCTGATACAAGGTGTTGCTGCATTCTCCTGGAGAACACTGTCTGATACAGGGTGTTGCTGCATTCTCCTGGAGAACACTGTCTGATACAGGGTGTTGCTACATTCTCCTGGAGAACACTGTCTGATACAGGGTGTTGCTGCATTGTCCTGGAGAACACTGTCTGCTACAGGGTGTTGCTGCGTTCTCCTGGAGAATACTGTCTGATGCAGCGTGTTGCTGCATTCTCCTGGAGAACACTGTCTGATACAGGGTGTTGCTGCATTCTCCTGGAGAACACTGTCTGATACGGGGTGTTGCTGCATTCTCCTGGGGAACACTGTCTGATACAGGGTGTTGCTACATTCTCCTGGAGAACACTGTCTGATACAGGGTGTTGCTGCATTCTCCTGGAGAACACTGTCTGATACGGGGTGTTGCTGCATTCTCCTGTAGAACACTGTCTGATACAGGGTGTTGCTGCATTGTCCTGGAGAACACTGTCTGCTACAGGGTGTTGCTGCACTCTATTGGAGAACACTGTCTGATACAGGGTGTTGCTGCAGTCTCTTTGAGAACACTGTCTGATACAGGGTGTTGCTGTATTCTCCTGGTGAACACTGTCTGATACGGGATGTTGCTGCATTCTCCTGGAGAAAACTGTCTGATGTGGGGTGTTGCTGCATTCTCCTGGAGAACACTGTCTGATACAGGGTGTTGCTGCATTCTCCTGGAGAACACTGTCTGATGCAGGGTGTTGCTGCATTCTCCTGGAGAACACTGTCTGATACAGGGTGTTGCTGAATTCTGCTGCAAAACACTGTCTGATACAGGGTGTTGCTGCATTCTCCTGGAGAAAACTGTCTGATGTGGGGTGTTGCTGCATTCTCCTGACGAACACTGTCTGATCCAGTGTGTTGCTGCATTCTCTTGGTGAACACTGTCTGATACGGGGTGTTGCTGCATTCTCCTGGAGATCACTGTCTGATTCAGGATGTTGCTGCATTCTCCTGGAGAACACTGTCTGATATGGGGTGTTGCTGCATTCCCCTGGAGAACACTGTCTGATCCAGGGTGTTGCGGCATTTTGCTGCAGAACACTGTCTGATTCAGGGTGTTGCTGCATTCTGCTGGAGAACACTGTCTGATACGGGGTGTTGCTGCATTCTCCTGGAGAACACTGTCTGATACAGGGTGTTGCTGCATTCTCCTGGAGAACACTGTCTGATACAGGGTGTTGCTGCATTCTCCTGGAGAACACTGTCTGATACGGGGTGTTGCTGCATTCTCCTGGAGAACACTGTCTGATCCAGGGTGTTTCTGCATTCTCCTGGAGAACACTGTTTGATACGATGTGTTGCTGCATTCTCCTGGAGAACACTGTCTGATCCAGGGTGTTTCTGCATTCTCCTGGAGAACACTGTCTGATACGGGGTGTTGCTGCATTCTCCTGGAGAACACTGTCTGATCCAGGGTGTTGCTGCATTCTCCTGGAGAACACTGTCTGATACGGCGTGTTGCTGCATTCTCCTGGAGAACACTGTCTGATACGGGGTGTTGCTGCATTCTCCTGGAGAACACTGTCTGATACGGGGTGTTGCTGCATTCTCCTTGAGAACACTCTGATACGGCGTGTTGCTGCAATCTCCTGGAGAACACTGTCTGATACGGGGTGTTGCTGCATTCTCCTGGAGAACACTCTGATACGGCGTGTTGCTGCATTCTCCTGGAGAACACTGTCTGATACGGCGTGTTGCTGCATTCTCCTGGAGAACACTGTCTGATACAGGGTGTTGCTGCATTCTCCTGGAGAACACTGTCTGATTCAGGGTGTTGCTGCATTCTCCTGGAGAACACTGTCTGATGCGGGTGTTGCTGCATTCTCCTGGAGAACACTGTCTGATGCGGGTGTTGCTGCATTCTCCTGGTGAACACTGTCTGATACGGGGTGTTGCTGCATTCTCCTGGAGATCACTGTCTGATTCAGGGTGTTGCTGCATTCTCCTGGAGAACACTGTCTGATATGGGGTGTTGCTGCATTCCCCTGGAGAACACTGTCTGATACGGGGTGCTGCTGCATTCTCCTGGTGAACACTGTCTGATACGGGGTGTTGCTGCATTCTCCTGGAGATCACTGTCTGATTCAGGGTGTTGCTGCATTCTCCTGGAGAACACTGTCTGATATGGGGTGTTGCTGCATTCCCCTGGAGAACACTGTCTGATCCAGGGTGTTGCGGCATTTTGCTGCAGAACACTGTCTGATTCAGGGTGTTGCTGCATTCTGCTGGAGAACACTGTCTGATACGGGGTGTTGCTGCATTCTCCTGGAGAACACTGTCTGATACAGGGTGTTGCTGCATTCTCCTGGAGAACACTGTCTGATACAGGGTGTTGCTGCATTCTCCTGGAGAACACTGTCTGATACGGGGTGTTGCTGCATTCTCCTGGAGAACACTGTCTGATCCAGGGTGTTTCTGCATTCTCCTGGAGAACACTGTTTGATACGATGTGTTGCTGCATTCTCCTGGAGAACACTGTCTGATCCAGGGTGTTTCTGCATTCTCCTGGAGAACACTGTCTGATACGGGGTGTTGCTGCATTCTCCTGGAGAACACTGTCTGATGCAGGGTGTTGCTGCATTCTCCTGGTGAACACTGTCTGATACGGGGTGTTGCTGCATTCTCCTTGAGAACACTCTGATACAGGGTGTTGCTGCATTCCCCTGGTGAACATTGTCTGATACGGGGTGTTGCTGCATTCTCCTGGTGAACATTGTCTGATACGGGGTGTTGCTGCATTCTCCTGGAGAACACTGTCTGATCCAGGGTGTTTCTGCATTCTCCTGGAGAACACTGTTTGATACGATGTGTTGCTGCATTCTCCTGGAGAACACTGTCTGATCCAGGGTGTTTCTGCATTCTCCTGGAGAACACTGTCTGATACGGGGTGTTGCTGCATTCTCCTGGAGAACACTGTCTGATGCAGGGTGTTGCTGCATTCTCCTGGTGAACACTGTCTGATACGGGGTGTTGCTGCATTCTCCTTGAGAACACTCTGATACAGGGTGTTGCTGCATTCCCCTGGTGAACATTGTCTGATACGGGGTGTTGCTGCATTCTCCTGGTGAACATTGTCTGATACGGGGTGTTGCTGCATTCTCCTGGAGAACACTGTCTGAGACGGGGTGTTGCTGCATTCTCCTGGATAACACTGTCTGATACGGGGTGTTGCTGCATTCTCCTGGAGAACACTGTCTGATGCAGGGTGTTGCTGCATTCTCCTGGTGAACACTGTCTGATACGGGGTGTTGCTGCATTCTCCTGGAGAACACTGTCTGATACAGGGTGTTGCTGCATTCTCCTGGAGAACACTGTCTGATACGGGGTGTTGCTGCATTCTCCTGGAGAATACTGTCTGATACAGGGTGTTGCTGCATTCTCCTGGAGAATACTGTCTGATACAGGGTGTTGGCATATTTCATTTTCATTGCAGTCTATAAGGAGTTTAGTCTGTCATTTGTAAAATTTTACTAAATGATTCAGCAAACATTTTTATTTGCAGATAAGCCACTTTCCCCCAAATCTGTCAAAGGATTTGAGACGCCTTCAGTTACCAAGAATTATTACAGTTTGGTAAGTGCCTTTTTTATCCTTGTTTGCACTGGTATAATTCTGTCTAATAAAATATCGACTGCGAAATATGATCATCTGTAAATTATTTGCAAAAATCAGAACAGTCGGCCAAAGCTACTTCAATATCTATCATTTTTTAAAATATAAATTACTGGGGCTATTCATCCATTGGAGGAAAGCACAGCATTTGCAAGATAGGATTCTCCCCCAACTCTCTCTCATATTCTGCATCAAAGCTCTGGCTTCGTCTGTTTAGCAGCAGGGTCTTCACACAGTTCTCTCAGCAGGGACAGTCTTTACATCTGACAGCATATGTTTTGTGCAGAGCTCCCTCAGTCTTACTTTCTACCTAATTGATATCAATATGTAATATGGCCTATGGCCTGGTTTTAAAATCTCTCAAACACATGGCAAAAGGGGGCAGATGGGAGACACTGAAGTCTATGATTCAATCTTCCTTTTTAAAGAAAGAACTTGCATTTCTGTAGCACTTTTCATGACCTCAGAACGTTGCAAATTGCTTTACAGCCAATTAAGTACTTTTAACATGAAGTCACTATTGTCATGTTGGAAGCACGGCAGCTAATTTGCACACAAGAAAGGTCCCACAAACAGCAATTTGATTATGACCAGATATTCTGTTTCAGTGATGTTAATTGAAGACTAAATATTGGCCAGGACACCAGGGAAAACTCCCCATTCTTTTTCAAAATAGTCACCGTGGCATCTTTTATATCCACCTGAAAGGACTGCCAGGGTCTCAGTTTAACTTTTATCTGAGTCACTGCTCCTCCGATTGTGCAGCGTTCCTTCAGGACTGCCCCTCCCACAGTGCAGCGTTCCCTCAGGACTGCCCCTCCCACAGTGCAGTGTTCCCTCAGGACTGCCCCTCTCACAGTGCGGCGTTCCCTCAGGACTGCCTCTTCAACAGTGCGGCGTTCCCTCAGACTGCCTCTTCAACAGTGCGGCGTTCCCTCAGACTGCCTCTTCAACAGTGCGGCGTTCCCTCAGACTGCCTCTTCAACAGTGCGGCGTTCCCTCAGACTGCCTCTTCAACAGTGCGGCGTTCCCTCAGACTGCCTCTTCAACAGTGCGGCGTTCCCTCAGACTGCCTCTTCAACAGTGCGGCGTTCCCTCAGACTGCCTCTTCAACAGTGCGGCGTTCCCTCAGACTGCCTCTTCAACAGTGCGGCGTTCCCTCAGACTGCCTCTTCAACAGTGCGGCGTTCCCTCAGACTGCCTCTTCAACAGTGCGGCGTTCCTTCAGGATTGCCCCTCCCACAGTGCAGCGTTCCCTCAGGACTGCCCCTCCCACACTGCGGCGTTCCCTCAGGATTGCCCCTCCCACACTGCGGCGTTCCCTCAGGATTGCCCCTCCCACACTGCGGCGTTCCCTCAGGACTGCTACCCCACAGTGCAGCGTTCCCGCAGGACTGCCTGTCCGACAGTGCGGCGTTCCCTCAGGACTTCTACCCCACAGTGCAGCGTTCCCTCTGGACTGCCTGTCCGACAGTGTGGCGTTCCCTCAGGACTGCTACCCCACAGTGCAGCGTTCCCTCTGGACTGCCTGTCCGACAGTGTGGCGTTCCCTCAGGACTGCTACCACACAGTGCGGCGTTCCCGCAGGACTGCCTGTCCGACAGTGCGGCGTTCCTTCAGGACTGCTTCTCTGACAGTGCGGCGTTCCCGCAGGACTGCTACCCCACAGTGCGGCGTTCCCTCAGGACTGCCTGTGCGACAGTGTGGCGTTCCCTCAGGACTGCCTCTCTGACAGTGCGGCGTTCCCGCAGGACTGCCTCTCTGACAGTGCGGCGTTCCCGCAGGACTGCCTCTTCAACAGTGCAGCGTTCCCTCAGGGCTGCCCCTCCCACAGTGCAGCGTTCCCTCAGCACGGACCCTTTGACAGTGCAGCACTCCCTCTGTTCTATCCTAGAGTGCGAGGCTGGACTTTGTGCTCAAGTGTCTGGAGTGGGACTTGAACCCACACATTGTGACTCAGAGGTGAGAGCGTTGCTCACTGAGCCAAGGCTGACACATAAAGGAGTTTGAAAAGAAACTCATTTGCCTCTTGGAATTGGGGGAAACATGATGTCCTACTTTGAGAGTGCCAAACTCAATTACTGCCATAAAATGGGCATTGTGGAGAATCCGTTAAGTGGCCCACAAAATTTATCATTTCTTTTCTTTTTTGAGCTGTCTGAAGTTACATTATTGGAATGTCTGTGGGATTCATGTTATCTCTTCCATCTATTCTCTGATGGGAATATTCCAGACAGACCAGAGGTATAATGGGCTAAAACAGATCCTTGAATTTGCTTTCACTATCAGGTATAGAGTTATAAACTATAGTGAATTAGGGGAATACTAGAATACAATTTATAAATTACAGCTCACATGAGCTCTCATCAGCTAATCGACTGCGTGAGGAGGAGGCTTTCTATAAACCAGGCCACATCTGGAAGTACTGCACAGTGACTGGTCCAATCTCCTAGTTCCCTTGGCAACAGATTGTCATCTTGAATTTTACTCCTCGGGTAGTGAGTTTCATTAGGAATGTATAAGCTATCTGTACATGTAGCTCTTGTCTGAACAGCCTTCAGCAGATACATCCTGCAGTCATCTGCATGTATTTTGAAGGTGAGCAGATGAATTTTAAAGATAATACCTATCAAAAAATACCATGGAGTAATGTTCCACAGGTTCAGAAGTCTCCACAGACACTTCTCCACCCCCCACACACCTGGTTATACTCACAGCCACAAAAACAAACTACACTCGAGTCTGACATCTCACAGCAATGGGATTTGCAGTTAGTCTATTTATTTATTTTTATTTAGAGGTACAGCACTGAAACAGGCCCTTCGGCCCACCGAGTCTGTGCCGACCAACAACCACCCATTTATACTAATCCTATATTATTCCCATATTCTCTACCACATCCCCACCATTCTCCTACCACCTACCTACACTAGGGGCAATTTATAATGGCCAATTTACCCATCAACCTGCAAGTCTTTGGCATGTGGGAGGAAACCGGAGCACCCGGAGGAAACCCACGCAGACACAGGGAGAACTTGCAGACTCCACACAGGCAGTACCCGGAATCGAACCCGCGTCACTTGGGCTGTGAGGCTGCGGTGCTAACCACTGCGCCACTGTGCCGCCCTAGATTCCCCATAGCCCATCCCAGGGGAGTTGGACATGTTCCTGAGACTAAGGAGCATTTTTAATTACTGCTAACGGGAGGGGCTGGGGTAAGGTAACTGGAATTAAAATCATAGAATGATACATCATAGAAGGAGGCCATTTGGCCAATCGTGCCTGTGCAGGCTCTTTGAAAGAGCTTTCCAATTAGTCCCACTCCCCCTCCCTGCTCTTGCCCCATTGTACTGTAAAATTCTCCTTTTCAACTATTTATCCAATTACCTTTTGAAAGTTACTATTGAATCTGCTTCCACCGCCCTTTCAGGCAACTCGTTCCAGATCACAACAACTCACTGTGTAAAATGATTTCTCCTCATCTCCCCCTCTGGTTCTTTGTCAGCATTGATTCTTGACCGTCACTCATATTGTTCATTGTCATCTCCTGGAGATTGTTCTCTCACCTTCAGGGGATGGGAAAGAATTTCCCAGAGTTTTAGAAATGGTTTATGGTCCCTTTCAGAAGATTCCCTGACTGAGGAGGGTAGATGGTGCCCAAAAGCTGCACTCTGTCTGGATGGCACAGTGTGGATGGCCAAGTTAGTCTTTTCCTCTCCTCCTTTATATGTTTATGAGCAGTTCCTGCCTTTGAATTAAATGGCCTGAAGCAATTTACAGAATTGCACTGTATTAACACCTGCAACGCACAAGACTTTGGCATTTACACTCTGCACTACACTGGAGCACAGTAAGTTACCCCATGAACAAAGGCCACAATCTTTCTATGAAGCAATAAAGGCTCAGCCACCTGGAGTTTTTTAAAACTCTTTTTTGGAAAGAAATCCTGCCTTTTTTCAAAATTACATACTCAAAATAAATCAAAGATTTCATGATTCGTAGTGATATTGATAGTGACTCCTGACCATCTCTTACTGAGCTCTCTAAAATGATATGTGGCTCACTTCTGACTCTCTCTTGCTTTCTCTCTGAATGTGTTTCCTATCCTTAAGTGGCCAATTAAGGGCCTCTTCCCGCCACCACTGGCATTTTACTGATTGGGAGGAATGGGGGCGTCCTCCGCTGCATGGGGAGACTGCCTCGTGAACCCTGGCTGTCTCCCTGCAGGCTTGTCAGTGGTGTGGGCCTCCTCATCTTCCTAGATCCCACACACGTTGTTGCGAGGGCAGTGTCCATTGCTGTATCCTCTCAGCTGCTGCAGTCCCACCAATGGTCATCGCTCCCAGTGGCACAGCTGAGATTGAAGAGTTGCTGGCCCTTTGATTGGCTGGCAACTCTTGAAGGCGGGCTGTTGTCCTTTAAAGGGACGGGAGCCCCAACGACAACTAATTAGTTGCTGGATGTGACCAAAATGCAGCTGGGGGTCCCGGAAACAGCCAAGGTGGGGTTTCCCCCGGTTTTTGGGCCTGTCATCATTGGGGCTTTCCGACCACCCTGACAAAATTCCGGCCTTTGTGTGTAGAAGTGTTTCCTAACTTCTCTCCTGAAATGTCTGGCTCTTGTTTTTAGGTTATGTACCCTAGTCCTAGATTCCTCAACCCTCGGATTGGGGCTGACACTCCCAGTGCAGTACTGAGGGAGTGCTGCACTGTCAGAGGTGCCGTCTTTCAGATAAGATGTTAAACCAAGGTCCTGTCTGCCCTCTCAGGTGGACGTAAAATATCCCATGGCCACTGCTCAATGAAGAGCAGGGGAGATATTCCCAGTGTCCTGACCAATATTTATCTCCCAACCAAAAATAAGATCTCACTTCAATGTGTGGGATCTTGCTATGCACAAATTGGCTGCCTCATTTCCAACATTACAAAAATGACTACGCTTCAAAAAATACTTCATTGTTTGTGAAGCACTTTGAGGCTTCTTCAAGTTGTGATAGGCGCTATAGAAACACAAGTTCTTCATTTCACGATGGGCATGGCTCTGTCATTGCTAGCATTTTCTTGCCCAGATGTCCCTTTTGAATCACCAAGACTCGACAGTAGAAGGGACCACACTTTTCAGCACGGCACACATGTCCCAGTGGTGCTAAGTAGAGGAAGAATTGGGCATCATTCTTCTCCCTTCCTAGCCCAGGTATGTCGAGGCTGTTTGCAAAGCTCTTGCACCATTTCCAATTCAGATTGAGCAACGCAGTGTAGGTGAGGGATCAAACCTGGGACAGTCATGCTGTGTGTGTGACTCAACACCAGACCACGCACAAGATTTTCCTGCAGAAACACTGGGGGTATATATCTGCACAAATCATTGAAGGGCAGGTTGAGAAAGTGGTTAATAAAGCATATGGGATCTTGGGGTTTCTAAATAGAGGCATAGAGTACAAAAGCAAGGAAGTTATGGTGAACCTTTATAAAGCACTTATTCAGCCTGAACGAGAGTATTTTGTCCAATTCTGGGAAACATACTGTAGGAAGGATGTGAAGGCATTACAGAGGGTGCAGACAAAATTCACGAGAATGGTTCTAGGGATGCGGGACTTCAGTTACACAGATAGATTGGAGAAGTTGGGGCTGTTCTCCTGAGAGTAAAGAAGGTTGAGAGGAGATTTGATAGAGGTGTTCAAAATCATGAGGGGTCTGGACAGAGTAGATAGAGATGAACTGTTCCCGTTGGCGGAAGGGTTGAGAACCAGAGGACACTGATTTAAGGTGATTGGCAAAAGAAGCAATGGGGTCATGAGGAAAAACATTTTTTTGCAGTGAATGTTATCTGAATTATCTGAAAAGGAAAATGTTGTTGGGCTACGGGGAAAAGGCAGGGGAGTGGGACTAGGTGAGTTGCTCTTGCAGCGATCTGGCATGGACACAGTGGGCCGAATGGCCTCCTTCTATGCTGTAACCATTCTATGATTCTAACTCTTGAAGCTTTTGAAGAGCATCACAAAATGTTTGTACAAAGGGAAGGCTATATTTTAGGTGGCCTATCCCATCTCTGGAAAGAAAATTTCCTTTATGCAATTCTCTCTTGTTTTAAATTAATTCTCGGGATGTTAGCCTCGCTGGCAAGTCCAAAGTTTATTACCCATCCCTAGCATGGGATAGGTGTCCGCTGCTATGTCCAGACTGGCCAAGAGAGTGTGGGAAAATGGTGCACTGACATCAGGTAGCAGGACCGTATCTCCAACACAGAAGTCCTCGAGGCGGCCAACATCCCCAGCATATACACCCTACTGAGCCAGCGGTGCTTGAGATGGCTTGGCCATGTGAGCCGCATGGAAGATGGCAGGATCCCCAAAGACACATTGTACAGCGAGCTCGTCGCTGGTATCAGACCCACCGGCCGTCCATGTCTCCGCTTTAAAGACGTCTGCAAACGCGACATGAAGTCCTGTGACATTGATCACAAGTCGTGGGAGTCAGTTGCCAGTGATCGTCAGAGCTGGCGGACAGCCATAAAGGCGGGGCTAAAGAGAGGCGAGTCGAAGAGACTTAGCAGTTGGCAGGAAAAAAGACAGAAGCGCAAGGAAAGAGCCAACTGTGTAACAGCCCCGACAACCAATTTTATCTGCAGTACCTGTGGAAGAGTCTGTCACTCTAGAATTGGCCTTTATAGCCACTCCAGGCGCTGCTTCACAAACCACTGACCACTTCTAGGCACTTACCCATTGTCTCTCGAGACAAGGAGGCCAAAGAATGAAGATGTCCTGAGAGCAGTTTGATGTAAACTGAGTGTCCTGCTGGGCCATTAGAGGACAGATCAGATTCACCCACTTAACCGGACTGGGTAAGGACAGCAGGTTTCCTTGCCGAGAGGGACATTAGTGAATCAGTTGAGGTTTTTAACAACAATCCGACAGTTCATGATCACTTGTTAAAAACTAAATTCAAATTCAAACTCTCAAGTTCAGATTTGAACTTGCATTCCCTCGATTACTACTTCAGTACATAACCAGTACACCAGTGTCAAACTCCAGAAAGCTCGTCATGGAAGGATAATGCTGGAGCCTATCTTTACTCAGTTTCACATTTATCGTACAGAGTAAAAGGATTACAAACATGTAACTCCTCACTCAAACCCTTCACCAGTCTCAGTGAGTGTCTGCTTATAAAGTGCTCAAGTAAGACCCCAATTAACACCCTCCACCTACATATAATCAAACAATTGATACACAATTAACAGATTAACAACTAGCGTATCCTGTGAAAGATCAGGAGAGACCAGGAGTAACTCTCGGCATGCGGCTGTTCAGCTTTTTACCTTCTGTGTTGGGAAAGTCGCTGTTCTGGCTAGAAATTATCATGAAACTTAGTAAGAGCACAGGCTTTACTTGGAGATTTTAAATGTTCCCAGTTTATTTTTTCAAATTGTTGGGCATTATATGGAAATGTCGATGACCAGCAGCCCGGTTCCTGAATGAAGTCATCATGTTAGAGACAAGGTAACAGAGTTTGGCAGTCACCTTATCGGGAGAAGGTCATGGTGAGCTCACTTGCTGGTTGTGTTTAAATCTGGATATTCTTAGAACAGCTTGTGAATGTCTGGTATCCCTCAACCAGTCTCCCAAGCAATAATATCAATTTTTAAAATACACACAAGACTGATTTTTGTTTCTAACTGTGTGGGGTTTTGGGTGGGTTGGGGGGGGTGGTTGGGGTGATGGCAGGGTAACAGGAGGGGAGAAGGACTATTCCAGAACCTTATCAATCGTGTAGATAGATGTCAATCTCTCTTGCTGTCCCCCGCTGTGAATTCACTCTCCCCACTATGGGCTGCAAACTGATGATGTTTAGGGCTTGTCAGGAATTGCGGGCGACTATTTAAACATGATCTCTCTGCACTGCCAGCTCTATAAAGCAGAGAGCTGCGACTTCAATCAAAAGCAGTGTTGTGCAACATTTCTTAAGTGCGCCCCCCTTGATCAGTAATATAACGCTTTACAATTGCACAGGACACAGCTGCCGGGAGTTTGAATATGAACTCAAGCTTGCTGATCTTTCTTCCACCACACGTCACATTTCATTCCACCACACGTCACATTTCATTCCTTTTTATTGCAGTTTCAAAAGAGCTATAAATTTATTCTGTTTACAGGGCAAATCAGTGGTTGAACAGCTAGCATCAAACAACCACGATGGACCAAATAGCCTCCATCTGTGATGTAATTTTTGTGACACCAAATCATGTTAAGCTGCAAGAATGATTGCAATGGTTTGAGGCTTGTGTCCGAATCATTATTTCACAAGTGGCATGGGCAACATTTTCTATGACCTATTTTTACAAACATTAAATATTATGCTTAGCTTTGGAGAAATGGAAGAGAATAAGATTTATTTATGGCATTTTTTTTTTTAGAATTAGAATATTACAGCGCAGTACAGGCCCTTCGGCCCTCGATGTTGCGCCAATCATCTGACCTACACTATTCCATTTACATCCATATGTCTATCCAATGACCACTTAAATGCCCTATAGGGAAAGAGTGACAGAGTGGGACTAATTTCAAAGAGCCAGCATAGGCACAATGAGCTAAATTGCCTCTTTCTGTGCTTTAAGATTCTATATTAGTCATAGGAACATAGGAAATAGGAGCAGGAGGAGGCCATTCGGCCCCTCGAGCCTACTCCACCATTCAACTAGATCATGGCTGATTTTCCACCTCAATGCTATTTTCCCGCACATCCCCACATCCCTTGATATCTTTAACATCTAGAAATCTATCGATCTCTATGAAGTCAAAATTAACCAGCTCTATTTATTCAAGAGTCCACCTTATTTGTAAGTGCTGATTAATTAAATAATAATATAAATAGCATGGGTGAGCATTAAGTAATTACCTCTGTTTCTAGAGCAAGAATACAGGAATGGGCCAGAAATCATTATTCTCGAGGTAGAGCAGATGTTTAACTCGAAACATATTAGATTCCATTTGCACTTGAAAATGAAATAAACATAGATCTTTAGACTGTGCTTGTGTTGCTACATTAACATTTTATAAATGTCTTTTTCTTCCCACAGGTTATACAGAATATTTTGGACAATGAACGAGATTATGCAAAGGAGCTGCAGGTCTTGCTCAACACATACCTGCGGTCATTGCAGGTCAATGACAAGTTAGTATTCTAACTCACACCAGGTTCTGTTCACCTATCACCCCTCTGCTCACTGACTATATTGGCTCCCAGTGCAGCCAGGCTTTGATTTTAGAATTCTCATCTTCATGCCCCTCCCTATTGCTAACCTCCTCCAATCCTCAGCCCTCTGAGATCACCGCACTTCTTCAATTCTGGCTTCTTGAGCATCCCCAATATTAATCGCTCAACCATTGACGGCCATGCCTTCAGCTGTCGAGGTCCCAAGCTCTGAAATTCCCTCTCTGAACCTTTCCACTTCTCTCTCCTTTACGATATTCTTTAAAACCTACCTCTTTGACCAAGCTTTATGTCACCTGTCCTAATGTATGATTATGTTCTTGTGAAGTTCCTTTGGATGTTTTAATATTTTAAAGGTGCTATATAAATGCAGATTGTTGTTATAGTACAGGGTTGTCCAACCTTTTCGTGTGGGGGGGCCAAATCACAATTTTTGTCTTACATAGGGGGCCGGTGAGACCATTTTGGAAAGATAAAGTCATTAAAAATTTATCTTACTATCGATCAAAGCAACAACAAATGTGCATATTTGTAAAGAAGCTTTAAATGAGAAGATTAATTTATTGACTTACTTTCTTGTCACTCTATTGGACAATGATTTATTGAGATACCTGGTATTTTTTTGCTTGCACAAGTATTCAGTGTTTGCCCACACACTTCTTGTAGTGATGCGGAGTATTCCAGATAGATGTCCATCTGTCAGGAGTGATCTTGATCATTCTCTCTGTTTGTCTCTGTCTCTCACTCTCACTCCCTGTCTACCTAGGCCCCCTTCTCTGTGTCCTCCCCCCTGTGTTGTCCTCGTTAACTGTGTGTATCCCCTCTCCCTTTCACCCTCCCTTTCCCCCTCCCTTTCCCCCTCCCTTTCCCCCTCCCTTTCCCCCTCCCTTTCCCCCTCCCTTTCCCCCCTCCCTTTCCCCCTCCCGCTCTCTCGCTCTCTTCCTCTCGCTCTCTCGCTCTCTTCCTCCCGCTCTCTCGCTCTCTTCCTCCCGCTCTCTCGCTCTCTTCCTCCCGCTCTCTCGCTCTCTTCCTCCCGCTCTCTCGCTCTCTTCCTCCCGCTCTCTCGCTCTCTTCCTCCCGCTCTCTCGCTCTCTTCCTCCCGCTCTCTCGCTCTCTTCCTCCCGCTCTCTCGCTCTCTTCCTCCCGCTCTCTCGCTCTCTTCCTCCCGCTCTCTCGCTCTCTTCCTCCCGCTCTCTCGCTCTCTTCCTCCCGCTCTCTCGCTCTCTTCCTCCCGCTCTCTCGCTCTCTTCCTCCCGCTCTCTCGCTCTCTTCCTCCCGCTCTCTCGCTCTCTTCCTCCCGCTCTCTCGCTCTCTTCCTCCCGCTCTCTCGCTCTCTTCCTCCCGCTCTCTCGCTCTCTTCCTCCCGCTCTCTCGCTCTCTTCCTCCCGCTCTCTCGCTCTCTTCCTCCCGCTCTCTCGCTCTCTTCCTCCCGCTCTCTCGCTCTCTTCCTCCCGCTCTCTCGCTCTCTTCCTCCCGCTCTCTCGCTCTCTTCCTCTCGCTCTCTCGCTCTCTTCCTCTCGCTCTCCCGCTCTCTCGCTCTCTTCCTCCCGCTCTCTCGCTCTCTCGCTCTCTTCCTCCCGCTCTCTCGCTCTCTTCCTCCCGCTCTCTCGCTGTTCCTCCCCCTCTCTCTCTCTGCCCCTCCCCCTCTCTCTCTCTGTCTGCCTCTTCCCCCTCTCTCTCTGCCCAGCATAGCAGCTTAACTGGAAGCACCATCTGGGTTTGTGATTGATCAGTTCTTTTTAAAAAGCATCATGATGTCACTTTCACAGCTGACAGCAGGAACAGCGTTTTCCCAAATTTGGACAGATTTGGGGATTTCTGGCAGTTTTCGACTTTATTTTAAAAGCCCACCTGAAACCCCAAAGCTGTCCGAAGTTGGGAAACCGCTGTTCCCAATGTCAGCTGTGAAAGTGACATCATGATGCTTTTTAAAAGCCAGTTTGGAAGTAGAAGCCATTGGGAAATTTCTCATCTTTGAAATACATCCGTGGGCTGAATGGATACTTTTGACGGGCCGGATCCTGGCCCATGGGCTGTATGTTGGACAGCCCTGTTGTAGTAGGACAGTCTTGTATCTCAAATGTTTAGAATCCATAGTGTTGATGTTGCGTTTCACGTAGTGTGATTTTCAGCTTGATTTCATCTTAACTCGATGCAGATCAGAAGACGATGGAGACAATCCAACAGAGTGACACCTAATGTCTGATTCGTATTGAAATAGATATTTCACATGGGTTTAGTCTGAGATCTTAAATCAGATCAAAATCATTCACACAGTTATGTGAGTTTTGTTGTTGTGACTGGTCATGGGGGTCTTGCCCTTTCTTGACCTGCTCCATCTCTCTGTAGTGTTTGTTACAAGAACAATGCAGTCTCCTCAACCATCTCTCTTGCAACTGGCCCATTTCATGGCTCCCTTTTCAAAGTTTCCACTCCTGTCCTATTTGTCAGTGCAACTTCCTTCCCCAAAGCTTCCCAAGGATCCATCTGTGGGTGCTTCCTATTCCGACAGTACATGCTGGCCTGTGTGTCGTCACACTGTATGGTAGTGTACTGGTTATGTTACTGGACTAATAATGCAAAGAATGTTGGAGAAAAATTCAATTCATTTTTTAAAAATTCTGTAAATTAAAATGTGGTCTCGGTAACAGTGCCCGTGAAGCTGTCAGATTGTTGTTAAAAACCCAACTGGTTCAAGAATGTCCTTTAGGGCAGGAAAGCTGCCGTCCTTACCCGGTCTGGGCCTGTATGTGACTCCAGTCCCACGTCAATGTGGTTGATTCTTAACTGCCCTCGAGTGATTGAGCAAGGCAGTCAGTTTGTAGCAAAGAATACAGACTGCAGCCATTCGAGGAAATGTCTCACCACCACCACCACATTCTTAGGGCAACTAAGGATGGGCAATAAATGCTGGCCTTGCCAGTGACGCCCACATCCTGAGGATAAGTTATCCACCTCAGCCCTACCTCAACTCCTCTGTGCCCTATGCACGCTCTTGTAATCTCGGGACTCAATTCCTCCAATGCCCTCCTTGCTGGCCTCCCCTTTTCCATCTGTCACAAACACCAACTTGTTCAAAGCTCAGCTGCCCAAATTCTGTCTCTCACTAAGTTCTGTGCACCCAAGCTCACAGACTTGCATCGACTTGGCTGGACAGATGTACTCAAAAACATGATCAAGGCTGTTTGTTGAACAACACTTCCAAAGTTTGGGTAGGTTTCTGCCTGGGAAACCCAGATGGGACTGGCAAACTGGGGAGATACCTTTGTATGGCAAGGCCAGTCAAGACTGCAGTAGGAGCTTACGTCGTGAAGCATAACGTGTGAAATTTCTGCTTTAATTCTCTTTGATATTAAATACTACTTGTCTAAGGTGAATCATTGCAGCAGAAATCAATTTGCATGTTCCTGCACAGTGAGTGTACTAAGATGTGAGTGATGTGGAGAGATCAAAAGCTGGGATTAAGCTCATAGAACAAACGGCACAGAAGGAGGCCATTTGGCCCATCATGCCTCTATCAACTCTTTAAATGATCTATCCAATTAATCCTACTCCCCCCTGCTCTTTCCCCAGAGCCCTGCAAATTTCTCCTTTTCAAGTATTTATCCAATTTGCTTTTGAAAGTTATTATTGAATCTGCTTCCATTGCCCTTTCAGGCAGCACGTTCCAGATCACAACAACTCTCTGCATAAATGTATTTTTCCTCATCTCACCTCTTTTTTTTGCCAATTATCTTAAATCTCTACCTCTGGTTACCTACCCTCCTACCACTGAAAGCAGTTTCACATTATTCACTCGATCAAAACCTTTCATGATTTTGAACACCTCTAATAAATCTCCCCTTAATCACCTCTGCTCTAAGCAGAACAGTCCCAGCTTTTCTAGTCTCTCTGAGTAACTGGAGTCCCTCATCCCAGGTGTAGCATTTAAAAACAAATCTTTAGTCAAGGAGCCGAATTGGCAGTTTAATGATCATTCTCCCTGTCCCAGTCATTTCTTCTCTTCACACTTTCTTGGCTTTTGTTCCAGATTATCTGCTGCTGACATTGTTGCGTTGAAAGGGAACCTGGAAGAAATCTGCTCATTTCAGCAAACCCTGTACCAGACGTTGGAGGAATGCACTAAGTAGGTTGACAAATACTTTATAACCTCTTGACCATTACTGGACTTTACTGAAAGTCCCCAGTACCATTTCCCTTGATTTTTTTTCAGCCACCAATTTATTATTAGCTTGGGTTTACAGTCTCTCTGTGCACATTTGTATTTGTGTTGATTTTCCTTTTCCTGTACCTGGGTGTTGGTCTGTCTGACCATGTGTTGTTCTTAACCCAAATCCCTTTGTTGCAGCAACCCAACTCATCCATTTCCAGCCCAGGAAAACCTGCCCATTACCCGGACAGTTTGCAATGGGCAGATGCCTTATTCAAAGGTACAGGATCAACCTGCAGTGAATTCATATTCTTTTTATAGATGTAAGCAAAAGACAGAGGTGCAAGGGGAGAGCCAACTGTGTAACAGCCCCGACAAACAAATTTTTCTGCAGCACCTGTGGAAGAGCCTGTCACTCTAGAATTGGCCTTTATAGCCACTCCAGGCGCTGCTCCACACACCACTGACCACCTCCAGGCGCTTACCCATTGTCTCTCGAGATAAGGAGGTCAAAGAAGAAGCAAAGAGCTATTCAGAAAGCTGTTGCCATAACACTGAGTTTAAAGGAACATGGGGATAGCTAGGTGGAAACAGACCAGGGTCCATCCAGTTCACCACCTACCATCCTGGTAATCACATGAGCCAATGGTAATGAAGTTGTTGACCTATCACAATGATCAATCTTTATCAATGAGTCTACAACAGAGCCAGACATGAGGTGAGGAAACCCCCCCCAGTGCCGGAGAGCTTTGGAAACGATGGGTCCTCCTGAGCACATTACACTTAAAGAATGATACAGCACAGTAGGCCATTCAGCCCATCGTACTTGTGCCAGTTCCTTGAAAGAGCTATCCAATTAGTCCCACTCACCTAATTTTTCTCCTTCAAGTATTTATTCAATAAATAGGGGAATGGTAGCACTGTGACTATGTTACTGGACTAGTTAATCCAGAGTCCTGGACTAATGCTGTGAAGACATGAGTTCAAATCCCACCACAGCAACTGGACGAATTTAAATTCAACTGATTGGCGCATGGGATCCAGGGTGTACTAGCTAGATGGATAAAGAACTGGCTGGGCAACAGGAGACAGAGAGTAGCAGTGGAAGGGAGTTTCTCAAAATGGAGACGTGTGACCAGTGGTGTTCCACAGGGATCCGTGCTGGGACCACTGTTGTTTGTGATATACATAAATGATTTGGAGGAAAGTATAGGTGGTCTGATTAGCAAGTTTGCAGCCGACACTAAGATTGGTGGAGTAGCAGATAGTGAAGGGGACTGTCAGAGAATACAGCAGAATATAGATAGACTGGAGAGTTGGGCAGAGAAATGGCAGATGGAGTTCAATCAGGGCAAATGCGAGGTGATGCATTTTGGAAGATCCAATTCAAGAGTGAACTATACAGTAAATGGAAAAGTCCTGGGGAAAATTGATGTACAGAGAGATTTGGGTGTTCAGGTCCATTGTTCCCTGAAGGTGGCAATGCAGGTCAATAGAGTGGTCAAGAAGGCATACGGCATGCTTTCCTTCATCGGACGGGGTATTGAGTACAAGAGTTGGCAGGTCATGTTACAGTTGTATAGGACTTTGGTTCGGCCACATTTGGAATACTGCGTGCAGTTCTGGTCGCCACATTACCAAAAGGATGTGGATGCTTTGGAGAGGGTGCAGAGGAGGTTCACCAGGATGTTGCCTGGTATGGAGGGCGCTAGCTATGAAGAGAGGTTGAGTAGATTAGGATTATTTTCATTAGAAAGACGGAGGTTGAGGGAGGACCTGATTGAGGTGTACAAAATCATGAGAGGTATAGACAGGGTGGATAGCAAGAAGCTTTTTCCCAGAGTGGGGGATTCAATTACAAGGGGACACGAGTTCAAAGTGAAAGGGGAAAAGTTTAGGGGGGATATGCGTGGAAAGTTCTTTACGCAGAGGGTGGTGGGTGCATGGAACGCATTGCCAGCGGAGGGCACGATAGCGTATTTTAAGATGTATCTAGACAGATACATGAATGGGCAGGAAGTAAAGAGATACAGACCCTTAGAAAATAGGCGACAGGTTTAGTTAGAGGATTTGGATCGGCGCAGGCTTGGAGGGCCGAAGGGCCTGTTCCTGTGCTGTAATTTCCTTTGTTCTTTGATTGATAAAATCTGGAATAAAATGCTCATCTTATTAATAATCATGAAACTACCAAATTGTTGTAAAAACCCATCTGGTTCATTAATGTCCTTTAGGGAAGGAAATCTGCTGTCCTTACCAGGTCTGGCCTACATCTGACTCCAGACCCACAGCAATGTGGCTGACTATTAACTGCCCTCTGAAATGGCCTAGCAAGTCACTCAGTTTCATCAAAACTGCTACAGAAAATAAAAGCACTGTGGGTGTACCTACCCCACATGGACTACAGCAGTTCAAGAAAGCGGCTCACCGCCACCTCAACGGCAATTAGGGATGGCCAAGAAAATAACAAGAAAAAATTCACCTTTTGGAAGTTATAATTGAATCTGCTTCCACTGCCCTTTCAGGCAGCGCATTCCAGATCATCATAACTCGCTGAGTAAAAAAAAAAAATTTCCCCATCTCATCTGTGCTGCTTTGACCAATCATTTTAAATCTGTGGCCACAGGTTACTGACCCTCCTATTCATTTAGTCATTGAGTATCTGATCCACATAGAGAAGGAAAATCCAGAACTGACCCCAGCTTGTGTTGTTGAGTTAGTTGATTCAATAACAGGGTTCAAATTGAATCCAGCGCTTGCTATCCCAGCCCCCTCACAACTGGATTAGGGAGAGAAACAAAAGTCAGGGATTCCATTGACTGATCAGTATCCAGTGCACCCTAGTCATAGAGTCATTTGCAGCACAGAAGGAGGCCATTCAGCCCATTGAGTCCATGCTGGCTGTCTATGGAACTATGCAGTCTGTCCCATGATCTAGCTCGTTTGTGCATTGTTGAATAGCCCATTGACAGTAAAGGCTTGCAAACTAGTAAAAGGCCACAGCATACAGGAACAGCACCATGTGGGAGCCGATCCCCGGAGAGGAGTTAGCACCCTCATGGCGGCCAATCCCCCAGGGAGGAGTCAGCACCATGTGGGAGCCGATCCCCCAGGGAGGAGTCAGCACCATGTGGGAGCTGATCCCCGGAGAGGAGTTAGCACCCTCATGGCGGCCAATCCCCGAGGGAGGAGTCAGCATCCTCGTGGGAGCCGATCCCCCAGGGAGGAGTCAGCATCCTCGTGGGAGCCGATCCCCCAGGGAGGAGTCAGCACCATGTGGGAGCCGATCCCCCAGGGAGGAGTCAGCACCATGTGGGAGCCGATCCCCCAGGGAGGAATCAGCACCATGTGGGAGCCGATCACCGAGGGAGGAGTCTGCATCCTCGTGGGAGCCGATCCCCGAGGGAGGAGTCAGCATCCTCAGGAATGGAGAAGATTAGCGGAGCGAGGGAGTGGTGAGAATAGATAAATGATAGCTGCCTGTTGTAGATCTGACCAGTCCTGCACAGTTCTAATTGGTGTGTATTTCTGCTTAAACCCTTAATAACACACTTGATGTACTTGACTATATTTTCTGAGATGCAAACTTCTGAAAGCATTTGTATTTCCTTCCCATAATGCAGATGGCAGGCTGTTTAAGGAGAAGGGGCAGAGGGAGCAGATGGTACTAGATGCCAGTTGCGAACTGAATCAGCAGTGAATATTGCAGTGGGTATTTAGAGGAATGGAGGAATTGATCAGAGAAGATGTTGAAACGTCTGAAGGACAGTCAGTGTATGGCATTTTATGTAAAGCAATTGAGAATTGCTTATACGAATATTTTTCTTCAACTCCACGCTGTTTCTTTTGCGAATTATCTTAAATCTGTGTCCTCTGGTACTGACGCTTGTGCCAGTGGAAACTGTATCTCCTTATTTACTTTAACAAAACCCTCATGATTTTGAACACCTCTATCAAATCTCTGCTTAACCATCTCTTAAATTGGAAGGTCATGTGTTCATGCCCCTCGCTAGGTGTAGGGCAGTTACTGAGGGTGTGCTCTATTGTAGAATATGACCATTCACATATTCAGCATTAAAATGAGGCCCAATCTGTCTGCTCAGAGTCTCGGACGGATTTTTAGTATCTGAGCCAACACTTCTCCCTCAGTCAACATTAATAGAATAAATATAAAATCAAAATACTGCGGATGCTGGAAATCTGAAATAAAAGCAGAAAGTGCTGGAAATACTAAGCAGGTCAGGCAGCACCTGTGCAGAGAGAAACAGAGTTAACGTTTCAGGTCAGTGAGCTTTCATCAGAACAATATTGTGGAATATGCAGTTTTGTCAATTGGTTCTGCTGTGTATAAAATGGCTGCTGCAGTAGGCACTGCTCTTCAAAGAAACTTCTTCACACAAAGCATGTTGATAAGTTTGAGAGGTGAGTGTGTAGATGTGAGACTTCATTGTAAGACTGTACACAGTGTGTCTTCAGCACAGTGCAGGAACAGTGTCCCCTGGTGATGTTTTAGATAAACCCTCCAGTATGGCCACACAGGAAAATATAGATGTGATACATTCATTAATATAAAGATGAAGAGTTGCATTTCTGTTGGGGGCTGTCCCAATTGTCTGCTGTAATTGTTGGAACCCCGCTTGTCGCTCCTGGTGGATCTCCTGCCAAAGTTAAGGCCCGTAGAAATTAATGGCCATAAAGTCTAAGGCCATTGAGGACACTGCTCCCAACAGACCAATCGAGTTGTCATGGAAACGCAGCAGATATATTCTCCATTGGTGGTCAATAAATAGAACTCTGACTGTGAAGCACTCTACAACATCCTATGAAGTACTTTAGAAATGAAGGCACTGTTGCAGTGTAGGAAATGCAGTGATTAATTTGCGCACAGCACGATTCCACAGACAACAAAGTGACTTATGACCAATTAATTTGTTTAGTGATGTTGGTTGAGGCCAGGGCGCTCTGAAGAATGCGCCTGCTCTTCTTAGTGCCGTGGGATTTGTCATGTCTGCCTGAGAGGGCAAGTGGGGCTTCAGTTTAATGTCTCATTTGAAAGATGGCACTTCCGACAGTGCAGCGCTCCCTCTGTCCACCCTCTGACAGTGCAGCGTTCCCTCAGTGCCCACCCTCCGACCTTGCAGCGTTTCCTCAGTACTGACCTCTGACAGTGCAGTGCTCCCTCAGTACTGCCCCTCCGACAGTGCAGCACTCCCTCGGTGCTGACCCTCCGACGGTGCAGCACTCCCTCGGTCCTGACCCTCCGACGGTGCAGCACTCCCTCGGTCCTGACCTTCTGACGGTGCAGCACTCCCTCGGTGCTGACCCTCTGACGGTGCAGCACTCCCTCGGTGCTGACCCTCTGACGGTGCAGCACTCCCTCGGTGCTGACCCTCTGACGGTGCAGCACTCCTTCGGTGCTGACCCTCTGACGGTGCAGCACTCCCTCGGTCCTGACCCTCCGACGGTGCAGCACTCCCTTGGTCCTGACCCTCCGACGGTGCAGCACTCCCTCGGTCCTGACCCTCCGACGGTGCAGCACTCCCTTGGTCCTGACCCTCCGACGGTGCAGCACTCCCTCGGTCCTGACCCTCTGACAGTGCAGCACTTCCTCGGTGCTGACCCTCCGACGATGCAGCACTCCCTCGGTCCTGACCCTCTGACGGTGCAGCACTTCCTCGGTGCTGACCCTCCGACGATGCAGCACTCCCTTGGTCCTGACCTTCTGACGGTGCAGCACTTCCTCGGTCCTGACCCTCTGACGGTGCAGCACTTCCTCGGTGCTGACCCTCTGACGATGCAGCACTCCCTCGGTCCTGACCCTCTGACGGTGCAGCACTCCCTCGGTCCTGACCCTCTGACGGTGCAGCACTCCCTCGGTGCTGACCCTCCGACGATGCAGCACTTCCTCGGTGCTGACCCTCTGACGGTGCAGCACTCCCTTGGTCCTCATCCTCCGACGGTGCGGCGCCCCCTCAGTACTCCACTGGGAATATTGGCTTGTTTTATGTGCTCATGTCTTTACAACCAGTCAGACATTTTCTGGTCGTGATTGTAATGCAGGGCAATGCAGCCATTGGTTCGCGCACAGCAAGACTCCCAGAAACTGAAATGAGATCAGTTACCAGGTAATGACCTGTTTTAACTCCGCACATCCCAACGTTCACGGGGGGGAAAAGTCGCACTGATAGATAGAAATGGGCTGAATCGTTAACTCAGTTTAACCGAAGGAACCGTTGAGTTTAATATGGCTGTTGCCATCGGTTCATCATTAGATTTAACTTCTTAATTTCTTTGATTCTCAGGCTGCCAGAATCCCAGCAGAAAGTTGGTGGCTGCTTTCTTAACCTCCTGCCTCAGATGAAGTCGCTGTACCTCACATACTGTGCCAACCACCCTTTCGCTGTCAGTGTACTCACAGAACACAGGTAAGATCTGCCTAAAGGGACAATACAAGTCTATAGGTTTCGTAATTGGGAAGAATAATGCTTCCAGATTAAAATTCACAATATCTCCTTCAATCTTGCTGTAAACTGCATTGTTTGTTTATATTTAGTTACACACTTAACCTCGTATTAACTGATTTGGAACTATGAAAAAAGGTGGAAACTTATGTGTTATGTGCAAGTGTTTAAAAACATCTCCTTGTGAATGAATTGTCATAATTATTCACTATGAAAAGAAATTGATAAGATTTTGTGCACATTAGTCCTTTTCATTAGGTGGTGCCAGTATTAGTGTGATATAGAACTTGAGCAGCCCAATTCTGACTCTGCAAGATGGGTGATATGACACAGCAAGGTTCAAAAGTACACTGAATTTACTTTTACTAATGTATACACTGATTGAAAAATGGAACTTGGATGAGATGGAAGCCGTTGAGCCCATTTCTCCAATCATATGTACACTCATTGATGGGTAATTTATTTATACAATAACATAGTTCAAGTAAAAAGATTTATAGCTGTACTGGAATTAGAAGGTTTGTAGTCAGAAATTATTCATTGGATTTTTATTTGATGTTTATTGAGGGAATGAAGAACTTACATTTACAGCTCCTTTTGCATCAGCATGTGTCAGTGCAATTCATTAACAATCAACTCATTTTGAAGTGCAGTCACCTGATCTGCATGGTGAACGCAGAAACTAATATTTACATAGTAAGATCCCACACATGTTTCTTTTTACTGATGTTGCTTGAGACAGAACTGTTGGCCAGGACACTGGAAGAACTCCCTTGTTCGTGGAATAGTGCCCCAGGCTGTCTCAGGTGGATGTGAAAGATCCCATATCACTATTTTGAAGCAGAGCAGGGGAGTTCTCCCCAGTGTCATAGAGTTATACAGCACAGAATCAGGCCCTTCGGCCCGTGTCCATGCCGGCCATGCAGCCCCTACCTATTCTAATCCCATATTTCTGCACTTGACCCATAGCCTTGTATGCTATGGCATTTCAAGTGCTCATCTAAATACTTCTTAAACGTTGTGAGGGTTCCTGCCTCTACCACCTCTTCAGGCAGTGTGTTCCAGATTCCAACCACCCTCTAGGTAAAAAAATGTTTCCTCAAATCTCCCCTAAACCTCCTGCCCCTTACCTTAAATCTATGTCCCCTGATTCTTGACCCCTCCGTTAAGGGAAAAAGTTTCCTCCTATCTATCCTATCAATTCCCCTCATAATTTTGTACACCTCAATCATGTCCCACCCTCAGCCTTCTCTGCTCGAAGGAAAACAATCCTAGCCTTTTCAGTCTCTCTTCATAGCTGAAATGCTCCAGCCCAGGCAACATCCTGGTGAATCTCCTCTGCACCCTCTCCAGTGCAATCACATCCTTCCTATAGTGTGGTGCCCAGAACTGTACACAGTACTCCAGCTGTGGCCTAACTAGTGTTCTATATAGCTCCATCATAACCTCCCTGCTCTTATATTCTATGCCTCGGCTGATAAAGGCAAGTATCCCATATGCCTTCCTAAACACCTTATCTACCTGTGCTGCTGCCTTCAGTGATCTATGGACAAGTACACCAAGGTACACCTCTGTACTTTCTGTACTTCCTAGGGTTCTGGCTAACATCTATCACTGCACATTCTCTGGCCATTATCACTTTGCTGTTTATGGGATCTTGCCTTGTGCACATTGGCTGCTGTGTTTTCTACATTCCTACAGTGACTACACTTCAAAAGTACTCTGTAAAGAGCTTTGGGATGTCCTGAGGTTGTGAAAGGTGCTATAGAAATGCAAGTTTTTCTTTATTATGATCCGCGAGTATCATGGGTGAGATCGCATTAGTAACTGGTTGCACAGAAGGAACAAAATAGTTGTGAGGGTAGTTAGATAACAATATATATTTTTAATTAATTGGGATGTGGGCGTCTGCTGGTAAGGCCAGCATTTATTGCCCATCCCTTCGTTGTCCTGAATACATAAAACTTAGAGCACAGAAATCGACATTTGGCCCATCAGGTCCATGCCAGTGTTTATGTTCCACATGAGCCTCCTCCCACTCCTCCTTGTCTCCCCCTCTCAGCATATCCTTCTATTCCATTCTCCCTCATGTGTTTATCCAGCTTCCCCTTAAATGTATCGATACTATTCACCTCAACCACTCCCTGTGGTAGTGAGTTCCACATTCTCACCACTCTCTGGGGGCAAAGAAGTTTCTCCGGAATTCCCTATTGGATTTATTTGTGACTGTCTTATATTAAGGCCTCTAGTTTTGGAATCTCCCACAAGTGGAAACTTGTTCTCTACATCGATCCTGTCAAAACCCTTTCATCATTTTAAAGACCTCTATCAGGTCACCTCAACCTTCTCTTTTCTGGAGAAAAGAGCCCTAGCCTGTTCAATCTTTTAACTAGTGGCTTGCGATGATAATAGTGTGGGACTGGAGTCACATATAGACCAGACTGGGGAAGAATGACAGGTTTCCTTCCCTAAAGGACATTAATGAAGAAAGTGTTTCCAATGAGAATCCAAGAGCTCATGGTCACTTTTCCCGACACCAGCTTTTTATTTTTAGATTTTTTAAACTGAATTGAAATTCTCAAACTGTCTACATTCTCTGGGTTATTAGTCAAGTAACATAGCCAATACACTACCCGTACTCTGACACACAGGGCAGCATGTGCTGTCAGAATAGGAGGCACCCAAGGAAGAATCCTTAGGGCAGCAAGATGCACTGACAGATATGATAGGATATGAGAGGACTTGAAAGGAGACACATGAAATGGGCCAGTTAGAAGGGAGGTAGTTGAGACAAAACAAAACAAAATACTGCGGATGCTGGAAATCTGAAATAAAAAAACAGAAAATGCTGGAGATACTCAGCAGGTCTGGCAGCATTTGTGGAGAGAGAGCAACAGAGTTAACGTTTCAGGTCATCAGAACTCAGTTGTGATGAAATGTCACCGGCCTGTAACGTTAACCTTGTTTTTCTCTCCACAGATGCTGCCTGACCTGCTTAGATAGTTGAGGAGGCTGCATTGTAACAAACTCTCTGGTTGTTTCCTTTCAAACATGGTCTGTGTATTCTTTGCTGCTGCTGTTAGCAATCATGTTAAATTATTGTTTAAAACCGTGAAGGGTTTGGGTAGAGTAAATAAAGAGAAACTGTTTCCAATGACTGAAGGGTTGATATTGAGGGCGCACAGATTTAAGGTGATAGGCAGGTGGACCTGAGGCAACATGAGGGAAAGCTTCTTGATGCAACAAGTGGTTAGGATTTGGAATGCGTGCCTCAGAGGGCGGTGGATACAGACACAATAGCAGCTTTCAAAAGGGAATTGGATAAATACTTGAAGGAGAAAACAATTGTAGGACTATGGGGAAAGAGCTAGGAAACTAACTGGACTGCTCCACAAAAAAGCTAGCACAGACTCGATGGGCTGAATGGCCTCCTTCTGTGCCGTACAATTTTATAATTCTATAATTATTGATGTTTCCTGTAACTACTGTTTCTTGTGCCAGTAAATTTGACATTGTTGACAATTCCAATGAAGCAGACAAGATCTTGTGCTGCTCTTGGAGGTTATAAGGAAGCTCAGTACTTGGGATTGAAAGAAAAACATGCATTTTCATAATCTCGGGATGGCCCAAAGTGCTTCACCATCAATGAGGTGTTTTTGAAGTGTAGTCACTGTTGTAGGAAATGTGGCAGTGAATTTGCGCACAGCAAGATCCTGCACACAGCAATGTGATGATGACCGGACAATCTTTTTTAAGTGATGTTGCTGAGGGATAAATATTGACCTGGACACTGGGAGAACTTCCCTGCTCTTCAAAATAGTGGCCTTGGGATCATTTACGTGCACCTGAAAGGGCAGACGAGGTTTCGGTTTAACATTCAGGCTAGTGAGAGGAGTTAGGGAGGAGTAGAGTGATTAGTCCTCATGTCAACAATTGATGCTTTGTTTTTTAAATAATAATCGATCCTACATCGTTAACTTGGCTTAATATTTTGCCGGTAGCTTAGAAATAATATTTTACAAGGTTATCTTTTGTGTTCCTATCAGTTTGGTTTTCCTGAAGGCCAAGATTGCCTTTTTGAATGTGACATTTACAATTATTAATAGTATGAAAAATGGAACTTTTTTGGCAGAGATTATCATTTTTTTTTTGGGTCAGATGTACTCTTTTCAAACCACTAAGACTAGAAATTTTCTCTCTTATTACACACCCGTGGCCTTAATTACAGACCAATGGAATCGGATAATGTGATCCCAAAACTTCAATAAAAGGCAAAGTAGTTTGACCTATTTCGTCAGTGTGAAACTGAGCTGAAAACAGGAAATGGTCAAAATGCAAAGCATCTCGCGATACAGCACAATACTTCAACAATGTGGCGAGATGTTCAGATCAGTTTTCAGTAGTGGAAAATATTTGTTTTAAGCTAGAGGGCAGTGTTGGACAATGTGCTGTAGAATTAAAGGACTTTTTCTTGATGCTACCATAAAAGCTTTTTGCTTGCTAATCGTTTAAATAAATAATTATAAACCACTTGTCAGTTTTAAACTCAGTTTTTTGAACTAGTGGCTTAAAAGAGGGCCAGGTGGCTGTTTTGTCTGAGGCAGAGTAAGGAGAGAATTGTGAACCAGTTAAGTTGTTTCAGGCTCTCCGTATTCCTAGAATCATAGTACAAAACAGCAGAAGTGATTCAGCACATCGTGCCCGTGCTGGCTCTTTGCCAGAGCTATCTAATTAGTCCCACTCCCCTGCTCTTTCCCTGTAGCCCTGCAAAAGTTTCCCCCTCAAGTATTTATCCAATTCCCTTTTGAAAGTTATTATTGAATCTGTTTCCAACGTCCTTTCAGGCAGCGCGTTCCAGATCACAACAACTCGCTCCATTAACAAAATGTTTCCTCATGTCGCCTCTGGTTCTTTTCTCAATCACCTTAAATCTGTGCCCTCTGGTTACCGACCTTCCTGCCGCTGGAAAGAGTTTCTTCTCACTTACTCTATCAAAACCCTTCATGATTTTGAACATCTCTAGTAAATCTCTCCTTAACCTTCTCTGCTGTAAGGAGAATAATCCCAGCTTCTCCAGTCTTTCCATGTAACTGAAGTCTCTCACCCCTGGGAACATTCCAGTAAATCCCAACAAAAATCTATCTCTAAGTCTTCAAATTGCCAATTGACCCCCAGCCTCAACAGTCTTTTGTGGGGGAGAGTTCCAGATCTCCACGACTCTTTATGTGAAGAAATGCTCCATGACATCACCCCAGGATATCCTGGCTGTAATGTTCAGGTTATACTCCCTAGTTCTGGACTCACCCCCACCCCAACACCCCTCACACACCCACCCCCAAGCCAGAGGAAATATTTTCTCTGTACCTACTCGTATCAAATCCTTTTAACATTTTAAACACCTCAGTCAGATCACCTGTCAACCTTCTAAACTCGAGGGAATACAAGACAAGTCTATGCAACCTGTCTTCTTTATTTCAGTCATTTATGGCACAGAAAGAGGCCATTCAGCCCATCAAATCCATGCCGGCTCTCCATGGAGCTATCCAGTCAGTCCCACTCTCCTGCTTGATCCCTGTAGCCCTGCAATTGCCCATCCAATTTCCTTTTGAAGTCATTGATTGTCTCCACTTCTACCACCCTCATGGGCAGTGAGTTCCAGGTCATTACCACTCACTGTGTAAAAAGGTTCTTCCTCACATCCCCCCTGCATCTGTTGCCCAAAACCTTCAATCTGTGTCCCCTAGTCCTTGCACCATTAGATAATGGGAACAGTTTTTCCTTGTCTAACACAGCGGCGCAGTGGTTAGCACCGCAGCCTCACAGCTCCAGGGACCCAGGTTCGATTCTGGGTACTGCCTGTGTGGAGTTTGCAAGTTCTCCCTGTGTCTGCGTGGGTTTTCTCCGGGTGCTCCGGTTTCCTCCCACATGCCAAAGACTTGCTGGTTGATAGGTTAATTGGCCATTATAAATTGCCCCTAGTGTAGGTAGGTGGTAGGGAAATATAGGGACAGGTGGGGATGTGGTAGAAATATGGGATTAGTGTAGGATTAGTATAAATGGGTGGTTGATGGTCGGCACAGACTCGGTGGGCCGAAGGGCCTGTTTCAGTGCTGTATCTCTAATCTAATCTAATCTAAGCCTGTCATAATCTTGTACACCTCTATTAAATCTCCCTTGCTCCAGGGAGAACAACCCCAGCTTTTCCAACCTAACCTTGTGACTAAAATCCTCCATCCCTGGAACCATTCTGGTAAATCTCCTCTGCACCCTCTCAAGGACCCTCACATCCTTCCTGAAATGTGGTGACCAGAACAGGATGCACTGCTCCAGTTGGGGCCTAACCAGAGCTTTATAAAGGCTCAGCATAACTTCCCTGCTTTTGTACTCAATGCCTATATTTATGGAGCCCAAGATCCCATATGTTTTTCTATCACTCTCTCAACATGTCCTGCCACCTTCAAAGATCAATGCACATGCACCCCCAGGTCCCTCTGTTCATGCACACACTTTAGAACTGTGCCATTAAGTATATATTGCCTCTCCAGATCCCTTCTGCCAAAATGCATCACCTCACACTTGTTAGTATTAAATTCCATCTGCCACTTGTCTGCCCATTCTGCTAGCCTATCTATGTCCTGTTGCAGGTGATTCATATCATCCACTGTTTGCTGCACCTCCAAGTTTGGTATCATCAGCAAATTTTGAGATTCTACTCTGTATTCCAAGATCCAAGTCATTTATATATAGCAAAAAAAAGCAGTAGTTGTAGCACTGACCCTTGGGGAACACCACTGTATACCATCCTCCAGTCTGAAAAACAACCATTTACCAGGACTCGCTGTTTTCTGTCCTTAAGTCAATTGGTCACTGCCTCTCCTATTCCACGAGCCTCAGTTTTGTTAACCAGACTTTTATGTGGTACTTTATCAAATGCTTTCTTAAAATCCGTATAGACAACATCCACTGCATTCCCTTCATCAACCTTCTCTGTTACTTCACCAAACATTCAATTAGATTAGTCAAGCATGATCTGCCTTTTACAAATCCATGCTGGCTATCCTTAATTAACTCAAATGTCTCCAAGTGTTTGTTGATTTTCCCCCCCCTAATTATTGTTTCTAAAACCTTATCCACCACTGATGTTAAACTCACTGGTCTGTAATTGCTCGGACTGTCCTTAACACTCTTTCTTGAATAAGGTTGTCGCATTTGCCATTCTTCAATCTTCTGGCACCTTCCCTGTATCTAGGGAAGATTATGGCAAGCCCTTCTGCTATCTCCACACCTTTACCAACCTGGGATGCAAACCATCCTGACCAGAGTCTTGTGTACCCTAGGCACCTCCCCGCTCTCAATTTTTACCCTATCCATTCCCTCTACTCTTTCTGCTTCTACTGATATTTTGTCAGATTCTTCTTCCTTAGTGAACACTGATGCAAAGTACTCATTAAGTATAATAGTCTTGTCCTGCACCTCTAAGCGTATATTGCTCTCTTTGTCCCAATAGCCCCTGCTCCACCTCTTACTGCCCACTTAGTATTTACACAGCAGTAGAAGATTTTTGTGTTCCCTTTATGTTGACTGTCATTCTATTCTCATATTCTGTCTTTGCCAGTCTAATTTTCCTCTTCACCTCCCTCTCAACTGATGGTATTTGGCCTGGATCTCACTTGAAGAATTCACCTGACATGCATCAATCACCCTCTTTTTTTGGTTTCATCAAATTAACACTTTTAAAACCTGGTATCATTCTGATGAATCGGCACTGCATCCACTCCAAGGCCAATACATCCTTCCTGGTATACAGTACCCAGAACTGAAAACACAGTACTAAGGTACCCAATAGTAATTATTTTGTAAACTGTTCTAGCTGGTCTGAGTCTTTCTGAAGTGCTTTACAATTTGTCTGTTCTGGCAGTGAGGAGTTGGATAAATTTATGGAAAGCCAAGGAGCGACAAGCCCTGGGATTCTGATGTTAACAACAAGCCTCAGCAAACCATTTTTGAGACTGGACAAGTATCCGGCGCTACTACAGGAACTGGAACGACACGTGGAGGTATGAGATTAAGGCTTCAAATTGCGCTGAGCCTGGACATGAAGTCTTATCACTGTCTTTGGTCGTGTTTTGTATTGGAAGGCGTAGAACCCCAGATAAGCACAGAAAGCTCCAGAAATGGGCACAGCTCATCAGCTTCTAAAGAGGGGAGAAACAAATGAGCATTTCACATGGACCCCGAGGAAAGATTTTGATGAAGGGTCTTCACACAATGTTAATCTGCCTCTTCTCTTTACAGAAGGCAATGTGCCTGCTGTGCGTTTCCAGCATTTTTTGTTTAGAATTCAGATTTCTAACATTTGTAGTTTGTTAAAGAAAAAATTGTGGCCATGTAGGCTTCTCTGACAGGGCCGGTATTTATTGCCCATCCCAAGTTTCCCTGAGTGGGCGACGGCAAGCTGCTTTCCAAGGTTGATAGAGCTGAACATCTTGTCAGGGCACTTCAGAGGGCAGTAAGAGTTGTGGGTCTGGAGTCACGTAGGCCCAGACTGGGTAAGGGCGGCAGGTTTCATTCCCTAAAGGGCATTCATTAACCAGTTGGGTCTTGACGACAATCCGACAGCTTCAAGGTGTCTTTTACTGAGACAGGCTTTTTATCTCCTTCCCGAAAGGACATTAGCGAAATTCAGCGCAATCAGGCAGAGCCAACATGATTTTGTGAAAGGGAAATCACGTTTAACCAATTTATTGGAGCTCTTTGAGGAAGTGACATGTGCTGTGGATAAAGGGGAACCAGTGGATGTATTGTCCTTAAATTTCCAGAAGGCATTTGATAAGGTGCCACATCAAAGGTTATTGCAGAAAATAAAAGCTCATGGTGTAGGGGGTAACATATTGGCATGGATAGAAGATAGGTTAGCTAATCGGAAACAGAGAGTAGGCATAAATGGGTCATTTTCTGGTTGGCAAGATGTAACGAGTGGTGTGTCACAGGGATCTGTGCTGGGGCCTCAACTTTTTACAATTTATATAAATGACTTAGATGAAGGGGCCGAAGGTATGGTTGCTAAATTTGCTGATGACACAAAGATAGGTAGGAAAGTAACTTGTGAAGAGGACATAAGGAGGCTACAAAGGGATATAGACAGGTTAAGTGAGTGGGCAAAGACCTGGCAAATGGAGTATAATGTGGGAAAGTGGGAAATTTTCTACTTTGGCAGGAAGAATAAAAAAGAAGCATATTATCTAAATTGTGAGAGATTGCAGAGCTCTGAGATGCAGAGGGATCTGGGTGTCCAAGTGCATAAATCGCAAAAGGTTAGTTTGCAGGTACAGCATGTAACTAGGAAAGCTAATAGAATGTTATCATTTATCACGAAAGGAATTGAATATAAAAGTAGGGAGGTTATGCTTCAGATATGCAGGGCATTGGTGAGACCACATCTGGAGTATTGTGTACAGTATAGGTCTCCTTATTTAATGAAGGATGTAAATGCGTTGGAAGATGTTCAGAGAAGGTTTACTAGACTAATACCGAGAATGGGCAGGTTGTCTTATGAGGAAAGATTGGACAGGCTAGGCTTGTATCCGCTGGAGTTTAGAAGAGTAAGAGGCGATTTGATTGAAACATATAAGATCCTGAGGGGTCTTGACAGGGTGGATGTGGAAAGGATGTTTCCTCTTGTGGGAGAATCTAGAACTAGGGGTCAATGATTAAAAATAAGGGGTCACCCATTTAAGAAGTTTTTTCTCTGAGGGTCATGAGTCTTTGGAATTCTCTTCCTCAAAAGTTGGTGGAAGCAGAGTCTTTGAATATTTTTAAGGCAGAGGTAGATAGATTCTAGATAAGCAAAGGGGTGAGAGGTTATCGGGGATAGATGGGAATGTGGATTAATCAGTTCAGCCATGAACTTAATGAATGGCAGAGCAGGCTCGAAGGGCCGAGTGGCCTACTCCTGCTCCTAATTTGCTGCACACGAACATACGTGCAGAGACACGTGCACACAAACCTGCAATCAGTGTCCCCATTGCCTGTTGTATCAAAAGCCAAGGTTTTTTGTAGCAACCCAATGTCCAGCTTTTTTTTTTACTTGTTCATTGATGGGATGTGGGCGTCGCTGGCTAGGTCAGCATATTTTGCCCAGTCCTAATTGCCCTTGAGAAGGTGGTCGTGAGCTGCCTTCTTGAACCATTGCAGTCCTTGTGGTGTAGGTACTTCCACAGTGCTGTTAGGAAGGGAGTTCCAGGATTTTGACCCAGCGACAGTAAAGGAACGGTGATCTTGTTCCAAGTCAGGATGGTGTGCAGCTTGGAGGGGAACTTGCAGGTGGTGGTGTTCCCATGCATCTGTTGCCCTTGTCCTTCTAGGAGGTAGAGGTCGTGGGTTTGGAAGGTGCTGTCTAAGGAGCCTTGGTGATTTGCTGCAGTGCATCTTGTAGATGGTACACACTTTGTGTCAGTGGTGAAGGGAGTGAATGTTGAAGGTGGTGGATGGGGTCCCAATCAAGCAGGCTGCTTTGTCCTGGCTGGTGTCGAGCTTCTTGAGTGTTGTTGGAGCTGCACCCATCCAGGCAAGTGAAGAGTATTCCATCACACTCCTGACTTGTGCCTTGTAGATGGTGGACAGGCTTATGGGAGTCAGGAGGTGCGTTAGTTGCTGCAGGATTCCCAGCCTCTGACTTGCTGTTATAGCCACAGCATTTATGTGGCTGGTCCAGTTCAGTTTATGGTCAATGGTAACCCCCAGGATGTTGATATTGGGGGATTCAGCAATCGTAATGCCATTGAACATCAAGGGGAAATGGCTAGATTCTCTCTTGTTTGACATGGTCATTGCCTGGCCCTTGTATGGCGTGAATGTTACTTGCCACTTATCAGCCCAAGCCTCGATGTTCTCCAGGTCTTGCTGCATTTCTACACGGACTGCTTCAGTATCTGAGGAGTCGCGAATGGTGCTGAACATTGTGCAATCATCAGCGAACATCCCCACTTCTGACCTTATCATTGAAGGAAGGTTATTGATGAAGCAGCTGAAGATGTTTGAGCCTAGGACACTACCCTGAGGAACTCCTGCAATGATGTCCTGGGACTGAGATGGTTGACCTCTAACAACTGCAACCATCTTACTTTGAGCTAGTAATGACTCCGACCAGCGGAGACTTTTCCCTCGATTCCCATTGACTCCAATTTTGCTAGGGCTCCTTGATGCTATACCCGGTCTAATGCTGCCTTGATGTCAAGGGCAGTCACTCTCACCTCACCTCTGGTGTTCAGCTCTTTTGTCCATGTTTGGACCAAGGCTGTAATGAGGTCAGGAGCTGAGTGGCCCTGGCAGAACCCAAACTGAGCATCACTGAGCAAGTTATTACTAAGCAAGTGCTGCTTGACAGCACTGTCGATGACCCCTTCATCACTTTGCTGATGATTGCGAGTAGACTGATGGGGCGGTAATTGACCGGGTTGGACTTGTCCTGTTTTTTGTGTACAGGACATACCTGGACAATTTTCCACATTGCAGGGTAGATGCCAGTGTTGTATCTGTACTGGAACAGCTTGGCTAGGGGCACAGCTAGTTCTGGAGCATAGGTCTTCAGTGCTATTGTTTAGTTTTAGTTTAGTTTAGAGATACAGCACTGAAACAGGCCCTTCGGCCCACCGAGTCTGTGCCGACCATCAACCACCCATTTATACTAATCCCATATTCCTACCACATCCCCACCTGTCCCTATATTCCCCTACCATCCACCTATACTAGGGGCAATTTATAATGGCCAATTTACCTACCAACCTGCAACTCTTTTGGCTGTGGGAGGAAACCGGAGCGCCCGGAGAAAACCCACGCAGACACAGGGAGAACTTGCAAACTCCACACAGGCAGTACCCAGAATTGAACCTGGGTCGCTGGAGCTGTGAGGCTGCGGTGCTAACCACTGCGCCACTGTGCCGCCCCTGGAATGTTGTCAGGGCCCATAGCCTTTGCAGTATCCAGTGTCTTCAGTCATTTCTTGATATCACATGGAGTGAATTGAATTGGCTGAAGTCTGGCATCTGTGATACTGGGGACTTCAGGAGGAGGCGAAGATGGATCATCAACTCAGCACTTCTGGCTGAAGATTGTTGCAAATGCTTCAGCCTTTTCTTTTGACTGATGTGCTGGGCTCCTCCATCAGTGAGGATGGGGATATTTGTGGAACCACCTCCTCCAGTCAGTTGTTTAATTGTCCACCACCAATCACGACTGGATGTGGCAGGACTGCAGAGCTCAGATCTGATCCGTTGGTTGTGGGATCACTTAGCTCTGTCTATTGCATGCTGCTTATGCAGTTTGGCATGCAAGTAGTCCTGGGTTGTAGCTTCACCAGATTGACACCTGATTTTGAGATGTGCCTGGTGCTGCTCCTGGCATGCCCTCCTGCACTCTTCATAGAACCAGGGTTGGTTTGCCGGCTTGATGGTGATAGTAATGGTAGAGTGGGGAATCTACCAGGCCATGAGGTTACAGATTGTGGTTAAATACAATTCTGCTGCTTCTGATGGCCCACAGTGCCTCATGGATGTCCAGTTTTGAGTGGCTAGATCTGTTCAAAATTTATCCCATTTAGGACAGTGATAGTGCCACCCAACATGATGGAGGGTATCCTCAATGTGAAGACGGGACTTCATCTCCACAAGAACTGTGCGTTGGTCACTCCTACCATAACTGTCATGGACTGCTGCGTCTGCGACAGGCAGATTGGTGAGGACGAGGTCAAGTATATTCTTCCCTCTTGTTGGTTCCCTCACCACCTGCCGCATACCCAGTCTAGCAGCTGTGTCCTTTAGAATTCAGCCAACTCGATCAGTTGTGGTGCTACCGAGCCACTTTTGGTGATGGACATTGAAGTCCCCCACCCAGAGTACATTCTGTACCCTTTCCACCTTCAGTGCTTCCTGCAAGTGTTGTTCAACATGGTGGAGTACTGACTCATCAGCTGAGGGGGAGGCGGTAGTTGGTAATCAGCAGGAGGTTTCCTTGCCCGTGTTTGACCTGATGCCATGAGAATTCGTGGGGTCAGGAGTCGATGTTGAGGACTCCCAGGGCATCTCCCTCCCTACTGTATACCACTGTGCCTCCACCTCTGCTGGGTCTGTCCTGCCGGTGGGACAGGACATACCCGGGGATGGTGATGGCAGTGTCTGGGACCTTGTCTGTCAGGTATGATTCCGTGAGTATGACTATGTCAGGCTGTTGCTTGATTAGTCTATGGGACAGCTCTCCCATCTTTGGCACAAGCCCCCAGATGTTAGTAAGGAGGACTTTGCAGGGTCGACAGGACTGGGTTTGTCATTGTCGTTTCTGGTGCCTAGGTCGATGCCGGGTGGTCCGTCAGGCTTTATTCCTTATTGTCTTCGTAGTGGTCTGATACAGCTGAGTGGCTTGCTCGGCCATTTCAGAGGGAATTTAAGAGTCAACCACCTTTATCATGTAGCCATTTTGGTCGCAGGGCTTATCAAATGTATCGCAAATCTCTATTTCTGTGACTCAATGTCTATTGATGACTGATATGAAGAGAGAGTGGTAACATTTGGCATTTCCTTTGATATGATGTGGCACCCTGACCTCATTGAGAAGTGGGTTCCTGCTGGCACATTATGCATTTTCCTCAAAGAGTAGAAATTTAGTGTTCTGACTGTCACAATTACAGTCAAGTCATTGAGTCATACAGCATAGAAACAGGCCCTTCGGCCCACCGACCATAATGCCTATCTATACTAATCCCACCTGCCTGCATTAATTCCATATCCCTCTATGTCTTGCTCATTCAAGTACCTGTCCAGATGCATCTTAAATGTTGCTACTGTTCCTGCCTCCACCACCTCCTCAGGCAGTTCATTCCAGATACCCACTATTCTTTGTGTGAAAAATTTACCCCTTTGATCCCCTTTAAACCTCCTCCCTCTCACCTTAACTCTATGCCCTCTAGTTTTAGTCTCCCCCACCATGGGAAACAGACTCTGGCTATCTACCCTATCTATGCCTCTCATAATTTTATATACCTCCATCATGACCCCTCTCAGTCTCCTTCTCTGCAGGGAAAACAGACCCAGCCTATCCAATCTCTCTTTATTTATTATCAATTCCTTGCCCAACAGACTGCTCTTTGCCATTTCACTCTGTCTAATCCAGGGTTGTCCAACATACGGCCCGCAGGCCAGGATCCAGCCTGCCAAAGGTTTCCATCTGGCCCGCGGATGTAAACTGTACTCGCCAGGGGTCCATGACTGGAGATGGGAAATTTCCCACTGGCTGCTTCTTGCAGACCGGCTTTTTTAAAAGCTCACCGGAAAACCCCGAATCTGTCCGAAGTTGAGAAATGGCTGTTCCTGATGTCAGGATCTGTCAGCTGTGAAAGTGACTTGTGATTTTTAAAAAACTGACCAATCATCTACTGAGCGTTCCTGCTCTCTGCAGCTGTCAGAGAGCAAGAGAAGGGGGTGGGGGGGGGGGAGTGCGGGGGAGAACGGGGACAGAGAGAAAGGTGGGGGAGCAGAGACAGAGAGAGGAAACAGAAAGGGACAGGGGGAGTGGGAACAGAGACGGAGAAATGGGATAATAGAGAGGAACAGAGAGAGAGAGGGGCGACAGAATGAGAGGGGGACCAGTGAGGGACAGAATGATAGGGGGAACAGTGAGGGACGGAGAGAGGGGTGGAGCAGTGAGGGACGGAGAGAGGGGGGAACAGTGAGGGACGGAGAGAGGGGGGAACAGTGAGGGACGGAAGGGGGGAATGGGGACGGAGAGAAGGGGGGGGAACGGGGACAGAGAGGGAGGGGGGAACAGGGACGGAGAGGGAGGGGGTAACGAGGATGGAGAGGGGAGGAGCAGAGACAAAGAGGGGAAACACAGAGGGACAGAGAGAGAAGGGGGAACAGGGATAGCAAGCGAGGGGGAGCAGGGACAAAGTGAGGGGGGGAAGTGGGGACAGATAGAGAGGGGTGAACAGGGACAGAGAGAGAAAGGGGATCAGAGAGGGACAGAGAGAGAGGGGAAACGGGACAGAGAGAGAGGGGAAACGGGGACAGAGCGAGAGAAGGGAAATGGACAGAGCGCGAGAAGGGGAACAGGGAGGGACAGAGCGAGAGAGGGGGAAGCGAGAGGGGGAACAGAGAGGGACAGAGTGAGAGAGGGGGGACAGAGCGCAAGAGGGGGAACAGAGAGGGACAGAGTGCGAGGGGGGAACAGAGAGGGACAGAGCAAGAGAGGGGGAACAGAGAGAGACAGAGCGCGAGAGGGGGAACAGAGAGGGACAGAGCGCGAGAGGGGGGACAGAGCGAGAGAGGGGGAACAGGGAGGGACAGAGCGCGAAGGGGGAACAGAGAGGGACAGAGCGCGAGAGGGGGGACAGAGCTTGAGAAGGGGAACAGGGAGGGACAGAGTGTGAGAGGGGGATCAGAGGGACAGAGCGAGAGAGGGGGGACAGAGCGCGAGAGGGGGAACAGAGAGGGACAGAGCGCAAGAGGGGGAACAGGGAGGGACAGAGCGCGAGAGGGGGAACAGAGGGACAGAGCGAGAGAGGGGGGACAGAGCGCAAGAGAGGGAGAGGGGGACAAAGCGAGAGGGGGTAGAGCGAGAGGGGCAATAGAGAGAGGGAGGGAGGGACAGAGAAAGGTGGTGGGGGGGACATAGAGAGGGCGAGACAATGTTCAAGATTGCTCCTGACAGATTGACATCTATCTGGAATACTCCGCATCACTACAAGAAGTGTGTGGGCAAACATTGACTACTAGTGCAAGCGAAAAAATCTCAGGTATCTCATTAAGTCAGTGTCCAATACAGTGATGAGAAAGTAAGCCAATAAATCAATCTTCTCATTTATAGCTTGTTCACAAAATGTGGTAAGAGAAGCAAAAGTGACATGATGAAAAACTTCTTAACGCAGCGAGTGGTTAAGGTCTGGAATGCGCTTCCTGAGAACGTGGTGGAGGCAGGTTCAATTACAGCATTCAAAAGGGAATTAGACAGATATATGAAAAGGAAGAATGTTCAGGGTTATGGGGAGAATTTATTTATTTTTATTTATTTAGAGATGCAGCACTGAAACAGGCCCTTCGGCCCACCGAGTCTGTGCCGACCATCAACTACCCATTTGCACTAATCCTACATTAATTCCATATTCCTACCACATCCCCACCTGTCCCTATATTTCCCTACCACCTACCTATACTAGGGGCAATTTATAATGGCCAATTTACCTATCAACCTGCAAGTCTTTGGCATGTGGGAGGAAACCGGAGCATCCGGAGGAAACCCACGCAGACACAGGGAGAACTTGCATACTCCACACAGGCAGTACCCGGAATTGAACCCGGTTCACTGGAGCTGTGAGGCTGCGGTGCTAACCACTGCGCCACAGAAGGCGGGGGAATGGAACAGAGGGAGTTGCTCTTTCAGAGAACCAGTGCGGACATGGTGGGCCGAATGGCCTCCTTCTGTACTGTAACAATTCTGTGATCTAGTATTGAATCTCATAGACACAACTCCATGTGCCACTGCTTTCTGTTTTTGCCACTCTCTTGCAGCGAGCCCCAGCTATGGTTCAAACTCCACTGTCTGCACAGTGGACATTAGGCTGCGGGAAACCTGTGACTTGCTCTTTGAACTCAGAGCAATTTCTCCAGTTCTCTTCACTGTGCCCAAAGCTGGCAGGGACAGCTTTATTGGACATTTCCCTCCATTGCAGTTGCTCGCAGGTGCAATTTGTCTTTCCCTGCACAGTAAACAATTGCATCTGGTTTGTCACCTGCATTAGGTTTGAGGAGTGCTGATTTTTTTGCTGCCTGTACAGATTCTGTACACTCTGCACAATCTTATCTTGCATTTCTCTGTGATAATCTGCGGCCACGTGCATTTTGAAAAAGTGGTGCAGTGCAAACTTTCATTGCAGCATCAGGCTGAGAGCCTGAGCCACTAGCCAGGTCAGTGGTAACCCAACTGTACCATCAGTACTTGCATTGCATGTCACCGCACCTCCTACCCCAGCCATCCAATTATGTACGTCAGGGAAAAGGTGTGGCTGCTCCAGTATTTTGTGAAGCTCCTTGCTTATGCTTCACCCTTTAATGTCAGTCCTGCATTTAAGGTCCTAAATTTGGATGTGATAGCATTGAGCTAGGTGAGGGAACCAGATTAACAAGAGGCACACGAAGCTGGGTTTTGGGTTACATCTCTTGGTATTCGTTCATTACTCTTGTAAAATTTTCACTTATGATTTACACAAAACTTTGAAGACAACAATGAACAAGAGGGAGTTGCAATGATTAATTTTAAATCTAATGTTTTTCAGCAATGCTAGATTCTACATTGTATTTAGAGCCACCCACGTTTCTTCTCATTATTTCTAGTTGGTTCTTGTTGGAGCACCAGAAACCAAAGCCCTTTGTCCCAGACACTCTGTTCCCAATGGTCTCTTAACTAGGTTAACGCACTGTACCGTGTTCTGCATCATGACTGATCTGCTTGGTGCAGCACCGACTGCCATGATTTGCCAGAAAATGTTTTACTAGTTTGGTGGAAAGCCAGACCCTGAGCTCTGCTTCATGCTCAACATTGAGGAGTGTTTATTCCCAAATCAGTACTGCAGACGAGAAGCATTATGAGCTTGTTAACACGGTGGTGTTATGTTTTAAAATGTTTCAATTCATTCTCGGGATGTTGGCATTGTTGGTCAGGCCAACATTTGTTGCCCATCCTTTATTGCCCTTGAGAAGGTGGTGGTGAGCTGCCTTCTTGAACCGTTGCAGTCCATGTGAGGTAGGTACACCCACAGTGCTGTTAGGAAGGGAGTTCCAGGGTTTTGACCCAGCGACAGTGAAGGAACGGCGATATAGTTCCAAGTCTGGATGGTGTGTGACTTGGAGGGGAACTTGCAGGTGGTGGTATTCCCATGCAACTGCTGCCCTTGTCCTTTTAGGTGGTAGAGGTCACGGGTTTGGAAGATGCTGTCGAAGGAGCCTTGGTGAGTTGCTGCAGTGCATCTTGTAGATGGTACACACTGCTGCCACTGTGCGTCGGTACAGGTTTCTGAAGTGAATGTACTGAAAATCCTGTTTTGTTTACAGTACAAAAGAAAGGGTCAGTGTGTTTTGAAGGAGCCATATACCTTAATTTGATGTTAAAGTGGTGCACTTATTAATATAACATTTTAACATCAACATTTTGCCAATTTTTCAAATGGAAACTGAGGTTATAATTCTAAAACTGGTTTCACGGGCAGTAACTCATTTGGCACTCTGCCAGTATGAACAAGTCCACATTTTGAATGGACCAACCTCAGTCCCAGTGTTTCAAACGAGGATTGGCGCGACGGGTAAACTTCAGCCCAAAGTTACATTCATGCAGGTCCTCTAGGTTTAAAACGCTTTTGCAAATCCTTTCCCATCCCTTGGAGGAAAGTCCAACTCCAGAAACTGGAGCACATAATCTGGGGTGACACTCCAGTACAGTGCTGAGGGAGTGCTGCACTGTCAGAGGGTCAGTACTGAGCGAGCGCTGCACTGTCAGAGGGTCAGTACTGAGCGAGCGCTGCACTGTCGGAGGGGCAGTGCTGAGGGTGTGCTGCACTGTTGGAGGGTCAGTACTGAGGGAGTGCTGCACTGTCAGAGGGTCAGTACTGAGGGAGCGCTGCACTGTCAGAGGGTCAGTACTGAGGGAGCGCTGCACTGTCAGAGAGTCAGTACTGAGCGAGCGCTGCACTGTCAGAGGGTCAGTACTGAGCGAGCGCTGCACTGTCGGAGGGGCAGTGCTGAGGGTGTGCTGCACTGTTGGAGGGTCAGTACTGAGGGAGTGCTGCACTGTCAGAGGGTCAGTACTGAGGGAGCGCTGCACTGTCAGAGGGTCAGTACTGAGGGAGCGCTGCACTGTCAGAGAGTCAGTACTGAGCGAGCGCTGCACTGTCGGAGGGTCAGTACTGAGCGAGCGCTGCACTGTCGGAGGGGCAGTGCTGAGGGTGTGCTGCACTGTTGGAGGGTCAGTACTGAGGGAGTGCTGCACTGTCAGAGGGTCAGTACTGAGGGAGCGCTGCACTGTCAGAGGGTCAGTACTGAGGGAGCGCTGCACTGTCAGAGAGTCAGTACTGAGCGAGCGCTGCACTGTCGGAGGGGCTGTGCTGAAGGAGCGCTGCACTGTCAGAGGAACAGTACTGAGGGAGTGCTGCACTGTCGGAAGGTCAGTACTGAGGGAGTGCTGCACTGTTGGAAGGTCAGTACTGAGGGAGCGCTGCACTGTCGGAGGGTCAGTACTGAGGGAGTGCTGCACTGTTGGAAGGTCAATACTGAGGGAGCGCTGCACTGTTGGAAGGTCAATACTGAGGGAGCGCTGCACTGTCGGTTGGTCAGTACTGAGGGAGTGCTGCACTGTTGGAAGGTCAATACTGAGGGAGCGCTGCACTGTCGGAGGGTCAGTACTGAGGGAGTGCTACACTGTCGGAGGGTCAGTACTGAGGGAGTGCTGCACTGTTGGAAGGTCAATACTGAGGGAGCGCTGCACTGTCGGAGGTTCAGTACTGAGGGAGCGCTGCACTGTCGGAGGGTCAGTACTGAGGGAGTGCTGCACTGTCGGAGGGTCAGTACTGAGGGAGTGCTGCACTGTCGGAGGGTCAGTACTGAGGAGTGCTGCACTGTTGGAAGGTCAATACTGTGGGAGCGCTGCACTGTCGGAGGGTCAGTACTGAGGGAGTGCTGGACTGTCGGAGGGTCAGTACTGAGGGAGTGCTGCACTGTCGGAGGGTCAGTACTGAGGGAGTGCTGCACTGTTGGAAGGTCAGTACTGAGGGAGTACTGAGGGAGTGCTGGACTGTCGGAGGGTCAGTACTGAGGGAGCGCTGCACTGTCGGAGGGTCAGTACTGAGGGAGCACTGCACTGTCGGAGGGTCAGTACTGAGGGAGTGCTGCACTATTGGAGGGTCAGTACTGAGGGCGTGCTGCACTGTCGGAGGGTCAATACTGAAGCAGCGCTGCACTGTCGGAGGGTCAGTACTGAGGGAGTGCTGCACGGTCGGAGGGTCAGTACTGAGGGAGCGCTGCACTGTCGGAGGGTCAGTACTGAGGGAGTGCTGCACTGTCGGAGGGTCAGTACTGAGGGAGTGCTGCACTGTTGGAAGGTCAGTACTGAGGGAGTGCTGCACTGTTGGAAGGTCAGTACTGAGGGAGTGCTGCACTGTTGGAAGGTCAGTACTGAGGGAGTGATGCACTGTCGGAGGGTCAGTACTGAGGGAGTGCTGCACTATTGGAAGGTCAGTACTGAGGTAGCGCTGCACTGTCGGAGGGTCAGTACTGAGGGAGTGCTGCACTGTCGGAGGGTCAGTACTGAGGGAGTGCTGTACTGTTGGAAGGTCAATACTGAGGGAGCGCTGCACTGTCGGAGGGTCAGTACTGAAGGCGTGCTGCACTGTCGGAGGGGCAGGACTGAGGGAGTGCAGCACTGTTGGAAGGTCAATACTGAGGGAGCACTGCACTGTCGGGGGGCAGTACTGAGGGAGTGCTGCACTGTTGTTAGGTCAATACTGAGGGAGCACTGCACTGTCGGAGGGTCAGTACTGAGGGAGTGCTGCACTGTTGGAAGGTCAGTACTGAGGGAGCGCTGCACTGTCGGAGGGTCAGTACTGAGGGAGTGCTGCACTGTCGGAGGGTCAGTACTGAGGGAGTGCTGCACTGTTGGAAGGTCAATACTGAGGGAGTGCTGCACTGTCGGAGGGTCAGTACTGAGGGAGTGCTGCACTGTTGGAAGGGCAATACTGAGGGAGCGCTGCACTGTCGGCGGGGCAGTACTGAGGGAGTGCTGCACTGTTGGAAGGTCAATACTGAGGGAGCGCTGCACTGTCGGAGGGTCAGTACTGAGGGAGTGCTGCACTGTTGTTAGGTCAATACTGAGGGGGCGCTGCACTGTCGGAGGGTCAGTACTGAGGGAGTGCTGCACTGTTGGATGGTCAATACTGAGGGAGCGCTGCACTGTCGGAGGGTCAGTACTGAGGGAGCACTGCACTGTCGGAGGGTCAGTACTGAGGGAGTGCTGCACTATCGGAGGGTCAGTACTGAGGGATTGCTGCACTGTTGGAAGGTCAGTACTGAGGGAGCACTGCACTGTCGGAGGGTCAGTACTGAGGGAGTGCTGCACTGTCGGAGGGTCAGTACTGAGGGAGTGCTGCACAGTCGGAGGGTCAGTACTGAGTGAGCGCTGCACTGTCTGAGGGTCAGTACTGAGGGAGTGCTGCCCTGTTGGATAATCTGTACTGAGGGAGCGCTGCACTGTCGGAGGGTCAGTATTGAGGGAGCACTGTACTTTTGGAAGGTGGAGTCCTCACCCAGTCAGGCCTGTAAGTGACTCCAAACCCACAATGTGGCTGACTCTGAAATGGTTTAGCAAGCCACTCAGTTGTATTCAAGAAATGTCGGAGCAGCGCTCCCTCAGGACAGATCTTCCAACAGTGCAGCACGCCCTCAGTACTGACCCTCCGACAGTGCAGCGCTCCCTCAGTATTGACCTTCCAACAGTACAGCACTCCCTCAGTACTGACCCTCCGACAGTGCAGCACGCCCTCAGTACTGACCCTCCGACAGTGCAGCGCTCCCTCAGTACTGACCCTCCGACAGTGCAGCGCTGCCTCAGTACAGATCTTCCAACAGTGCAGCACGCCCTCAGTACTGACCCTCCGACAGTGCAGCGCTCCCTCAGTATTGACCTTCCAACAGTACAGCACTCCCTCAGTACTGACCCTCCGACAGTGCAGCACGCCCTCAGTACTGACCCTCCGACAGTGCAGCGCTCCCTCAGTACTGACCCTCCGACAGTGCAGCGCTGCCTCAGTACAGATCTTCCAACAGTGCAGCACTCCCTCAGTACTGACCCTCTGACAGTGCAGCGCTCCCTCAGTACTGACCCTCTGACAGTGCAGCACTCCCTCAGTACTGACCCTCCGACAGTGCAGCGCTCCCTCAGTACTGACCCTCCGACAGTGCAGCGCTGCCTCAGTACAGATCTTCCAACAGTGCAGCACTCCCTCAGTACTGACCCTCCGACAGTGCAGCACTCCCTCAGTACTGACCCTCCGACAGTGCAGCACTCCCTCAGTACTGACCCTCCGACATCTTCTTGAGGCTAAATAGGGTTGGGCAATAAATGCTTTCCAGTGACTTTCGCATCCCAAGAATGAATTAAAAAAGAGTGACTGCACTTCAAAAATAATTTGTTGGCTGTGGATCGTTTTGGGATGTCCCGATGATGTGAATGTTGCTGTGGAAAGGCAAGTTTTTTCTTTATGTTGATTTAAAATGCTTTGTGAAATTTTCATTTTTGTTTTTCAGGAATCCCATCCTGATTATCCTGACATTTTGAAAGGAATGACAGCATTCAAAAATCTAGTGGTAAGTCAGAATATGTTCTTGGGGGTGAGGTGTCACTTCCCAGAAAAGCATCAATGTGCTTGAAATGCTGCCAGCTTCATTACTGAGGAATCCACACCTGTGGACTTGCTGTTTACTTGGTTCAACATCAGTTTAGTGTGGAATCTCAAAATGGGTCCGACTTTGCTCTGATCTTGGAGGCACTTACTTCCTTTTTGAGCTAGGGTCACCAAACCTGCTCTCCATGCTCCTTCTACTGATCAACATACTGTCTTGTTCTGTGTCAACTGTGACTCAGTGGGTAGCACTCTCATCTCTGAGTCAGAAGGTTGTGGGTTCAAGTTCCACTCCAGAGACCTGTGCACAATATCCAGGCTGATGCTCCAGTGCATTACTGAGGGAGTGCTGCACTGTCCGAGGTGCAGTCTTTCAGATGAGATTTTAAATCAAGGCCCCAAAGTATGTGATCCCATTAGCACGATTTTGAAGAAGAGCAGGGGAGTTCTCCCCAGTGTCATGGCCAATATTCATCCTTCAACTGATTATCTGATCACTATCACATTGCTGTTTGTGGAATCTTGCTTGTGCAACATTACAACAGTAACTACCCTTGAAAAATACTTCATTGGCTGTGAAGACTTTTGGAACATCATAAGATTGTACAAGGGTTTGCTCTAAGATGCCTTCCAGACGTTTTGCTTTATTCATGACCATTGACATCAACAGGTACTTTCAGTGTGGTCCGTGGTCATTCCCAACTCCTTTTCCTTCTCAGCCCTGCCAGTGAAGATCCTTACTTGTGTTAAATAGCTATTAATATATACAAACATACAAATTAGGAGCAGGAGTAGGCCACTTGGCCCCTCGAGCCTGCTCTGCCATTCAATAAGTTCATGGCTGAACTGATTTCTCCACATTACCACCTACCCTCGATAACCTTCCACCCCCTTGCTTGTCAAGAATCTATCTACCTCTGCCTTAAAAATATTCAAAGACTCTGCTTCCACCGCCTTTTGCAGAAGAGAATTCCAAAGACTCACGACCCTCTGAGAGAAAAAATTTCTCCTCATCTCTATCTTAAATGGGTGACCCCTTATTTTTAAACAGTGACCCCTGGTTCTAGATTCTCCCACAAGAGAAAACATCCTTTCCATATCCACCCTGTCAAGACCCCTCAGGATATATGTTTCAATCAAATCGCTTCTTGCTCTTCTAAATTCCAGCAGATACAAGTCTAGTCTGTCCAATCTTTCCTCAAAGATAGCCCGTCCATTCCAGGTATTAATCTAGTAAACCTTCTCTGAACTGCTTCAAATGCATTTACATCCTTCCTTAAATATGGAGACCAGTACTGTACACAGTACTCCAGATGTGGTCTCACCAATGCCCTGTATAGCTGAAGCATAACTTCCCTACTTTTGTATTCAATTCCCCTCGCGATAAACAATAACATTCTATTAGCTTTCCTAATTACGTGCTATACCTGTATACTAACCTTTTGCGATTCATGCACTAGGACACACAGATCCCTCTGCATCTCAGAGCTCTGCAATCTCTTACCATTTAGATAATATGTTTCTTTTTTATTCTTCCTGCCAAATGGGCAACTTTACATTTTCCCACATTATACTCCATCTGCCAGATTTTTGCCCACTCACTTAACCTATCTATATCCCTAACTTCTAACTTCCTCAAAGAACTCCAATAAATTGTTTAAACATGATTTCCCTTTAACAACACCATGTTGACTGTGCCTGATTGCCTTCAATTTTTCTAACTGCCCTGTTATAATGTCTTTAGTAATAGCTTCTAACATTTTCCCTACGACAGATGTTAAGCTAATTGTCCTGTAGTTTCCTGCTTTCTGTCTCCCTTCCTTTTTGAATAAAAGAATTACAGTTGCTATTTTCCAGTCTTGTGGAACCTTCCCTGAATCTAGGGAATTTTGGAAAATTAAAACTAACGCATCAATTATCTCACTAGCCACTTCATTTAACACCCTAGGATGAAGTCCATCAGGACTTGTCAGCCTGCAGCTCCAACAATTTGTTCAGTACCACTTCCCTGGTGATTGTAGTTTTTTTGAGTTCCTCCCTCCCTTCCATTTCCTGTTTTACAGCTAATTCTGGGATGTTACTTGTATCCTGTATAGTGAAGACCGATACCTGTTCAATTCATCTGCCATCTCCATATTATCCATTATTAATTCCCCTGGCTCATTTTCTATAGGACCAATTTTCACTTTGTTAACTCTTTTCTTTTTTAAATATCTATAGAAACTCTTACTATCTGTCTTTGACTTTGTTTAATTTCAGTGGTGCTTGCTGTAAACATGAAGTGTGAAATTTCCAGGGCTATTTTGAGCACAAGTTCGATACAGTTAGTCATTTATTTCCTCTGACCATCAGCGCTGGTACAGGGAGCAGAGATAACCTCTGTTTCCCTCCAGTAGGCTGCAGATTCAGTTCAATAATTCCATCATGTTTGTTATTCAAGATCAAGTTGAGGAAAATTATCACATTCTGCACCCATAATCATAGAATCTTACAGTACAGAAGGAGGCTATTTTGTCCATCGTGCTCGTATTGTCTCTATATCCAGTTTTGTTCCACACACTAGCTTTTTCTGCATGAGCCTGCTAATTAGTCCTCGTTAACTGCAAGCCCAATTGACTTTTGAAAGTTCCTAAAGTATCTGCTTCTACCACTCTATCAGGTAGCGAGTGCCTTCCAGATCTTAACCTTCTGTGTGATTAAATTTCTCCCCATTTCTCCTCTAGTTCTTTTGTCAATTATTTTAAATCTATGGCCTCTGGTTACTGACCCCACTTGCCAGAGGAAACAGTTTCTTCCTACTTGCTCGATCAAAACGCCTCATCATTTTTCCAATCTCTCCACATAACTGAAGATGCTAAACGCTGGTATCATGGGAACATGAATAAGCCATTTAGCCCCTCGAGCCTGTGTTGATATTTAATGAGATCATGACTGATCTGCAAACTAATTCCATGTACCCACTTTTGCTCCATATCCCTTAGTACAATCAATCTCAGATTTAAAATTAACAATTGGTCGAGCGTCAATTGCCATTTACAGAAGAAAGTTCCAAACTTCTGCCACCCTTTGCTTGTAATCTAATTTCATTCCTGAATGGTCTGGCTCTAATTTTTAGACGAGGTAGAGTCCTAGATTCCCCAACCAGTAAAAATAGGGTCAATAGAGAGAAATTATTAACATCTTGAAAACTTCAATCCAGTCACTCCTTCGCCTTCTAAAATCCTGGTAAAACCTATCTGCACCCTCTCCAGGGCCTTGACATCCTTCCTAAAGAGTGGTGCCCAGAATTGAACACAATACTTTACCTGAGGCCTAACCAGAGGTTTGTAAAGGTTTAGCATAACTTCCTGTTTTTTGTATTTAATGTCCCTATGTACAATGCCCAGTATGCCGTATGCTTTCTAAACGGCTTTATCAACTCCCTCAACATCTATCAACATCCTGGGGATTACCATTGACCAGAAACTGAACTGGAGTAGTCATATAAATACCGTGGCTACAACAGCAGGTCAGAGACTAGGAATCCTGCGCCATGTAACTCACCTCCTAACTCCCCAAAGCCTGTTCACCAGCGACAATGGACAAGTCAGGAGTGTGATGGAATACTCTCCACTTGCCTGGATGGGCACAGCTCCAACAACACTCAAGAAGCTCGACACCATCCAGGGCAAAGCCGCCCGCTTGATTGGCACCCCATCCACAAACATTCACTCCCTCCACCACCACGCACAGTGGCAGCAGTGTGTACCATCTACAAGATGCACTGCAGCAATGCACCAAGGCTCCTTAGACAGCACCTTCCAAACCCACGACCTCTACCAACCAGAAGAACAAGGGCAGCAGATGTATGGGAACACCACCACCTGCAAATTCCCCTCCAAGGCACACACCATCCTGACATGGGACTATATCGCCGTTACTTCACTGTCGCGGGGTCAAAATCCTGGAACTCCCTTCCTGGCAGCACTGTTGGTGTACCTACCCAACATGGACTGCAGTGGTTCAAGAAGGCAGCTCACCACCACCTATTCAAGGGCAATTAGGGATGGACAATAAATGCTGGCCTGGCTAGCGACGCCCACATCCCAGGAATGAATCAAAAAAATTTGCTCGGTCACCTTCAAAGTTTAGTCAATATGTACCCAGGTCGTTCTGCACCTTGCACCTCACAATAGCACCATTTAGTTTATACTGCTTCTCCATGTTGTTTCCCCCAAAGGGCATCACTTGATACTCCCTGCATTTAATGTCATCTGCCATGTGTTCAGCCATTTCACCAGTCTGTTTGTGTCCTCATGAAGTCTGTTACTAATGCGTAAACTGGATTTGATTTCTCTGTCAACAGGTTATCACCACTTTGGTAATTCTGACAGTTTGACTCTTTTGCTTGCCTCCCAACCCAAGTTTTTTAAAAATTCTTTTATGGGATGTGTGTGTTGCTGGCAAGGCCAGCATTTGTTGCCCATCCCTGATTGCCCTTGAACTGAGTGGCTTGCTAGGCCGTTTCAGAAGGCAGTTAAGAGTCAACCACATTGCTGTGGGTCTGGAGTCATATGTAGGCCAGACCAGGTAAGGATGGCAGATTTCCTTCCCGGAAGGACATTAGTGAACCAGGTGAGTTTTTACAACAATCAAGGATTGTTTCATGGCCCCATTACCGAGACTAGCTTTCAATTCCAAATTTTTATTCATTAATTGAATTTAAATTCCACCAGCTGTCCTCAGGATTATTAGTCTAGTGACATTACCACTACACCACTGTCTCCCCTTAAGTACTTTTAAACTCATGTTACTCTCGCACATGCACTGTATTATCTGTACTGGTCGGTAACCGTTTCAATATCCCACATTTTCTAAATATTTTTAACCAACTCTTCAAGGTCTTATATTTAGCTGTGGCTCCATGGGTAACAATCTCGCCTCTGAGTCAGAAAGCTGTGACTTCGAGCCCCAATCGAAAGGCTTGAGTGCATAACCCAGTATGGTGCTGAGGGAGTGCTGCGCTACCAAAGTGTTGGTTGTCTTTCGAATCAGACATTAAACCAGGGCCCCATCTAACCTCTCAGGATGTGAAAGATCCCGTGGCCACCATTTGATGAAGAACAGAGGCGTTCTCTCTGGTGTCCTGGATAATATTTATTCCTCAACAAACACCGCAAAAGATAATTTCCATCACCCATCATCTGACTGCGGTGTTTGGGAATTTGCTGTGCAGCAATTGGCTGCCACTTTATAATAGTAATTACACTTCAAAATAATGAACTGCCTGTGAAGCACTTTGAGATGTCTTGAGGATGTGAAAAGTGCTGCATAAATGTGAGTTTGTTCTTTCATACAAGCTATGCCTCTGTCAGGTAGTTGGTTGCTAAGGAATGCAAGCTTTTGGTTCCTGATTATATTTAAAAATTTTCCCGTTCCCCTTCTGGCAAAGATCACCATCCCTGTCCTTCTCTCGCTCCTGACACTCAGCGAAGGTCAGAGTGGGAATTGCAAGTGCAGAGTAATTTTTGCATTTAATGAAAATGTTTTCGAGAGTTGTGTTGCAAAACATTTACGTGGTATCTTGTAAATTAGATTTATAAAGTTTCGGACAAAGTGGGTAGGAGGAGAGATTGGCTGTCTGAAAACTGCAACAGCTGCTGCGATTTAAAATTATTATTCTCTAATCCAAGTTTGGCAACATAAAGTTAATCACATTGTAATCACACTGCAATGATTTATTAACCTCTCACCAGTAAACCGAGTAAAAAACTAGTTTGGGCTTGCTAGGAAATCATTATTACCTCATAATCATCAAAAGCAAGTTTCTAGCTTCCAGCCATCAAAGGACCTGTTTTTGATGAATTAAGAAAGGGAATGTTTATTCCAGTGCTCTACTGACTCATCTAACTTGTACTAAGTCCCGTTCACCCATTAACCCTGTGTTCACACACTGGCTCCCTGTCTCACAATGCCTCAATTTAAAAATTTTTATCCTTGTTTTCAGATCCCTCCATGGACTCATCCCTCCCTATATCTCTAATCTCCTCCAGCCCTACCACTCTCCGAGATCTCTGCACTCATCTCATTCTGGCCTCTTGCACATCCCCGATTTTAATCACTCTACCATTGGTGGCCGTTCCTTCAGCTGCCTGGGCCCAAAGGTCTAGAATTCCCTGCCTAAACCTCTCCACCTCTCTCTCTCTCTCTCTCTCTCTTCTCTTTAAAGACGGTCATTAAAACCTACCTCTTTGACCAAACGTCTGGTCACTTGTTCCAGTATCTCCTCCGGTGGCTCGGTGTTCATTTTCTCTGCCTGTTTACGCTCCTGTGAAGCTCCTTGGGTCATTTTGCTATGTTTAAAGGCACTGTATAAATGCAAGTTTTTTATTTTACAATTGAATGCACCAATGCCAGTATTCTGCTGACCCTGGTTCTGTTTTCCTTTTAAGCTGTTTTAGGTAATGTTTGAGAAACAGCAACAAATGTTACTATTTTGACCATAACAGCTCTTTTTCTCACTAGACTCAGTGTCAGGAACTGCGAAAGAGGAAACAGCTCGAGTTGCAGATACTGTCCGAGCAAATTCAGGGCTGGGAGGGTGAAGATATCAAGTCCCTTGGAAATGTCATTTACATGTCCCAGGTCATGGTACAGTGTGGGGCAAGCGAGGTAAGGAGTTTAACAAAGTTGGTTATAATATTAAGTGACAGATATACTTTGTCTATATGCTGTAAGTGGGAGGTTGTTCACTGAGTGACGCATCTCCACGTACCATCTTCACCTCATAATCAGTGGATTTTTTTTTTCATGAGATGTGGGCGTCGCTGGTAAGGCCAGCATTTGTTGCCCTTGACAACTCTGTAGCTTGCTAGGCCATTTCAGAGGGCAGTTAAGAGTCAATCACATTGCTGTGGATCTGAAGTCACATTAGGCCAGATCAGGTAAGGACGGCAGATTTCCTCCTCTAAAGGACTTTAGTGAACCAGATGAATTTTTACAACAATCAATGATAGTTTCAGAGCACCATTTACTGAGACTAGCTTTCCATTCCAGATTTTATAATTAATTGAATTTAAATTCCACCAGCTGCCATGGTGGGATTTGAACCCATGTCCCCAGGCATAAGCCTGTGCCTCTGGATTACTAATTCAGTGATATTACCACTACGCCACCATCTCCCATGTAGCTTATGTCAGAAAGCAAAGTTTTCTGTTCTAATTGTGAGTTGGTGCAATGTTTTACTCAGGTTGGTTTTGGTTCTGTTCATAAAATTATGGGCTGATTGTGGGGGAGGGGTAAAAGAGCATCTGGGTCTGGGAGGCAGTAAAATGAAAGGCTCTACTGCATTGATAAACAGGATTGTGGAGCAGAACACTGAGGGGTGATTAGGGACGGTAGCTATGCTTGCATTGGAAAAAGGCAGAATGCAGGTAATTGTATTGGGTATTGAAGATCTGACTGCTGGAACAGGAAGAAAGTTGATGAGCAAAAGATGCTGCCAGCAGAGATGAGTTGGTTTGAGAGGAATACTTGGAGTGCCAAGGACGCTCAACAATGATTAAATAAGAACATGGTTCGGTAAGACATTACCTTTATAAAGAAAATCCAAGAAAGATGCCTGTGCTGGTTTGGGGGCATGTTTGTAAAGTGGAAAGAGTACGAATACCTTTCATGACCATGTGTACAAAGGTAAATAGAACAAGAAACCCAGGAAAACCAAGGCAGCTCTGGATAGACAATGTCAAAAGTGACTTCTCACAGAAAGGGATACAGATGACTGAAGCAGCCAAGCTAGTTCAGAACTGACATTTGGCCCCATCATCGCTGCTGAACTGACAGATGGGAACTTAGTCGGAATAGTATTTAAGATCTTCAGGAAATGAATGAACTTGAGCCCAGCGCAATGTTTAATATTTGCATGAGTGGTAGGGCAAGAAGGAAGCCTGGATTCACGTTTAGAGAAGAAATGGAGAATTGACAGTGCAGATATCACTTCTACACGCCCAGCAATGGCCAACCCAGTGAAGCAGTGGAAGCAAGATTGCTTTCATTTTTAAGAGGATCTTAGGTTGATTTTTGACAGATTGAACTATTCAGGGTATCTGATGTCAAACAGAGTGAGGAATCTGAGAGCTTTGGATAGAAATGGCTGTGCTAATTCCTGTACAGTCCAGGAAATTGGGTCATTTGTATAGGAGGGGAAGGTCAAGTATGTTTAGTGATGCATCCTGTATTTCCCTGTGATTTTCCTAAATTTGGTCCCAATTTTTCATGCTGCGTTTCTTTGCTTTTGCAGGAGCCGACCATTCATTGTGATTGGGTTCGGGGGGGGGGGGGGTGGGGGTGAGTAGGGGTAGGGCAGATGGTCATTTCCTAACCTTTTCAGATGTTGGCTGGGCTCAGCACACAGTCTGAGTGAGTGCGAGGTTAGTGGATTAGATTCTCAGCTGCCTTTAATGAGTCAAATCTACAAGAAAATCTCTTAGTTCAAAGTTGCTCAATTCCACATTATCTGATAATTAAGAAAAATCACCAAATTCTCACTTGTCAGCATGATTTGCATTGCTTCATTCAAATTTACTGGAAAATTCCCTTTTTTTAATTGCAAAAGGCAACTTCACTCTAAATAAATTTAAGGCCTTTATTTGTTGTAATTGCCCTTCAAATTTGATTAAATCTTTATCTTTCGGGCTTTGAGCAGATGTTAGGAATCAAGGATGCAGATTGTTGTAGCTTCCAGCTATCATTTCCATTTGAAGTAAAGCCGCTTTCATAAAAGATCACTTATATTCGCCTTTCTCCAAAAGAGGGGGCGAAGTCAACCTTTTCTGTCCTACGCCCCTGTGAGATGGTGCCTTCCCCAGCGGCTTCACTGGGACTGGAAACTCTGTGTGGGTGGAATCTTCAGCAAAAATCTGCATCCCTCCACTGAGTGGCAGGTTCTGTTTATGCAGTGTTGGGCAGTTTAAAACATTGCCAATTTTATTCCAAAATTATTCAAGTCCTTTTTTCATATTCATTAATGGATGTGAACATTTCCTTCCAGGCCAGCATTTATTGCCCATCTCTCATTGCCCTTGAGAAGGTGGTGCTGAGCTGTCTTCTTGAATCGCTGCAGTCCATGTGAGGTAGGTATACCCACAGTGCTGTTAGGAAGGGAGTTTCAGGATTTTGATCCGATGACAGTGAAGGAACGGTGATATAGTTCCAAGTCAGGATGGTGTGTGACTTGGACGGGAACTTGCAGGTGGTGGTGTTCCCATGCATCTGCTGCTCTTGTCCTTCTAGGTGGTAGAGTGTCAGTTTAATTTTTGGAACATAAAGGCTTTAGAATATTCAATGCCAGCAGGCTGCCTCAGCATTTTAATTTCCCTTTTTTGGGTGAGATTTAAAAAAAAATTAACTCAAACTGTTTTGATGCACCGTTTGATACAGAGGTGAGTGACAGTATTGCTGCAGAGGATAAACTTCTCAAGTGCAGCTTCCCCCATCTCCACCCTTTCCCCGAAGGGTCACACATTAGAATAGCAGGCACCCTCAGCCCATGAGACACTGAATTGTTGGTTTCCTATCTGCGTAGCCATGAGTGAGACCCCATGCTGAGAGTGTGTAATTGGATTGTTTACCCTTTGCTGTCCACTTTGAACCTATCGTCTTCAGCATGATTGAGTGTCAGCTGCCAATGAGCTAATATTTTCAGCTCACAGTAAAACCTGTTTTTTAAAGCCCCCTCTAATGCGCGACCACACCAGTTAATTGGCACCTCATCCACCACCTTCAACATTCACTCCCTCCATCACCGATGCACAGTGGCAGCACTGCATACCATCTATAAGTTGCACTGCAGCAACTCACCAAGCCTCCTTTGACAGCTTCCAAACTCACAACCTCTTCTACCTAGAAGGACAAGGGCAGCAGTTGCATGGGAACACCACCACCTGCAAGTTCCCCTCCAAGCCACACACCATCCTGACTTGGAACTATATCGCTGTTCCTTCAATGTCGCTGGGTCAAAATCCTGGAACTCCCTTCCTAACAGCACTGTGGGTCTACCTACCCCACATGGACTGCAGCTCACCACCATCTTCTCGAGCAACCTGGGATGGGCAATAAATGCCGGCCTGGCCAGCGACGCCCACATCCTGAGAACGAATCCAAACCCCTCTCACTCTCTACTAAGCAACTTCAATATTCTCACTGGAAGGTGTCTTACTTTGAGCAGTATCATTCTAACAAGTGACCAATTTGAGAGATTACTTAGTCTTGGCAGAACAGTAGCCTTAAAAGAAAGGTGGTATTGTAATTTGAATGTTAATATCTGTCCTGTTGCAGTGAGATTGTGTGCATTGTGTCTGATGGGGTTAATAGAAGTGTTTTCTGATGGTGGGGACGTCTAGGATACGGGGACATAATCTTAAAATCAGAACCAGGCCATTCAGGAGAGAAGTTAAGAAACACCTCCGGACACAAAGGGTGGGAGAAGTTTGGAACTCTCTTCCATAAAAAGCTGTAGATGCTGGAGCTCAATTAATAATGTTAAATCTGAGATCAATAGATTTTTGCGACACAAGAATGTAAGAGGATAGGCAGTCAGTGAGGGTGGATGGAATTAAGATACTGATCAGCCATGATCACATTGAATGGTGGAGCAGGCTTGAGGGCTGCATGGCGTCCTGCTCTTCCTGTGTATAATTCCACAAGTGCTGCAGCTGAACAAAACAATGCTGCTAGCCCACAGCCAACCAGTCTCTCTCCAGATCAGTGAGGCAGATGTGTTGCTGCAGTTGGGTGAAACCTGCCAAATAGTGACGTTGACCTTATTTATTTTTCCTTTGCAGAGCTTTATTCCCGCTCAAGCTTTTGTGTATTATTTTATAATGTGAATTAACTGTAAATAATCACTGATGTGTTCAACTTTTGACCAGTACACGGGGATGTTTTGGGAAAAAGCCAGTGTGGATTTTAGAACTCTGAATTCTTACCTCATTAAATACTCTTTGGAAGTATTTTCCAAACAAGCTCTTAAGGATTCGTTTAACTGTCAGAGCTGTCCCGTCCTGTCTGTTTGCAAAATCAACAATTGGGTACTATTGCATAATGTTAAAATCCAGATTAAATAACAGGAGATTTGTTAATCTGCCAAACTAATAGTTATTGTGAATCCAATCTTAGGAGAAGGATGAAAGATACTTCATGCTGTTCCCCACTGTCCTGCTCATGCTGTCTGCAAGCCCACGGATGAGTGGCTTTATTTATCAGGTGAGGAAAAACTAAATTTATAGGTGTTGTGAGATCACAGTAACTGGAAGTTCATTCCACCCTCTTTAACATTTTGATATATATTGCACTTGACATTGTTTGCGTGCAAGCTAAATTAGAGTTCATCAAATTGAAAGATTGCTCCATGGTGAAAGTTGTAACATCTTTTTTTTCTACTGCAGGGAAAGTTGCCATTGACAGGAATGACTGTAGCAAAGTTAGAGGAGAGTGAAAGCTTTCATCATGCCTTTGAAATTACAGGTTTGTACTTGATGAAGAGACATATGTAGCGACCAGGAACTGTGGAGAGAGAAGCAGGGTTAACGTTTCACGTCTATTCTGATGAAAGGTCACAGACCTGAAACGTTAACTCTGTTTCTCTCTCCACAGATACTGCTAGACCTGCTGAGTATTTCCGGCACTTTCTGTTTTTATTTCAGATTTCCAGCATCTGCAGTATATTGCTTTTATATAAACGGAGCGACCATTTTGTGCACAACATTGAGATGTGTTAATCAGTTTATTTTGGTGGAATTGAAGGTCGATTTGGCCACGACAACAGGAAAATTCTCTTCAATTTGAAAAATAAAGTGCGATGGGATCTTTTACATCCATCTGAGAGGACAGGCGGGGTCTTGGTTTAATGTCGCATCTGAAAGACAGCACCTCTGACAGTGCAGCGCTCCCTCAGTACTGGCACCTCCGACAGTTCAGCCCTCCCTCAGTACTGACCCTCCGACAGTGCAGCACTCCCTCAGTACTGACCCTCTGACAGTGCAGCACTCCCTCAGTACTGACCCTCCGACAGTGCAGCGCTCCCTCAGTACTGACCCTCCGACAGTGCAGCACTCCCTCAGTACTGACCCTCCGACAGTGCAGCACTCCCTCAGTACTGACCCTCTGACAGTGCAGCACTCCCTCAGTACTGACCCTCCGACAGTGCAGCGCTCCCTCAGTACTGACCCTCCGACAGTGCAGCACTCCCTCAGTACTGACCCTCTGACAGTGCAGCACTCCCTCAGTACTGACCCTCCGACAGTGCAGCACTCCCTCAGTACTGACCCTCTGACAGTGCAGCACTCCCTCAGTACTGACTCTCCGACAGTGCAGCACTCACTCAGTACTGACCCTCTGACAGTGCAGCGACTCCTCAGTACTGACCCTCTGACAGTGCAGCACTGCCTCAGTGCTGACCCTCTGATGGTGCAGCGCTCCCTCAGTACTGACCCTCTGACAGTGCAGCACTCCCTCAGTGCTGACCCTCTGACAGTGCAGCACTCCCTCAGTGCTGACCCTCTGACAGTGCAGCACTCCCTCAGTGCTGACCCTCTGACAGTGCAGCACTCCCTCAGTACTGACCCTCTGACAGTGCAGCACTCCTTCAGTGCTGACCCTCTGACAGTGCAGCACTCCCTCAGTACTGACCCTCTGACAGTGCAGCACTGCCTCAGTACTGACCCTCCGACAGTGCAGCACTGCCTCAGTACTGACCCTCTGACAGTGCAGCGACTCCTTAGTACTGACCCTCTGACAGTGCAGCACTCCCTCGGTACTGACCCTCTGACAGTGCAGCACTCCTTCAGTGCTGACCCTCTGACGGTGCAGCACTCCCTCAGTACTGACCCTCTGACAGTGCAGCACTCCTTCAGTGCTGACCCTCTGACAGTGCTGCACTCCTTCAGTGCTGACCCTCTGACAGTGCAGCACTCCCTCAGTACTGACCCTCTGAGTGCAGCACTCCCTCAGTACTGACCCTCTGACAGTGCAGCACTCCTTCAGTGCTGACCCTCTGACAGTGCAGCACTCCCTCAGTACTGACCTCTGACAGTGCAGCGCTCCCTCAGTAATCACACCTCCGACAGTGTGGCCCTCCCTCAGTACCTACCCTCCGACAGTGTAGCACTCCCTCAGTACTGACCCTCCGACAGTGCAGCACTCCCTCAGTACTGACCCTCTGACAGTGGAGCCCTCCCTCAGTACTGACCCTCTGACAGTGCAGTGCTCCCTCAGTACTGACCCTCTGACAGTGCAGCACTGCCTCAGTACTGACCCTCCGACAGTGCAGCACTCCCTCAGTACTGACCCTCTGACAGTTAGGCCCTCCCTCAGTACTGACCCTCTGACAGTGTGGCCCTCCTTCAGTACTGACCCTCTGACGGTGCAGCACTCCCTCAGTACTGACCCTCAGACAGCGCAGCGCTCCCTCAGTATTGACCCTCTGACAGTGCAGCACTCCCTCGTACTGCCTCTGACAGCTCAACGCTCCCTCAGTACTTGCCCTCCGACAGTGCAGTGCTCCCTCAGTACTGACACTCAGACAGTGCAGCACTCCCTCAGTACTGACCCTCCGACAGTACAGCACTCCCTCAGTTATGTCCCTCTGACAGTGCAGCGCTCCCTCGGTACTGACACCTCCAACAGTGCGACCCTCCCTCAGTACTGACCCTCCGACAGTGCAGCACTCCCTCAGTACCGACACCTCTGACAGTGCAGCACTCCCTCAGTACTGATCCTCCAACAGTGCAGCGCTCCCTCAGTAATCACACCTCCGACAGTGTGGCCCTCCCTCAGTGCCTACCCTCCGACAGTGTCGCACTCCCTCAGTACTGACCCTCCGACAGTGCAGCACTCCCTCAGTACTGGCCCTCCGACAGTGCAGCACTCCCTCAGTACTGGCCCTCCGACAGTGCAGCACTCCCTCAGTGCTGTGTTCAGATCTCAAGTGGAAATCTGACTCACAAGTGAGAGAGTACTACCCACTGAATGAAGGCTGACCCTGTAGATATTACAGCATGTCTGCATATGAAAATTAGTTCTGTTTAAGAAATAAAATGATAATGAAACCTTTTCATGGAGGAAAATACTTGAGAAATGTTTTACATTTGCAACACAGGTAACATGATTGAACGGATTCAGGTGTCCTGTAATAGCAGTCAGGAGCTGCATGACTGGGTAGAAAATCTCCTGATGTTAACCAAAGGCACAGTGCCTGGAAGTACAAGCACAAAACCACTGCCCACCACATCACAGCCAGTAAGGATCTGATCATTTCCCTATTATTTGTAGAGTGCATGGACTGTAAAGACTACTATTGCTGACTGGCACCTAACCTGCTTACAAAGATAGTTAACTAGTTATAAGGTGAAAATGTTTGCAGTTGTTATATTATACATTTAACCTTTCTCTTTGTTAAGACAATAGTAACATTCTTGTGATTTGTAAGTGTTTAGTGTATACCAGATTAACCTTTTTAAAAATCCTTTTAAAGTATCCTATGTACCATATTGGTGTTGTGAATATTGATGTGACTTTCCTGTTTAATGGAAGGCTGAACAGATGTTAATTTTACTTTCTGTTGGAGGCAGTCATTTGAATCCTGATCAATCTGTCTGTCGACCTGAATCAACAAATCCAGAATTTTCCAATGTTAAAGGCACTCGATAAATGCAAGCTGATATTGTTGCCAGGATTTTAAATATTTGAGGAGCAGATACAAAATTTTTTGGGGATCATTTTAGGAATGTGGTGGTACCATTATCATCACATGTTCTGTATCTGTTGGGATCAGTGCACAATGGTCGACTGTCAGAAATTAGCAAATTCTCCTACATTTCTTCATCAATGGGAACCCCCAGATCTACCTCCCACCTGTTGCTGCAGTTTGAGATTGAGGGCACTACACAATGGTCAAAATATCAGACGTCAAAATGGTTCTGGGTGTAAGTTCAGAGTCCCCAGGATTAGCTTCAGTGGGAGAGACAGCTTGCAGGACAGAGGCAGGAGAGTCCAGAAAATCAGCCCCTACCGACTTGCTACGTTCAGTGATGACATTTCACGACCATTAATGTATTGAGAAACATTTGTTTCGCCCCAGATTTAAATTGTCGCTGTCTGTGCTGAAGAGCAAAGCCATCAGGAAAGCTAGATAAACACATCAGGGAGAAAGGAATTGGAGGATATGCCGATCACGTGGAGCATAAACACTGGCATGAACCGAATGGCCTGTTTTTGTGCTGTACATTCCATGTAATTCTCTGCAATGTGTCAGTAACAGTCTGAAGCTCAGCAGGTTAAGGGTGAATTCTTATCCCCTTTCCAGTCGAGATCCATCTGGTGCCTGGCCATTAATTTCAAGAAAGGAATGTTTTGGGAGACCCTGAAAACTTTGCCAAATTGCCCAACGAAACAGAATTGTAGATTGTTGGACATACTCATTGGGTGAGACAGTATCCGTGAAGAGAGAAATAGTTAACATTTCAGATTTCCGCAGTATTTTGCTTTAGTTCCAGGTTGTTGGGCGGGACTTTCAAAAGGCGTTTGATAATGTGCTACATAGTAGACTTGTTAACAAAATGTAGTGAGTTGTTGTGATCTGGAACGCGCTGCCTGAAAGGGCGGTGGAAGCAGATTCAATAATAACTTTCAAAAGGGAATTGGAGAAATACTTGAAAAGGAAAATTTGCAGGGAAATGGGTAAGAGCAGGGAGTGGGACTAATTGGAAAACCCTTCAGAGAGCCAGTACAGGCACGATGAGCCGAATGGCTGCCTTCTGTTCTGTGTCATTCTATAAGATTTTACTTCTGAAGCAGCTTTTGTGAAGTTACAACTGCTCCCGAATTTCCAGATGCTACTGAAATCAGTGAAACTCTTGATACACAATTTCTAAGTAACTAAAGAGAAAAACCTGTTTCCGTCTCATTCCCACCCAGCAGCACGGGGAGAGTAAGCAGCCTCCAGCGACTCCGTCACATCAACCCCTCGCTTACTCACCTCCCCAGTCTTACAGCCCAGCAGTGCAAAACCGAGGCCCCTTGGAACCTCCCAAAGTCCCCAGGCCTTGGACTCTGAGCTGCCTGAGACCAGCACCCCCGCTAAAGCCTTCAGCTGCATTAGGTTGTAAGGAGGTACGTGTTCTGTGTGCAAGGCACAGTGTTTTAAAGATAAATATAACGTAACCTGTTAGTTGTTATATTGGTCCTGTATGGGTCAGGTTGAAGTACCCCAAACCACATTGTTGATCCACCACAATTACTTGAAGTCTATTTTGTAATGATCCCCTCTCTACCCCATGTGTTAAATATTGATCCCTGGATAACATTTGCTGCTTTTTTAACAGTTATTTATGACAGAGGTGATCTTAAATGTGCATGATACTATGACTACATTTACTTGCATGATTAATAACCTTTTAGACTAATCAAAATGACTTGAATGGTGGACTGATAATTAACACTAATATAGATGGTACTTTAATAATCTATTATAGTGAATGAACTTTTCATATAATCAATCATCAATTATTTTCTTTCACTTTCATCTTATCTTTCTTTCCCCATTTGATACATTGTAGAGGATGTCTTATATTTTAAAGGTAAGGGGTAGATGAGTGACTTTTCTCCTAGTTTGTCTTGTTGTGTGCTTGCCTGCGATGCCACAGTACATTTGCTGCCTTGTCACCTTCCTTCACTTGCTTACCTTAATGCATTTAATACATTCGTAAAATTCGTACATAAACTGCACTTAATCTTCTTCCAGTAACTGAGACCAACATGGTTCTTCTGACTAAACTGTAGATGCAGAAACGTGTGTGATCTCCCAATGTTGCAACTAACCAGTGCAGCACGAGCTCTGGCATGTCTGCTTCTGAATTTTTATCAAACTGAATTGTTTGAAGAAAATATTTTGCACTGCTTAAAAAAAACAATGATTGTAACCAACTCTTGGCTGGTGTCCTATCATGCAGGACTCCAGTAAAAGTCCCAAAGCGGTGAAGAAGTTCCTAACCAAGAGAAAGACTGAAAGGAAAACATCAGAGGATGAGTTCATTCTGCGGAAAAGTAAGCTGATCCCTCCAGTAAACTTTGTGTAACAGTGTAAACCAATTTGCTATATCTGGATTTTAATACAAAGCTGAAAGAGGCTCTTCCCAATAAACAAATGAAGTTACAATAGGAAAGGAATGTACTATTAAATATCACCTGAGTTAGTAGGGTCTCATATTTCATGATTGACACTTTCAGTGTAGTACTGAGGGAGTGCTGCACTGTCGGAGGGTCAGTACTGAGGGAATGCTGCACTGTCGGAGGGTCAGTACTGAGGGAATGCTGCACTGTCGGAGGGTCAGTGCTGAGGGAGGGCTACACTGTCGGAGGGTCAGTACTGAGGGAATGCTGCACTGTCGGAGGGTCAGTACTGAGGGAATGCTGCACTGTCGGAGGGTCAGTGCTGAGGGAGGGCTACACTGTCGGAGGGTCAGTCTGAGGATGCCCTGCACTGTCGGAGGGTCAGTACTGAGGGAGTGCTGCACTGTTGGAGGGTCAGTACTGAGGGGGTGCAGCACTGTCGGAGGGTCAGTACTGAGGGAGTGCTACACTGTCGGAGGGTCAGTACTGAGGGAGTGCTGCACTGTCGGAGGGTCAGTACTGAGGGAGTGCTGCACTGTTAGAGGGTCAGTACTGAGGGAGTGCTGCACTGTCAGAGGGTCAGTACTGAGGGAGTGCTGCACTGTCAGAGGGTCATTACTGAGGGAGTGCTGCACTGTCAGAGGGTCAGTACTGAGGGAGCGCTGCACTGTCAGAGGGTCAGTACTGAGGGAGTGCTGCACTCTTGGAGGATCAGTTTTGGGATCTTGCCATGTGCAAATTGGCTGCGATGGTTCCGACATTACAACAGTGACTACACTTCATTGACTGTGAAACAGTTTGGGATTTTTTGAGGATGGGAAAGCCGCTATAGAAATGCAAGTTGTCTCTTGAAGGAATCATTAAAATCTGATTTTTACCATTCCTATTTGTAAAGTTCCAGATTTTGTGGAATTGTTGGATCAGCAAAAGCAGATATTTTCCTTTATCTTCCCTGTGAAATCCTGACTGTATCAGTGCTGTCACTAGAATAGTCTGGGTGAATCTCAGTCCTGTTTTTGTCAGACGTGAATATAGGAGGTATGATGAATATGTTCGCAGATGACACGAAAATTGGTGGTGTTGTAAATAGTGAGGAGGAAAGCCTTAGATTACAGGATGATATAGATGGGCTGGTAAGATGGGCGGAGCTGTGGCAAATGGAATTTAATCCTGAAAAGTGTGAGGTGATGCATTTTGGGAGGACTAACAAGGCAAGGGAATATACAATGGATGGTCGGACCCTAGGAAGTGCAGAAGGTCAGAGGGACCTTGGTGTACTTGTCCATAGATCACTGAAGGCAACAGCATAGGTAGATAAGGTGGTTAGGAAGGCATATGGGATACTTGCTTTTATCAGCCGCACCATAGAATATAAGAGCAAGGAGCTGTATAAAACGCTAGTTAGGCCACAGCTAGAGTACTGTGTACAGTTCTGGGCACCACACTATAGGAAGGATGTGACTGCGCTGGAGAGGGTGCAGAGGAGATTCACCAGGATGTTGCCTGGGCTGCAGCATTTCAGCTATGAAGAGAGACTGGATAGGCTGGGATTGTTTTCCTTTGAGCAGAGAAGACTGAGGGGGGACCTGATTGAGGTATACAAAATTGGGGGGCATTCATAGGATCTATAGGAAGAAACTTTTCCCTTAGCGGAGGGGTCAATAACCAGGGGGCATAGATTTAAGGTAAGGGGCAGGAGGTTGAAAGGGGATTTGAGGAAAAATTTTTTCACCCAGAGGGTGGTTGGAATCTGGAACACACTGCCTGGAAGGGTGGTAGAGGCGGGAACCCTCACAACATTTATAAGTATTCAGATGAGCAGTTGAAACGCCAGAGCATACAAGGCTACGGGCCAAGTGCTGGAAAATTGGATTAGAATAGATAGGTGCTTGATGGCCAGCACATACACGATGGGCCGAAGGGCCTGGTTCTGTGCTGTATAACTCTATGACGCTAAGTCAGGAAATTAATCATACATTTGGCATGTGGGAGTAAACTAATAGGCTGTTACAGTGCAGCCAGGGTATTTAACTTCTGCTAATATTTAATGTTAAATTTACTGGTCATGTTTATAAGCAAAAATATCAGGTAGATTTTACCCACCACATCTTGGGCTGAATTTTACAGACCCCCCCCCCCCCCCCCAACGTCGGGGGGCATGGTGGGGGGTGGTGGGGGGGGTGGAAAATGCCTCTCGGAGAGGCCTGCCACAACCTCCACACCAGGACGGCCCAGCCTCATATTGCTGACGGCGGCAAGGCCTCATGGCAGCTCCCTGCCGCTCGGCAACGGGAGCCCAATTTCAATATGTAAATTCATGTTAATACCTGAATTAACGCCATCCATCCCGGAGTGATATTGGTGCCGGTGGCCGGTACACCTGCGCCTTCGGATCCCCTTCTGGGGAACTGAGGTGGAACGCTGGTGAGGAGTGCGGAGCAGGGAATCTCTCCAATGCGGGAGAGGGTGGAGAGGGTTAAACTCATCTGATTGGTGTAAGGGACGTGGGAAGGGTTACAGTGCACAGTTTATGAACTTTGGGGTAGAGGCCTACTTTAGGTCGGGAAAACAAACCGGACCCAAACCCGACCGAACCATGTGGACCCGACCCGACTCGAGCCCGACCCGGCCATCCATTTACTTACCTCCCAACTCGGAACCTCCACGAAGCTGCCGCGCATGCGTGATGACGTCATAGTGACGTCACTTGCTCACTGTGCAGACTCAGTTTCCTCCCGGACTCCCAGCTCAGGTAAGTTTTTTACTTTTAATACTTATCAGCAGAGCACCTACCGTGTGTATCTGGCCCGACCCGACCCGACCCGAGCCCGAAAGCCACAGCCTGAAGGTGGGCCTGACCCGACCCGAACCTGTCACAGGTTCTCGGGTCCCGTCAGGTTCGGGTCGGATAACAGGCTTCTACTTTGGGGGGGGTGGGTGCGAAAGGTCAGGTGGGCAGGGGAAGTGTTTTGGGGAGGGAGAGGGCAAGTAATGCATTGCATGGTTATTGGGGGTGGGGTGAGAGAGGGGCTCTTTAAATATTTAAATTAAATGGAAGTGCTCGAAGCCCTTTAAAAATGGCGTCACTGCCTGTGCAAAGGCGGCTGTTGCCATTGCCGGGAAGAGAAAGCCTGCCCCCTCCACGTCACCGGGTGGGCGGTCCGCCCCTGCCATTTAAATGAGCCGGCGGTGGCTCCGTGACATGCAGTCCACGTGGGTGGACGCCATTGTTTACCATAAATTTTAACCCCATATCTTTGCTGTTTGATTTGACAAACTGCAGAATGTCTCAGGATACACAACTATTCAGAGAGGGAATACTCTGATGGTTTGTTATAAAAATTGATTTTGGTTTAATATCAGCATGAACTGGATTTCAGTACAATATGGATTTGTGCTGCCTTTTTCTAGTGCTTAGTTTTCTTGAAATTTGCCAGAGTTCCAAAGAAAAAACTATTTTCACCAAATTCCCTTGGAATTTTTTGCGGAGAGCATTGATTTTTGTCCCCTCTCTGACTTTTGACGCTAAAAATTGAACTTGAAAAACAGCCACAAAAAAAACAGCATTTTTAATCATCGACAAAGAGCGATTATTAACAAGAATGCATGAATGCAGTTGGTGGGAGAAAGGGAGTCACTCGCTGTCACAGGAGAGCAGCTGAACAGATCGGATCTCCTGAACTGGCAGGACCTCAGACCAATCACAGAAACACTCCGCAGAGGCAGAAATTTTTAGGGGATCTTTTGCCTCCTTAAGCTGCTTCAGCTTTCCTTAACTAATGACTGCACACCCACACTCCATCCCATTCTGCACTGGAGTAGCATTATTCAATTGCATAATTACTGTTCCTTTTAATTATATTGTCAGGCAAATTCTAATAATCACAGCAAGTTAACATGCAGGTAAGCAAGCAATTGGGAAAGCGAATGGTGTATGAATAGAGTAGGCGAATATTTCCTAGATTTTTGAAGAATGAGAGGTGATCTCATTGAAATATATGAAGTTCTTAAGGGGCTTGACATGGTAGGTGCTGAGAAAATGTTTCTCCTGGCTGGGGAATCTAGAACATTGGGGCACAGTCACAGGATATGACATTGATCATTTAGGACTGAGATGAGGAGAAATTTCTTCACTGAGTGTTGTGAATCTTTGGAATTCTCTATCCCAGAGAGCTGTGGATGCTCAGTCATTGAGTATAATCAAGGCTGAGTTTGGCAGATTTTTTAATTCTAAGGGGGATTAAGGGATATGGGGATAGTGCAGGAAGATGGAATTGAGGTAGAAAACCAGCCATGCTCTTATTGAATGGTGAACAGGCTCAAGCGGCTGAGTGACTGACTCCTATTTGTTATTTTCTTATGTAATATCTATTGAGGTAGTTTTTAAAGGTGTGAGCTGGAGATTTGTGTTTAATTGGACGGGTTGTAATCTGTGAGACCAGTGTTTACATACTCCCTCCCTAACAGCACTGTGGGTGTACCCACCTCACATGGACTGCAATGATTCAAGAAGGCAGTTCGCCACCACCTTCTCAAGGGCAATTAGGGATGGGCAATAAATGCTGGCCTGGCCAGCGACGCCCACATCCCATGAAAATGAATTTTAAAAATATAGTCAGATGGGCTTTGATTTTGGTGAGACTGATGTGCAGCAAACACTCTTGTATACAAAGTTTGTCTGATATGGACTGGAGAACTGAACCAATACAATCTAAAATATTTTGTTACTTCATTAATTCATATAAAGAGTGCAGCAGAGGTTTGAAGTCAGGATCAAAGCTCCAGAATAATTATTCCAGTTTCCAAGGACTGTGTAAAGGTTCTGTTGTTCTGATTGATATCTGTCACAAATAAGGATACAGCAACATTGAAACCTTAACAAAAATGAAATGCAATGCGATTTAAATGAACATCAAGAAATTTATTTTCAGTTGTACTTTTTCCACATAACGATTTGCAGTGAAGATGTTTTAATGAACCTTTCTCTTTAAGTCTTTGAACTGATTTCTAGAGGTTACTGAGGAGCTATATATAACATTTAGGGCTTTGTGGTAATGTCTTGAAGCATCTAATGTACTCTGTCTGCTTCCTTTGGTCTGTGTAACTCAATAATACTGCATACTCTGTGAAACGCATACGTGTCTCAGGCAGCATGTCGTGAGGCAATCATTGAAAAATACGATATATTCTCAATCCAAAATTTATAGTAAATGGACAACATTTTGTAGCTTTTCTGTTGCAACACAAAATGATGGGAATTCTGATACATTGAAGAAAGTAAGGACTTGCATTTCTGTAGCACCTATCACATCCTCAGGATGTACCAAATCCCTTGGCAGCCAATGAAGTACTTTTGATGTAAAGTCACTGCTGTAATGTAGGAAACACAGCAGCCAATTTGTGCACAGCAAGAACCCAGAAACAGCAATGTGAGAATGACAGATGGTCAGTTTTTTGTGATGTTGATTGAGGGATAAATATTGTCCAGGACACCGGGGAGAACTCCCCTGCTCCTCTCTCAAATATTGTCATGGAGTCTTTACATCCATCTGAGAGGGCAGATGTCCCACCCCTCCAACAGAGCAGCACTCCATCAGATGTACTGACCCTCCGACAGTGCGACGCTCCTTCAGTTCTGACCCTCCGTCAAGGTGGTGCTCCCTCGCTACTGACCCTCTGACAGTGCAGCACTCCCTCGCTACTGCCCCTCTGACAGTGCAGCACTCCCTCGCTACTGCCCCTCTGACAGTGCAGCACTCCCTCGCTACTGACCCTCTGACGGTGCAGTACTCCCTCGCTACTGACCCTCTGACAGTGCAGCACTCCCTCACTACTGACCCTCTGACAGTGCAGCACTCCCTCGCTACTGACCCTCTGTCAGTGCAGTACTCCCTTGCTACTGACCCTCTGACAGTGCAGCACTCCCTCGCTACTGACCCTCTGACAGTGCAGTACTCCCTTGCTACTGACCCTCTGACAGTGCAGTACTCCCTCGCTACTGACCCTCTGACAGTGCGGCATTCCCTCAGTACTGACCCTCTGACAGTGCGGTGCTCCCTCAGTACTGACCCTCCGACAGTGCGGTGCTCCCTCAGTACTGACCCTCCGACAGTGCGGTGCTCCCTCAGTACTGACCCTCCGACAGTGCGGCGCTCCCTCAGTACTGACCCTCCGACAGTGCGGCGCTCCCTCAGTACTTACCCTCCGATAGTGCGGCATTCCCTCAGTACTGACCCTCCGACAGTGCAGCACTCCCCAGTACTGACCCTCTGACAGTGTGGCGCTCCCTCAGTACTGTCCCTCCGACAGTGCAGCACTCCCCAGTACTGACCCTCCGACAGTGCGGCGCTCCCTCAGTACTGATCCTCCGACAGTGCAGCACTCCTTCAGTACTGACCCTCTGACAGTGTGGCGCTCCCTCAGTACTGCTCTGGAGTGTCAGCCTAGAATTTTCTGTTCAGGTCCTGGCATGAGTCCTGAACCCACAACCTTCTGATTCAGAGGTGAGAATGCTACCTACTGAGCCATGGCTGACAATTGTAGCAGCTGAGTTACGCGCCACAAGGTCCCACAAACAACAATGTGATAATTCAGTGATACACGTGCTCATTTTGGTAATTTAAGCTGAGTAAATATTCAGCCATCTGCAGATCTGACATCATTTTTAAAGTGCCAGAATTGTGAATGAGCCTTGTTCTATGTGCATAGATTTGAAACAGCGTGTTTGTTACTGTCTACGCACTGTTGGGTCAACTCTGAGGTCTTGAATCTCGACATACGAAACCACCAGAATTTTTAAATCTTTGTTTCCCACAGGTACAGCAGCCCTGGAAGAAGATGCACAGATACTCAAAGTCATAGAGGCTTACTGCACAAGTGCAAACCTACAACAGACTCATAGTTCAGGCAAGTGACGATGCAGTGATGTATTAATTTCTGATTCTGTTTATCGGTGGACCAAGCAGTTAGTTTTTGAGGTTTTTTTTTAGTGTTCCACTGATGCATTTTTCAAAAACCTATGAATTACTTGTTTTTAATTACAATACGTATATGAAGTGCGTGAATAAAATTACAATTAGCAGCTGTAATATAGAAGAAGCTTTTAACCCACTTGCCCATTCAATCTCCAAACCAGCGCAGCTACAAAATTATATTTTATAAGTGGCGCTAAATATTATAATTTGTGGTAATAAATGAAGGATGAAGGGTTACAGAATTTGACTAATTTTCTCTTGCTGTAATCCTGGAGGAGACGGGGGTCTGGTTGGTGGTCTATCGATATAATGTGGCAGCAGTAAGTGGTTCTTCAATATTTTTTGGCCAGCCAAACTGTGACAAAAACTCCCTGTTGCCATCAGTTCCTCACTAGTTATGGACACAGTGCCAGTAAGTGTTACATTCATACTGAGTTACTGGTATGTGGGTTTGAGCGGACACTGATTGTACCTTTTAACTGTCCTGTTTAGTGGGAATACATGTATGGACAGAGCTCTCTCCCAACAGTTAGAGTAGAGAATAGCAAGGGGAGAGCATCTCTGCAATTGAAACATTTACACTCAGCTCAGGTAGATGCAAAATAATGAGCACACCACCATCTGGGTTTAACAGCATGCTGGATTAACACTCCAAGTGAAAACCAACTACTTCAGGACTCTCCGTTTCACTCTAGAATCGAATTGAGGTCTGGCTCCAGATTTACACTGAGTTTTAGTGTTGCTGCAAAGCTGAAATTGCTTTATACTGACACTGAGCTTTCAATGTAAATCTTCCAGCTCCTTCGCTGAAGTTTATAACTGTATTCAAACATGGAATACAATTCCAGCATGCTCCATTTCATAAATTTTGATAAATACTCCACACTTGATACACAGTGGTCAATATTTAGCTTATGAACATTGATCATATTTATTTATTTTAATTTTATTTTTTTTATTTAGAGATACAGCACTGAACCAGGCCCTTCGGCCCACCGAGTCTGTGCCGACCATTAACCACCCATTTATACTAATCCTACACTCATCCCATATTCCTACCACATCCTCACCTGTCCCTATATTCCCCTACCACCTACCTACACTAGGGGCAATTTATAATGGCCAATTTACCTATCAACCTGCAAGTCTTTTGGCTGTGGGAGGAAACCGGAGCACCCGGAGGAAACCCACGCAGACACAGGGAGAACTTGCAAACTCCACACAGGCAGTACCCAGAATTGAACCCGGGTCCCTGGAGCTGTGAGGCTGCGGTGCTAACCACTGCGCCACTGTGCCGCCCAGTTACAGGAAATGCAGTATTGGGCCAGAGTTTTTTGTCAAAATATCCGCAAGGCTAATGGCACTGGCTGTTATTTACAGGTAAATGGTACAGTCACTTCAGGCAGGAGACAGGCGTGTTGTGAAATGTGAATATCCAAAGATTTCTGTTTGGGTTGCACCACTCAACCATTAATTTGGCAGAAACAGGACCTTACCCTTTGTCTCCCCATGTGTTTTTAGGAACTTGCTGCATTTGAGCATTAAATGTGCCACAGAAGGTTAGGTCTTATTATTTCCAGTATCATTATCCTTTTAATAACATAATCAGTGTTAACTCCTGCCAGACTGTCTCTTTAGCTCTGAATATTAATTATTATAAGTGTGAAATCTCATTCTTTCAGATTTTGAATTTTTCAGGGAGCTTTTAAAAATGTCTTTTTTGTCCTTTTCTCTCTCAATCCAATCTTTCTTCACCTCTTATTTTCCATTCTTCCCCTGATTTGACATTGTATTCACCCACTCCAGTTTACCCTCCTTCCCAGTCCTTGTGCTGTTAATTTCACAGTCCTTCAATCTGATTGGTTAAGGAGATAACCGTTACTTGTCCTGTTCACTCAGCTCCCAGGTACCCAGTTTCCCTTGCTGTGATGTTATCAGCTCACGCTTTCAGTGGCTTTGAGGGAATAATTCTTTTTTCGAGCTGAAGGGTACAGGGGCAAGTCTTACTAATGGCCAATGCTATTCAATGCTGTGCTACAGAAAACAGGGCTGTATTGTAGTCGCCCAGTAAATACCTATTCCATATTTCAACTGAGAACAATAACAAGGTCTTTTCTGTTTAAAACGAGAATACCAAAAGGGACTATCATTGAAATTTCACAATATGAAAGGCTTTAAACAAATTGGATCCAAGTAAACATTTCTGTCGTGTACAGAATTTAAGCACAAAGGTCTGATTTACACGTTAAGGACAACAAAAGAAAATAGGAAATGCAGGAAGAAGCTTATTACTGAAAGCTCGGTGAGTTTGTGGAATGGATTACAGATATGCATTGGGTGTCTGATGGAACATGGAACTTTCAATGGGTTTCAGAAAGGAACCACCTCAAGTCAAGAAATTGCAGAATCACAGAATTGCTACAGTGCAGAAGGAGGCCATTCAGCCCATCACGTCTGCACTAGCTCTCAGAGCAATTCACTTAGTACCATTCCCCTGTCTTCTCCCCATAACCTTGCACATTCTTCCTTTTCATATAATTGTCCAATTCCCTTTTGAATGCCTCGATTGACCCTGCCTGCACCACACTGTCAGGCAGTGCATTCCAGATTCTAACCACTCACTGTGTGAGCAAGTTTTTCCTCATGTCGCTTTTGCTTCTTTTGTCAAATACTTTAAATCTGTGTCCCCTTGTTTTCAATCCTTTCACGAGTGGGAACAGTTTTTCCCTATCCACTCTGTCCAGCCCCCTCGTAATTTTGAATACCTCTATCAAATCACCTCTCAGCTTTCTCTTCACAGAAAACAGTCCTAACTTCTCCAATCTCTCTTCATAACTGAAATTCCTCATTCCTGGAATCATTCTCATGAATCTTTTCTGTACTCTCTCCAATGCCGTCACGTCTTTACTCAAGTGCAGAGCCCAGAACTGGACACAATATGCCAGCTGAGGCCGAGCCAGTGTCTGATACAAGTTTAACCTCTTTGCTCTTGTACTCTATGCCCCTATTAATAAAGCCCAGGATACTGTATGCTTTATTAACCGCTCTCACAACCTGTCCTGCCACCTTCAATGACTTATACCCCCAGGTCTCTCTGCTCCTGCATCTCCTTTAGTGTTGTACCCTTTATGTTATATTGTCTCTCCATGTTTATGGGTAGAGTTTAGGAATAAAAAAGGCACAGCCACATTGCTAGGTGTTTATTATAGACCCCCAGATAGTCAGCGGGAAATTGAGGAGCAAATATGTGCACAATTTGCAGAGGTGTGTAAAAATAATAGGGTAATTATATTAAGTGATTTCAACTTTCCCAACATTAATTGGGATAGTCATCGTGTTAAGGGCTTAGATGGAGTGGAGTTCTTAAAATGTATACAGGAGAACTTTTTAGCTCAATATGTAGAGGATCCAACAAGGGAGGGTGCAGTGCTGGATCTAATTCTGGGGAATGAAGCCGGACAGGTGGTTCATGTGTTGGTGGGGGGACATTTTGGTGACAGCGACCACAACATGGTACAATTTAAGCTTGTTATGGAGAAAGAAATAGACAAGTTGCAAAAAAAGGTTTTGGATTGGGGGAGAGCAAATTTTAGTAAAATAAGGCAGGATCTGGCCAAGGTAGACTGGAAAGAGTTACTTGTTGGGAAATCAACAGAAGAGCAGTGGGGGGCATTCAAAAAGGAAATGGGGAGGGTACAGGCCCAACATGTTCCCTCCAGGGTAATAGGTAGGAGCAACAAGCCCAGAGAACCATGGATGACCAGAAACATTCAGGGTACGATGAGAAGGAAAAGAGAGGCTTTTAGCAAATACAAAGAGAGCAAATCAATGGAAGCATTAGTGGAGTACAGAAAGTGTAGGATGGAGCTTAAGAAAGCAATTACGAGAACAAAGAGGGGATATGAGAAAGCTCTGGCTGGTAAAAGTAGGGAAAATCCCAAGATATTCTATAAGTCTATCAATGGGAAGAGGATAACCAGGGAAAGAGTAGGACCCGTTAGGGACCAAGGGGGAAATTTGTGGGTGGAGCCAGAGGACATTGGTAGGATGTTGAACGAATACTTCACATCTGTCTTCACCCAAGAGAGAGAGGATGTAGATATGGAACTTAGAGAGAGAGACTGTGAGGTTCTTGAGCAAATTGTCATAGGGAGTGACAAGGTATTGGAGGTTTTGGAAGGCTTAAAAGTGGACAAATCTTCAGGTCCGGACAATTTGTTTCCCAGGATGCTGTGGGAGGTGAGGGTGGAGATTGCAGGGGCTCTGACCCTAATTTTTAATTCCTCTCTGGCCACAGGGGAGGTGCCAGACGACTGGAGAACAGCTAATGTGGTCCCACTATTTAAGAAAGGTTGTAGAGATAAGCCAGGGAACTACAGACCAGTGAGTCTCATGTCAGTGGTAGGGAAACTATTGGAGAAAATTCTGAAGGAGAGAATCTGTCTCCACTTGGAGAGGCAAAACTTGATTAGGAATAGTCAGCATGGCTTTGTCAGAGGGAGGTCATGCCTAACAAATTTGATTGAATTTTTTGAGCATGTGACCAGGTGTGTAGATGAGGGTAGTGCAGTTGATGTAGTTTACATGGATTTCAGCAAAGCCTTTGACAAGGTCCCAGATGGGAGACTTATCAAGAAAGCAAATGCACATGGGATACAGGGTAACTTGATAAGGTGGATTCAAAATTGGCTGAGCTGTAGGAGACAGAGAGTGATGACAGACGGTTGTTTTAGTGACTGGAAGCCAGTGTCCAGTGGCGTACCACAGGGATCTGTGCTGGGTCCCCTATTGTTTGTCATTTATATAAACGACATAGATGACTATGTGGGGGGTAGGATCAGTAAGTTCGCAGATGACACAAAGATTGGCCGAGTGGTTAACAGTGAGGTGGAGTGTCTTAGTTTACAGGAAGATATAGACAAGATGGTCAAATGGGCAGAAAAGTGACTGATGGAATTTAACGCTGAAATGTGTGAGGTGATACACTTTGGAAGGAGTAATGTGACAAGGAGGTATTCAATGAATGGCCTGACACTGGGAAGTTCCGAAGAACAAAGGGACCTTGGTGTGTTTGTCCATAGATCTCTGAAGACAGAAGGGCAGGTTAATAGGGTGGTGAAAAAGGCATATGGGACACTTGCCTTTATCAATCGAGGCATAGATTACAAAAGAAAGGAGGTCATGCTGGAGTTGTACAGAATTTTGGTAAGGCCACAGCTGGAGTACTGTGTGCAATTCTGCTCGCCACAATATAGGAAGGATGTGATTGCACTGGAGGGGGTGCAGAGGCGATTCACCAGGATGTTGCCTGGGATGGAACATTTTAAGCTATGAAGAGAGGTTGGATAGGCTTGGGTTGTTTTCGCTGGAGCAGAGAAGACTGAGGGGTGACCTGATCGAGGTGTATAAGGTTATGAGGGGCATGGACAGGGTGGATAGGGAGCAGCTGTTCCCCTTAGTTGAAGGGTCAGTTACGAGAGGTCACATGTCTAAGGTGAGGGGCGGGAGATTTGAGGAAGAACTTTTTTACCCAGAGGGTGGTGACGGTCTGGAATGCCCTGCCTGGGAGGGTGGTAGAGGCAGGTTGCCTCACATCCTTTAAAAAGTACCTGGATGAGCACTTGGCACGTCATAACATTCAAGGCTATGGGCCAAGTGCTGGCAAATGGGATTAGGTAGACAGGTCAGGTGTTTTAATGCATCGGTGCAGACTCGATGGGCCAAAGGGCGTCTTCTGCACTGTATTATTCTGTGATTCTGTGATGTTCTTCTTACCAAAATGAATCACTTCACATTTCTCTGCATTGAACATCATCTGCCACTCGTCCGCCCACTCCATCAACTTGTCTATTTCCTTTTGAAGTTCTACACTATCCTCTTCACAGTTCACAATGCTTCCAAGTTTTGTATCATCCACAAATTTTGAAATTGTGCCCTGTACACCAAGGTCTAGGTCATTAATACATATCAGAAAGAGCAAGGGTCCCAACACTGACCCCTGGGGAACTCCATTACAAATCTTCCTCCAGCATGAAAAACATCCATTAACCACTACTCTTTGTTTCCTGTCACTCAGCCAATTCTCTATTCATGTTGCTGCCATCCCTGTTATTCCATGAGCTACAGGTTTTCTCACAGGTCTGTTGTGTGGCACTGTATCAAACGCCTTTTGAAAGTCCATGTACACCACATCAACAGCATTGCCCTCATCAACCCTCTCTGTTACCTCCTCAAAAAACTTCAGCAAGTTAGTTAAACATGATTTTTCCTGAATAAATCTGTGCTGGCTTTCCTTAATAATCCGCTTTTGTCCCTGTGACGGTCCCAAATTATTGTTTTGAGAAGTTTCCCCACCACTGAAGTTAAACTGACTGGCCTGTAGTTGCTGGGCTTATCTTTACACTTTTTTTTGAACAAGGGTGTAACATTTGCAATTCTCCAGTTCTCTGGCACCACCTCTGAGTCTAAGGAAGACTGGAAAATTATGGCCAGTGTCTCTGCAATTTCCACTCGCACTTCCCTCAGTATGCTTGCTTTCAGGGTTATTAGAAATGTACTACGGATGGATAGGTGGCGAGGTGGGCTCGATTGGCTGAAGATCTCTTGCCTGAAATTGTGAGCGTGCAAGTTTATAGCACGATGTCCTGTAGGACAGGTATATGATGTAAATCCCAGTTTCCTTTAATTCCCAGATATTTCAGGCTGCTGATACTAAACGATCTTGGTGCTGTAGTTTCGAAGAATGAGAGGTGATCACATTGAAGCATACAAAATTCTTACAGGACTCGACAGGGTTGATGCAGGAAGGATGTTTCCCCTGGCTGGGGGCTCTAGAACCAGGGGAGACAGTCTCAGATAAGGGGCAGGCCATTTAGGAGTGAGATGTGGAGGAATTTCTTCACTCAGAGGGTGATGAATCTTTGGAATTCTCTGCCCCAGAGGGCTGTGGATGTTCAGTTGTTGAGTATGTTCAAGACAGAAATTTCTAGATATTAAAGATATCAAGCGATATAGGGATAGTGTGGGAAAGTGGCATTGAGGTAGATCAGCCATGATCTAACTGAATGGCAGAGCAGGCTCGAGGGGCTGAATGGCCTACTCCTGCTCCTATTTCCTATGTTCCTTTGTTTACACTTTTCCGCCAATGAGGCAAGAGCACCACAAACAACCCTTTCCAAATCTCCAGGCCCACAATATTAACAAGAGGACAAACCAGCACCTGCGAAATTTATTTATTTATTTAGAGATACAGCACTGAAACAGGCCCTTCGGCCCACCGAGCCTGTGCCGACCAACAAGCACCCATTTATACTAATCCTACAGTAATCCCATATTTCCCTACCACCTACCTACACAATGGGCAATTTATAATGGCCAATTTACCTATCACCTGCAAGTCTTTGGCGTTGGGAGGAAACCGGAGCACCGGGCGAAAACCCACGCGGTTACAGGGAGAACTTGCAAACTCCGCACAGGCAGTACCCAGAATCGAACCCGGTCCCTGGAGCTGTGAGGCTGCGGTGCTAACCACTGCGCCACCCAACATGAATGTTGAGCATGAATATGACTAGTCTGTCTGGGCTGTATTTGGACATCTATGAATTGCAGGGGAACTGGACTGTCTGTGGCCTGGACACGTCAAAGGTCAATTAACAGGGCTGCAGCGTCACACTTGTTTATTGAGATGCAGCAAATCATTAGTCGATTCCTGAATCTGACCTGCTTAATGGCCTCCATTGCCAAGGTCCCACTCATCAAACACACCAACAACAACTGGCATTAATATCACACCTTGACCATAGTGAAACATGGTGCTTCACAGGAGTGTTATCAGACAAAATTTGACACTGAGCCATGTAAGGAGATATTTGGACAGATGGTCAAAAACTTGGTCAAAGAGGTAGGTTTTAAGGAGCGTGTTAAAGGAGGAAAGAGACATTGAGAGGTGGAGAGGTTTAGGGAGGCAATTCCAGAGCTTCGGGCCCAAACAGCTGCCAATGGTGGAGCAATTAAAATCAGGGAAGTGCAAGAGGCCGGAATTAGAGGAGCACAGGGATCTCAGAGGGCAGAGAGATGGGGAGGGGCAAGACCATGGAGGGATTGGAACACAAGGAATTTTAAAATCGAGGCATGGCTGGACCGGGAGCCAGTGTAGGTCAGTGAACACAGGGGTGAAAGGGGAACGGGACTCGGTGGCTTAAGACACGGGCAGCAGAGCTTTGGATGAGCTCACATTTGCAGAGAGTGAAAGATGAGAGGCTGCCCAGGAGAGCTTTAGAATAGTTGAGTCTGAAGGCAACAGAGGCATGAATGAGGGTTTCAGCAGCAGATGAGCTGAGACAGGGGCGGAGATGGGTGATGTTATAAAATAGCAGCTCTCATCCTGTCACCGTGTTCCATGCCTCTAATCACAAACACATTTAACTGAACACGAGCAAGGGAGTGGGTCTAATTGGATAGCTCTTTCAAAGAGCGGGCACAAACATGATTGACTGAATGGCCTGCTTCTATCCTTGAGATTCTAAATCTCTTGGTTGAAGTGCTTTTTTCTGTGCCATCTTTCTCTCTTTCCCCTCCTCCTGCCCTCTCAGCCTGCATGTGCTAACTCCATGCTGACGTATTGCTGTACTGTTATCAGATACCCTCCAGTTCTCCGAGTGACAACAGACAAGTCGGGTGCTAGACTGTGGAGAGCATCATGACTGAATCTGTTCTGTCTTGTACTCCTCCAACATCAGCAGTTCCAGCAGGCTGATGCTGAATAGTAGTCGGCAACAGGAATCCTGGTCGATTGTCTCCCCCCGACCTCTGTACCCCCCAACCTGGGGCACGGAGCTCAGTTTTAGGACCCCCACCGCTAACGTGGCTAAGAGCAACAAACTTATCTCAGACTGGGGATAGAACTTGGGATCGTCCTGCTCCGTGTGTGGTTTAACTACTCTGGATTAAAAACTCAAGAGAATTTTAAACTTCTGCCCTGCACTTACAGTTTGTCGGAAAGAGTCGGCACCACAGGTTTTGCTTCCGGAAGAGGAGAAAATAATTGTGGAGGAAACAAAGAGTAATGGACAAACCGTAATAGAGGAAAAGTAAGCGGCCTTTACTTTCCCAATCACAATTCATTATGATGTGAACTTTCTCGTTAAACGTAGTTCTGTTAAATTAAAGAGCATGAAATGTAACCTCAGAGTGGGTCAAACCAGTGTCGAAAGTCTTTGGTCTTTATCTGTGACATCAGGGGATAGACTTTAATCAAAGTGTCTGGGAATAGGCTACTGTTTTATTGAAGAGTGCTCAGGAGCTAGAGGGGAAGAGAGAGAGATTCTTGCATCATTGTTAATGTTATTCAGGACCTGATTTTAAACCACACAGAATAAAAGTGTCATCTGCAGAAAGGGTGATATGTTAACATCTGCTTCTGTTTATATAGCATCTTTAATACAGAAAAACGTTGGAAGGTGCTTCACAGGAGGAATTATATTGAACCAAATCTGACCAGACAATAACCAGACAAGGAAACATTAGGGCAGGTGGCCAAAAAACATGGTCAAAGAGATGGGTTTTAAGGAGCATCTTAAAGGAGGAGAGAGAGAGGTGGAGAGGTTTAGGGAGGGAATTCAAGAGTTTAGGATGAAAATTGGGGATGTACAAGAGGCTAGAATTAGAGGAGCGCAGATATCTCGGAGGGTTGTGGGGCTGCAGGAGATTACAGAGATAGGGAGGGGGGGGACCACGGAGGGATTTGAAAACCAGATAACAATGTACTATTTATCTTTCAACTTTCTGTTTGCAGATGGTTCAGTACTAGAGTTAACACCTCCACTAATTCAGCAGCGTGGAGACACCGAGAGTAGAGAGAGAGAGAGAGATGCAGGGCACAGGCATGCAGGTTTTTAAATGTGGGAGTGCAGGTAGGAAAGGAGACAAGAAAAGGCAAATGGGATTCTCATTTTCTAAATGGCAGATCCGCAGTGAGAGATATTTGAATACGAGGTGGATTAGATGCAGGTTAAATGCATTCTGATAAGGGACAAAAAAGCTATGCCAAAGGCAAAGATTCTGAAGACAAAGGGAATCTTTAGAGAAAAATGGGCTTTGAAAATGATATCCAAAAAATATATACAGGGATAAAAGCTATGGGAAATCGAATATGTTACACAGAAAAGCAGAAAGGGGGATTGTGATGATGAGGGAGTATCAAAAAGGATTGGGTCAGTGTAAGAGGGAAATAGAGATTTTACAGGTTATGAAGGAGATCATCTTGTAGTTCAGAGTCAAGAGTGGCAGGTACTTTGCATTTCAGCTCAGTGCTCACAGAGAGAGGGGACACTGGGGGTTGAGGTTGTGCACTGTTTAGATCTCGTGCGATTTATGGATATGCTCAAGCTCTTTGCTCCTGTTCTGGGGAAAGTGGATTCTGCCTTTTCCCTCTGCGGTTTTCACAACTCTGCTAACTGTCCATATTCATAACTGTTTCAAACCTTGTGGCTCTGCCAGTCATTTTTCTGAATAATCCGATAACTGTTTATGCTACTTGCCAGGAGTCTAGTCGACACAGTTTATGCACTGAAGGATGAAGTCCAGGAGCTAAAACAGGTCAGAATTACAATGGAACAGAGCTTTTCTGTTTCACACCGTATAACATTGCTCACCAAGTTTTAGAGGCCCAGCCAAGTTGTGATAAAACTGTACCTTATGGGTTTTTTCCCCCTAGGAAAATAAACGGATGAAACAAAGTCTGGAGGAGGAGCAGAAATCCAGGAAAGAATTAGAAAAAATGATCAGGAAGGTGCTGAAACAGTTGAACGAATCTGCGTGGGATGAGGGAACCCACTGAAAGCTGCCGGCTCCCTGCTTTCTCAACATGGATTAAAGCAAACCCCAGTCTCACGGCGATGCTGCAAGGAATTCTCAGAAATTCTCAATCATATTGGGGTCCTTTTTGTTTTTTTGCCTGTTGATTTCTGTGGAGGAGCAGGCGTGTGAGGGACAGCAGAGCTTACACCTGTTGGGGATGGACTAGAGGGGAGCAGGGAAATGTACAGGGGTCTGGGGAGCAACACGGCTGCAACAAAAACAGACCTTCCAAAACATACCTCACGCTTGCTGTGGACATCAAATCTATTACCAGCTCTGGCAAAGAAAGGTGCCTGCAAATGACCTCTCAATAGTCCATGAAAAGGTGTTTCTGTGTCCTCAAACCAGCACTGTACCATTGTCTCCTGCACCAGCACAGGCAGCTCATTCTTGGGGCATGGCTGAAAATCAAGGACTCCTTTATGCTTCCTTTGTAACAGGACAGAACCAATCGCTAATTTCTCCCTTACTGGATGTTAAGCAGCATACTTGTGTTTTCCAGGTGTAACTAGGGTTTTTAGAGAGGGCCCAGGCTCTTGCTGGTTTATTTATGTTTTGCTGTGTTAAACTACTCCCCCTGTCACTTACCCCCAGCTCCCAATAACATGGTTGCTGTGCTGAGTCCTTGTGTAGGAGGCAGCCTCGATATTGGCATCGCATCTAATGCATGTGAAACTCCTGCCTGTGCCCTTGGTAGCCCCTCAATACAGTGTGTGTGTACATATTCAACTCTCCTTTTTATAAACTGATTCTAGCTTAAGTGCATTCCTGTATATTACAGGATTGTGTTTGATAATACTTAAAGAATACAGGCAGCTTACCTTCCCTATTGTCGTGGTGCAGAGCAGCTGTGTTATTAGCCAGTGTTGACTGAGTCTGTTAATCATGGTGCATCTATAGAGAGAAATTCAGGTTCAAATTGACAGACTAAACTGTAGGAGTTATTTGCGCATGCACAAACTTAGTTTCTGATCGGCTGGGAATGAATGCAGGATAACACACATCTGATTGTCGGCTGTGTCCACAGTGGAACTGAGCACCTGGCACAAAGTAGTTCCAGTGTAAATGCAGCCAGAGTCAGCCTGAACAAAGAGGAGTGCGACTCGGAGGAGGTCACTTCATTTTCGATTCAGATTGAGCTCTGATTTAACAGCTGTTTGATGTTGGTATAGAGTCAAAGCAGGTTCAGACCAGCACTGATCATAGAGTGTGGCTGCTCCCTGTAAACAACTTGTAAATCCTCCTTTGGGTCCAGCTTGTAGAACATCCACATATTTACTCTCCAGACTTTATTTTGGAACAGTAAATAAACAGGGTTCAGATGAAAAAGTCTTGGAAACTGTCACTGCTGTATTCTCCAGTTGGTGCCTGTGTGTGGAGGTCCTTACAGCCAGCACACATACATATCGTAGGAAATCTTTTTGTAAATGGAGTTTTTTTTTTATAAAGCCTGAATCCCGAGCCTTCCCTCGGCTGTATCTTGTAAATAAATAGCTCCTATATTTTGGCAGGATCTCACAACACTCCGTGATTCTATGAAACTTTTGTCCTGTTGACTGGATTTTTTGCTGTTGGCTTCAATACAATTAAATTGATTTTCTGAACGGGTTGGGAATGTTTTCTCTTAATGTTTTGTTTTTTAACAATTGCTGGTTAGTTGGTCAAAAACATATTAACAGTGTGTTTACAATGACCCTGAATTTGCAGCATTTAGCAGAGAGCAGGTGAAGTGGAGAAAGATTTTCTGGAAAAGGCAGCCTATCTCTGCTTGTGTGGGCAGTTCAACATTTTCAATTCCTTCAATTTAACTGAGTTAAAAAATCACAAATTACTTTTCTTCAAGCAATGATTGTATTATTTCTGATTTATGCACACTTACAATCATAGAAACAGAATGATAAAACACACAAGCAGACTCTTCAGCCATCATTCCTGTGCCAGCTCTTTGATAGAACTGTTCAACTAATCCCACCCCCTTTGTATAAATTTTTCACATTTCTGTGCTCTTTCCCCACAGCCCTGCAAACTTTTTCCCTTCAAGTATTTCTCCAATTCCCTTTTGAAAGTTACTACTGAATCTGCTTCCACTGCCCTTTCAGGTAGCGCGTTCCAGATCACAACAACTCACTGCTGAGTAACATCCTCATGTCGCCTTGTTCTTTTGCCAATCACCTTAAATCTGTGCCGTCTGATTACTGACCCTCCTGCCAATGGAAACTCTTTATTTACTCTATCAAAAACCATTCATGATTTTGAAAACCTTGATTAAATTTCCCTCTTTCCCATCTCTGCTCTAAGGAGAACAATCCCAGCTTCTCCAGTCTCTGCACATAACTGAAGTCCCTCATCCCTGGGAACATTCTAGTAAATCTCCTCCGCACCCTCTCCAAGGCCTTGACATCCTTCCTAAAGTGCGGTGCCCAGAATTGAACACAATACTCCAGCTGAGGCCTAACCAGTGATTAATAAAGGTTTTGTATAAATTCCTTGCTCTTGTTCTCTATTCCTCTATTAATCAATAGGATCCCATATGTTTTTTTAACAGGCTTCTCAACTTGTCCTGCCACCTTCTAAGATTTGTGTCCATACATTCCTGGTTTCTCTGTTCTTTCATCCCCTTTAAAATGTGCCATTTAGTTTATATTGCCTCTTCTGCACTAGTACCTTTATCGCTGGTTCAGAATTTTATCACCTTTTTAACTGTCACTTTCTCATTTGCACTCTCCGCATTCTTTCATAGCTTGTTGTGGTCAGTCTGAATTTCCTTCTTGCTTTTGGATAGGTATATGGATAAAGGAGAATGATGGGGTATAGATTAAATTGTCCTTGACAGAGGACAAAGGATCGGCACAACATTGTGGGCCGAAGGGCCTGTTCTGTGCTGTATGTTCTATGTTCTATATGCACGCATACACGTGTACACTTATTCATTCATGCACACTCAAACTGTCACACAGACTCACGCATACTGAACTCAAACACACTCAACACCCTCATACCTGCACACACAGTCACACTCACTCACTGCCTTGCACTGTTGTACATTATACTCGCTCACTCACATGTATGCACACACTATTTCTCATCCTGTTACACGCATTCACACTTTCTCAGTTTTTTCCATTTTTACACACGCCTGTTAAAGAATCCTTGCCATTATCCAAGGTGAGCAGAATTCCCCTACTGCCCTGGGCAACATTCCTCCCTCAAGCAACACAACATATGACCATTCACCTGACTGTGTGACTTAAGTAACAACATTGACCACAATTCAAAGTAATTAGTTGTATATGAAGAGCTATTGGATGTCCTGAAAGACATGATTAGGTGCTATATAAATGTTAGCACTTTGTTAGGCTCTTTAGCATGTTTAGGGCTTTTATCCTATTTGTGCCAGTCCCTAATCCCACTTCTTATCACCAAGTATGGATGGCATATTCTTCTGTCCTAGTGACTACTGGGAAGACATTATTAGTTAATCTCAGTTTCAGCTCCACCAGTGGAGCATGGAATTGGCTATTGAGGCAGAGACTAAGGCTTTGCTGAAATCCATGTAAACTACATCAACTGCACTACCCTCATCTACACACCTGGTCACATGCTCAAAAAATTCAATCAAATTTGTTAGGCATGACCTCCCTCTGACAAAGCCATGCTGACTATTCCTAATAGAGTTTTGCCTCTCCAAGTGGAGATAGATTCTCTCCTTCAGAATTTTCTCCAATAGTTTCCCGACCACTGACGTGAGACTCACTGGTCTGTAGTTCCCTGGCTTATCTCTACAACCTTTCTTAAATAGTGGGACCACATTAGCTGTTCTCCAGTCGTCTGGCACCTCCCCTGTGGCCAGAGAGGAATTAAAAATTAGGGTCAGAGCCCCTGCAATCTCCACCCTCGCCTCCCACAGCATCCTGGGACACAAATCATCCGGACCTGGAGATTTGTCTACTTTTAAGCCTTCCAAAACCTCCAATACCTTGTCACTCCCTATGACAAGTTGCTCAAGAACCTCACAGTCTCTCTCTCTAAGTTCCATATCTACATCCTCTTTCTCTTGGGTGAAGACAGATGTGAGGTATTCGTTCGACATCCTACCAATATCCTCTGGCTGCACCCACAAATTTCTCCCTTGGTCCCTAACGGGTCCTACTCTTTCCCTGGTTATCCTCTTCCCATTGATATACTTATAGAATATCTTGGGATTTTCCCTACTTTTACCAGCCAGAGCTTTCTCATATCCCCTCTTTGCTCTCCTAATTGCTTTCTTAAGCTCCATCCTACACTTTCTGTACTCCACTAATGCTTCCATTGATTTGCCCTCCTTGTATTTGCTAAAAGCCTCTCTTTTCCTTCTCATCGTACCCTGAATGTTTCTGGTCATCCATGGTTCTCTGGGCTTGTTGCTCCTACCTATTACCCTGGAGGGAACATGTTGGGACTGTACCCTCCCCATTTCCTTTTTGAATGCCCCCCCACTGCTTTTCTGTAGATTTCCCGACAAGTAACTCTTAAAGTCTACCTTGGCCAGATCCTGCCTTATTTTACTAAAATTCGCTCTCCCCAATCCAAAACCTTTTTTTGCAACTTGTCTATTTCTTTCTCCATAACAAGCTTAAATTGTACCATGTTGTGGTCGCTGTCACCAAAATGTCCCCCCACCAACACATCAACCACCTGTCCGGCTTCATTCCCCAGAATTAGGTCCAGCACTGCACCCTCCCTTGTTGAATCCTCTACATATTGAGCTGAAAAGTTCTCCTGTATACATTTTAAGAACTCCACTCCATCTCAGCCCTTAACACGATGACTATCCCATTAATGTTGGGAAAGTTGAAATCACCTAATATAATGACCCTATTATTTTTACACACCTCTGCAAATTGCGCACATATTTGCTCCTCAATTTCCCACTGACTATCTGGGGATTTATAATAAACACCTAGCAATGTGGCTGTCCCTTTTTTATTCCTAAACTCTACCCATAAAGCTTCATTTGTTGCCCCCTCCAAGAAATCATCTCTCCTTACTGCAGTAACTGAGTCCATGCTGGCTCTCCATAGAGCTAATGCAGTCAGTCCCACTCCCCGGCTCAATCCCCATAGTCCTGGAAGTCTATTTCCTTCAAGTGCCCATCCAATTTCCTCTTGAAGTCATTAATTGTCTCCACTTTCGCCACCCTTGCAGGCAGTGAGTTCCAGGTCATTACCACCCCCTGCGTAAAAAAAAGTTCCCCCTCACATTCCCCCTGCATCTCTTGCCCAAAACCTTCAATCTGTGTCCCCTAGTCCTTGTACCATTAGTTAATGGGAACAGTTTTTCCTTGTCTAACATATCTTTTGGGCCTCCTTATCTCGAGAGACAATGGATATGCGCCTGGAGGTGGTCAGTGGTTTGTGAAGCAGCGCCTGGAGTGGCTATAAAGGCCAATTCTGGAGTGACAGGCTCTTCCACAGGTGCTGCAGAGAAATTTGTTTGTCGGGGCTGTTGCACAGTTGGCTCTCCCCTTGCGCCTCTGTCTTTTTTCCTGCCAACTACTAAGTCTCTTCGACTCGCCACAATTTAGCCCTGTCTTTATGGCTGCCCGCCAGCTCTGGCGAATGCTGGCAACTGACTCCCACGACTTGTGATCAATGTCACACGATTTCATGTCGCGTTTGCAGACGTCTTTAAAGCGGAGACATGGACGGCCGGTGGGTCTGATACCAGTGGCGAGCTCGCTGTACAATGTGTCTTTGGGGATCCTGCCATCTTCCATGCGGCTCACATGGCCAAGCCATCTCAAGCGCCGCTGACTCAGTAGTGTGTACAAGCTGGGGATGTTGGCCGCCTCGAAGACTTCTGTGTTGGAGATATAGTCCTGTCACCTGATGCCAAGTATTCTCCGAAGGCAGCGAAGATGGAATGAATTGAGACGTCGCTCTTGGCTAGCATACGTTGTCCAGGCCTCGCTGCCGTAGAGCAAGGTACTGAGGACACAGGCCTGATACACTCGGACTTTTGTGTTCCGTGTCAGTGCGCCATTTTCCCACACTCTCTTGGCCAGTCTGGACATAGCAGTGGAAGCCTTACCCATGCGCTTGTTGATTTCTGCATCTAGAGACAGGTTACTGGTGATAGTTGAGCCTAGGTAGGTGAACTCTTGAACCACTTCCAGAGCGTGGTCGCCAGTATTGATGGATGGAGCATTTCTGACGTCCTGCCCCATGATGTTCGTTTTCTTGAGGCTGATGGTTAGGCCAAATTCATTGCAGGCAGCCGCAAACCTGTCGATGAGACTCTGCAGGCACTCTTCAGTGTGAGATGTTAAAGCAGCATCGTCAACAAAGAGGAATTCTCTGATGAGGACTTTCCGTACTTTGGACTTCGCTCTTAGACGGGCAAGGTTGAACAACCTGCCCCCTGATCTTGTGTGGAGGAAAATTCCTTCTTCAGAGGATTTGAACGCATGTAAAAGCAGCAGGGAGAAGAAAATCCCAAAAAGTGTGGGTGCGAGAACACAGCCCTGTTTCACACCACTCAGGATAGGAAAGGGCTCTGATGAGCCACCATGTTGAATTGTGCCTTTCATATTGTCATGGAATGAGGTGATGATACTTAGTAGCTTTGGTGGACATCCGATCTTTTCTAGTAGTCTGAAGAGACCACGTCTGCTGACGAGGTCAAAGGCTTTGGTGAGATCAATGAAAGCAATGTAGAGGGGCATCTGTTGTTCACGGCATTTCTCCTGTATCTGACGAAGGGAGAACAGCATGTCAATGGTCGATCTCTCTGCACGAAAGCCACACTGTGCCTCAGGGTAGACGCGCTCGGCCAGCTTCTGGAGCCTGTTCAGAGCGACTCGAGCAAAGACTTACCCCACTATGCTGAGCAGGGAGATTCCACGGTAGTTGTTGCAGTCACCGCGGTCACCTTTGTTTTTATAGAGGGTGATGATGTTGGCATCGCGCATGTCCTGGGGTACTGCTCCCTCGTCCCAGCACAGGCATAGCAGTTCATGTAGTGCTGAGAGTATAGCAGGCTTGGCACTCTTGATTATTTCAGGGGTAATGCTGTCCTTCCCAGGGGCTTATCCGCTGGCTAGAGAATCAATGGCATCACTGAGTTCCGATTTCGTTGGCTGTATGTCCAGCTCATCCATGACTGGTAGAGGCTGGGCTGCATTGAGGGCAGTCTCAGTGACAGCATTCTCCCTGGAGTACAGTTCTAGGTAGTGCTCAACCCAGCGGTTGACATATCTAAGCCTGTCATAATCTTGTACATTTCGATTAAATCTCCCGTCAATCTCCTTTGTTCTAAGGAGAACAACCCCAGCTTTTCCAACCTAACCTTGTGACTAAAATCCCCCATCCCTGGAGCCATTCTGGTAAATCATCTCTGCACCCTCTCAAGGGCCCTCACATCCTTCCTGAAGTGTTGCAACCAGAACTGACACAATATTCCAGTTGGGCCTAACCAGAACGTTATAAACGTTCGGCATAACCTCCATGCTTTTGTACTCTCTGCATCTATTAATGAAGCCCATTCTCTCAATATATTCTGCCACCTTCGAAGATTGGTGCACATGCACCCCCAGGTCCCTCTGTTCCTGCACATTCTCCAGAACTCTGCCTTTAAGTATATATTTTCTCTCCCTATTCCTTCTGCCAAAATGCATCACCTCACACTTGTCAGTATTAAATTCCACCTGCCCATTCTGCTAGCCTATCTATGTCCTGTTGCAGGCAGTTCATATCATCCTTACTCTTGGCTGCACCTACAAGTTTGGTGTTGTTGACAAAGTTTGAGATTCTACTCTGTATTCCAAGATCCAAGTCATTTATATATGGAAAGAAAAACAGTGGTCCCAGCACTGACCCTTGAGGAACACCACTGTCTACCATCCTCCAGTCTGAAAATCAACAATTTACTAGGACTCGCTGTTTTCTGTCCTTAAGTTAATTTTTATCCAATTGGACACTGACCCTCCTATTCCATCAGCCTCAATTTTGTTAACCAACCTTTTAAGTGGTATCTTGTCAACTGCTTTCTTAAAATCCGTATAAACGACTTCCACTGCATTTTCTTCTTCAACCTTCTGTTACTTCATCAAAAAATTCAATTAGATTCGTCAAGCATGATCTGCCTTTTACAAATCCATGCTGGTTATCTTTAATTAACTCAAACATCTCCAAGTGTGTGTTGATTTTTTTCTCTGATTATTGTTTCTAAAACCTTACCCACCATTGATGTTAAACTAACTGGTTTGTATTACTAGGACTGTCCTTACACCCTTTCTTGAATAAGGGTGTCACATTTGCCACTCTCCAATCCCCTGGCACATCTCCCATATCCAAGGAAGATTGGAAGATTGTTTCAAGCCCTTCCGCGATCTCCATCCCCACTTTCTTTAGCAACCTGTGATGCAAGCCTTCTGGACCAGTGACTTATCTACCCAAAGCATAGCTCGACTTTTTAGTACCTCCCGTTCTCAATTTTTACCCTCTCCGTTGCCTCTACTCTCTCTGCTTCTACTGATATTTTGCCAGATTCCACTTCCTTAGTGAATGCCGATACAAAGTACTCATTAAATATATGAACCTTGCCCTGCGCCTCGAAGCATGTATCACCCTCTTTGTCCCTAATAGGCTCCTCTCCACCTCTTACTACCCACTTACCATTTACGTGTCGGTAGATGCTTGGGTTCCTTTTATGTTAGCTGCCATTCTATTCTCATTCTCTCTTTGTCAGTTTTATTTTCCTCTTCACCTCCTGACTCAACTTATTGTATATGGCCTGGTTCTCACTTAATGAGTTCACATGACATGCATCATACACCCTCTTTTTTGTTTCATCATCATCATCTCTATCTGCCTCATCATCCAAGGAGCCCTGTTTTTGGTTCCCTTACCTTTCACCCTTTCTGGAATGTTCCTAGCCTGTACCTGAAGCATCTCTTCCTTAAAGGTAACCCATTGTTCTGATACAGCTCTTCGTGACAGTCTTTGATTCCATTTTACTCTGGCTAAGTTCCCTCTCATCGCATTGAAATTAGCTGCCTTCCAATGTAGACATTCTATCTTAATTCATTCCTTGATTTTCAGCATTACTAGTCTAAAACTTATGATGATCACTCTTACCCAAGTGCTCCCTGACATACTTTGTCCATCGCTCCAGATAAAGGATTAACAGTGGCCTCCTGTGTATATGGACTCCCAAAAGGCATTTGATAAAGGGCCATATAATAGACTTGTTGGCACAGTTGAAGACCATGTAATAAAGAGGGGGGGGGGGGATGTGCTAGGATGAATAAGTTGGCTGCATAACGGGAAACAGTAATGGTGAACGGTTGTTTTTCGGACTGAAGGAAGGTATCTAGTGGAGTTCCCAGGGGACGGTAGAACCACTGTTCTTCTTGATATACATTAATGACCTAGACTTGGGTGTACAGGCCATTGCAGATGACACAAAACTTGCAAGTGTTATGAACGGAGAGGAGGTTAGTGAATCAGAGAATAGTTACAGCAAAGAGGGAGGCCATTCAGCTTGTCGTGCCCATGCCAGCTCTCTGCAGGAGCAACTCAGCTTGTTACATCCTTGCCTTTTCACTGTAGTCCTGCAAGTTTTTCTCTTCAGATAATTTTCCATATCCCTTTTGAAAGCCACAATTGAATCTGTCTCCACCACACTTTCAGGCAGTGCATTTCAGATCCTAACCACTCGCTGTGTAAAAACGTTTTGCTTCATGTTGCAGTGTAGTGCTCCCTTATTATGGCCCCTCCGATAGTGCAACATTCCCTCAGCCCCTTGGCTCACTTCCAAGACAGAAGATTGCAGATTCATGCCACTGCAGAGACTTGGGCTCATATCCAAGCCAACACTCCCTCTTCAATACTGAGGGAGTGCTGCACTGTTGGAGGGTCAGTACTTGGGGAGTGCTGCACTGTCGGAGAGTCAGTACTGAGGGAGCACTGCATTGTCAGAGGGTCAGTACTGGGGGAGCGCCGAACTATTCGAGGCTTACAACTGAGGGAGCACCGCATTGTCAGAGGGTCAGAACTGAGGGCGCGCCACACTGTCAGAGGATCAGCACTGAGGGAGTGTCGCACTGTCGGAGGGTCAGTACTAAGGGAGCGCCACACTGTCAGAGGATCAGCACTGAGGGAACGCCACACTGTCGGAGGGTCAGTACTGAGGGAGTGCCGCACTGTCAGAGGGTCAGGACTGATGGAGCGCCACACTGTCAGAGGGTCAGTACTGAGGGAGTGCCGCACTGTCGGAGGGTCAGTACTGAGGGAGTGCCGCACTGTCGGAGGGTCAGTACTGAGGGAGTGCCGCACTGTCAGAGGGTCAGTACTGATGGAGCGCCACACTGTCAGAGGATCAGCACTGAGGGAGTGTCGCACTGTCGGAGGGTCAGTACTGAGGGAACGCCACACTGTCGGAGGGTCTGTACTGAGGGAGAGCTGCACTATCGGAGTGTCATGGTCCTGTAGTTTTGTTTCTGGGAATGTGCGGTTTGCCTTTAAGGCTTGCAACAAATCAGTATTGCTTTAAGAACCAGCAAGCCTCAGGAGTTATAGGAAGGTGCATTTTCGTTGTCTTAGTAACAGCCATTTGGAGACTGCGATTCAAAGGATGGATTCTCAATATCGTCGATACAGCCACTGGGGGTGAGTCACATGTGATACATTTGTTACAATTCAGTTTTGAATTGGCTTTTTAGTTGATGACAGTTTGTTCTAACAGAACTCACATACCGACACAGCTGGTGTGGGCACCTGAAGAAAGAACTCTCAACCATTTAAAATGAAGGAAGAGGATTTTAGTTTAGTTTTAGTTTAGTTTAGAGATACAGCACTGAAACAGGCCCTTCGGCCCACCGAGTCTGTGCCGACCATCAACCACCCATTTATACTAATCCTGCACTAATCCCATATTCCTACCACATCCCCACCTGTCCCTATATTTCCCTACCACCTACCTATACTAGGGGCAATTTATAATGGCCAATTAACCTATCAACCTGCAAGTCTTTTGGCATGTGGGAGGAAACCGGAGCACCCGGAGGAAACCCACGCAGACACAGGGAGAACTTGCAAACTCCACACAGGCAGTAGCCGGAATTGAACCCGGGTCGCTGGAGCTGTGAGGCTGCGGTGCTAACCACTGCGCCACTGTGCCGCCCATAGCAATTTGCTGTAGTCTATTTATTATCTCTCAAGATTCTAAAGAAAGTCAAGCCAAACAGAGATCTCTGGTAATTTAATTTGAAGAAAGGGAAGTTAGACTGTGATAATCTTTTATCCTTCAAAAACTCTAAAGTCAGATTGATTCCATTGAAAGTATTTGCAAGTCGTTAATTGTTGAAATTTGATGGAGAAGGAAAGCAACATTCTGTGAGGACTTCAAGCAACATTGGACTGCAAATTTGCAAGGATTCTAATTTTTTCTATTTTAAATGTTTATACCTTCATAGTGTTTATGAATTTAGTCCTTCTAATTAAAGAGTTAATTTGTTGATTTAATGACACCTGATTTGGTTAGCCTCATTCGGGGCTTAATAGATGGTACAGTTTGGCTGGGTCTTTCTTTAATTTGGAAAGTTTTAAATGATAGGCGATCTGTGGAGCAACGGGATTGAATTAACTGTGTTTCTCCCACCACAATCAGAATCATATATTTTGATTGGGGGCTTTGACAGGAGCGGTCGGTTGTAACATATTTCTCATCTGGGATTTGAATCATATTAATTGGGGCTCACTCGAGATTTGAATCACGTGTTAATTGGGTTTCTCATCTGTGGATTTGAATCATATCTTAATTGGGGGTTCGCTCACAGTTGAATCATATTTAATTTGGTGGCTTGCCTCTGGGATCAGAATCAGACTAATTTGGAGGGCTCACATTTGGAATGATACTAATTACTCGTCTCTCGGGTAACATATTCAAATTGGGGTCTTGCATTTGGCGTCAGATTAATTGCTATCGAGTCCGGGATTTTGTCAGTTGGAAACTTGAGTGTTGGGATCTAAATCTGACACCAATTACATAGAAATTAAAAGAACCAGGTCTCTTGTATAATAAGGTACAGCCTATACCATTGTTATGGTATTAGTGGTTGTAGCAGAGTTTTTGGGAAAGCAGAATGTTTCCCCAAGTGGCTTGATAACTTTAACTGAGAACAAATTAAAAGAATTGGCAGCGAAATTGAGGTTGGAATTGAAATCAGGTGCCAAAAAAGCAGGGATAATTGAAATAATAGCCAAACATCTGGAATTGGTAGAAGATGACGATGATAACACAGATGAAGAAAGTGAATACGAAAGACATGAAGATAGTAGGTTCGAGAGTGATGCAGTGGAATTGGCTAGGATTCAGTTAGAAATGAAAAAACTGGAGCTTCAACAAGAAAAAGCAATAACAATAAGAAAACTTGAATTGGAGGAAAGGTGGAGGACATAGGTGAGGTTTTAAATGATTACTTTTCATTGGTGTTCACTATGAAGAAGGACGATGTAGGTGCAGAAATCAGGGAGGAGAATTGTGATATACTTGAACATATTAGCATTGAAAGGAAGGAAGTATTAGCTGTTTTAGCCTGCTTACAAGTGGCTAAATCCCCAGGCCCGGATGAGATGTATCCCAGGCTGTTATGTGAGGCAAGGGAGGACATTGCAAGGGCTCTGACACAAATTTTCAAATCCTCTCTGGCCACAGGAGAGGTACCAGAGGATTGGAGGACAGCAAATATGGCACCATTATTCAAGAAGCGTAGCAGGGATAAACCAGGTAATTACAGGCCAGTGAGTCTAACATCAGTGATTGGGAAACTATTGGAAAAGATTCTGAGGGACAGGATTCATCTCCACTTGGAGAGGCAGGGATTAATCAGGGATAGTCAGGGGGAGATCGTGTCCAACTAACTTGATTGAATTTTTTGAGGAGGTGACGAAATGTGTAGATGAGGGTAAAGCAGTTGATGTCGTCTACATGGACTTCAGTAAGGCTTTTGATAAGGTTGATTGATAAGGTTTGAGAAGGTTGGTGGGAGATTAGTTAAAAAGAAAGAGCCCGTGGGATCCAGGGCAATTTAGCAAATTGGATCCAAAATTGGCTTAGTGGCAGGAGGCAGAGGGTAATGGTCGAGGGTTGTTTTTGCGAGTGGAAGCCTGTGACCAGTGGTGTACCACAGGGATCGGTGCTGGGACCCTTGCTGTTTGTAGTGTACATTAATGATTTAGACGTGAATACAGGAGGTATGATCAGTAAGTTCACGGATGACACGAAAATTGGTGGTGTCGTAAATAGTGAGTAGGAAAGCCTTAGATTACAGGACGAGAAAGATGGGCTGGTAAGATGGGCAGAGCTGTGACAGATGGAGTTTAATGCTGAGAAGTGTGAGGTGATGCATTTTGGGAGGACCAACAAGGCAATGGAATATACAATGGATGGTAGGACCCTAGGAAATACAGAGTGTCAGAGGGACCTTGGTGTACTTGTCCATAGATCACTGAAGGCAGCAGCATAGGTAGATAAGGTGGTTAGGAAAGCAGATCGGATACTTGCCTTTATTAGCCGAGGCATAGAATACAAGAGCAGGGAGGTTATGATGGAGCTGTATAAAACGTTCATTAGGCCACAGCTGGAGTACTGTGTACAGCTCTGGGCACCACACTATAGGAAAGATGTGATTGCACTGGAGAGGGTGCAGAGGAGATTCACCAGGATGTTGCCTGGGCTGGAGCATTTCAGCTATGAAGAGAGACTGAAAGGGCTAGGGTTGTTTTCCTTAGAGCAGAGAAGGCTGAAGGGAGATATGATTGAGGTATACAAAATTATGAGGGGAATTGAAAGGTTAGACAGGAAGAAACTTTTTCCCTTAGCGGAGGGGTCAGTAACCAGGGGGCATAGATTTAAGGTAAGGTGCAGGAGGTTTAGAGTGGATTTGAGGAAAAAAATTTTCACCCTGAGGGTGGTTGGAATCTGGAACGCACTGCCTGAAAAGGTGGTAGAGGCAGGAACCATCACAACATTTAAGAAGTTTTAGATGAGCACTTGAAACGCCATAGCATACAAGGCTACGGGCCAAATGCTGGAAAATGGGATTAGAATAGGTAGGTGCTTGATGGCCAGTACGGACACGATGGGCCGAAGGGCCTGTTTCTGTGCTGTAAAATTCTGATTCTATGAAAGGGAGAGAGAGCATTTCGGAGAGAAAGAACAAAGAAGAGAACAAAGAAAATTACAGCACAGGAACAGGCCCTTCGGCCCTCCAAGCCTGCGCCGATCCAAATCCTCTATCTAAACCTGTCGCCTATTTTCTAAGGGTCTGTATCTCTTTACTTCCTGCCCATTCATGTATCTGTCTAGATACATCTTAAAAGACGCTATCGTGCCCGCGTCTACCACCTCCGCTGGCAATGCATTCCATGCACCCACCACCCTCTGCGTAAAGAACTTTCCACGCATATCCCCCCTAAACTTTTCCCCTTTCATTTTGAACTCGTGTCCCCTTGTAATTGAATCCCCCACTCTGGGAAAAAGCTTCTTGCTATCCACCCTGTCTATACCTCTCATGATTTTGTACACCTCAATCAGGTCCCCCCTCAACCTCCGTCTGTCTAATGAAAATAATCCTAATCCACTCAACCTCTCTTCAAAGCTAGTGCCCTCCATACCAGGCAACATCCTGGTGAACCTCCTCTGCACCCTCTCCAAAGCATCCACATCCTTTTGGTAATGTGGCGACCAGAACTGCACGCAGTATTCCAAATGTGGCCGAACCAAAGTCCTATACAACTGTAACATGACCTGCCAACTCTTGTACTCAATACCTTGTCCGATGAAGGAAAGCATGCCGTATGCCTTCTTGACCACTCTATTGACCTGCTTTGCCACCTTCAGGGAACAATGGACCTGAACACCCAAATCTCTCTGTACATCAATTTTCCCCAAGACTTTTCCATTTACTGTATAGTTCACTCTTGAATTGGATCTTCCAAAATGCATCACCTCGCATTTGCCCTGATTGAACTCCATCTGCCATTTCTCTGCCCAACTCTCCAGTCTATCTATATTCTGCTGTATTCTCTGACAGTCCCCTTCACTATCTGCTACTCCGCCAATCTTAGTGTCGTCTGCAAACTTGCTAATCAGACCACCTATACTTTCCTCCAAATCATTTATGTATATCACAAACAACAGTGGTCCCAGCACGGATCCCTGTGGAACACCACTGGTCACACGTCTCCATTTTGAGAAACTCCCTTCCACTGCTACTCTCTGTCTCCTGTTGCCCAGCCAGTTCTTTATCCATCTAGCTAGTACACCTTGGACCCCATGCGCCTTCACTTACTCCATCAGCCGACCATGGGGAACCTTATCAAACGCCTTACTGAAGTCCATGTATATGACATCTACAGCCCTTCCCTCATCAATCAACTTTGTCACTTCCTCAAAGAATTCTATTAAGTTGGTAAGACATGACCTTCCCTGCACAAAACCATGTTGCCTATCACTGATAAGCCCATTTTCTTCCAAATGGGAATAGATCCTATCCCTCAGTATCTTCTCCAGCAGCTTCCCTACCACTGACGTCAGGCTCAGCGGTCTATGATTACCTGGATTTTCGCTGCTACCCTTCTTAAACAAGGGGACAACATTAGCAATTCTCCAGTCCTCCGGGACCTCACCCGTGTTTAAGGATGCTGCAAAGATATCTGTTTAGGCACCAGCTATTTCCTCTCTCGCTTCCCTCAATAACCTGGGATAGATCCCATTCGGACCTGGGGACTTGTCCACCTTAATGCCTTTTAGAATACCCAACACTTCCTCCCTCCTTATGCCAACTTGACCTAGAGTAATCAAACATCTGTCCCTAACCTCAACATCCGTCATGTCCCTCTCCTCGGTGAATACCGATGCAAAGTACTCGTTTAGAATCTCACCCATTTTCTCTGACTCCACGCATAACTTTCCTCCTTTGTCCTTGAGTGGGCCAATCCTTTCTCTAGTTACCCTCTTGCTCCTTATATATGAATAAAAGGCTTTGGGATTTTCCTTAACCCTGTTTGCTAAAGATATTTCATGACCCCGTTTATCCCTCTTAATTCCTCGTTTCAGATTGCGCCGACAATCCCGATATTCTTTCAAAGCTTCGTCTTTCTTCAGCCGTCGAGACCTTATGTATGCTTCCTTTTTCCTCTTAGCTAGTCTCACAATTTCACCTGTCATCTATGGTTCCCTAATCTTGCCATTTCTACCCCTCATTTTCACAGGAACATGTCTCTCCTGCACGCTAATCAACCTCTCTTTAAAAGCCTCCCACATATCAAATGTGGATTTACCTTCAAACAGCTGCTCCCAATCTACATTCCCCAGCTCTAAAACTTACGGAATTGGGATCACTATTCCCAAAGTAGTCCCCTACTGAAACGTCAACCACCTGGCCCGGCTCATTCCCCAACACCAGGTCCAGTATGGCCCCTTCCCGAGTTGGACTATTTACATAATGCTCTAGAAAACCCTCCTGGATGCTCCTTACAAATTCTGCTCCATCTAGACCTCTAACAGTAAGTGAATCCCAGTCAATGTTGGGAAAATTAAAATCTCCTATCACCACCACCCTGTTGCTCCTACATCTTTCCATAATCTGTTTACATATTTGTACCTCTATCTCACGCTCGCTGTTGGGAGGCCTGTAGTACAGCCCCAACATTGTTACCGCACCCTTCCTATTTCTGAGTTCTGCCCATATTGCCTCACAGCTCGAGTCCTCCATAGTGCCTTCCTTCAGCACAGCTGTGATATCCTCTTTGACCAGTAATGCAACTCCTCCACCCCTTTTACCTCCCTCTCTATCCCGCCTGAAGCATCGGTATCCTGAGATATTTAGTTGCCAATCATGCCCTTCCCTTAACCAAGTCTCAGTAATAGCAATAACATCATACTCCCAGGTACTAATCCAAGCCCTAAGTTCATCTGCCTTACCTACTACACTTCGTGCATTAAAACAAATACACCTCAGACCACCAGTCCCTTTGCGTACATCATCTGCTCCCTGCCTACTCTTTCCCTTAGTCACGCTGACTTCATTATCTAGTTCCTTACAGGCTTTAGTTACTACCTCCTTACTCTCCACTGACCTCATTTGGTTCCCAACCCCCTGCCACATTAGTTTAAACCCTCCCCAACAGCGTTAGCAAAAGCACCCCCAAGGACATTGGTTCCAGTCCGGCACAGGTGTAGACCGTCCAATTTGTAATAGTCCCACCTCCCCCAGAACCGGTCCCAATGTCCCAAAAATCTGAACCCCTCCCTCCTGCACCATCTCTCAATCCACGCATTCATCCTGACTATTCTTTCATTTTTACTCTGACTATCACGTGGCACTGGTAGCAATCCTGAGATTACTACCTCTGAGGTCCTACTTTTTAACTTGGCTCCTAACTCCCTAAATTCTGCTTGTAGGACCTCATCCCGTTTTTTACCTATATCATTGGTGCCTATGTGCACAACAACAACTGGCTGTTCACCCTCCCCCTTCAGAATGTTCTGCAGCCGATCTGAGACATTCCTGACCCGTGCACCTGGGAGGCAACATACCATTCGGGAGTCTCGTTTTCGACCACAGAACCGCCTATCTATTCCCCTTACAATCGAATCCCCTATGACTATAGCCCTTCTGCTCTTTTTCCCGCCCTTCTGAACAGCAGAGCCAGCCATGGTGCCATGAACCTGGCTACTGCTGCCTTCCCCTGGTGAGCTATCTCCCTCAACAGTATCCAAAACGGTATACCTGTTGTGGAGGGAGATGACCGCAGGGGACACCTGCGCTGCCTTCCTGCTCTTTCTCTGCCTTTTGGTCACCCATTCCCTTTCTCCCTCAGCAATCCTAATCTGCGGTGTGACCAATTCGCTAAACGTGCTATCCACTACCTCCTCAGCATCGCGGATGCTCCAAAGTGAGTCCACCCACAGCTCCAGAGCCATCATGCGGTCTAACAAGAGTTGCAGCTGGACACACTTCCTGCACGTGAAGGAGTCATCAGCCATGTCCCTGAGCTCCCACATTGAGCAAGAGGAGCATGTCACGGGTCTGAGATCTCCTCCCATTTTTCATCTTAAGCTTAAACTTAGTTAAATGAAAAAGGAACGAAAAGTTTTTAACCAATCACACGATAAAAAAAAAGAGATAGAAAAAGCCTTACCTTATCTACACACCACCGAGTCCTTTTTTTTTGGTTAGAGGAGGAGGGGGAGGGGGGGGGGGGTGGGAGACACTACAGGTGTAGTGTCTCAGGTTCAGAAACGGCCCAAATATATAGGGTTTTACTTACCCAGCAGCCCCCTGGTCTCCGCCGAAAACAAAAAGAAATTAAGTTTACTTTAAACTGACCTTCCCAGCTGTTCACTCGCTCGCACTCTCTGCTCCCGAAAAAGCTGCTGCAATGAAAGGCAAGTTATTTTAAACGGCCCAAATATATAGGGTTTTACGTACCCAGCAGCCCCCTGGTCTCCACCGAAAACAAAAAGAAATTAAGTTTACTTTAAACTGACCTTCCCAGCTGTTCACTCGCTCGCACTCCCTGCTCCCGAAAAAGCTGCTGCAATGAGAAAGTGAAAGAAAAGAGAGGGAATTTAGGTTAAAAGAGATGGAACTAAGACAAAGGGGTAGTCTTAAATCCAGGGAAAATTTGAGTCAGGAAGAATCTGAATTTAGATCAGGACCCAGCGGAAAGTTGTTTAAATTTATACAGTCTCTTCCTAAGTTCGAGGAAAGGGACGTAGAGGCAGTTTTCATATCTTTTGAAAAAATAGCCAAACAGATGAAATGGCCGAAAGAAAGCTGGACGTTGCTCATGCAGTGCAGGCTGGTAGGCAGAGCTCATGAAGCTTATGCCATGCTTTCGAAAGAGGCTTCTGCAGATTATGAGATGGTAAAAAAGGCTATTCTCGCTGCATATGAGTTAGTCCCTGAACCTTACCATCAGAAGTTTAGGAACTTACGGAGATTGACTGGACAGACATATTTAGAATTTGAGAGGGAGAAGCAAATTAATTTTGACTGTTGGATACGGGTGTTAAAGATGGAAACCACATATGAGAACCTTCGAGAATTAATTCTCTTAGAAGAGTTTAAAAACTCCATTCCTTCAGTAGTGAGAACTCATCTAGATAACCTGAAAGTTTTGAAAGCTAGGCAAGCAGCAGAGATTGCTGATGATTTTGAGCTTGTGAATAAGCCAACCTATTTTGTCCATCACCCCCATAAACACAAGGAGAGAAAGTGGGAGAATGAAAGGAAGGCAAGTAGACGAGGACAAGAAGGAACAGCTGGGAATGCCCCTGGATCACCTCCTCAGGTCAGAAAGGAAAGTGCAGAGGGTAGAAGTGAGGTTCACAAGCCAAAGTGTTATCATTTGCAACTAAACAGGTCATCTTCATTCAGAGTGCTGGTGAGGTGAGAGTGACTGACCTTGACAACAAGGCAGCATTTGACCGAGTATGGCACCAAGGAGCCCCAGCAAAACTGAGGTCAATGGGAATCAGGGGGAAAACCCTCCGTGGGATGGAGTTATACCTAGCAGAAAGGAAGATGGTTGTGGTTGTTGGAGGTCAATCATCTGAGCTCCAGGACATCACTGCAAGAGTTCCTCAGGGTAGTGTCCTGGGCCCAACCATCTTCAGCTTCTTCATCAATGACCTTCCTTCAATCATAAGGTCAGAAGTGGGGATGTTCGCTGATGATTGCACAATGTTCAGCACCATTCGTGACTCCTCAGATACTGAAGCAGTCCGTGTAGAAATGCAGCAAGACCTGGACAATATCCAGACTTGGGCTGATAAGTGGCAAGTAACATTCGCGCCACACAAGTGCCAGGCAATGACCATCTCCAACAAGAGAAAATCTAACCATCTCCCCTTGACATTCAACTGAATCCCCCACTATCAACATCCTAGGGGCTACCATTGACCAGAAACAACTGGAGTTGCCATATAAATACCGTGGCTACAAGAGCAGATCAGAGGCTAGGAATCCTGAGGCGAGTAACTCACCTCCTGACTCCCCAAAGCCTGTCCACCATCTACAAGGCACAAGTCAGGAGTGTGATGGAATACTCCCCACTTGCCTGGATGGGTGCAGCTCCAACAACACTCAAGAAGCTCGACTCCATCCAGGACAATGCAGCCCGCTTGATTGGCACCCCATCTACAAACATACAGTCCCTCCACCACTGACGCACAGTGGTAGCAGTGTGTACCATCTACAAGATGCACTGCAGCAATGCACCAAGGCTCCTTAGACAGCACCTTCCAAACCCGCAACCACTACCAACTAGAAGGACAAGGGCAGCACATACATGGGAACACCACCACCTGCAAGTTCCCCTCCAAGTCACACAACATCCTGACTTGGAACTATATCGCTGTTCCTTCACTGTCATTGGGTCAAAATCCTGGAACTCCCTTCCTAACAGCACTGTGGGTGTACCTACCCCAAATGGACTGCAGCGGTTCAAGAAGGCAGCTCATCACCACCTTCTCAAAGGCAATTAGGGATGGGCAATAAATGCTGGCCTGGCCAGCGACGCCCACATCCCATGAATGAATTTTTAAAAAAATTGTAACGTCAACTCATAGGACTTGTTGGGGTACGCAAAGTTAGTGCAGAGGAAAAGACTTTGACTGAGAGTATAGCAGACCAGGCTATAGCTTTAGCAACAGCTGTGAATGTGAAACTAGATACTAAAACTAAGAGGAGTGTAGAGGTTAAGAATAAAATACCTGAGAGTTATAATAATTTTTTTTGTCAAAGGGGAGAGTAACTCTGTATCCTGCAAGTGAGGCAGGAAAACCTGTCATTATACTCAGGGACAGAGGAGCAACCCAAACACCATTGCTGGGGAAAGATATGATGTTTCCACCAGAGAGTGCCTTGAACGCTAAAGCTTTAGTAAATGGAATTGGTGGGGTGTATATACCCGTACCTTTGTATAAAGTACGCCTAAAGTGTGACTTAATATCTGGGAATAGTAACTAAGTGTTGTCCACAGTTTACCAGTAAAGGGAAGTGATCTACTCCTAGGAAATGATTTGACTGGATCAAAAACATCAGTTTCTCCTATGGTTACAGAGGAACCAAGTGAAATTAAGGAAACGGAACAATTACAGGAGTGAGTTCCGGGAATATTTCCTGCATGTGTAGTTACCCGAGCAACGACTAAACAGGATCCATTGTCGGAGGTAAAAGGGGCACCACAAATAAATAATCAAGCATCTGGAACCTTATTTGGGGAATTAGATAATCCAAATGAGATGTTTAACAGATCGTCTATCATTGCAGCACAGCAAGCTGATCCAGAGATCTACCAAAGATCTACCTCTGTCAGAGGCTGAGGTGAAAGGAGTTCCGGAAGGCTATTATATGGCAAACGGGGTTTTGAGGAGGAAATGGAGACTGCCTCATAAATCTGCCGACGAAGACTGGACAGTTGTTGAACAGATAGTGGTACCACCTAAATATCAACAAGGATCATTAAGGCTCGCACACGACATTCCTTTTTCAGGACATAGGGGAATTCGGAAACATTATTACTGGCCAGGTCTTACAAAGGATGTGAGACAATTTTGTAGGGCATGCCACACCTGTCAAACAGTGGGAAAACCACAACCTACCATAAAACCAGAGGATGGGGTATTAGTGTTGTTACCGTCACAGGGAGAACCAGTGAAAGCACGGTTCAGTGGCCCATATAGAGTGATCAGAAGAGTGGGTAAGGTAGATTACTTGATTGACATCCCTGATCGCCAGATGAAGAACCGGTTGTTACACATTAATTTGCTCAAACCATATTACTGCAGTGAGGAGGATAAGCCAGTACAGGTATGTCAGGTAATCAGGACTGTGGAGAAGGAAAAGGTTAGTGAGGATGAGGCAGAAGTAGGCCATGGAAATTCTCAGATTGAACCTCCAACTATCCAATTAGCGAATTCAGAATGGCTAGGAAAATTAAACAATAGGCTTTTACACTTCGAGGCAAAACAGCATGAAGTCCTAACCAGGGTTTTCACAATGTTTCAAAAAGTTTGTAGGGATAAGCCGGGATGTACAACCTTAGCCACACATGATATGGGTATAGGGGGAGGCATTCCTTTAAAACAACATCCTTGTTGCTTAGGTCCAGACAGACAGGCCCAAGTGGAAGCAGAGGTACAATGCATACTGAAGGGGAGATTAGATGAACCTAGTCAGGACAGCTGGAATTCACAGATGGTCTTGATGATTAAACCTGGTGGGTCAGCTCAAACTTGCATAGACTCTAGAAAAGTCACTGTGGTAAAGAAGGCAGACTCCTACCCAAATTCTCATTTAAAGGACTGTAAGGACAGAGTGGGCAACACAATGTGTCTTAAAGAGACAGATGTGTTGGAAGGATACTGTCAAATTCCTTTGACACCCCAGGGTAAGAAAAAAATCAGCTTCTGTTACACCGGACAGGGTTTTCCAGTGTCAAGTGATACCACAGAGGTTAAGGGATACTCGAGAAACTTCTCAGAGAATAGTGAACCCAGTAGTGGTCAGTGTTCCTAGCTGTGCAGCTCACCTGGCTGAGGTGATGGACAATAGGGACACTTAGAAGGAAAACACAAAACAATTGGAAGACTATGCTCATAAATTTAAAATGGGTTAATTGGAACAACCTTTTGAAAATTTAAAGCTAAAATGTTCTGGTGGAACTTGTTGCTGTAGCCTAAACATTTTTTTTAGAAATGTGTATATCTGTAAATGCGTGAAAAAAAAGTTAGCATTTTTTCAATTTGTATTTTTTTTTACCCATTGTAATGAAACGCATTAATGAAACGAATGGCATTTCATTCCACTAAGGGCGGAGCTGTCATGGTCCTGTAGTTTTGTTTCTGGGAATATGTGGTTTGCCTTTAAGGCTTGCAAAGAATCGGTATTACTGTAAGAACCAGCAAGCCTCAGGAGTTACAGGAAGGTGCATTTTCGTTGCCTTAGAAACAGCCATTTGGAGACTACGATTCAAAGGGTGGATTCTCAATATCATAGATACAGCCACTGGGAGTGAGTATTAAGCGATGCATTTATTACAATTCAGTTTCGAACTAGCTTTTTAGTTGAAGACAGTTTGTTCTAACAGAGCACACAGACAGAGACATATAGACACATACAGACTCAGTTGGTGTGGGCACGTGAAGAAAGAGCTCTCAACCATTTAAACTGAAGGAAGAGGATTTTAGTCTATTTATTATCTCTCAAAATTCTAAAAATGTTCAAGCCAAAACAGAGATCTCTGGTAATTTAATTTGAAGAAAGGGAAGTTAGACTGTGACAATCTTTTATCCCTCAAAAACTCTAAAGTCAGATTGATTCCATTGAAAGTATTTGCAAGTCGTTAATTGTTGAAATTTGCTGGAGAAGGACAGCAACATTCTGTGAGGACCTCAAGCAATATTCTGTGAGGACCTCAAGCAACATTGGACTGCAAATTTGCAAGGACTCTATTTTTTTCTATTTTAAATGTTGTTTATATCTTCATCGTGTTTAAGAATTTAGTTCTTCTAATTAAAGAGTTAATTTGTTGATTTTAAAGACACCTGGTTTGGTTAGCCTCATTTGGGGCTTAATAGATGGTACAATTTGGTTGGGTCTTTCTTTAATTTGGAAAGTTTTAAATGATATGTTAGGCAATCTGTGGAGCAACGGGATTGAATTATCAGTGCGTTTCTCCCACCACAATCAGAATCGTATATTTTGATTGGGGGCTTTGACAGGAGCGGTCGGTTGTAACAGGAGGGTCAGTACTGAGGGAGAGCTGTACTGTTGGAGGTGGCATCTTTCTGGTGAGATGTCAGACGGAGCCCTGGTCTTTCCTCACAGATGGATGTTAAAGATCTCAATATTTCAAAGACCAGAGAACATTCTCCCCAGTGTCCTGGCCAATATTTATCTGTTAACGAACATCTCTACAACTAATGATCTAGTCATTTATTATCTTGCTTTGTGTAAATTGTCTATGTTTCCTATACCACAGCAATTCAAAATCTTTTGTTGGCAGTAAAGCACTTTGCAATGTCCTGAGGTTGTGAAAGGTGCTATAGAAATGCACGTTTTTCTTCTGATGTGAACATGCAATGTAAAATTTTGAAGTTGTCCCTGTGGCTCACACTCACATAATCACTAAGGGGACAGTGCTGTTGAAATATGACGATTATTCCGACAATCTCGCTTCGATGTAGTCACTCATTCCGCCTGCAGAGAGACTTATGGTTTTCTTCAGTTGTGGAATTCCTAATTTCCATTTTTCAAATGTGACCTCAGTCTTGCTTATGGCAGCTGTGAACACAGCTTTAAATTGTAATAAAGCTGTGGTTTACCACGAGCTCTGTCATGGCAGTTACATTCTGATTGTTCAGTGGTTGTGGGGGTGCGTGTATCGATACTTGCAGAGGGCCCAGAGTGGTGGGGGAAGTCTCTGCTTTGTCGTAGTCACGGCATTTGAGTTTGTTACCCCTTTTGAGTGCTTTGGTGGTGGGTTTATGTGGATTGAAGTCCCCAAATTCTCAATATTTTTCCAGTGACTCCCAAACATCACCTGATTTTCACACGTGCTCCAGCCACATGTTTGTAATAGAGAGGATTGCACTTTGACACAGAGGGGAATTGGCATTTTCCTGCAGCTTGTCGTGTGAGTCATGTTGACATGTTCACTGCCGAGGGTCCCTTTGGGATTGCAAGACTGACCATGTCCCTACTGATCTCAGGAATGCTGTCCTAGAATGTTGGAATTCATACAGACCTGGATGGTTTGAAAATGTGGGATCAGAGTGGACATTCCTGCTCCTCTTGCCTCCATGTCTACTTAAATATATTTTTAAACACTCACCTTTGCAGTGGTGACTGCAGTAGCCCCTTTAAGAACTTCCTGGGAGGCCACTTGTGGACTTGATTTTCCTGAACACAGTTGGCTGTAAAACATCAGGTGCCATGTGATCGAGTTTCCAGGCCAATGCATCATTGTAATCCTTCGTGATGTGAGAAAAGGGATTGAAAACAAACTAAAAGAAGCAAAAGATTTTTTAAAGTAAAACAAATGCCTGACAGTTGAATTGTAATTTTCTTTTGAAATTATTTTATTATTTGTATAATTGTCTTCTCAGATCCTCCAAACCACACTTCCTTCCTTCTTTGGAAGTGAACTGATGTCGCATGTATTACAGCTAGTCCACAACCTGAGGTGATGCTCATTCATTCTATTCCCTTGCCCCTGAATCTATCCCGCTCCCTGGCCACAGTTTGAGGGCTGAACCAGACAGTTCACAAACTTAGTGTCATATTGAACATGATGAGTTTCTGATCACTTACTGCCAATTTCCATTTCTATATCTCCAACACAGAAGTCCTTGAAGCGGCCAACACCCCCAGCTTATACACACTACTGAGTCAGCGGCGCTTGAGATGGCTTGGCCATGTGAGCCGCATGGAAGATGGCAGGATCCCCAAAAACACATTGTACAGCGAGCTCGCCACTGGTATCAGACCCACCAGCCGTCCATGTCTCCGCTATAAAGACGTCTGCAAACGCGACATGAAATCGTGTGACATTGATCACAAGTCGTGGGAGTCAGTTGCCAGCATTCGCCAGAGCTGGCGGGCAGCCATAAAGACAGGGCTAAATTGTGGCGAGTCGAAGAGACTTAGTAGTTGGCAGGAAAAAAGACAGAGGTGCAAGGGGAGAGCCAACTGTGCAACAGCCCCGACAAACATATTTCTCTGCAGCACCTGTGGAAGAGCCTGTCACTCCAGAATTGGCCTTTATAGCCACTCCAGGCGCTGCTTCACAAACCACTGACCACCTCCAGGCGCGTATCCATTGTCTCTCGAGATAAGGAGGCCCAAAAGGACTGCCAATTTCCATTTCCATAACATTGTCCCTATCTCAGCTCAACAGCAGCTGAAACCCTCATTCATGCCCTTGTTACTGCTAGATTTGACTATTCCAATGCTCTCCTGACCAACTGCCACATTATACCCTCCGTAAACCTGAGGTCATCCAAAACTCTGCTGTCCGTGTCCTAACTCGCACCAAGTCGCACACACTCATCACGACTGTGCTCGCTGACCTACATTGGGTCCCAGCTAAGCAATGCCTCAAAATTAAAATTCTATCCTTTTTTTCAAATCCTTCCATGACCTTATTCTCCCGATCTCTGCAACCACTTCCAGCCCCACAATGCTCTGAGATCTCTGCATTCCTCCAAATCTAGCCCCTTGTTTATCAGGCCATGCCTTCAGCTGCCTGGGCCCTAAGTTCTGAAATTCCCTCCCTAAAACCTAAACCTCTTCCCCCCTCACCACCCTCGCTTCTCCTTTAAGATGTTCCTTAAAACCTGTCTCTTTGACCAAGTTTTTGGTCTTCTGGCCTAATATCTCTTTATGTGGCTCGGTGATGAATTTTGTTTGATAATCGCTCCTGTGAAGCACTTTGGGATGTTTTGCAATGTTAAAGGCGCTATTGAAATGTAGGTTGTTGAGTTCTTGGAGTTGCCATCTTCCCAAAGGCACAATTATGGGAGCAACTTCAAATATCATCCCAGATTCAGGTGCCCCTAAGCCTCAGATTGGAAGCTTTACAACTAGAATGTAAGAGGCTCCCAGTAAGCTGGATGGTTATTTATAAAGTTCGAGTGTGTGTTGTGAATGAATTGGAAGAGTTTATATTTAGAGAGAGGGTGCTAACACATTCAACTGAAACGGTTAGATAATTGACGGTGTAATTTCTGTAGGTTCACCCCTGAAGTCATATCTGCGTACTGACATTATTTCCACGCAACAGAGCGATGTAGGAGAAGAAACTTACCCCGATAGACCGAGATCACACCAGCAGAAGTTATACAAAAGCGTAGGAAAACATTACTTGCGTCAACCATAGGCTCCTCGGACTGACTATTGACTCACCAATATCTCAATAAACCTTCCCTTAATCCTCTATCGGATGAGATTAGTGGTGGATAATTGTGGCAGTTAGTGCATTACCTTGTTTCAGTATTGGCTCTCATGGTTAACTTGTGAAATAATTCTCATAACTGATCAGCCATGTCGAGATTTCATTAGATCATTTCTGGAGCAAGGTGGGAGTTCTTTGTAATTGTAGTTACTCGATGTGTGAAAGGTGGTTTTACATTAACTGTTGTCTTGTAGAAACACAGGAAATGCACAATCTGGGCAAATTGAATGAATATCTGCATAACTACATGGAAATACCAATTAATTAGGGTGGAATTTACTGAGCGCTTTCTTGTATGGTTGGAGCTGCTTGTACAGTGAGGCACACACTCTCTTTCGCACCTGTCTGATGTAGGTTTGATGTGGTCATGATTCAGGACAAAGACTTACAAAATTCACAGGATGAAATTCACAGTTTGGCCAATCATTTCACAGAAACTAGAATCGAAAGGTCAAACCAGGTAACTAGAATTCATTAACCCTCTGACATGATCCTTTCTAGGTAGCCTGGATATTTAACTTTTACTGTATCCAAGGGTTCCACATAATGATTAATATATAAAGATGGTTTAAAGTTCTTAGTTTGAAGTTTTCTGGCAGTAAGTGATGAAAGCTTATTAATTATAATTAGTAACTTTCAGAAAAATACCAACAGTAAATAAACTCACAGTGTAGAGCCAAACCAAGGTGTCGGGAATCTCAGGCATGTTGAAAAATAATTTTAGGCTGGCGCAGGTGACTGTGTACAGTCAGAGATTGCTTCAGTGCTGTGGAAATGTTTTATTTAATTTGGTCATGTAACTTAGGAAAGAACTTTCCATTCACTGTTAAACCTGACATTAGTTGCAAGGAGGAAGAAATAAGTCGTAATTTCTGTTGTCTCAGTTTGTATCACAGTGTCTCAATGGTAACTCCTCCAAGTCAAGACATTGCGAGTTCAAGCCTCACTCCAGAAGTTAAGCACATAATCCAGGCTGGCAGTACCAGTGCAGTACTGAGGGAGTGCAGCACTGTCAGAGGGTCAGTACTGAGAGAGCACTGCATGGTCAGAGGGTCAGTACTGAGAGAACGCCGTGCTGTCAGAGGGTCAGTGCTGAGGGAGTGCAGCACTGTCGGAGGGTCAGTACTGAGAGAGCGCTGCATGGTCAGAGGGTCAGTACTGAGAGAGCGCTGCATGGTCAGAGGGTCAGTGCTGAGGGAGCGCTGCATAGTTAGAGGGTCAGTACAGTTACCTTATTTATTTATTTTTATTTAGAGATACAGCACTGAAACAAGCCCTTCGGCCCACTGAGTCTGTGCCGACCATCAACCACCCATTTATACTAATCCTACACTAATCCCACATTCCTACCTGTCCCTATATTCCCCTACTACCTACCTACCTATTCTTTCTTTTTTCTTTTGGGCCTCCTTATCTCGAGAGACAATGGATACGCGCCTGGAGGTGATCAGTGGTTTGTGAAGCAGCGCCTGGAGTGGCTATAAAGGCCAATTCTGGAGTGACAGGCTCTTCCACAGGTGCTGCAGAGAAATATGTTTGTCGGGGCTGTTGCACAGTTGGCTCTCCCCTTGCGCCTCTGTCTTTTTTCCTGCCAACTACTAAGTCTCTTCGACTCGCCACATTTTAGCCCTGTCTTTATGGCTGCCCGCCAGCTCTGGCGAACGCTGGCAACTGACTCCCACAACTTGTGATCAATGTCACAGGATTTCATGTCGCGTTTGCAGACGTCTTTAAAGCGGAGACGTGGACGGCCGGTGGGTCTGATACCAGTGGCGAGCTCGCTGTACAATGTGTCTTTGGGGATCCTGCATCTTCCATGCGGCTACCTACCTATACTAGGGGCAATTTATAATGGCCAATTTACCTATCAACCTGCAAGTCTTTGGCATGTGGGAGGAAACCGGAGCACCCGACGAAAACCCACGCAGACACAGGGAGAACTTGCAAACTCCACACAGGCAGTACCCAGAATTGAACCCGGGTCGCTGGAGCTGTGAAGCTGCGGTGCTAACCACTACGCCACTGTGCCGCCCTTAGTTGTTGACATATTTGATAATAAGTGCAACTTCCTGTTTCAAGAACTTTCTGAGTTGAAGGTGAACACTCATACACTCAGAATGGACCCTAAACCAGTAATAAGATGTTATCGTGCATGTCAACATTTGAGAATTGCTCTGATGAAAGGTCACAGACCTGAAACGTTAACTCTGTTTCTCTTTCCACAGATGCTGCCAGACCTGCTGAGTATTTCCAGCACTTTTTGTTTTTATTTCAGATTTCCAGCATCTGCAGTCTTTTGCTTTTATTTTAGTGTTTAATTCACTGCCACTTCTCTTCCAGGAATGTCTACCTTGAAGAAGTTCTGCTCTTCTCTCTGACAGGATTTCTGTTTGTCTCTTTGGTTAGATGTGCTGGATTGAGTGGAAGGAAAGTTAATCTTGACCCAACTAGCACAGCTGTTGATTTTCCCACATTCTTCACTTTTGTTTTCATTTCTCCTGTCTCTCATTTCCTTCTCTGTCTCTCTCAGATATCCCATTATACAAGTTGTTTTTATTCTCTCCTATTCTATTTTGCACCTTTTCTTACTGATAATTCTCATTACATTGGAACACATTCCAAATCTACCGAAGGATTAGTTGACATAAGGGCTTCCAAGTGAACTTCAAGAATTAATTAGGAACACCGAATAACCTTGGAAAGAAGTGACCATCACCTGTTGTTTTTATGTAGCCAAAACACATTAAAAATATTTAAAACATAGAATAACTTTTTTGAACAGTGGGGCCTGGGTTGTCAAGCAGAGAAAATAGGTGTGGAGAAAAGAGTACTTTTCAACTTAGTTGAGCAGCTGTGGAATGCTTAAGGGTGAAAGTAGAATTTAGATTTAGAGATACAGCACTGAAACAGGCCCTTCGGCCCACCGAGTCTGTGCTGACCATTAACCACCCATTTATACTAATCCTACACTAATCCCATATTCCTACCACATCCTCACCTGTCCCTATATTCCCCTACCACCTACCTATACTAGGGGCAATTTATAATGGCCAATTTACCTATCAACCTGCAAGTCTTTTGGCATGTGGGAGGAAACTGGAGCACCCGGAGGAAACCCACGCAGACACAGGGAGAACTTGCAAACTCCACACAGGCAGTACCCAGAATTGAACCCGGGTCGCTGGAGCTGTGAGGCTGCAGTGCTAACCACTGCGCCACTGTGCTGCCCCCTCATTTACCTGCTTTGTGGAAAGGATGGTGAATGTGTGGAATAGATCACCCAGAGACAGAATGAGGGCTGAGTATACCATCAAACTCGGGAGAGAATTGGATAAATACCTGGAGGAAAACATGAACGAGGGGTTTGAGAGGGATTATAGGATATGATATTTCCGAGACATTGAAAGCAGCTAAGTCGACCACTATGGGCTTTTCCACATTGTGCCTTTCTCTGTTATAAGGAAGAGTTGTCTTGTGCACCAAGGCTGGTACCCATTCTGTGATGGGTAAGAATTCTCAAAGCAGCAAATATGGACACCTGGTCCATTAACATTTCCACCGACCTTACACCCCTTCTCACCTGCCTACTCTTTGTAGGAATTAATGGAGAAGAAATCATGATCCCTGAAGTTTATAGGAGGATGGAATACCTCAGGGCCTTTCGAGAATGAAACTCTGCGTTGGCACATTACTGAGGAAGCAGGACAATGTAGGATAATGTATTTCCAGTTTAGGAAAGACAAGAGAGAAAAGTTTAAAGGAGGAGTGTCCATAGTAATATCAAGGTGCCAGCTTTGGCCCCACCTGCTATCTCAGGTGGATGTAAAAGATTTTATGCCAATATTTCAAAGAAGAGCAGGGAATTCTCCCTGGCTACTATTTATCCCTCAACATCATCAAAGCAGATTATCTGGTCATTTATCACATTGCTGTTTGTGGGATCTTGCTGTGTACAGATTGGCTGTTGCATTTCCCACATTACAACAGTGACTACACAGTAAAAGTATTTAACTGGCTGTAAAATTCTTTGGGACATCCTGAGGTTATGAAGAGCTTGATGTAAATGAAGTTCTTTCAGTGAAATACAGAGTCAAGAAACAGTGCAATGGAACAAGAGATACTGAGGCAACACATGTCTGTACCCCATCTCTTACCTGTTTGACTGCCCTTTTGAACTCTCACTCCAGAAACCGCTGTCCTTCGCTTAAGTATTGGGTTGTCTCCATCTCATCTCCATCGTATGCGATTTTGAGCTCAGGCAATGCAGGTTGCTGACAGTTCCTACTGAGGTGTTTGTCTTAGTCAACATCTGGCACTTGAAACACCCACATTTTGCAGGAATGACACATCACTGACACTTCCAGTGCTGAGACATTTTGGTGAATTAGTTAATTACTTCTACTTTAAAGTTTCTATCCCTTGCGTATATTATCAGTTCGTCAACTTCGTGCCTCCTTCTCTAACTGCACCAAATTCTCACTTTCATGAAGTTTAGAAATCCGTGCTCTCACTCTGTGATTCGCATAATTCCCTTTTTCCTCCAAAACTCTGTGGCCCGTATCCTTACCTCGCACCAAGTCCTGTTCATCCATCACCCTGTGCTCACCGAGCTACACTGGGTCTTCATCTGATAAAACCTCATTTTAAAATTTTCATCCTTGGTTTCAAATCCCTCCCTGGCCTCACCTCCTCCCTATCTATCTATGTAACCTCCTCCAGCACCACAACCCTCCGAGATATCTGCCCTCCTCTGACTCTGACCTCATGCATCCCCCCCCCCCACCTTTATGTCATCATTAACGACCATCCCTTCAACCATCTTCCTAGAAACATCGGATGGTTAGAGCAGAGAAGCTGGGTATTCATGTCTGTGCCAGCTGTCTGCGAGAGCAACTCACCTTGTCCCCGTGGCCCTGCAAATATTTTCTCATCAGATAATTATGCAATTCTCTTTTGAAAGCCATGATTGAATCTGCCTCCACTCTCAGGCAGTGCATTCCAGATCCTAACCACTCAGTGCATGAATACATTTTTCCTCATGTTGCTGCTGCTTCTTTTGCCAATCACCTTAAATCAGTGTCCTCTGGTTCTCGACCCTTGCACCAGTTTCTCCCTATCTACTCTGTCCAGACCCCTCATGATTTGGAACACTTCTTTCCAATCTCCTCTCAACCTTCCCTCAGGAGAACAACCCCAGCTTCTCCAATCTATCCACATAATTGAAGTTCCTCATCCCTGACCATTCTCGTGGATCTTTTCTGCACTCTTTCTAAACCCTTCACATCCTTCTTGAAGTGCGGTGCCCAGAATTGAACACAATACTCCAGTTGAGGTCGAACCAGTATTTTATACAGGGTCACCATAACCTCTCTGCTATTGTACTCTATGCATCTATTTGTAAAGTCCCTGATCCCGTATACCTTATTAACCACTTTCTCAACCTGCTCCGCCACCTTCAGCAATGTGTGCACATACGAGGTGTACAAAATTATGAGGGGCCGAGATAGAGTAGACAGGAAGGACCTGTTTCCCCTAGCCGAGAGGTCAATTACCAGGGGGCACAGATTTAAGGTGATTGATAGAAGGATTAGAGGGGACATGAGGAAAAGCTTTTTCATTCAGAATTCTGGAATTCACTGTCCGGATCAGTGGTGGAGGCAGAAACCCTCAACTCATTTAAAAGGTACCTGGACATGCACCTGAAGTGCTGTAACCTGCAAGGCTACGGACCAGGTGCTGGAAGGTGGGATTAGATTGGGCGGCTAGTTTTTTCAGCTGGCGCAGACATCCTGGTCTGAATGGCCTCTTTCTGTGCTGTAATTTTTCTATGGTTCTGTGGTCCCTGAGCTCCTGCACTTCTATCCTTTATTCCTTTATAGAATTCTATCATTTATTTGTTTTTGCCTTTCCTCGTTCTTCCTACCAAAATGAATCACCACATTTTTCTGCATTAAATTTCATCTGCTACTTGTCCACCATTCCACCAGCCTATCTATGTCCTCTTGAATTCTATCACTATCCTCCTCACAGTTCACAATACTTCCAAGTTTTGTGTCATCAGCAAATTTTGAAATGGTGCTCTGACACCCAAGTCTAGGTCATTCATATAGATCAAGAGAAGCAGAGGTCCTAATACTAACCCCGGGGGAACCCCACTATATACCATCCTCCAGTCCAAAAAACTGTTCACAACTACTCTCTGTTTCCTGTCACTCAGCCAACGTCGTATCCATGCTGATACTGTCCCTTTTATTCCATGGGCTTTATCTTTGCTGACAAGCATGTTATGTGGCACTTTATCGAATGCCTTTTGGAAGTCCATGTTCACCACATCAACAGCATGGGAGAGGCAGCAGTGTAATGGTAATGTCACTGAACTAGTAGTTCAGAGGCCCAAGCTAATACCCTGGGGATATGGGTTCAAATCCTACCATGGCAGCTGGTGGAATTTACATTCAATTAATAAATCTGGAATTGGTCTCTATGGTGACCATGAAACCATTGTCGATTGTCATAAAAACCCATCTGGTTTCACTAATGCCCTTTAAGGAAGGAAATCTGCTGTCCTTACCTGGTCTGGCCTACATGTTACTTCAGACCCACAGCAATGTGGTTGACTCTTAACTGCCCTCTGAAATGGCCTAACAAGCCACTCAGTTGTCAAGGGCAATTAGGGATGGGTAACAAATGCTGACCTTGCCAGTGATGCCCACATTCCATGAAAGAATAAATTTTAAAAATTGCCCTTGTCAACCCTCTCTGTTACCTCATCACAAAACTCAATCAAGTTAGTTCAACACGATTTCCCCTTAACAAATCCATCCATGCTGACTTTCATTAATTGATCCACATTTGTCCAAGTGACTTAATCTTGTCCCGGATTATTGTTTCCAAAAGCTTTCCCACCACTGAGGTTAAACTGATTGTCCTGTATTTGCTGGGCTTCTCCTTACATCCTTTCCTGAACGAGGATGTAACATTTGCAATTCTCCAATCCTCTGTTACCACCCCTGTATTTAAGGAGGATTGGAAGATTATGGCCAGTGCCTCCGCAATTTCCATCCTCACTTCCCTCATTATCCTCGGATGCATTTGATCCGGTCCTGGTGACTTAACATCTTTAAGTAGACATCATCAGTCCCAGTTTGCAATTTCCTCGCTATCGCTCCCCACCCCCATTCCATCTCCCTCTTCTTCTCAATACCAACCACTTTGATGAATATTTTTGTCTCCCTTCCTAATATCCTCATGTCCAGTCGCTCCTGTGTTAAAGGCAATGTGTAAATAATAAGCTTTTGCCTTTGGAATGAGGAACTGGAGTTTCTCAGAGGCCACTTTACTGATGGGTGAGTTGTGAGAGTTCCTTTTAAATCAAAGGAATAGTTTAGGTAAGACTGTCACTAGATGAAGAAAGAATTAAGACAAAAGGAACATGAGGAAACCACCTTTGAAAATGTCAAAAGAACAAGATTATTTTCCTTCTGCCAACTTTCTCCAGTAATTTTGAACCCTACGTTGCTTTTCTGAAACTTTGACTCCTAGAATTGTAACAGTGAGCTGTGCTTTGCTACCTCGCCCAAGTGATCAATAGTTGTGTGTGAATTGTCTTTGTCAAACTATTCCAACAAGGGACTTATCACAGCCGTCTAATCTCAACTGATAACCACACAGACTCCTGTCTAATGGGGATTGTTGGATAGAAGGAAATGAAAGACTTGCATTTCTATAGCGCCTATCATGTCCTCAGACCGTCTCAAAGCCCTTTAAAGCTAATGAAGTACTTTTGAAATGTTACCCTGTAGGCCTGAGAGGGCAGACAGAGCCTCAGTTTAACATCTCATCCAAAAGATGGCAGCTCTGACAGTGCAGCACTCCTTCAGTACTGCACTGGGAGTGTTGGCCTGGATTATGGGCTCAAGTCTCTGGAGTGGGACTTGAATCCACAACCTTCTAACTCAGAGGCCAGAGTGTGACCCACTGAGTCACTGACCCACTGAGCCACAGCCAGCACCACAGGTTGGTTGAGTTTCTCCCCACTCACTTTCTCCATAAACAGGATTGGAAAGACCAATCATAGGACGACTTGAATCAGCTCGATTGAGACCGTTTCTCTCATCTTTTCTCTCTTGTGATTCCAAAACCGGTTATCCCACATCGTCCTATACCTCCCTGCTTCCTCGGAATGTGGAAACTAGAGTTTCCTTCTCTTGAATGTCCTGAGAGATTCCTTCTTCCAACTTGAGGTCTGATAACTCAGCATGGGCTGGGATTTGTAGATTGAAGTCAGAGAGATTGAAGAGCTGGGAAAGGACTGGTAAATTCTGAAGCACATCAGGAGGATTACCAGCAGAACCAGAGGTCTTCCTCAAGTCTAGAACACAGAAGATCTGATCCAGTAGAGATAAAACTAGATGTTGGTCAGAACCTTGCATTGAGGTGGTGGCCCCGCCCACCAGCTGAAAAATCTGGGGAGAGCCTGCCTCTGCCAGGCCTGGTAGCCACGTTGTTATTTTGTGTGGCTCAAGCCCTTAATTGACCTCCGCCAGGACTTCCACCCCTCTGAGGCACGAAGGCCCACCTCCAAGAGCTGCTGGCCAATCAGAGGGCAGGCAGCTCCTCAGTCTCAGAAGCACCCCTGAGAGCGATAGCTGCTGCTGGGACTGCACGCAGCAAGAAGAGGTGATGGGTGTTGCCCCTCAGGAAGGTAAGTGGGGATCGGGCCTCACTGGGCCCCGGCGAGGGGGATGGGCGGGGATCGAACTGGAGGGCGGGGGAGGGCGGTAGATTTAGCAGGGGCAGCCCCTGCTCCTGGGCGGGGGGGCCTCTGTGGGGCACAGGGTGCCCAATCAGGAGGGCCTGCCTAGCCCACAAGGAGGCCACCAGGTATTACCGGGCAGCTCCTCAAATGGCAAAGTGCTCGTCCGCTGCTGAAACAAATACTGGCAATGGCAGGAGGAGGCTCTTCAAGTAACAAATAATTGGCCACTTCAGGGCCTCAATTGGCCTGGGGTGAGCGGGCTTTTTACTATCTTCCCCACCCACCCCCCACTGGAAAAATAGCAGCAGGGATGGGTAGGCAAGAAGAGCGGCGCTCCCTGCCTCCCACTCAATTTTATGTACCACACCCAGCTCCACCTCCCCCTCTCCCCCCGGCCTCTCGCCCACTCCCAGGGGGTTAAAATTCCGGCTGTTGTCTATAATGGTGGAACAGATTGTACCAATAGAATGAGGTCCTTTATTAGAACATCAGGATTAAAGTTAGATGAGAAAAATAGGCTAAACTGCCCCCTTTTCTCCTTCAAGGAGAGAGTAACTGCACCATGGATGGAAAAGGGGTGAAAAGCCACTTGTGATTGCCTTGGCAAAGGACCCATAGCAGCAGCTACATAAATCCAAAAAAATGCTTATTCTTTTAACTCGTAGAAACTCTAGCAAAATCAAATCTTCAACTCTTAACGTTGCATTCTCTGAAATCACACTCGGTCACTGGAGATCCTCACAACCAATGATTCCACAATAAAAACAAGAAATGCTGGAAATACTCAGCAGGTCTGGCAGCATCTGTGGAGAGAGAAGCAGAGTTAATGTTTCAGGTCAGTGACCTTTCTGACCCTTTTGGGAAGGAGGTAGAAGGAGGCTGTCTGGGGTTGCGGGTCTATGAGGTTGGAAGCTGTAGAGGGAAGATCTCCAGAGGAGATGAGGTCAGTGACAGTCCTGTGGACAGTAGCTTGATGTTCGGTGGTGGGGTCATGGTCCAGAGGGAAGTAGGAAGAAGTGTCTGAGAGTTGGCACTGAGCCTCTGCAAGGTAGAGGTCAATACTCCAGACAACAACAGCACCAACCTTGTCTGCAGGTTTGATGACCATGTCGGGGTTAGACCTGAGAGAACGGAGTGTGGCAAGTTCAGAGGGGGACAGGTTAGAGTGAGTGAGAGGGGCAGAGAAATTGAGATGACCGATGACTCGCCGATAATTCTCAATGAAAAGATCAAAAGTGGGTAAGAGGCCAGAGGGAGGGGTCCAGGTGGAGGGAGAATGCTGAAGGCGTGTGAATGGGTCTGCTGATCGGGGGGAGGACACCTGGTCAAAGAAGTGAGCCTGGAGGTGAAGGCAATGGAAGAAGATCTCAACATCATGCCGAGCATGAAATTTCCGTATCTTTCCTAACAATCAAACCTACACTGACGCCAAATCCTTTACTGTGCTGAATAACATTGAACTACTCACCATATCAAAACTCAGATTGACAGATTGTTGTTGCATAAGGGTATTAAGAGTTCTGGAACCAAGGCAGGGTATGATGATCAAATTGAATGACGGAACTGGCTCAAGGGGCTGAATGGTACCCTCCTGTTTATACAAGAGACAGTAACGTCCCAGGAAACCCTCACTCTGATGGGAGCAATCTGATTTCTCAGTGCAGCTCGAATTCCAGAACGCCTGTTGACCTGCAGGAAACATCCAAGAGAAATCTGAGACTAAGTGGAAAAAATGTCTCTTCTGCAAAGCAACTCATTGATGTTTAACCTTTCAGCTGGTTTCAAAAGAACTCTTTTTAGCTGCAGTGTGAATGGAATTAGAAACTGACTCCCTGAAATCATTGCATTACTGAGTTATTGGCACTATCATAGTCATGGAATAAAGTGTTGTCCTTCATGGTGAATCCCCTCTGTACCAGTTTACAGAAATATCTCCTTTTCACTCTGCACAGTTCTTAGAAATGTTATCTGTCATGACAGTTTTCCTTGAGGTATTTCTTGTGGTTAGGGTTCAAATAAATACCTTGTATTTCTTTTGGAGCCTTATAATATTCTCAGGAAATCCCAAATATTTTCACGTTCAAGCAATTATTTTTGAAGTGGGTCAAAACAGAGCAGCTGATTTATGTACAGCAAGATCCCACGTACAGCAAATGAGAGGAAAAGGCATTTCATCTGGTTAAGATAGCTAGGAGAGGAGGCCATTCAGCACCTCGAGCCTGTTCCACCATTCAATGAGGTCATGGCTGATCTGTGACCGAACTCCATATACCCGTCCTTGCACATATTCTTTAATACATTTGGTTAACAAAAATCAATCAACCTCAGATTTAAAATTTGCAATTGATCCAATATCAATGACCATTTGTGGAAGAGACTTCCAAACTTCTACCATCCTTGGTATGCAGAAGTGTTTCCTAATTTCACTCCTCAAAGCTCTGGCTCTAATTTTTATACTCTGCTGCCTAGTCCTAAACTCCCCAACCAGCTGAAATAGTTTCTCTCTATCTATCCAGTCTGTTTCCCATAATATCGTGAAAACTTAGATCAAATCAGCCCGTAACCTTCCAAATTCCAGCGAATACCACCCTAACCTATGTTATCTCTCAGTACTGACCCGTCGACAGTGTAGCACTCCCTCAGGACTGTCCCTCCGACAGTGCAGCACTTCCTCAATACTGACTCTCCGACAGTGCAGCACTTCCTCAGTACTGACCGTCCGACAGTGCAGCACTCCCTCAGTACTGACCCTCCGACAGTGCAGCACTTCCTCAATACTGACCCTCCGACAGTGCAGCACTTCCTCAGTACTGACCCTCCGACAGTGTAGCACTCCCTCAGGACTGACCCTCCGACAGTGCAGCACTCCCTCAGTACTGACCCTCCAATCGTGCAGAGGTCCCTCAGTACTGACCCTTCGACAGTGCAGCGCTCCCTCAGGACTGTCCCTCCGACAGTGCAGCACTCCCTCAGTACTGACCCTCTGACAGTGCAGCCCTCCCTCAGTACTGACCCTCTGACAGTGCAGCACTCCCTCAGTACTGACCCTCCGACAGTGCAGCGCTCCCTCAGTACTGACCCTCCAATTGTGCAGAGGTCCCTCAGTACTGACCCTTCGACAGTGCAGCGCTCCCTCAGGACTGTCCCTCCGACAGTGCAGCACTCCCTCAGTACTGACCCTCTGACAGTGCAGCACTCCCTCAGTACTGACCCTCCAACAGTGCAGAGGTCCCTCAGGACTGACCCTCCAACAGTGCAGCACTCGCTTAGTACTGAGCCTCCGACAGTGTAGCACTCCCTCAGTACTGACCCTCTGACAGTGCAGCACTGCCTCAGTACTGACCCTCAACAGTGCAGCACTCCCTCAGTACTAACCCTCCGACAGTGCAGCACTCCCTCAGTACTGATCCTCCGACAGTGCAGCACTCCCTCAGTACTGACCCTCCAATTGTGCAGAGGTCCCTCAGTACTGACCCTTCGACAGTGCAGCGCTCCCTCAGGACTGTCCCTCCGACAGTGCAGCACTCCCTCAGTACTGACCCTCTGACAGTGCAGCACTCCCTCAGTACTGACCCTCTGACAGTGCAGCATTCCCTCAGTACTGACCCTCTGACAGTGCAGCACTCCCTCAGTACTGACCCTCCAACAGTGCAGAGGTCCCTCAGGACTGACCCTCCAACAGTGCAGCACTCGCTTAGTACTGAGCCTCCGACAGTGTAGCACTCCCTCAGTACTGACCCTCTGACAGTGCAGCACTGCCTCAGTACTGACCCTCAACAGTGCAGCACTCCCTCAGTACTGACCCTCTGACAGTGCAGCACTGCCTCAGTACTGACCCTCAACAGTGCAGCACTCCCTCAGTACTAACCCTCGACGGTGCTACACTTCTGCAGTACTGACCCTCCAACGGTACAGAGTTCGCTCAGGACTGACCCTCCGACAGTGCAGAGGTCCCTCAGGACTGACCCTCCGACAGTGCAGCACTCCCTCAGTACTGACCCTCTGACAGTGCAGCACTCCCTCTACTGACCCTCCAACAGTGCAGCACTCCCTCAGTACTGACCCTCTGACAGTGCAGCACTCCCTCAGTACTGACCCTTCAACAATGCAGCACTCCCTCAGTACTAACCCTCTGACAGTGTAACACTCCCTCAATACTGACCCTCCGACAGTGCAGCACTCTGCAGTACTGACCCTCCAACAGTACAGAGTTCCCTCAGGACTGACTCTCTGACATTGCAGCACTCCCTCAGTACTGACCCTCTGACAGACAGTGCAGCACTCCCTCAGTACTAACCCTCCAACAGTACAGCACTCTGCAGTACTGACCCTCCAACAGTACAGAGTTCCCTCAGGACTGACCCTCTGACAGTGCAGCACTCCCTCAGTACTGACCCTCTGACAGTGCAGCACTCCCTCATTACTGACCCTCTGACAGTGCAGCACTCCCTCAGTACTGACCCTCTGACAGTGCAGCACTCCCTCAGTACTGACTCTGCAGAGTGAACTTATTTCCAGAACTTTTTAGTGCCTCGCTGGGTTTCTGAACTCCCAATCTCTGAATTACTAATCAGTGACATAATGGCTACACCACCAAACCCTACATGCCGAATTATGGCAGAATAATGAGTTTTCTTTCACGTCATGTTTCCTTCTGTATGCCACATGCAAATCAAATTGGTGCATTAATTCCTTTTGTACTTTGTGTGTAGGTTTGTGGACAGTACCCAACTTTGAAACTTGAATGAAAAGGACCACAGTAGCTGCCCCGTGTCTGGTTGGTGGTATAGATTTCTCTGCATGTCAATTCACTTTAATGTGTCCATCAACAAACAGCGGTTGTGATCTCCCAGTCTGGTATATTGGATTAAAAGATGGGAAGTGACTGGTTTTACTGCAGTCTGGCAGTGGGACACAGCTATCTTTTATTCATTCATGGGATGTGGGCATCGCTGGCATGGCCAGCATTTATTGCCCATCCCTAATTGGCCTTGAGCTGCTTTCTTGAACCGCTGCAGTCCATATGGTGCGGGTTTACATAACTGTGATGTTAGGGAGGGAGTCCCAGGATCTTGACCCAGTGACAGTGAAGGAATGGCGATTTAGTTCCAAGTCAGGATGGTGTGTGACTTGGAGGAGTGTGTGAGTGGCCAGATTGGGAGTGTGATCACATGTGGAACAGGTGTCCCATGGGAGCGAGCGGGGCGACTGACCAAAGGATTTAGTAAATTGCACCCCAGCCCCACCTTCATATAAAGACTCCTCACACATGAAAAACATGCACTACTGTCCCCTATTCAACACTATTACATAAGGTATGGAGGCATGGCGGTTTTGTTGTTGGACTATTAACGCAGAGAATGTGGCCAGTTTGCAAATTTAAATTCAGTTTTAGGAATAAAATTCTGGTCTCAGTAACAGTGACCATGAAGCTGTTGGATTTTCATAAAATCCCATCTGGGTCACTGCTGCCCTTACTGAAGGAAATTTGCCCATGTCTGGGCCAACATGTGACTCCAGGCCCACACCAACATGGTTGACTCTTAACTGCCCTCTGGTGGCCTCATGAATTACTCAGCTGCGTCAAATCGGGGCCCCCAGAGATGGGCAGACTTGCCCATGCCCCGTGACAGTCACATCAATGATGCCCACATTCCAAAAATAACATTTTTGAATAATTGCTGGTGCAGCGATTATAATGATGCTACGGGTTTTTAAAGGGGAGGTGGGTCTTGCTGTACTGCTGCGGAATCAAATGCAAGGGCAAAACTACTCTGAAAGCACTTAGGAACATAGAACGGGGGAGGCCATTCAGCCCCACGAGTTTGTTCCGTCATTCAGTGAGACCATGGCTGATCTGTGACCTAACTCCATACACCCAACTTTTCCCCATATCCCTTATTACCTTTGGATAACAAAAATCTATTCATCTCAGACTTAAAGTTAACAATTGATCCAGCATCCATTACCATTTGTGGAAGAGAGTTCCAAACCTCTACCACCCTTTGTGTGTAGAAGTGTTTCCTAATTTCACTTCTGAAAGGTCTGGCCCCAAGTCCGAGACTCCCCAACCAGTGGAAATTGTTTCTCTCTATCTACCCTAGTTTTCCCTTTAATATTGTCACAGGAAGGTTGGTCGAAATCTGGAACTCTCTCCCCCAAAACACTGCAGATGTTGGGGATCAATTGGAGCTTTTAAGACTGAGATCGAAAGGTTGTTGTTGGGTTTGGGTATCGAGGGATAAGGAACAAAGGCAGGTAAAGGGAATTGAGGTACAGATCAGCCATGATCTAATGGATTGATAGAGGGGCTGAATGGCCTCCTCCTTCTGCCATTTTGTTTAGTTTAGCACACAGTGAGACAGGTGCCACCTCTCCGCATATGGTCCTCCACATACTACAATGGCAGAGCAGGCCCAGAGTCCAGCGATGGTTTGGTTGGTTTGTGCCAGTGCTGCCAAAGCTGGGGGGTTTGGTGTACAATCAGCTCCTTTCATTAGCTCCGCACCAGATTCAAATGTCAAATCTGCCAGTTCCTTTCAACACTGAGTAAGATTGAACTGAAATGCAGAAATCCTCGGGTTAATAAGAAAAGTTTTGAGATTTACTGGCTGACCTCGAAAAGTCAGTAATTACGTCACATCTTTTCTTTCTTTATGACTTTCCAGCTTTTTTTTGTTTTTCTAATTCCACAAAAAAAAATCCCCTCAAAATATTTGTCCAGTAAAGCAAGGTAATACAGCAAAGTGACAATCTAGAAAGCAAGTCAAGAGGGAACAGTGACAGGATTCTGTGAATCAGACAAAGACAAAGCTGTGCCCTGTAGCACAGGGTTTGTGGTGAATGAAGATTTTGAGCCCAGGAATCCTTTGATGTGAAACGTGCTATTCTGCTGACAGTGTGATTGTGGTTTGATCCTGTGGTTTAGTTGTGTGTGAAAACTATTTTTCCAGCCAGAGTGAGGTTATGTAACTTACACTAGAACAGAAGAGTTGGTTTTGCTGAATAACACTTAAGGCCCTATTGCAACACTCGAGAAAATAAAATGAATGCATTAGCATTTTCCTTCCATGTGCTTGATAACAGCCTATCATTTTACAACCTGAGTGTCCGTAGCATCTTACACAGTAACAGAACATCCCAAAATGCTTTACAGCTAATGAAGTACTTTTGAAGTGTAGTCACTGTAGTAATGTAGGAAACACAGCAGCCATTTTGTGCACAGCAAGCTCCCACAAACAGCAGTGAAATAAATGACTAGCATGGTGCTATTCAAAGAGTCAGGAGTTCTCCCCACATCCTGGGACCAATATGCTTCCCTCAACCAACATCACTAAATCAAATTAAATGCTCATGTGATGTTAACACACAAGTAACAATAGTGACTGCACTTTATAAATGATAGATTGCTTATGATAGAACTTGGAATATCCTGCGGATGTGATGAGATGACATCTAAATGAAAGTTATGAGCAACATAGGACCAGGCAAAGGCCATTCAGTCCCTCGAGCCTGTTCTGCCATTCAATTAGATCATGGCTGATCAGTGACCTAACTCTATCTACCCGCCTTGGTTCCCAAACCATTAGTACCCTTACCCAACAAAATTCTATTGATCTCAGTCTTGAAATTTTCAATTGACCCCCACCAGCCTCAGTAGCATTTTGGGGAGAGATTTCCAGATTTCCACTCCCCTTTGTGCGAAAACGTGCTTCCTGACATCACTCCTGAACAGCCCAGCTCTAATACTAAGATTATACTCCATCCCTCTCCCTGGCAACAGTCTGAGATTAAGCCAGTCTTTTTGCAATCTTGGTGTCACATTTGACTCCTGGATGAGTTTCTGCCATCACTAAGACTGTCTATTTCCACCTCTGTAACATGGCTCGACTTCACCTCTATCTCAGCTCATCTGCTGCTGAAACCCTCATTCATGCCATCATTACCTCTGGACTTGACTATTCCAACGCACTCCTGGCTGGTCTCCCACATTCTACTCTTTGAAAACTTGAGGTCATCCAAACCGCTGCTGTCCATGTCTTAACTTGCACCAAGTCCCATGCCCCATCTCTTCATGGCCTCGCCCCTCCCTATCTATCTCCCTATATGAGGAAGATACAAGAAATCTCCCAGAATTAGAGATCCAAGGGATCGGGGGAATGAGGAATTGAAGGAAATTAGTATTAGTAAGAAGGTTGTATTGGAGAAATTAATGGGGCTGAAGGTTGATAAGTCCCCAGGACCTGATATTCTACATCCCAGAGTGTTGAAAGAGGTAGCTATGGAGATAGTGGATGCATTGGTGATCATCTTCCAAAATTCTATAGAATCAGGAGCGGTTCCTGCAGATTGGAAGGTAGCAAATATCACCCCACTATTTAAGAAGGGAGGGAGAGAGAAAACAGGGAATTACAGACCTATTAGTCTTACATCAGTCGTTGGGAAAATGCTAGAATCCATTCTAAAGGATGTGATAAATGGACACTTGGATAATAATGATCTGATTGGGTATAGTCAACATGGATTTATGAATGGGAAATCATGTTTGATGAACCTGTTGGAGTTTTTTGAGGATGTTACTAACAGAATTGATAAAGGGGAGTCGGTGGATGTGGTATACTTGGATTTTCAAAAGGCTTTTGATAAAGTCCCCCACAGGAGATTAGTTTGCAAAATTAAAGCACATGGGATAGGAGGTAATATACTGGCATGGATTAAGGATTGGTTAACAGGCAGAAAACAAAGAGTAGGAATAAACGGGTCATTCTCGTGTTGGCAGGCTGTGACTAGTGGGGTACCGCAAGAATCAGTGCTTGGGCCCCAGCTGTTCACAGTATATATCAATGATTTGGATGTGGGGACCAAATGTAATATTTCCAAGTTCACAGATGACACAAAACTAGGTGGGAATGTGTGTTGTGAGAAAGATGCAAAGTGACTTCAAGGGGATTTGGACAGAATTAGTGAGTGGGCAAAAACGTGGCAGTTGGAATATAATGTGGGAAAATGAGAAGTTATCCATTTTGGTAGGAGGAATAGATGTGCAGAGTATTTCTTAAATGGTAAGAGATTAGAAAGTGTAGATGTACAAAAGGACCTGGGTGTCCTTGTCAATAAGTCACTGAAAGCTAACATGCAGATGCAGCAATAAAAACAAGAAATGCTGGAAATACTCAGCAGGTCTGGCAGCATCTGTGGAAAGAGAAGCAGAGTTAACATCTTGGGTCAGTGACCCTTCTTCGGAACTGCATCCGCAGTATTTTGCTTTTATTTTATGCAGATGCAGCAAGCAATTAGGAAGGCTAATGGTATGTTAGCCTTTATCGCAAGAGGATTTGAGTACAGGACTAGTGACGTCTTGCTTCAATTGTATAGAACCTTGGTTAGACCACACCTGGAGTACTATGTGCAGTTTTGGTCCACTTACCTTAGGAAGGATATTATTGCCATAGAGGGAGTGCAACGAAGGTTCACCAGACTTGTTCCCGGGATGGTGGGACTGTCCTATAAAGAGAGATTGGGGAAACTGGGCCTGTATTCTCTAGAGTTTCAAAGAATGAGAGGTGATCTCATTGAAACCTACAAAATACTTAAAGGGATAGACAGGGCAGATGCAGCTAAGATGTTTCCCCTGGTTGGGAGTCTAGAACCAGGGGTCACAATTTCAAAATAAGGGGCAAGCCACTTAGGACAGAGATGAGGAGAAATTTCTTTACTCAGAAGGTTGTGAATCTTTCAAATTCTCTGCCCGAGAGGGCTGTGGAAGCTCAGTCATTGAGTATGTTTAAAGCAGAGATTGACAGATTTCTACATACAACTGACTTAAGGGGATATGGGGATAGTGTGGGGAAAAAGGCATTGAAGTGGATGATCAGCTATGATCATATTGAATGTCGGAGCAGGCTCAATGGACTGAATGGCCTACTCCTGCTCCTATGTTCCTATTTCCCTGTCTCTGTAACTTCCCCAACCCCACAACCCACCGAGATATCTGTGCTCCTCTAATTCTGGCCTCTTGTGCATCCCTGATTTTACTTGTTCCACCATTGGTGGCCACGCCTTCAGTTGCCCAGGGCCCAAGCTCTGGAATACCCTCCCTAAATCTCTCCTCCTCTCTACGTCACTTTCCTCCTTTAAACTTACCTCTTTGACCAAGCTTTTGGTCATCTGACCTAATATCTCCTTATGTGGCTCAGTGTCAAATTCTGTTTGATAATGCTCCTGTGAAGCATCTTGTGACGTTTTGTTAAAGACGCTATATAAATTGTTGTTGAATACTCTAGAGGACGTGGCCTGGTTGGTGCTGAAGACATGGGCTGGAATGAAGAGAGGCCATGTAGAATTGGACAGGCTGCTAGAAGAGGGAGAAGGTGGAGGAGGGGTACAAAGGCTTTTGGCAAGAGGCCATATCCATCCAGGGTGTTCAGGGCTCAATTCTCTTAGCTCAATTTCAGTGACGCCCAATGTTTGTGCTTCACTAAGAAGCTTGTGATTAAAATCTGTCAACTGCTGCAGCCACATCTCCAACCTCAGATCAGGATAACGACTGCATTGCAAGTGGCTGTCAAGGTGACTGTGATGCTTAACTTTTATGCATTAGGCTCCTCCAGGCTACTAATGGTGATATTAGTAACATCTCGCAGTTTGCAGTACACTGCTGCATAAGGGAAGTCACTGCAGGCTTTCCATACACAGTGACGCAGTTTAAACTCAGTCCCTCTTGCCAGAGACAAGCAGGTGGAGTGAGTGCATTGCCTTCTGTGTGCCTTACCTGAACCATGCCAAATTCGTAACCTCAATGCGCAGCTACTGTTTGACCACAGGCTGTGCATCATGCAGTTGAATGCCCGTTATCCTGGCAGTAATCACACTTCATTCTGCAGCTGGCCTCTGTGCCAGCAATATTTGACCTGTGACAGCAAATCAAATGCTAACTACTGGGCGAAAAGGGGTATCCCCTCATAACATGGCTTGTGTCTGTGGTCTGGAACCCACGCACACCTGCTGAGCAACTAAGCTTACAATGAGAGCCAAGTGCCACATGGAACATTATAGAGCTCACCATCAGCTTCCTCAAGCAAAACTTCTGCTCGTGGACCCTCTGCAGGAGCCCTGCAGTGCTCTGCTGAGCAAGTAATAAGATTTGTGATAGTATGCTGAATGCTGCACAACCTGGCCATTATGAGAGAACAGCCCTTGCAGCAGCAATCAGGCAAGAAGCTAAAGACACAAAACAAGAAATGCTGGAACCACTCAGCAGGTCTGGCAGCATCTGTGGAAAGAGAAGCAGAGTTAACGTTTCGGGTCAGCGACCCTTCTTCGGAACTGGTGATAAGAAGCTAAAGAAGCTAAAGAGCAAGGCATGAGGAGGAATAATAATTGTGGGGAGTTTTAATATTCATATAGCCAGCGGAAAAGCCCCTGGGAAGGACAGCATTATCCCTGAAATAATCAAGAGTGCCAAGCCTGCTATACTCTCAGCACTACATGAACTGCGATGCCTGTGCTGGGACGAGGGAGCAGTACCCCAGGACATGCGCGATGCCAATATCATCACCCTCTATAAAAACAAAGGTGACCGCGGTGACTGCAACAACTACCGTGGAATCTCCCTGCTCAGCATAGTGGGGTAAGTCTTTGCTGGAGTCGCTCTGAACAGGCTCCAGAAGCTGGCCGAGCGCATCTACCCTGAGGCACAGTGTGGCTTTCGTGCAGAGAGATCGACCGTTGACATGCTGTTCTCCCTTCGTCAGATACAGGAGAAATGCCGTGAACAACAGATGCCCCTCTACATTGCTTTCATTGATCTCACCAAAGCCTTTGACCTCGTCAGCAGACGTGGTCTCTTCAGACTACTAGAAAAGATTGGATGCCCACCAAAGCTACTAAGTATCATCACCTCATTCCATGACAATATGAAAGGCACAATTTAACATGGCGGCTCCTCATCAGAGCCCTTTCCTATCCTGAGTGGCGTGAAACAGGGCTGTGTTCTCGCACCCACACTTTTTGGGATTTTCTTCTCCCTGCTGCTTTTACATGCGTTCAAGTCCTCTGAAGAAGGAATTTTCCTCCACACAAGATCAGGGGGCAGGTTGTTCAACCTTGCCCGTCTAAGAGCGAAGTCCAAAGTACGGAAAGTCCTCATCAGGGAACTCCTCTTTGCTGACGATGCTGCTTTAACATCTCACACTGAAGAGTGCCTGCAGAGTCTCATCGACAGGTTTGCGGCTGCCTGCAATGAATTTGGCCTAACCATCAGCCTCAAGAAAACAAACATCATGGGGCAGGACGTCAGAAATGCTCCATCCATCAATATTGGCGACCACGCTCTGGAAGTGGTTCAAGAGTTCACCTACCTAGGCTCAACTATCACCAGTAACCTGTCTCTCGATGCAGAAATCAACAAGCACATGGGAAAGGCTTCCACTGCTATGTCCAAACTGGCCAAGAGAGTGTGGGAAAATGGCGCACTGATACAGAACACAAAAGTCCGAGTGTATCAGGCCTGTGTCCTCAGTACCTTGCTCTATGGCAGCGAGGCCTGGACAACGTATGTCAGCCAAGAGCGACGTCTCAATTCAGTCCATCTTCGCTGCCTCCGGAGAATACTTGGCATCAGGTGGCAGGACCGTATCTCCAACACAGAAGTCCTCGAGGCGGCCAACATCCCCAGCTTGTACACACTACTGAGTCAGCGGCGCTTGAGATGGCTTGGCCATGTGAGCCACATGGAAGATGGCAGGATCCCCAAAGACACATTGTACAGCGAGCACGCCACTGGTATCAGACCCACCGGCCGTCCATGTCTCTGCTTTAAAGACGTCTGCAAACGCGACATGAAATCCTGTGACATTGATCACAAGTCGTGGGAGTCAGTTGCCAGCGTTCGCCAGAGCTGGCGGGCAGCCATAAAGACGGGGCTAAAATGTGGCGAGTCGAAGAGACTTAGTAGTTGGCAGGAAAAAAGACAGAGGCGCAAGGGGAGAGCCAACTGTGTAACAGCCCCGACAAACAAATTTCTCTGCAGCACCTGTGGAAGAGCCTGTCACTCTAGAATTGGCCTTTATAGCCACTCCAGGCACTGCTTCACAAACCACTGACCACCTCCAGGCGCGTATCCATTGTCTCTCGAGATAAGGAGGCCCAAAAGAAAAAAAGAATAGATTGGCACAATGAAATTGGCAGGAGCGGTCTAAAAGATGAGTTTGTAGAATGTTTTTGGGACAGTTTCTTGGAAGCAATACGTTGTGGAACCGACTAGAGATAAAACTGTCTTAGATCTAGTATTGTGTAATGAAGCCGGGTTAATTATTAATGTCATAGTAAAAGATCCACTGGGAAATAGTGATCATAATGCCATTAAATTCCATGCTAAGTTTGAAAGTGACATGCTGCAATAACAAACAAGAATCTTAAACTTGGACAAAGCCAATTACGTAGGCATGAGGGGAGAACTGGGTAAGGTGAATTGGGTAAATAGACTGGAAGGTATGGCGGTAAATGAACAGTGGGAAACATTTAAAGAAACAATTCAAAGTATTCAATAAAAATACATTCCTTTGAAAAACAAAAAACTCAGCCAGAAATACCCATCCGTTTCTCACTCAGGAAGTTAAGGTTAGTGGTAGATTTTTAAAAAAGGTTGACAATGTTGCAAAAAGAGTAGCAAATCTGAGGATTGGGAGTGTTTTAGAAACCAGCAAAGGGCCACCAAAAAGTTGATAAAAAAGGAAAAAATAGAATGAGAGTAAACTAGCCAGGAATATAAAAACAGAGTGTAAGAGCTTTCATAGTTATATCAAAAGGAAGAGAGTAGCTAAAGTAAACATTGGTCCCTTGGAACCAGAGACAGGAAAAATTATCCTGGGGAATGAGGAAATGGCAGAGGCATTGAACAAATATTTTGCATCTGTCTTCACAGTAGAAGACACAAGTTCCATACCAGCAATAGGCAGTAACCCAGGGGCTAAAAAGAGTGAGGATTTTTTTTTTTATTCATTTACAGGATGTGGGCATCACTGGCTAGACCAGCATTTATTGTCCATCCCTAATTGCCTTTGAGAAGGTGGTGGTGAGCTGCCTTCTTGAACCGCTGCAGTCCATGCGGGGTAGGCGACACCCACAGTGCTGTTAGGAAGGGAGTTCCAGGATTCTGACCCAGCGACAGTGAAGGAACGGCGATATAGTTCCAAGCCAGGATGGTGCGTGACTTGGAGGGGAACTTGCAGATGGTGGTGTTCCCATGCATTTGCTGCCCTTGTCCTTCTAGATGGTAGAGGTCGCGGGTTTGGAAGTTGCTGTCTCAGGAGCCTTGGTGCATGGCTGCAGTGCATCTTGTAGATGGTACGCACTGCTGCCACTGTGTGTCAGTGATGGAGGGAGTGAATGTTTGTAGATAGGGTGGCAATCAAGCGGGCTGCTTTGTCCTGGATGGTGTTGAGCTTCTTGAATGTTGTTGGAGCTGTACTCATCCGGGAAAGTGGAGAGTATTCCATCATACTCCTGACTTGTGCCTTATAGATGGTGGACAGGCTTTGGGGAGTCAGGAGGTGAGTTACCCGCCTCAGGATTCCTAGCCTCTGACCTGCTCTTGTAGCCACGGTATTTATATGGCTACTCCAGTTCAGTTTCTGGTCAATGGTAGCCCTCAGGATGTTGATAGTGGGAGATTCAGCGATGGGAATGCCATTGAACGTCAAGGGGGGATGGTTAAATTCTCTCTTGTTTGAGATGGTCATTGCCTGGCACTTGTGTGGCGCGAATGTTACTTGCCACTTATCAGCCCAAGTCTGGATATTGTCCAGGTCTTGCTGCATTTCTACACGGACTGCTTCAGTATCTGAGGAGTTGCAAATGGTGCTGAGCATTGTGCAATCATCAGCGAACATCCCCACTTCCTAATGATTGAAGGAAGGTCATTGTTGAAGTAGCTGAAGATGATTGGGCCTAGGACACTACCCTGAGGAACTCCTGCAGTGATGTCCTTGAGCTCAGATGATTGACCTCCAACAACCACAACCATCTTCCTTTGCGCTAGGTATGACTCTAACCAGTGGAGAGTTTTCCCCCGATTCCCATTGACTTCAGTTTTGCTAGGGCTCCTTGATGCCATACTTGGTTAAATGCTGCCTTGATGTCACCTCACCTCTTGAGTTCAGCTCTTTTGTCCATGTTTGAACCAAGGTCATTACCACTCATTGTGTAATAAAGTTCTTCTTCACATTCCCCCTGATCTCTGTCTAAAACCTTCAATTGGTGTACTATTAGTTAATGGGAACAGATTTTCCTTGTCTAACTTATCAAAGCCTGTCATGATCTATTACACCTTTATTAAGTCTCCACTCAATCTCCTGTACTCTAAGGACACCAACCCCAGCTTTTCCAACCTAACCTTGTATTTAAATCTCTCATCCCTGGAACCATTCTGGTAAATCTCCTTTGCACCCTCTCAAGGACCCTCACATTCTTCCTGAAGTGTGGTTACCAGGACTGGATGCATTACTCTAGTTGGGGCTTAACCAGAGCTTTATAAAGGTTCAGCATAACTTCCCTGCTTTTGTACTCAATACCTGTATTTCTGAAGCCCAAGATCCCATATGCTTTATTAACTACTCTCTCAATATGTCCTGCCACCTTCAAAGATCGATGCACATACACTCCCAGGTCCCTCTGTTCCTACACACTTTTTGGAACTGCAACATTAAGTCTATATTGTCTCTTCCTATTCCTTCTACCAAAACACATCATCTCACACTTGTCAGTATTAAATTCCATCTGCCACCTCTCTGCCCATTCTGCTAACCTATCTACGTCATGTTGTAGGCGGTTAATATCATCCTCACTGTTTGCAAATTTTGAGATTCTACTCTGTATTCCAAGATCCAAGTCATTTATATATAGCAAAAAAAGCATTGGTCCCAGCACTGACCCTTGAGGAACACCACTGTCTACCATCCTCCAGTCTGAAAAACAACCATTTACCACAACTTGCTGTTTTCTGTCCTTAAGCCAATTTTTTTATCTAGTTGGACACTGACCCTCCTATTCCATGAGTCTCAATTTTGTTAACCAGCCTTTTATGTGGTACCTTATCAATTGTTTTCTTAAAATCCATATAAACAACATCCACCACATTCTGTTACTTCATCAAAAAATGCAATTAGATTAGTCAAGCATGATCTGCCTTTTACAAATCTGTGCTGGTTCTCTTCATCAGCAGTTTCTCCATCCCTGCCAGTGGCCACAGCATCAGTGATTTCCCTTCCCATGATGGCCAGCATTGTCTCCTCCATGGAGAATAAAACATGCAGGCAATCTGCATGTAGGCAATCCCCTACGGGTACTTGCTGCTACCTACTGTTATGTGCCACCTTCTCCTGTAAGCAAGAGGGAAGTGTGTTCTACAATGTGTTTGGGTAATTTGGCTGTCATGGTGGAATAGCTGGCAGTGTATACAAGCTTATGAGTTGTGTGTGTGAGGCTTGCAATAATACTGAGTGTGTGAGGGTGAGGAAAAGCATTTGAATTTTTGAGCTGAGTCCTGATTGATAGAGATTGTTGGTAGGTGGGTGATGGGGATTTAGTGAATTGAGCAGTGAACGAGGCTAGTGGTGCTGTTGATAGGATATATCATTTGAAGATGAACTCACTCACCTTGACAGCTTGTGTCAGATCATTAAACTTCTTCCTGCACTGCATCCATGCTCTTGGAGCAATTCTCCTGGCATTGGCCTCTGCCACCACTTGTTCCCACTGCCTCCTGAGCATGTGTTTGGACAGCTTCCAGCCCCCTTTCACATACAGGGGTTGGACTTTCATTCCAGGGTTGGGACCCCGACACCAGGATAATTTCCAAGTCCCAACCCTGTGCTGTGTCAGTGTGGCTGACCTGATGCTAACTTCAAATGAAAACAATCTAATTGGGCTGGGGTGATTGAGGTGCACAATCAGTGTTGGTGGGAGCAGCATGGAGGTGGGAAATGACTGCAGACTGCAATATTGAAAGGCAGATGGCAGAACTTGCCATTGCCTTGCAGAACGGTGCAGGCAGCAGGTAGAGAGCCAGCAGCATCACAGTGTAAACAAGTGGCTAAATGGTGAACAAGAAGGAAGGTGAAACACGAGCTTTCAATCACACTGTTTTTTCAATTTCTTTGAATAATTATCGACATCAACCAATGTCCAACTGCATTGCTCCCAACAGCGACTCACTTCCGTCCATCAGATCGTTCGCTTCTCCTGCTCTCCTCTTTGAAAATTCCCCTCTGGCCCTCCCAGCCCATAAACAAGATCCTGAAGGCAGTGAATTGGAGGTGAGTGGGTTCCCGTCTTCCCACCCTGCCCTCTCTTCCAAAATTGCAGCACATTCCGAAGGTATCGGGATCCAGAGACACATTCCAGGAATGGGATCTTCAATTTGTGGCTGGACCTGTGCTTGCCCCCAAAGCACTCTGAAAATCCAGCCAGGATGACTGCCCTTCCCCCCTCTTCCAGCAAGCCCTCCTGTACAGTGTTTGAAAACCATGTTGCTCACTCTCTCACCTGTTCAGCCATTCTTCAAACTATCACAGCTTAGATTCAGATTTCAATGCAGTGAGCAGGTGTTGATTAATCACGTACTGACAGGGTTGGGGCCGACCATGACTCATGGCCCTCCTGCCTTGGGCGCTATGGCGTTGGAAGGATGAATGAGAACGGGCAGAGACTGCTTGAGTTGTGTACCTATCATAACCTCTGCATTACCAACTCGTTCTTTCACACTAAACCCTGTCACCAGGTTTCATGGAGGCACCCAAGATCGCGTCGTTGGCACCAGCTAGACCTCATCGTCACAAGGCGAGCCACCTTAAACAGTGTTCAAATCACACGCAGCTTCCACAGTGCGGACTGCGACACCGACCACTCCCTGGTGTGCAGCAAGGTTAGACTCAGACCAAAGAAGTTGCATCATTCCAAGCAGAAGGGGCCCCCCGCGCATCAACACGAGCAGAATTTCTCACCCACAGCTGTTACAAAAATTTCTAAATTCACTTGTAACAGCCCTTCAAAACACTCCCACAGGGGATGCTGAGACCAAGTGGGCCCACATCAGAGACGCCATCGATGAGTCAGCTTTGACCACCTACGGCAAAAGTGCGAAGAGAAATGCAGACTGGTTTCAATCTGGCAATGAAGAGCTGGAACCTGTCATAGCCGCTAAGCGCACTGCACTGTTGAACGACAAGAAAGCCCCCAGCGAGTTAACATCCGTAGCACTTAAAACAGCCAGAAGCACTGCACAAAGAACAGCCAGGCGCTGTGCAAATGACTACTGGCAACACCTATGCAGTCATATTCAGCTGGCCTCTGACACCGGAAACATCAGAGGAATGTATGATGGCATTAAGAGAGCTTTTGGGCCAACCATCAAGAAGATCGCCCCCCTCAAATCTAAATCAGGGGACACAATCACTGACCAACGCAAGCAAATGGACCGCTGGGTTGAGCAGTACCTAGAACTGTACTCCAGGGAGAATGTTGTCACTGAGACTGCCCTCAATGCAGCCCTGTCTCTGCCAGTTATGGATGAGCTGGACATATAGCCAACAAAATCGGAACTCAGTGATGCCATTGATTCTCTAGCCAGCGGAAAAGCCCCTGGGAAGGACAGCATTACCCCTGAAATAATCAAGAGTGCCAAGCCTGCCATACTCTCAGCACTACATGAACTGCTATGCCTGTGCTGGGACGAGGGAGCAGTACCTCAGGACATGCGCGATGCCAATATCATCACCCTCTATGGCAGCGAGGCCTGGACAACGTATGTCAGCCAAGAGCGACGTCTCAATTCATTCCAACTTCGCTGCCTCCGGAGAATACTTGGCATCAGGTGGCAGGACCGTATCTCCAACACAGAAGTCCTCGAGGCAGCCAACATCCCCAACTTATACACACTACTGAGTCAGCGGCGCTTGAGATGGCTTGGCCATGTGAGCCACATGGAAGATGGCAGGATCCCCAAAGACACATTGTACAGTGAGCTCGTCACTGGTATCAGACCCACCGGCCGTCCATGTCTCCACTTCAAAGACGTCTGCAAACGCGACATGAAGTCCTGTGACATTGATCACAAGTCGTGGGAGTCAGTTGCCAGCATTCGCCAGAGCTGGCGGGGCTAAAGTGTGGCGAGTCGAAGAGACTTAGCAGTTGGCAAGAAAACAGACAAAAGGGCAAGGGGAGAGCCAACTGTGTAACAGCCCCGACAAACAAATTTTTCTGCAGCACCTGTGGAAGAGCCTGTCACTCTAGAATTGGCCTTTATAGCCACTCCAGGCGCTGCTTCACAAACCACTGACCACCTCCAGGCGCTTACCCATTGTCTCTCGAGATAAGGAGGCCAAAGAAAGACATCCACACACTCATTATTAATTTAACCGCCAATATTTCCACTTGCGGGCAAGACCAGGACTAAAGGCCTTAAATATAAGACAGTCACTAATAAATCCAATCAGGAATTCAGGAGAAACCTCTTTACCCAGTGGTGAGCATGTGGAACTTGCTACCACAAGGAGTAGTTGAGGTGAATAGTATCGATGCATTTAAGGGGAAGCTGGATAAACACATGAGGGAGAAAGAGATAGAAGGATATAGTGATGGGGTGAGATGAAGAGGGGTGGGAGGAAGTTCGTGTGGAGCAGAAACACCAGCATGGAGCTGTTGGGCCGAACGGCCTGTTTCTGTGCTGTCAATACTATGTCATTTGTAATACCCTAGCAAAACCTTTAATCGTCTTAAACACCTCAATTAGATCACTGCTTAATCTTCTAAACTCAAGGGAATACCAGCATGGTCTATGCAATCTATTCTCATAATTTAATCCTTTTATCCCCAGTAGCATTCTGGTGAATCTGCACTGCACCCCCTCCAAGGTCAGAATATCCTTCCTGAGGTGCAGTGCCCAGTTACTCCAGATGGGATCTGACCAGAGCTCTATACAACTGATGCTCTTCTGTTTGTATCTCAGTGTATGTGCTACCTGTGACTCCGAAGATAACTGAATTTTGTTTTGACCCTAAGAGGAACAGCCTTTGTCTCTTCACTTGAATAGTGTGAGGATGTCCTCACCATTCTGGTTGTCAGTACAGTGAGCCAGTACATTAAGGTTAATTCTGACTTTGGAGCTGTGGCTAGACCCAGTGCCGAGTTACACTCACCTACATCTTGATTTATGTATCTACGAAAACACACTTCTTGCTTATGTGGCATCTTTCCATTTGTAGTTTCTTTCATTTTCTAAACCGGTGCTAAAATCGCAATCTTAGAAACATCAAATGTGTCCTCAGATCATTTTCCTTAAAAGGCACTTCTTTGTGTGGCTTGAAAAAACAGATTTTATAATTAGTTGCATAATTCCCACAACAAGTGAGTCATTTTCCCCTTTCCCCACTCCACACTGTCACAACAACAGCCGAGCCTACATTTTCACATAAAGCTAAACTATAAATAACCTGTGCCATACTTTCAGTCGAGTTGCATGTAGGTGGGTGAACCCACACATCTTCTGTTTGGTGGGTTCAGTAAACCTCCATACTGTTCCATCCCTATTGTGGCCCCATTTCTGCGACTGACTTTCATCAACTCAAATTCGGATGAAATACAATAAAGAATTTACATACAGAACCATGGGCTATTTTTATGAATGCAAGTTCAGAAAAACTGTGTTTCCACTCATAAAAGAGACCAAAACTGGGACCATCAAGATGCTGTGGTGTGTCGGTGTTCTTCCCAAGGGCAGATCCTCTGCTTTCTTTCCTCCAACTAGGAGAGATGAGCATTACTAGGGAAGAGGACATGTGAGGTTGCCTTCCTCAGACTGGAACGGGAATTGAACCTGAACTGTTGATATTTTTCGGAACCACATGCTAGCCAACTGAGCTACCTGTTCCCCAAGGTATGACAACCACTAACAAATCCATTCGGGAATTCAGGAGAAACCTCGGTCCCCAGAGAGTGGTGGGAATGTGGAACTCGCTACCACAGGGAATGGTTGAGGTGAATAGTATCGATACATTTAAGAGGAAGCTGGATAAACACATGAGGGAGAAACTGGGAGGTTCTGGTGATGGGGATGAGAGGGAGTCTTTTGTGGAGCACAGACCATGGATTAGTTGGGCCAAATGGCCTGTTACTGCACTGTAAATTCAATATAATTTTAGGTAATAAAACACAAACTATCAAAAACAATTCAACAATTGGAGTATAAGCTGACTGTACATTTTTGGATCTTTCATTACCATCTTTCCTCTAGAATTATTTGGTTTTTATACCTTCGATTGCTCTCACAGCTGAACCTCAACTCTCTCTGCCATTGAACATATCAACATTAACGTCAATATCCAGGGTAGTTTTTACAGAAGGTGAGCTAGTGAACAACCAACAGTCAGATTATAAATGTATATATGTATCAATACTGTGGCTACAAGAGCAAGCCAGAGTCTGGGTATTCTGCAACAGGTAACTCACCACCTGACTCCCCAAAGTCTATCCACCAACTAGAAAAATAGAAACATAGAAATTTACAGCAGAGAAGGAGGCCATTCGGCCCATCAATCCTTTGCTGACCGAAAAAGAGCCATCTAGCCTAACCCCTCCTTGCTGCTCATGGTCTATAGCCTTGTAGGTTACATCCCGATAGCAGCTCTGGGCCTCGAGGGCCCAGCTTCAGAACGCACCACCTCGGCATGGGCAGCAGCAGTCTGGCTGGCCTGCTGACAGGGAACAGCAAGGGCACTGGCGGTGTGGCAGTGAGAGAGGACAGTAAGTTCATGCTCCATGGAGTCACTGACACTCCCCCCGGGGCAGCACCTCCGCAATCCTTGTAATCTGCTGGAGCACAGCTTGTTGGACCACTGTGACACCCTGCAAACCCCATTGAGCATTGAGATCCACCGCCTTGATGGCAGCAGTCTGGGCCTGCATGGCAACAAGCAGAGACCTCATATCTTCAGTCTGAGTGTCCACTGCAGCATTCAGATGTTGGGTGGCTTCTGCTTGTGCTGCAATGGAAGCTGAGACATCAGCCACCAGATGCTGCATCATGGTTGGGTCCATAAGTGTTCTTGTAGAATTGGCCAGCACTGCCACACTGGAAAGGATAGGCTGCAAGCTCTGCGTCATGTTCGTGCCATGTTGGAGCCGGACTCCTCCATGGCCATTGACTGTGACAGGAGGCTGTCGGGCAGACCAGCCAATGCACCAAACATCTCCGTGTATATCATCATCCACGTTCCCCTGTTCGCTGCCCCATTAAACCTGAGTTCACTGCAGCAGAGCTCGTCCATGACCTCGCCCTCTGGGGAGTTGGCAGACAAACTATCCTTTCCCTCTGGCCTGGTTGCAGCCCACTCATACCCAGTGAGTCACCACATGCTGATGCCAACTCTATACCACCCACTAAGGTACACACAGTGCCTCTATCTGAGCTGGTGGCTGTGAGTGTCAGAACAAGTGGAGCTGCTGTTTTATCAGAGGTCAGGTATATCTGTCCCCTGTTCTCATGAGTCTGCTGTGACTGCCCAGGCAACAGGTCCTGGGTATCCGAAAGCAGAAATTCAGAAAGGAAGGGTTGGAGTGAGGAGGAAGGGTGGGATGGAAAGCAAGAGGTCCATGGTCACACTACCTGCAGCCTGAACTTGATGCCAAACAGCAGGATGAGGGTGAGGAGGAAGTTGAGAAGGAATGTAAGGCAGGAATATACTGTCATCCTGAAAGTTCCCGGAACAACAGATGCACCAATCTCAGTCTCAGCCGGTCCCATGACGTGGAGAACCACATCCTCCAGAGGGCTCAGATAATGCAGCTGTGCCTGTCACCTGCTGTTTCCGCTCTGCTTCCTCCTGTTACAGGCCACCTTGCTCTGCAAGAGAAAAGGAAGAATGTCAGTGATTGGGTTCAGTGTGTTTGGGTGATGTGCCATAGCTGAATAGCCTGAAGTATGTGGAAGCAGCGAGAGGTGGGTGTTAGTCTGGAAGCATTAATAGGTGTGTTAGGGTAAGGTGGAGTATCTGAATGGAAACATGGAAACATTGAAAAATAGGAGCAGGAGTCGGCCATTCGGCCCCTCGGGTCTGCTCCATCATTCAATACGATCATGGCTGATCATCTAAACTCAGTACCCTGTTCCCACTTTCTCTCTGTATCCCTTGATCCCATTAGCCCTAAGAACTATATCTAACTCTTTCTTGAATATATTTAATGATTTGGCCTCAACCTCTTTCCATGGTAGAGAATTCCACAGGTTCACCACTCTCTGGGTGAAGAAATCTCTCCTCATCTCAGTCCTAAATGGCTTACCCCTTATCCTTAGACTGTGACCCCCTGGTCCTGGACTCCCCCACCATCGGGAACATCCTTCCTGCATCTAGTCTGTCCAGTCCTGTTAGAATTTTGTAGGTTTCTATGAGATCCCCTTTCATTCATCTGAACTCTAGTGAATACAAACCTAGTCGATCCAATCTCTCTTCATATGTCAGTCCTGCCATCCCAGGAATCAGTCTGGTAAACCTTTGCTGCACTCCTTCCATAGCAAGAACATCCTTCCTCAGATAAAGAGACCAAAACTGCACACAATACTCCAGATGTGGTCTCACCAAGGCCTTGTATAATTGCAGCAAGACATCCTTGCTCCTGTACTCAAATCCTCTCGCTATGAAGGCCAACATACCATTTGCCTTCTTAACTGCCTGCTGCACCTGCATTCTTGCTTTCAGTGACTGGTGTACGAGGACACCCAGGTCTTGCTGCACCTCCCCCTTTCCCAATCTATCGCCATTCAGATAATAATCTGCCTTTCTGTTTTTGCCACCAAAGTGGATAACTTCACATTTATCCACATTATACTGCATCTGCCATGTATTTGCCCACTCACTCAACCTGTCCAAATCACACTGGAGCTTCTCTGCATCCTCCTCACAGCTCCCACTCCCACACAGCTTTGTGTTGTCTGCAAACTTGGATATATTACATTTAATTCCCTCATCTATATCATTAATATATATTGTGAATAGCTGGGGTCCTAGCACTGATCCCTGCAGTACCCTACTAGTCACTGCCTGTCACTCAGAAAAAGACCTGTTTATTCCTACTCTTTGTTTCCTGTCTGCCAACCAGTTCTCTATCCATGTCAGTACCTTACCCCCAATCCCATGTGCTTTAATTTTACACGCTAATCTCTTATGTGGGACCTTATCGAAAGCCTTCTGAAAGTCCAAATACACCACATCCGCTGGTTCTCCCTTATCTATTCTACTGGTTACATCCTCAGAAAATTCCAGTAGATTTGTCAAGCATGATTTCCCTTTCGTAAATCTACGTTGTCTTTGTCCGATCCTGTCATTGTTTTCCAAGTGCTCTGCTATTACATCCACTGTCCTATCCACTGTCAACCCTTTAAGTTCTTCTTCTTCTTCTTTGGCCTCCTTGTCTCGAGAGACAATGGGTAAGCGCCTGGAGGTGGTCAGTGGTTTGTGAAGCAGCACCTGGAGTGGCTATAAAGGCCAATTCTGGAGTGACAGACTCTTCCACAGGTGCTGCAGATAAAATTGGTTGTCGGGGCTGTTATACATGTTGGCTCTCCCCTTGCGCTTCTGTCTTTTTTCCTGCCAACTGCTAAGTCTCTTCGACTCGCCACATTTTAGCCCCGCCTTTATGGTTGCCCGCCAGCTCTGGGATCGCTGGCAACTGACTCCCACGACTTGTGATCAGTGTCACAGGACTTCATGTCGCGTTTGCAGACGTCTTTAAAGCGGAGACATGGACGGCCGGTGCGTCTGATACCAGTGGCGAGCTCGCTGTACAATGTGTCCTTGGGGATCCTGCCATCTTCCATGCGGCTCACATGGCCAAGCCATCTCAAGCGCCACTGACTCAGTAGGGTGTATAAGCTGGGGATGTTGGCTGCCTTGAGGACTTCTGTGTTGGAGATACGGTCCTGCCACCTGATGTCAAGGATTCTCCAGAGGCAGCTAAGATGGAATGAATTGAGACTTCGCTCTTGGCTGACATACGTTGTCCAGGCCTCGCTGCCGTAGAGCAAGGTACTGAGGACACAGGCTTGATACACGCGGACTTTTATGTTCCGTGTCAGTGCGCCATTTTCCCACACTCTCTTGGCCAGTCTGAACATAGCAGTGGAAGCCTTTCCCATGTGCTTGTTGATTTCTGCATTGAGAGACAGGTTACTGGTGATAGTTGAGCCTAGGTAGGTGAACTCTTGAACCACTTCCAGAGAGTCGTCGCCGATATTGATGGATGGAGCATTTCTGACATCCTGTCCCATGATGTTCGTTTTCTTGAGGCTGATGGTTAGGCCAAATTTGTTGCAGGCAGCCACAAACCTGTCGATGAGATTCTGCAGACACTCTTCAGTGTGAGATGTTAATGCAGCACCGTCAGCAAAGAGGAGTTCTCTGATGAGGACTTTTCGTACTTTGATCTTCGCTCTTGGACAGGCAAGGTTGAACAACCTGGCACCTGATCTTGCGTGGAGGAAAATTCCTTCTACCCTTTAAGTAACGTTCCCCAATCTATCATAGCCAACTCGCGCCTCATACCTTCATTGTTTCCTTTATTTATATTCAAGACCCTAGTCTCGGAATCAACTCTCTCATTCTCCATCTTAATGACGAATTCCTTCATGTTATGGTTGCTCTTCCCCAAAGGACCCTGCACAACAAGATTGTTAATTAATCCTTTCTCATTACACAATACCCAGTCTAGGATGGCCTGTTCTCTAGTTGGTTCCTCAATGTATTGGTCTAAAAAACCATCACGTACTCACTCCAGGAATTTCTCCTCCACAGTATTATTGCTAATTTGATTTGCCCAATCTATATGTAGATTAAATTCACCCATAATTCCAGTTGCACCCTTATTGCATGCGTCTCTAATCTCCTGTTTAATGCAATCCTCTACATCCCCACTGCTGTTTGGGGGTCTATATACAACCCCCAACAACATTTTCTGCCCCTTGGTGTTTCTTAGCTCCACCCATACAGATTCCACATCAGGATTCTCTGAGCTAATATCTTTCCGCACGATTGTATTGATTTCCTCTTTTACTAACAACGCTACTCCACCTCCTTTCCCTTTTTGCCTGTCCTTCCTAAATATTGCATACCCCTGGATGTTCAGTTCCCATCCTTGGTCACCCTGCAGCCATGTCTGCATAATCGCAACTAAATCGTATCCATTTCCATCTATTTGTGCGGTTAATTCGCCTGCCTTATTGTGAATACTCCACGCATTGAGACACAATGCCTTTAGGCTTGTCTTTTTAACAGTCTTAGTCATCTTAGCATTATTTCACACTACGGCCCTATTTGTTTCCTGCCCTTGATTTCTCTGCCTTCTACTTTTGTCTTTTTGTTTCCTGTCTTTCGTTTCTATCCTTGTTTCCTCCTCCTCAGTCTCCCCGTTCAGGTTCCCATCCCCCTGCCATTCTAGTTTAAATCCTCCCCAACAGCACTCGCAAACACCCCTGCGAGGACATCGGTTCTGATCCTGCCTGGGTGTAACCCGTCCCACTTGTACAGGTCCCACCTTCCCCAGAACGGGTCCCGATGTCCCAGGAATCTAAATCCCTCCCTCCTGCACCATTTCTCCAGCCACACATTCATCTAGTCTATTCTCCTGTTCCTATACTCACTAACACGTGGCACAGGAAGTAATCCTGAGATTGCTACCTTTGAGGTCCTGCTTTTTAATTTAGCTCCTAACTCCTTAAATACATCTTGCAGAACCTCATTCCCTTTTTCTACCTATGTCGTTGGTACCGGCATATACCACGACCACTGGCTGTTCACCCTCCCCCTTCAGAATGTCCTGCAGCCGCTCCGAGACATCCTTGATCCTAGCACCAGGGAGGCAATATACCATCCTGGAGTCTCATTTGTAGCCACAGAAACGCCTGTCTGTTCCCCTTACAATTGAATCCCCGATCACTAGGTTCTCCCAGTCTTTCCCCCCCTGCTGTGCAGCAGAGCCCTCCGTGGTGCCATGAACTTGGCTGTTGCTGCTTTCCCCTGGGAGGCCATCCCCCCAACAGTATCCAAAGCGGTATATCTGTTTGAGAGGGGGATGGCCACAGGGGACTCCTGTACTACCTGCCTGCGCCTACTACTCTGCCTGGTGGTCACCCATCCCTTTTCTGCCTGTGCTGCCATTACCTGCAGTGTGACCACCTCACTAAACGTGCTATCCACGACATCCTCAGCATCGCAGATGCTCCACAGTGAATCCACCCGCAGCTCTAGCTCCGTAATGCAGGTAGTCAGTAGCTGCAGATGGATACACTTCCTGCACACATAGCGCAGCAGGAGCATATGCTGGAGCTGAGCTCTCCTGCCATTGCTTACCTTTAGATTACTTAGCTACTCCCTTTAATTAAAGAATACTAATTACGCTAATGTTCTGGATGAGCCCTGTTTGCTGACAGGTAGGTGATGAGGGTGTGATGAATCGAGAAGCGTGAGAGGTTGGTGCTGCAGTGGGTAGGAGATGGCATTTGAAGATTCATTCACAGACCTTGAGCCCCTGTGTGAGGTCATTAAAGTTTTTCCAGCACTGCAGCCTGATCATTGGGTCCAGACTGCAGGATTTCACCTCCCTCACCACCGACTCCAATTCTCTTCGTGAGTGTCACTTGAAGGCCTCCTGTGGTCCTATGGAAACATGACCTCCATCCTCCTCTTGTCAACCCAGACTGATGCCTTCAGCGTCACATCAGAGAACCTGAGAGCCCTCTCTCTGGCCTGTTGATCCATTGGCAGTTTCCTTCCTTCCCTCAACACACAGTTCCAGTAGCTGCTGCAGCCTGGCTGCGCCCCTTCTTTAAGAGAGGCAGGTTGCCTTCATGAGGGACAGGTTGCCTTTAAGAAGGGCAGGTTAACTGTCGGTCATGCTAGCCACACACGCTATTGGGCCCCCTGTTGAGTGTACAGCCAGTGAGCAGCGTGTTTCAGGCTGGGCTATGATGAGCAGGTACACAAAGTTTGTGTGCTGTCTGCCTTACCACGACTGGGCGTGTGGTAATCACACATCGCTATCCCTGAGCTCAGTAACAGGCCGAATCGAACTGTTTCCCCACAGTGTTATTTTTAATCACAGCCAAGGATGAAACTGTCATCTTGAGAATTCCAACTCACTTCAAGGCTTAGACAGCCAGAGCTCCTTTAGTATTCCCAGAACAGTTATTGGGAATTTCTGGATCTGAATGATTGTCCTTCTCATTTGAAATTTCCTGACAGTCATACATGTAACCCGTCACACAGTCTGTGTTTGTTTAACACAGCATGGATACAGCACAGAAGGAGACCATGCTGGCTCACTGCAACAGCAACACATTTAGTCCCACTCACCCACGTTTTCCCTGTAGCCCTGCAAATTTTGTCTCTTCAGATAATTATCTAATTCTCTACTGAAGTCCTCATTTGAACCTGCCTCCACCACACTCTCAGGCAGTGCATTACAGACCTTAACCACTCGCTGCATGAAAAAGTTTTTCCCCACGTCACCATTGCTTTTTGTGCCAATCACCTTATATCAGTGTCCTCTGGTTCTGGATCCTTCCACCAAACAGTTCTTCTCGATCTACTCTGTCCAGACCCCTCATGATATTGAACACCTCTATCACCTCCAAGGAGAACAATCCCAGCTTCTCCAAGCTGTCCACATAACTGAAGTTCCTCATCCCCAGAGCCATTCTCAGGAATCTTTTCTTCACCCTTTCTAAAGCCTTCACATCATTCCAAAAAGATGGTGCTCAAAACTGGACACAATACTCCAGCTGAGGCCGAACTGATGTTTTATACAGGTTTAACATAACTTCCTTGTTCTTGACTTTATGCCCCTCTTTATAAAGCCCAGTATCCCATATACTTTATTAACCACTTTCTCAACCTGTCCTGCCACCTTCAATGATTTGTGCACATATACCCCCAGGTCCCTCTGCTCCTGCACCCACTTTAGAATTGTATCCTGTAATATATATTGTCTCTCCTTATTCTTCCTACCAAAATGAATCACTTCACACTTCCCTACATTACATTTCATCTGCCACCTGTCCTCCCATTCTACCATAATAAAAACAAAATACTGCGGATGCTGGAAATCTGAAATAAAAACAAGAAATGCTGGAACCACTCAGCAGGTCTGGCAGCATCTGTGGAAAGAGAAGCAGAGTTAACGTTTCATCCGATGAAGGGTCACTGACCCGAAACGTTAACTCTGCTTCTCTTTCCACAGATGCTGCCAGACCTGCTGAGTGGTTCCAGCATTTCTTGTTTTTACTCCCATTCTACCAGCCTGTCTATGTCCTCTTGAAGTTTATCACCATCCTCCTCACAGTTCACAATATTTCCAAATTTTGTGTCATCCAAAGATTTTGAAATTGTGCTCTGTACACCCAAGTCTAGGTCATTAATATAGATCGAGAAAAGCAGGGGTCCGAACACCGACCCCTGGTGCACCCCACTATATACCATCCTCCAGTCCAAAAAACTGTTCACCACTACTCTCTGTTTCCTATCACTCAGCCAACTTCATATCCATGCTGCTGTGGTCCCTTTTATTCATGGGTTTTAACTTTGCTGACAAGCCTGTTATGTGGCACTTTATCAAATGCCTTTTGGAATTCCATATACACCACATCAACTGCATCACCCTCATCAACCCTCTCTGTTACCTCATCAAAAAACTCAAGCAAGTTAGTTAAGCACTATTTGCCCTTAACAAATCCACATTTGTCCAAATGACTGTAGATTTTGTCCCAAATTATCATTTCTAAAAGCTTTCCCACCATTGAGGTGAAACTGACTGGCCTGTAGTTGCTGGCCTTATCCTTGCACCTTTTTTTACCAGCAGCTTGTCCTCCTTTCTCAAGTTTTGCAAGCAATCAACGAAATTTGAAACATTATTATTGCGTTAACTCTGTGTTAGGAATCTATTTTTTAATCTCCTTCAGCTTGAGGTTCCAGTCAGGTCCCTGGGTGGTTGTGGCAGAGCTGGACATTAACCTGGTCGGAATCCAGTTCTCATGGGACATCGTCCCATCCTAAATCCCCTCTGTTGTGGGCTTTTGCCCTCCGTCAGGGCAAGAAGATGTTTCTCTGGTTCCATCCCAACCCTTCAGAATGGGCCATTTTTTGAGACCATAATGAAGAAGGATAGCCAGTATCATTTCCTGAGTCTCAATATCAACCACTGCCCAGAGATGCTCATTCTTAGCAACAGTGTTAGCCCCTACAATCAGCAGTGTCAAAATCTGTCCCTATGCATTATTATTTTATTAGGAAGGGATCAATGGACTGGTCGGGTGGGCAGTAAAGTAACAAATGGAATTTAATGCAGAGAGGTGTGTGGTCATGTATTTGGGGAGGGCAAACAAGGCAAGGGAATACATAATAAATGATAGGATTTTGAAAAGTAGAGGAACAGAGGGAACTTACAGTGTATATGCACAGATCCCTGAAGGTAGCAGGGAAGGTAGATAAAGTAAGAACATACGAACTAGGAGCAGGAGTAGGCCATTCAGCCCCTCGACCCCACTCTGCCATTCAATAAGATCATGGCTGATCTGATTGTGGCCTTAACTCCACTTTCCTGCCTGACCTTCATAACCCTTGACTCCCTTGTAGATCAAAAGTCTCTCTAACTCAGTCTTGAATATATTCAATGGTGGTTAAGAAGGCATATGGGATACTTTATTGGCCGAAGCCTAGAGAATAAGAGCAGGGAGGTTATGCCCGAGCTGTATAAAACACTAGTTAGACCACAGCTAGAGTACTGTGTACAGTTTTGGTCATCGCATTACAGGAAGGATATGATTGCATTGGAGAGAGTACAGAGGAGATTTACGAGGATGTTGGCAGGAATGGAGAATTTTAGCTCCACGGAAGGTTTAGAGAGTCTGGGGTTGTTTTCTTGGGAACTGAAGAGGTTGAGGGGAGATTTAATTGAGGTGTATAAAATAATGAAGGGCTGAGTTGGAGTGGATAGGAAGGACCTATTTCCCTCGGCAGAGAGATCAATAACCTGAGCGCATAGATTTAAAGTAATTGGTGGAAGGATTAGAGGGGAGTTGAGGAATAACTTTTTCACCCAGAGGGTGGTGCGGTCTGGAACTCACTGCCTGAAAGGGTGGTAGAGGCAGAAACCCTCATTACATTTAAAAAGTACTTGGTTATGTACTTGAAGTTCTGTAACCGACAGGGCTGTGGAGCGAGAGCTGGAAAGTGGGATTAGACTGGATAGCTCTTTCTCAGCTGGCACGGACAGGATGGGCCAAATGGCCTCCTTCTGTCCTATCAATCTTTCTATGTTCTTCTGTGTTCTATCATTCATATTCTGGTGCTGTATTCGCACTAAAATGTCTGTGTTTAATTTTGTTAGGTGCAATATTGTAAAGTAAGAACCATTGTCTTCAGTTATTAGAACAACCTGAGAGATCAGTTTCATCATTATCATTTGTGTGTGGGCTGGAAGTGGGAGTATTCTGTGTACAGCCTCTCTACCTAATATTTATCAGATGATGCATTGACCCTGCTCCATTCATACCTGTTCAATCGTGCACCCTCCCACACCAACTGCCGATCCCCTACCTTAAGGACACTAATTTCCTTCTTCAGCATCCTCTGATGTTGATGTTGATGTTGCTGTTAACTATCTCCCATCCCCCAAGCATTGTCCTAGATTTAGCTGCTTGTTAAAGATGACAGTTTACTTTAACTGCACTGCCTTCTCTGGGAGCTTGCTGCACATCCACTGTCCTACATAGAATTTACAGCACAGAAACAAGCCAGTGTTTACACTCCACATCAGCCTCCTCCCACCCAACTTCATCTGACTCTATCAGCGTATCTATACATTTCTCCCTCATATGTTTATCCAACTTCTCCTTAAATGCATCTACGCTATTCGCCTCAACCACTCCCTCTGATAGTGAGTTCCACATTCTCACCTGAATGCCCTGTTGGATTTATTAGTGACTGTCCTGTATTTAGGGTCCCTAGATCTTGTCTTCCCTGCAAATGGAAACATCTTCACTACATCTACTCTGTCAAACCCTTTCAGAAAGACTTCTGTCCTATTTGGAAAACTTTATAAACGTTCATTAATTTTTTTAGCATGATAGTAGCATCCTCACCTCATTTGAACCACCTGCAGAATTCATTGTATGTTATCAATGTATACAGTGCAGTTTTATCTTCATGGGCTGCAAACCTCAAACCTCCAAATCTTGAAGTGCAATATAACCTTACATGTTGCAAACCCTTAGTGACTCATTGGTGTCTGGGGTTATGTGCTGCTGCCCTAAATAGAAGCAGAAGGTCAGTGGCTCAATTCCAAGCAAAGTCTGCAGTTTGTCGGTATGCACTAGTGGAAGATCGATTTTGCATTTATTCAGCGCCTTTCATAAACTCAGGCTGTCCCAAAGCACTTTACAACCAATGAATTATTTTTGAAGTGTAGTCACTGTTGTGATATAGAAATCGCAGCAGCCAATTTGTGCACAGCAAGCTCCCACGGACAGCAATGTGATAAATGACCAATTAAACTGCTTTACAACAACAACAACAACTTGCATTTATATAGCATTTTTAAAGTAATAAAACAACCCAGGGCTCTTGACCAGCCAGAAGTGATGTTTCAGTGAAATAAAAGCAAAATACTGCAGATGCTGGAAATCTGAAATAAAAACAGAAATTGCTGGAAGTACTCAACAGGTCTGGCAGCATCTGTGATGAAGGGTCACTGACCTGAAACGTTAACTCTGTTTCTCACTCCACAGATGTTGCCAGACCTGCTGAGTATTTCCAGCATTTTCTGTTGATGATTAGTGATGTTGGTTATAACAGTGACTATGCTTCAGAATTACATCATTGATTATAAAGTGGCTGTCCTGAGGTCATAAAAAGCACCATATAAATACAAATTATTTCTTTCAATGGTCAGATGATTTGTTTTTCTTAAATGTTAAAGTTGTAGCTAACTCTGTCTAGAATTCTAAAACGATGTGCAGGAAGAGGCAGAACCACGCCAATGCTTATCAGTCATGTTTCTTATTCAGTTTTTCCTCTCCAGGTATGCACCTGGCTCTTTCATCAAAGACCCATATTCTCTCAAACAGTATTTCTTTCTGCCAAAGTCCCCCCTCTAATCCTTTGTAGCATAATTTTTCCTTTGACTTGTTTTTGCAATGGTTAGTGAATATGAGCTGAACCGATGAGATGGCATTCTCTAGAAGCTGTGCTATTGTAATGCATTGTGTTACCTCTGAGCATTTTCCATTGTATGGGCAGTGGGGGAAAATATGATTGTAATGTCGTTTATGAGAATATGTTGAGCAGAAGAATGAGCATCATTACCTTCCACGTGTGTGCAGGCTCAGGAGATTATAGACAAGGTGGAACTGAAAGTGTGGTAATATTTAGTACCTTCTTCCAGGTTGGGTTTCCATTTTAGGGTGTATGCCTCTAATCTTAAGTGTAGTCAGCAGGTTTTTTGAACATATTGTGTTCCTTTTCTGATTTTGCAACTGCATTCACCTGCCAATAGCATCACCTACATGGATTTTAGCAAGGCTTTTGACAAGGTCCCACATGGCAGACTGGGATGGAGGGAAATACAGCAAGGTGGATACACAATTGGCTCAGTGGCAGGAAACAAAGGGTAATTGTTGACGGCTGTTTTAGCGACTGCAGGGCTCAGTACTGGGTCCCCTGACTTTTGTGGTGTATATCAACAATTTGGGGGGCATGATCAAGAAGTTTGCAGACAACACAAAGATTGGCCGTGTGGTAGATAGTGAGGAGGATAGCTATAGGCTGCATGAAGATATTGATGGTCTGGTCAGATGGACAGAAAAGTGGGAAATGGAATTCAACCTGGAGAAGTGTGAGGTGATGCATTTGAGGAGGTCAAACAAGGCAAAGGAATACACAATTAATGGGGAAATACTGAGAAGTGTAGAGGAAGTGAGGGACCTTGGAGTGAATGTCCACAGATCCCTGAAGGTAGCAGGACAGGTCGATAAGGTGGTTAAGAAGGCATATGGAATCCTTTCCTTTATTAGCTGAGGTATAGAATATAAGAGCAGGAAGGTTATGCTGGAACTCATTGGTTAGTCCACAACTTGAGTACTGTGTGCAGTTCTGGTCACCTCATTACAGTAAGGATGTAATTGCACTAGAGAGGGTGCAGAGGAGATTTACGAGGATGTTGCCAGAATTGGAAAAATGCAGCTATGAGGAAAGATTGGATAGGCTGGGGTTGTTCTTCTTGGAACAGAGAAGGCTGAGGGGAGATCTGATTGAAATGTACAAAGTTTTGAGGGGCCTGAATAGAGTGGAGGTGAAGGGTCTATTCACCTTAGCAGAGAGCTCAGTGACTAGGGGGCATAGATTTAAAGTGATTGGTAGAAAAATTAGAGGGGAGATGAGGAAAAACTTTTTCACCCAGAGGGTCGTGGGGGTCTGGAACTCACTGCCTGAAAGGGTAGTTGAGGCAGAAACCCTCAACTTGCTTAAAAGGAGTCTGGATATGCACCTCAAGTGCTGTAAGCTGCAGGGATACGGACCAAATGCTGGAAGGTGGGATTAGAATAGGTGGATCGTTTTTCAGCCGGCACAGACACGATGGAGCAAGTGGCCTCTTTCTGTGCCTTAAACTTTCTATGGTTCTGTGATTCTACTCCCTTCGCCCCATCTTCCAATGCCCAGTTCAACACCCTCATCCTGCTAATGTGGTGTATTTCTTGCTAACACTATGACCCCTTCTACTCTCCTTCCATATCCACTACTCTTTCTCTCTCTCACATCGAGAAAACTAAGAGACAGGGAGACTTTTAGAAGAGCAGAGGGTGTGTGATAATACACATGAATAAATGGGGAGGGGTTACTGGAAACATGGGAAAGAACGTGGAGGCTTGGAGACTTGTGGAATAATTTTTATCCAATTTTCATTGCCTGGACTGGAACCTTTCTGTTTCTATTAATTCTTGGGATGTAGGCGTCACTGGCCAGGCCAGCATTTATTACCCATCCCTAATTGCCCTTGAGAAGGTGGTGGTGAGCTGCCTTCTTGAACCACTGCAGTCCATGTGGGGGTAGGTACACCCACAGTGCTGTTAGGGAGGGAGTTCCAGGATTTTGACCCAGCGACAGTGAAGGAACGGCGATATAGTTCCAAGTCAGGATGGTGTGTGACTTGTTTCTGTTGCTCATGTGCTTCTAGGTGGTACTGTCAAAGAACCCGGTGGACCGAATCACCCATTCGTTGTAGAATCCACCTGGTTGTCGTCCCATTGATCTTGTCACCAGGTCACTGCCCTGCCAGTGAAATTGAAACTTATCCCAATGGAATGTGAGTACAGAAAATTCAGAGACCTGGCTAATAAAACAGATATACCAATGGCATTTAAACAATGGCTTTTGCAATGAAATACTAAGCTGACAAGGTTCAATAAAGTTGCAAACAATGTTCACACTGAGGGTAAACTAAATATGGGCAGGTTTTCTTGAAGGAAAATGATAAAGAGTTTGAAATTTCTTATTCCTTTGGATCGTTTGGTTTTCCTCTAGTCTAGGTAGAAGGGACATTAGTTTAATAGTAACTCACCTCCTGTCTTCCCAAAGCCTGTCCAATATCTACAAGGCACAAGTCAGGAGTGTGATGGAATACTCTCCACTTGCCTGGATGGGTGCAGCTCCAACAACACTCAAGAAGCTCGACACCATCCAGAACAAAGCAGCCCGCTTGATCAGCACCCCATCCACAAACATTCACTCCCTCCACCACCGACGCACAGTGGCAGCAGTGTGTACCATCTACAAGATGCAGTGCAGCAACGCACCAAGGCTCCTTAGACAGCACCTTCCAAACCCGTGAGCTCTACCACCTAGAAGGACAAGGGCAGCAGATGCATGGGAACACCACCACCTGCAAGTTCCCCTCCAAGTCACACATCATCCTGACTTGGAACTATCTTGCTGTTCCTTCACTGTCGCTGGGTCAAAATCCTGGAACTCCCTTCCTAACAGCACTGTGGGTGTACCCACCCCACATGGACTGCAGTGGTTCAAGAAGGCAGCTCACCACCACCTTCTCAAGGGCAATTAGGGATGGGCAATAAATGCTGGTCTAGCCAGTGTTGCTCACATTCCATGAATGAGAAAAATCTCATAAGAAAAGCTATCAGCAGTAAGGTTCCCTGTTAACACTAAAGTGAAGTGGATGTGTGAGATTAAATCCATAGATAGTGCTCAAATCTATTGTACTTTGTGGCAAGACAGCGTCATCATAACCAGTAGCATTATAACCAGGATTGTTGCAACATTGTGCCCAGGCATAAACAAATGATTGGATTTCATTATTAAGCCTTCAAGATGCATGACAAGTGTTGTAGGTAGAAGATATAACATATTATACAGCACAGAATCAGGACATTCAGCCCAACCAGTTCATATTGGTTTATTTGGAGCAATATTCTTTGTGTCCCTTCCTTGAATTCACCTGTACTTTGCATTAGCCTTGCCTTATAGTCCAGCTACCTCTGACCTCACCTCCATCAGTATCCTGAGGCCAGATTTATCCTAAAGCATGATTCTGTTCGAGATAGAGTTATTGGAACAAGGATGTGTTTTGTGCATGTCACTTAGCTGGTCATATAGATTCTCATCCCAAGATAGGATAGGATTGAAAGTTATTTAGGCAGCCTGTTAGTGTCTGAAACTACACCCACATATAACAATAAGCACAAGTAATCCTGATTCCCCAGTGTTGAGGTATCCAGCTGAAAGCTGTGTCATTACTTGGTGAGCTGTCATTCATCTGCAATGTCATGATGATGATAAGTATTTTCAAACTAGTCACTCAGCAAATGGGGACAATGTGTTAATGAAGTTCTGGTGTGGGGATTTGTCTTAGCCATTTTTACAAAGGACGACATGATTAGGGATGATTGTGGGTGTCTCCTAATTAATGTTGACAGGGTAACACAACATTGTGCATGCTTATGATTAGTTATGTGGAGAGACTAGAGAAGCAGGGATTAATCTTCATGGAGCAGAGAAGGGAAATTTAACAGAGGCATTCAAAATTATGAAGGGTTTTGATAGAGCAGCTAGGGAGAAACTGGCAGGTGGGTGGGTAACCAGAGGACACAAATTTAAGATAATTTGCCAAAAAACAGACAGGAGATGAAAAAAAAATTACACAGCCAGTTGTTGTGATCTGGAATGCGCTGCCTGAAAGGGTGGTGGAAGCAGATTTAATAGTAACTTTCAAAAGAGAATTGGATAAATACTCAAAGGGGAAAAATTTGCAGAGCTATGGGGAAAGAGCAGGGAAGTGGGACTAATTGGATAACTCTTTCAAGAGCCAGCACAGGCACGATGGGCTGAATAGCCTCTTTCTACGCTGCATCATTCTGTGATTCTATGATGTGATAATCTCCTCGGTTGGTTTCCAGATTAGGAAGTGGCAATTGTACCTGCTATCCAGCTGATCAAAAAATAATACAAACAGCTGCACACATTCGATAAATTCTGACCCTTGAAAATAGGAAAAAAAACAACATCCGTTCACAAAGAAGAAGAAAATCTTTATTTGTTTATAGGTTTTAGATGAGAATAGCTAAACTATACAATGGATCTATCCAAAAGTAACATTTCTTATATAAATATTCACAAAAATAAGCAATATTGTAAAACAATTCATGAAATGTGAACAATTTAATCAAATAAATAGCTTAACCTTAATATTATTAAACAACAGGTAAAACCGATAATTCTAAAAGTACTCTATTCACTCAAGTTGGGGTTATTTTTGGAGTGTATTTGCTTGAGATTTGTATTCTGCACAAAATACCAAATACACCCAAAAAATACATCTACCCTCACACACACACACACACACACACACACACACAGAAATAGGTATTAACCTGCTTTTGTAATTATAAACTTGACAAGTGCAATTTAATTATCCTGTTCCAGAATATGATAAATAAGATACAAAAAAAAACATTTTCAGATGTCTCTGAAATGCACATTGAGATTCAGAGCGCCATTTTAGCATTCTTGCAAACATTCATGACAGCATTGAGCTCACAGTAACACTTTCAATTATTACTGCATGACACACTTTTCACAGGACAGGGGGTAAAGGGAATAATTAGTGCTTTGTGCAAAAAAATCCTGCACGGTCTTTTGCCATTGCAGTGCATTGCCTAACAGGTGCTCCCAGTGATCTGCACTCCTGTTGTGAGCACTAGATCACACACTGAGAATCTGCAGAGTTTGGTTTGATAGAGAGATAGCTAAAAACTCCAGGGTGCTGTCAGAGCTTGTTACACGGGACAGTTTGGTTGATTTTGTTGGTGTAGAATAAAGTCAGTAGCAAATTTAGGAGGAAAATTACTTTGCAATAACAAAATTCTGTTTAGCAAGAACTGCTGAAGTGGTAACACATTATTTAGAAGATTTAAGAGCTTCACTTCCTGAGTCTCTATGGTTCAGTTCCACTTATCAAAGATACATCGCTTCGATTGTTAAACCACTTCATAGGGACAATGGAATAGAATGAGTCTATTTAAAGCTGTTTATCTGCAAAGTTACTGAGGCGTTTAATTTTTCCTTTCAATACGATGCTTTATGCATGCAATAAGAATAATATACTATTTCGAATACATTTTCGAAAAGTTCTAAATATATTGTTTCAGAAGGCATCATGATGATGGTACTCCTGCCCTTGTAATGAACTTATTGACTACAATGATGAACTCCAGTTTCCTCAGCTTTCTTTCAGTGCCAGCTCACTAATATTCACTCCTCTCTTTAGCTTGCTGACCAATTTTTCATTCAAAATCCACTTAGGCAAGTGTTAAAGAAACACAAGGACGTGTGCAGGCAATGCTTACTTGTAGCTAGCTTTGCCCCAGTGCTGACAGCCTGTGGTTTTCTGTTTACGAGCTGTAGGCTGCCTTCTTGTTGGTCTACACAGGATGCATTCATCAACCATCAACAGTCAGCACTTGAAATTAGTCTTTGCTAAAGAGTGCAAGTTTAATCACAAATCCAGTGAAAGAAAGTACACCCCCACTCACTTTACAGAATTTAACATCCCATCCTACCAAAACAAAAACCAGGTATTTTAAAGGAAAGTAGAGTTGCTTGAATGATCAGTTCCAGTGCAATTCCTGATGGCTTCAAAACTGGAAGATGCAGCTGACCCAAGGAGAAGGTTACAGCCCAAAGCACATGGACAAAATGGCTGATTCTGGGACCGGGGCAAGGGTCACTGAAGATAGTGCTGACAGGTAACATCTGGCCTTAAGGATCACTCGAGTATTGATTCAAGGAACAGATATTTCACTATCAGTTTCTTACACGTGTTGCTCAAGTGGATAATCCAAGTGAGCAGATGTGTAGGAGTTTGAGTCGGTCTTTACTCACTGTCTTGCAATATTCTTAGGATGCTGGGAATGTAAGATTTACAATTTCCTATGTTTCTATGTAAATCTTAAAAGAACACAAAGGCATGTCTGATTTTCATTGGAATATTAGACTATTGGCAATGAAAGAAGTGATTAAGAAATGTTGAAAAGTTGGATGTATTTTTGTTACTGAGTTGCATTTTGTGGCTGAACTGTTGAACTATGAAACTTTGCACACTTCTTGGCTCTGGGAATACCCTGCAGGCGAATACCCTGCAGGAGAGCAGTTAAAAGCAATGGGTCACTGGCAAAAGACCTGAGCCAATCTTCTATCTGAGACGAGTTTAAGTTTTAACAGAAGGAATTAAAGCTTAAAGATACCAAAGTAAGTGGCTTGGCCATAACTCAGCAGGTTTGGATCAGTCACAGATACAAATAACTGGTCTCCTGTTTTCAATTCAAACACTCCACCTTCATTGATGGAGTTGAAACTAGAAGCTTGATTTTTATTCACTGGCGTTTTGGATGCCTTCATGAGTAACGTAGCTTGCTCCTGTGTTCTTTGCAAATAGATGTACTGAAGAAATGGTGCAATGGATGTGCTGCCAGTCTTGTTACTGGATAGTCGAAAACTTATCTGACAGTAGATATAGTAAAATCCAGGATCGGTTATAACTAGCTTACCACTGGTGTAGTTTATGTTGTGTGTAAAAGCAGGAAACCCTTTAGCCATCCATTGTTTTATTGGAGATCCTTTGCCAGGAGGAAAAGTGGTCTCTAATGAAAAGAAAACAGTAAGCTATTATAGAAAGGCACAATGGATCTAGACTGTTTGAATAAACTGAATGGTTTCAACCTGTCTAGGACACATGACAATATCCATCTAGTGTAAGCAAATTGTCACAGGCTAGTGACCAGAAACACACTATTGGGGAAAATACTAGGCTCTGAAATGCTTGACCTTAATTAAACCATAACTCCTGCAGCAGAACAGAATCATTTAATTTCCACCCAAACTTTCTTCCTTAGCAAGTATTCAAATCCATACAAAGGAAATTGTAATCCTGATATCAGTTCATAATAATTTAAATGATTAATTTTCTATCTCCTCTGGAAAGGAAGAAATTGCATTTATATAGCACCTTCCTCATCCTCAGGACATCCCAAAGTGCTTCACAGCCAATTAATTACTTTCGGAGTCGTCACTGTTGTTACATGACCAAATGCCGTAGCCAATTGGTGCACAGCAGTTCCACAATTAGCAACTGACCAGTTATTCAGTTTTGGCAGGCTCCGTTCAGGGAATAATGATGGTCAGGAGACTAAGAGAACCCACCTGCTCTTCAAACGGTGCGGTGAGTTATCTTACATTCAGCTGAACAGGCCAAATGGGGCCTCAGTTTAATGGCCCAGTCAAAAGGCTGCACCTCTCCACTGCTGCTGCAGTGAAAGTTCAGCCTTCATTATGTGCTCAATTCCAGGAGTGAGCCTTGGACCCCCAATGTTTTGTATCGGAGGCGAGAAAACCACCAACTGACCCAAAACATACTGACATTCCATGCAGGGATACAGTTCTCAAGTGTTGGCAGGCTCTCTGGTCCTTCAGAGAGATGAGGCCTGTCTTCATGAATGAATCATGAGAGTCAGTGTCAATGGGCTATTGGACTTCAGAGGCATCTTAGCCAAGCCTCACAAAATCTTTACCCAGAATTTACCTCTGCGTGCTTTCCTGTACAGGCTATTGGAGAGAAATCAGTAGTGGGAACCCCAGCTGTTTTGCTATTATTTGCCTCTTCTGTTGACCCAGGAGCTAATGTGAGGACTGCCACAGCTGCTGTGGCTGAGATTGGTTGTCCCAGTACAGATCAAACCATTGAAGGTGAACTGATGCTGGGGTCAGGACTTTCACAGCAGCACCTTGCTTTTCTTTTCAAAGGTTGCCTTCCAGAAACTAACATTTGCAGCTTTTTTTGGGCCCAATTCCTGTAGGGCTCTGACCATGCGTCCTGTAGACGGACTTTACATTGGGGTGAGGGGGGACTGGAGGTGGAACTGATGTTATTCCATTAGTCTGTCCCTTCTAATGAAGACCGCATGGATGGGGAGGGAGAAAGCAGAGTGGGGTGGGGTAAGCGGCAGAACAGGAGTGGGGGCAAACGGGGGAGGGGTAGGCACCTTTTTCTTACTTCTACTGAAATCCCCTGGGACAGGGTAAAAAAGGGGCAGAGATCCAATGAAACCAGGCCCAGAGCCCAATTTTCAAACAGCCCACCCAGATTCTGCTGCCCGGCCTGGAAATTGTGGGGCCAATTTAGTCACTCGTTAATAGGTATGGGCCTAGGGAACAAAACTGCCGTAATTCAATGGAGTTTGGCAGTCTGACTCAGAGAATCCTAGGGGGGCTGAGCTGTGAAATGTGAAAGGTCACACTAGTACAGTAGGCTCTTCTGAGGTTATGCTTGAGGTTAAAGCGAGATAGCGGAGAAGAAACATTACTCGCACCCTACACAATACTCGACCCGAGAATACTTAACGCTGACACAGGCCTAACAAAGTATTCCATTGACATTTCGCATTTGGATAGCACTAAGAAAGTTTACAAAGGCAAAACCCTGAACATTTACTTCAACTATGTTTCCACAAGTAACATAATTCTAATACTATGAATGGTTCTCGTTTTGAAATATATTATTTTCTGGTTAATTTTTAGATGTTAATTGACATCTCGCGGCCCTGCTCCACTTACACTGGGATCTTACCATGCACCCTGCAACTGCACTAGGAATAACTGGGGGTGGAGTTGGGAGGAATTTCTTATTCCTGTCATTTCCCAAATCCTGTCTCTCCTAGCGATTTTTTTTTTTCCTTCTCAGGATATGGGCATCACTGGCCAGGCCAGCATTTATTGCCTATCCCTAATTGCCCTTGAGAAGGTGGTGGTGAGCTGCCTTCTTGAACTGCTGCAGTCCATGTGAGGTAGGTGCACCCACAGTGCTATTAGGAAGGGAGTTTCAAGATTTTGAACCAGTGACAGTGAAGGAACGGCGATATAGTTCCAAGTCAGGATGGTGTGTGGCTTGGAGGGGAACTTGCAGGTGGTGGTGTTCCCATGCATCTGCTGCCCTTGTCCTTCTAGTTGGTAGAGGTCGCGGGTTTGGAAGGTGCTGTCTAAGGAGCCTTGGTGCGTTGCTGCAGTGCATCTTGTAGATGGTACACACTGCTGCCACTGTGCGTCGGTGGTGGAGGGAGTGAATGTTTGTGGATGGGGTGGCAATCAAGCGGGCTGCTTTGTCCTGGACGGTGTCGAGCTTCTTGTGTGTTCTTGGAACTGCATCCATCCAGGCAAGTGGAGAGTATTCCATCACACTCCTGACTTGTGCCTTGTCGATGGTGGACAGGCTTTGGGGAGTCAGGAGGTGAGTTACTCGCCTCAGGATTTCCAGCCTCTGACCTGCTCTTGTAGCCACAATATTTATGTGGCTGGTCCAATGCTGGTCAATAGTATTCTGGCCAGGATGTTGATGGTGACGGATTCAGTGATGGTGATGCTGTTGAATATTTGTGTGGAGAGTTCAGGAAAGCCAATCGTCTCAGAGTGCCAGTGAGGCTGAAGGTCTGGATATGGGCATGTAGCTGCTAGGGCTTATGTGCCACCTCCTATTGTTATCCATGTCCATCTGCAGGCGTGACCACACATCACAAAATGTTGATGCCCAAATAAGGAGTATGTGACATACAACAAACTTGTTATAATTTTAATCAACCTCCCACTATATCGCAGATGCAGAGTGAAAAGCAAGGGGATTCCCCAAAAATGCAAGAGAAATAAAACCAAATATACTAATATCATAATATATAAAATATAATGGAATCCATCTTTATCTATTTCAATATATTAGAAATTGTACATTTAATGCATTTCCATCGATTTTATTCATTTATAAATTCCTAGTTCAGTATTTACTGCTACTCCTGTTCCTATATTCCGATGTTCCTATTAGATTTCTGGATGCTAATGACATCAAGGGATACGAGATAGTGCAGGAAAATGGTGTTGAGGTAGATGATCAGCCATGATCTAGTTGAATTGTGGAGTAGGCTTGATGGGCTGAATGGCCTACTCCTGTTCCTATATTCCTATGTTCCTATTACAATGTACAGTTTCCAAGTCACACTCTCCCGCCAGTGAAACAATCTTTCGGATGATTCTTACACCTTACCTGCTCTATCGTTGGCTTTGTTTGGGGCGATGAGATGAGCTGCTGTACGGCGATTGCTGTGGATACTGTCACTCGTTGTACCAGGATGGTTACCTAAACATCAAGGTAAACAACTTTGAAGGAAACTCAAACAGTGTAACACATGATATCTACAGTCAGTCTTCAAAGTCTATTGCTTCCTGGAATTAGGTGTCCCAGTTAACAGACACCACACCAGTTTACTGTAGCCAGAGGCACACTAAGGAGATGTAGTGAGAATTACTGGTTGGGCTTCTTCAATTGTTGATAGACATGGATTGGTTTCTGGAACTACTTCATACCATGCTAGTAAGTCAAGGTCACCATTGTGTGCTATAAGGGAAAAAAAAGCTTACATTTCTGTAGCACCTTTCACATCCTCAGGATGTCCCAAAGTGCTTTAGAGCCAAAATATACTTTCTAAAGTGTAGTTACCGTTGTAATGTAGGAAACACAGCAGCCAATTTGTGTACCAGCAAGCTCCCACAAACAGCAATGTGATAACAACCAGATCATTTGTTTCAGTAATGTTAATTCAGAGATTAATATTGGCCTGGACACCAGGAAGAACTCCCCTGCTCGTTTTCAAATAGCATCCACCTGAAAGGGCAGATAGGGCCTTGACTTAACATCTCATTTGACTGTGCAGCACTCTCTCACTGGAGTATCAGCTTAGTTTGTGGAGTGGGGTTGAACCCACAACCTTCTGACTCAGCAGAGAGATGCTACCCACTGAGCCAAGGTTGACACTGGTAATGTGGATAATATGTCATTTTCAGTCATTTTTAACAACAAAAACCTACTTAAATGATGCCACAGTGAACATAAGAGGAAGTTAGAGAAAGCAATATGTTGGACTGCATTGTGTGCATAAACAAAAACCATTGACACATTCTGGAGTGTAAGAGATCTGATCTCAGCCTTTGCTGATGTTACAACTCGCTTATGCTCCATTGGTGAAATATTGTCAGTTCAGGAAAGCACTTTGCAGTATCTCAAACTGCAGGAGCTGAGAAATGGCTGGCCAGTCCGATTGATAATTGTCTTCCTTAGCCTGACTATGTAGCAATCAGAATGGTGGCCTTGGAGAGGCAGTGGCTTGGACTGTCTGCCCATCTCTCTGAAGCAGGTAGCAGCATGAACTTTTAATGGGATAAAGTACATGACAGCAACAGACATTTAGGATCGGAAGTGTTCAGACAAAGGCAAATAACAAAATGGAAAACCAGATCAACACCCGATTTCCATTTACCCATATCATAGAATGACACAGCACTGAAGGAGGGGTGAAAGGTTATCGGAGGTCAGTGGAAATGTGGAGTAATCAGTTCAGTCATGAACTGTTTGAATGGCGGAGCAGGCTCGAGGGGTCGAGTGGCCTACTCCTGCGTCTTAATTTGTATGTTCATATGTTCATTTAGCCCATCATACCTATGATGGATCTTTGAAAGATCTATCCAATAAGTCCCATCCCCCTGCTCTTTCCCCATAGCCTAGTAGATTTCTTTTTTCAAGTATTTATCCAATTCCCTTTTGAAAGTTACTATCTAATCTGCTTCCACTGCCTTTTCAGGCAGCGCGTTCCAGATCACAACAACTCACTGTGTAGAAAATGTCTCCTGAGACAGAATCATCTGTGATTTACATATTAGAATGTAGATAGTTAAAAATATTCTTTAAATGATTAGCATCATAACATTTCAGGAAGTAATAATGATCATCCTAATGCAATTTTATGCTTTTGTTTAATTAAGAGAATTGACAATAGTTTTGATCTTTAACTGTATGTAAAGCATATTCAGTGCCTTAAGGAGTTTAAGCCAAGTTCTGCAGGATATTGAATCAGCAGAACTGTCATAATAAGGTACAAAAAATGATGCTAGAGTAATGCAGACCACACAGCTTCCTTTGGAAGAAAATTGATCCTTTATATTGGCTATCAATACTAAACTAATTTAGAAAGGACACTGAAGACCATGATCTAGTCAATGCTATTTCATACTACAATATCTCACTGAAGCAGGCAACAACAGGTTGTGTTTCTGAGGTATATTTTTGTTGGGGGTGGGGGATGGGGTAGCTGTATTTAATGGGTGTGGTAACCTAATGGTTATGGTACTGGATTAGTAACATACAGATTGTGAGTTCTGATCCCAGCTTGACAAGTTATAAAATTGTATTCAATAAATCTGACTATGCACAGCATTGTTGGAAAAAGTTAACTGGTTCACTAATATCTCACAGAGAGGGGAATCTGCTTTCCTTACTCAACTTGGCTTACCCTTAACTCTAACTACTGAGATGAGGAGAGATTTCTTCACCCAGAGAGCGGTGAACCTGTGGAATTCTCTACCACGTAAAGCAATTGAGACCAAATCATTAAATATATTCAGGAAAGAGTTAGATATAGTTTTTAGGGCTAATGGGATCAAGGGATACGGGGAGAAAGCGGGAACAGGTTACTGAGTTTAGATGATCAGCCATGATGGTATTGAATGGCAGAGAAGGGCCGAATGGCCTACTCCTGCTCCTATTTTTCTGTGTTTATAATTCATTGTTTTGTGGTTGACCATCCTGTAGAATGGTGTGCATTACCCTGACGACCAGTGGCTAGAGCAGGTGCCAATGCTGAAAACAACTTACAGCTTTAATTGGGAGCTTCACTTGTAGCAGAACCTGCCTCTCAGGGATTGGCCACAGCCATCAGCAAAGGAGCACCAAGAGAAGACACCCCACTTGTTTGCTGTGTGTCCATCATCTTTCATAGATGGAAAGTTGACCCTTAACTGAATTCAGAGTGACTGGGGATGGGCATTAAATGTTGCCTTGTCAGTGCTGCCTACATCTCAGTAATTAATTGAAAATTATTTGCACAATCAATAAACAGTCTATCAGATGAAGAAAAGGTATTTGGTCTTTAGTTGGAACGGGTAGAGCCCCCTTATTAACTGTACACAGATCACACATTATTCATTTTGGATTTCTCTGTGGTGGAATGCAAATGCTGCTGATGAGTGCACGTGCACTGTGCACCACCTGAGCAAGCTGGGCTACATAGACATCATTTCAACATCATTTATCTGGGAGATCAAAGGAGGTTGCAAAACCCCATTGTCGCAGCAACTCTCTGCCTTTATGTTTCGGCGGTGATTAATTGATGGAACAGTTGTTTGCAGCAATCAATTATTGATGCAGTTAGAGAGCTGGTATACAGCTACTTAGGGTAAAGTAGTATAATGGTTTGCCTCCTAGTCTAATTCTCCAGCATGTGTTAGTTCAAATCCCACCATGGCAGGCAGACATTTTGAGTTCAGTTTTTAAAAAAAAGTTAAAAAATGGGATGTTATAAAAAGACAACTGCTTCACTAATATGTTTAAGCAAAAGAAATCTGCTGACCTTACCTGGTATGGGCCTGTATGTGACTCCAGTCCCATACCTCTGTCCTAGCAAACCACTTAGTTATATCAAATTCAGGGGAACTAGGGATGGGTAATAAACGTTGTCCTTGCTTATGATTCCCATATCCTGAAAATGAATACTGCATCATTGGGAATCAGCTTTTGTAGCCAGACCCTGATTTGAATGGTCAATACATGAAAGCCAAATGGTGTGAGACAACAGCAGCTGCTCTCACACACACTTCAGTTCACCCTTTCTGCAGTATAACTCCAGCCTGGTGGAAAGTGCTGGCAGCTTTTATAGCCTTTATGGGATCATTTTACTATTCACCCCCCCCCCCCCCCCCCCCCTCCCCACTACCCTATGACACCCAATGTTAAAGATGAATCTTCCATCAAGGCACAAATACACAGAGCTACTTTACCTCTTGATAGTGTGACCCTGAGCAATGCACAGCCAGCAGTATAATTCCATTCTGCTGACTGTGCATCACACAGTATGGTACAGGTTGTTGTTGAACAAGTGGTTTGTTGGTCTAGGGGTATGGTTCTTGTTTAGGGTATGTAGTTGATTAAAATGCAGGAATTTCTGGGTTTAAATCCTAGACAAGCCTTTTGTGTTTTTATATTTCTTGATGTTAATATCAAGGAATGTGGTAATGGTGTAGGAAAATGGCATTGATATAGATCGAGTGCAGTTTAGTTTATTGGTGGAGCAGACATGAGGGCTGACTGGCCTACTCCTGCTCCTATGTTCCTAACTCAAGTCTCACCTGAAGATTATACAGTTCATGTTTTCACCAGCTTATTTCTATAAATTACATTGGTATAAAAAAGCAACAACTTTTTATTCATTTACAATTGTCAGTTTGATCTTTAAAGAACTAATTCCTTCACAAAGTGTTTACAAAACTACACCAGACCAAACCAAGTCAATTAGACCAAGTCAATTAGACCAAGTCAATTAGCACCCATTTCATCCTCAGTTTCAGAATTTTCTTTGAATATTTTCAAAAATAGGATCTTAGTCGTGTTATAAAAATATAATTCCTAAAAATGATTAGAAAGTTTGACAGTTTGGCCTTGTACAGTTTCTGTAGTCTCCTTTGTGAAGCTTGTGAAAATCGTTCATAAAAAATGAGTGATCTGTGAAATACCTATCTGCCTTTCTTGTTTAGGCTCTCCCGTGCCACGTGGCTTCTCTTCAGTGTTGTTAGATAGGTACTAAAAAGAGTAAAGAGCCACACAATTAGCATCTTAAAGTAAAGATTACAGCATGAGAAAATGCAGAGACCATTCCGTCCATCAATCCGACTGCACTTGGAGCCTGTGTTAATAATTCTATCATGGACTTTCCTCCTGCATCAACTGTTCGTCCTTACTTCAGTCTCCCCTGAAATATCTTTTTAAACATCTGTATAACCCCTTAGTTTCCTGCCGGACAGATATTTACCAAAGGAAGCGTGCACTGAAAAAAGCGATTGTTGCACCTAGTTCATTCTGTCCACAGTCCATGGAAGGAAGATGCTGCATTTATATAGCACCTTACGGTACCTCAGACACATCATAAATCTTCAGATAGGATGAATGGCATAGTGCACTTACTATAAAATCATAGGACCCTTCCAGAAAGAGTAAGGAGATGAACAACCGGTTCATTTGTACCTTTGGTGAAGTTAGTTGATGAAGGAATGATGTTCAAGGCACCGGGAGACCCCCCCGGGAGACACCCCACCCCGCGCTCCTCTTTCAATGGCCTTTAACGTCCATCTCAAAAGGACATCTCAGCCAAAGGACAGCACTTCCGACAGTGCAGCACTCCCTCAGCACTGCATCAGAGTGTCAGCCTCCATTCGCCATCATTGACAGATTTCTCCCATTGGACCATTTCTTCCTCGGAGAAAGATTTTGCAGAATGTGTCCAAAATGAAATCAAATAGAAGTTCCGATCTAACGATTCATGCAATTACTCTCCGTACTTGATCTGCTGACATCTCCTCGGTCCCACTGACACTAGAGCCCTGCTTTATCCAACCCATTATTTTACAGTCTCTATCTGTGTTTTCCTAAACAAACCTCATTCCAAAACACTGAATTAGATACTCAGCAAACATATTCACTGCTTTAATTTTGTTGTTGTTGAGAGTTTATTCCACATACGGAACTGTTCCAAAAGTGTCTGATGCTATTTTATAAATCTTTAAATTGCTAGCCCCACTCGGTCTTGGATAAACAGGAACAAAGATTTCTAGTTGCAGTGTTTTTGCAGTTCACCTAGTTTTAATAAACATATTTAGATACATCAAAAGATCGACAGAGTGACCACAATCTAATGAAAGCATGTCTCTAACAAACAGGACATTGCCAATCACCAGAAGGTAGTTGTATATTTCTCTATATTTCTGCACTAGAATTCCTGTTGAACAAGTTTGCTGGTTTACCTTCTGAAGTAGACGCTGAATTTCGGATCTTTTTTCATCACAAAAATCCTTGTCCTTTTCAGCCTGATTTTTATTTTCACATTTTTTTATAATTTGCAGGAACGTATATTCTCGATCCGTACTCTCAATTTGCTGAGCCTTTTGGAGGAAATAAAGAACAAAAATAGGTAAAAATGCCCCATGACAATGAAACAGTTTGAAAGCACAGATAACAACAGACACATTTCTCTCAGATCTTTAACGTGAATGAACTTTCTGAACAAGATTCTATATCAACCTCCCGTCGGGCGCTTTAATGTCATTAATAAACGGGACAGACGGGAAACTTTTTGCTAACTCCGTTATACAGCTGTCATTCCTTAACATAATCAAATAGTTATCATTTTACTAACTGCGGTCTGTGTAGCGATGGTTCACAGTCAAAGATCATTATTTACTTGCAGTTTTTAATTATTTCCCTTTGTTTTTGCTTTATATATCCTGAATAGAAACTCGTATTGCTGAATTCCTAAATACCCTTTAATAAATCGCTACTTTGGGTTCTCTGTATCTCCCTGAATTTAGTAAATATTTCAATATTAATTTGAACATTGCTGCCAACGTAAAAAGAGACACATAATTCAATGAAAGAACATTAAAGTTTTAAAAAAAAACCGTTGAATTAATATTAAAACATCAACAATGAATTTAACAGCTTAGGCTAAAGACTTCCGTTTTCCTACCTTGTCAAGTTTGATAGAAAAGTACACATAAAGCAAGGCGCTTGTGATCATATGGCCCAGGAGTAAGAGAACTATCAGGTAGATTAACACTCGGATAGAGACAGAGGGTTGCTGCTCACAACCCTTCTGCTGCTGAGTTGACTTGTTTGACGTTTCGTTCATGTTTATGAACCAATGCAGACACTATCAGCACCTCTTTCACACTGGAGCTGCCAGCGGACAACATTCAATCTTTTGTCATCTCACACCTTTCAGGAAACTGAAGAAGTTATACAGCACATTTCTTCAAACCCCACACTTCCTGGAAAATATGTCTCGCCTTCGTCAGGTTAGAAGAGTAACTTGTACCAGCAAAATCATTCCCCTTCCTCTAGCTTTCCCCTCTTACTGTTTAACATGAAACGAGATGTCTTACCCTCGTTGCAACTTTTATCAGTTTTATTGTTTGTGACCAATAGTCAAGTAGGGGGTAATCTCTTGATCAATTCGCATTTCCTGTATCAACTATTTCCTTTGATTGTTCTAACTTTTCTCTTGCAAACTGTTTGTAAAGTTATTCTTTTTCTCCCTGGATTGGGGATGTTTTGCTTCCAAAATTATTTCCTTGCAACAGTTTTACTTTTCAGTATTTGTGAATGCACAAGAACTGAAAACTTGTAGCTAAAAGTCCAACGTTACTCAGTGTTGTACAGTTAGTGCATCACCTTGGTTCGCACAGTTTCAGTCTTTTTTTTTAGCTGTACAGAGTTTTTGTGCAACTGGAACAACACCCACATTATGTATGGCCTTGGGTACAAAAGTCATCTTTGCTCAGAATCACTGCATCCAGCACCGTTCTGTTTGCCTCTTGTAATGTGTTAGATTAATGGCCCATTTAGTTAATGTTCTGAATGCACTGGATTTGATTGCACAGATTGTTCCTAAAAGAACAATGGTTTAGAGACTTACTTTCACCTGGTTCGATGTCAAATACATTAAAGATTAGTGTAAATTCATTACCATAGCTTCTACACTGACAACATAAACTTTGGTTTGATATGATGCTGATTTTTGATTTATGTTTGCGAGCGATATTTGCATTGTCCCAGAACCATACGTACGTGCAGTTATTTTTTTTTAGAGATACAGCACTGAAACAGGCCCTTCGGCCCACCGAGTCTGTGCCGACCATCAACCACCCATCTATACTAATCCCACACTAATTCTATATTCCTAACACATATCCCCACCTGTCCCTATATTTCCCTCCCACCTACCTATACTAGGGGCAATTGCTAATGGCCAACTAACCTATCAACATGCAAGTCTTTGGCTTGTGGGAGGAAACCGGAGCACCCGGAGGAAACCCATGCAGACGCAGGGAGAACTTGCAAACTCCACACAGGCAGTACCCAGAATTGAACCCGGGTCCCTGGAGCTGTGAGGCTGCTGTGCTAACCACTGCGCCACTGTGCTGCCCTATACCCCACTGCTATACCGCACATCAAATTACAGCTAAAAGGTGTCTTCTTAATGAATTACAATGTGACTGTTTTACAACTAAACCTTGACATGGGTAGTACAGAAATATAATCCACATTTGTGACGGTTTACTGTGAAAACAGTTACTAATTACCCAAAAATTTGGTAAGCCACTTCAAAAAGATCCTTGCTCTATTCTCTGAATCATCTATAGTCTTTCTTTGTTTCTTGGCTTGTTGAAGTCACTGATCAAACCTTTTCCTCACCACACTTACCTGTTCCATTGTGCAGTGACACTGGTCTGTATTGCTTTTTAACTTTAAGATTTTAATGTGTATATGTTAAAGCAGAGTAATTATAAGGCTGAGTTTAACACTTGGAGTTCTGTTGGTGACCATGATCCAATCAAATATCCTATAATGTGAACAGAATAAAGATCTAATCATGTCTGAGAAATAACTCAAAACACTTCACACAAGTTAATTTTTGAAATCCTGTCATTGTTCTCATGTAAGCAAATGTACCAACAAGGTTCCACAATCAACAACAAGTGATTAAAATAAAAACAGAAAGTGCTGGAAATACTCAGCAGGTCTGGCAACATCTGTGGAGAGAGTTAACCTTTCGGGTCAGTGACCTTTCATCAAAACTGGCAAAGGTTAGAAAAGAATAAGGTTTTAAGCAAGTGAAGGGGAGGAAGTGAGGAAGAGAACAAAGGAGAAGGTGTGTGATAGGGCAGAGGACAGGAAAGATTAGATAACAAAGATGTCATGGGACAAAGGTAAAGATTTCCAGCATCTGCAGTATTTTGCTTTTAACACCAAATGATTGTCCACTTAGTCTGTTGTATGTTAAGGGAGGAATTCTAGAATCGTGTCTGTGCCGGTTCTTTGACAGAGCTATCCAATTAGCCCCACTCCTCTGCTCTTTCCCTGCAAAATTTTTCCCCTCAAGTATTTCTCCAATTCCCTTTTGAAAGTTATTATTGAATCTGCTTCCACCGCCCTTTCAGGCAGCGCGTTCCAGATCACAACAACTCACTGTGTCAAAAAATATTTCCTTTTGTCGCCTTCGGTTCTTTTGCCAATTATTTAAATCTGTGTCCTCTGGTTACTGACCCTCCTGCCACTGGAAACAGTTTTTCCTTATTTACTCTATCAAAACCCATCATGATTTTGAAAACCTCTATTACATCTCTTTATCTTCTCTGCTGTAAGGAGAACAATCCCAGCTTCTCCAGTCTCTCCATATAACTGAAATCCCTCAACCCTGGGATTGTTCCAAAAAATCTCCTCCGCACCCTCTCCACAGCCTTGAAATTCTCTCTAAAGTGTGGTGCCCAGATTGAACACAATACTCCAGCTGTGGTGGAATCAGCATTTATTAAGGTTTAGTGTAACTTCCTTGCCCTTGTACTCTTTCCTCTATTAATAAAGCCAAGGATCCCATATGCCTTTTTAATAGTTTAAACTTGTCCTCTCATCTTCAAAGCTTTGTGCACAAACACCCACAGGTGTTATTTTGCCTCTCCTCATTCTTCTTACCAAAATGCACACTTCTGTCTGTTAAACTGCATCTGCCTTGTGTCTGCCCACTTCACCAGCCTGTCTCTGTCCTCCTGAAATATGTACTATCCTCCTCACTGTTTACTCCCTTTCCACATTTCGTGACATCTGCAAACCTTGAAAATATGTCCTGTATATCAAGTCCAGGCCCTTAACTTTGGAATGTTGACCAAGAAAATAGGAACAGGAGAAGGCCATTCAGTCCATCGAGCCTGTTCCACCATTCAGTGAAATCATGGCTGATCTGTACTTCAACAGGTTGATGTTAAGAAGGAGGATGTGCTGGAAATTTTGAAAGACATGAGGATAGATAAGTCCTCGGGGCCAGACGGGATATACCCAAGGATATTACAGGAAGCGAGGGAAGAGATTGCCGCGCCTTTGGCGATGATCTTTGCATCCTCACTGTCCACTGGAGTAGTACCAGATGATTGGAGGGTGGCAAATATTATTCCCTTGTTCAAGAAAGGGAATAGGGATAACCCTGGAAATTACAAACCAGTCAGTCTTACGTCGGTGGTGGGCAAATTATTGGAGAGGACTCTGAGAGACAGGATTTATGATTATTTGGAAAAGCATAGTTTGATTAGAGATAGTCAGCATGGCTTTGTGAGGGGCAGGTCATGCCTCACAAGCCTTATTGAATTCTTTGAGGATGTGACAAAACGCATTGATGAAGGAAGAGCAGTGGATGTGGTGCATATGGATTTTAGCAAGGCGTTTGATAAGGTTCCCCATGGTAGGCTCATTCAGAAAGTAAGGAGGCATGGGATACAGGGAAATCTGGCTGTCTGGATACAGAATTGGCTGGCCCATAGAAGACAGAGGGTGGTAGTAGATGGAAAGTATTCAGCATGGAGCTCGGTGACCAGTGGTGTTCCGCAGGGATCTGTTCTGGGGCCTCTGCTCTTTGTGATTTTTATAAATGACTTGGATGAGGAAGTGGAAGGCTGGGTTTGCAAGCTTGCCGATGACACAAAGGTTGCTGGAGTTGTGGATAGTGTGGAGGGCTGTTGTAGGTTGCAACGGGACATTGACAGGATGCAGAGCTGGGCTGAGAAGTGACAGATGGAGTTCAACCTGGAAAAGTGTGAAGTGATTCATTTTGGAAGATCGAATTTGAATGCAGAATACAGGCTTAAAGACAGGATTCTTGGTAGTGTGGAGGAACAGAGGGATCTTGGAGTCCACGTCCATAGATCCCTGAAAGTTGCCACCCAAGTTGATAGGGTTGTTAAGAAGGCGTATGGTGTGTTGGCTTTCATTCACGGGGGATTGAGTTTAAGAGCCGCGAGGTTATGCTGCAGCTCTATAAAGCCCTGGTTCAACCACACTTGGAATATTGTGTTCAGTTCTTGTCACCTCATTATAGGAAGGATGTGGAAGCTTTAGAGAGGGTGCAGAGGAGATTTACCAGGATGCTGCCTGGACTGGAGGGCATGTCTTATGAAGAAAGGTTGAGGGAGCTAGAGCTTTTCTCATTGGAGCGAAGAAGGATGAGAGGTGACTTGATAGAGGTGTACAAGATGATGAGAGGCATCGATAGAGTGGATAGCCAGAGCCTTTTTCCCAGGGCGGAAAGGGATATCAGCAGGGGCATAATTTTAAGGTAATTGGAGGAAGGTTTAGGGGAGATGTCAGAGGTAGGTTCTTTACAGAGAGAGTGGTGGGTGCGTGGAATGCACTGCCAGGGGTGGTAGTAGAAGCAGATACATTAGGGACATTTAAGCGACTTTTGGATAGGTACATGGATGATAGTAGAATGAAGAGTATGTAGGTAGTTTGATCTTAGAGTAGGTTAAAGGGTCGGCACAACATCGTGGGCCGAAGGGCCTGTACTGTGCTGTACTGTTCTATGTTCTATGTTCAACTCTATTTTCCTGCGTTTGCTCCATTTCACTTGCTGACCTTACCCAGCTAAAATCAATCAATCCCAATTTGACAAATTTCAATTAATCCAAAGCTTTTTTTGGGGAGAGAATTCCAGATTTGTGCTACCTTTGTGTGAAAATGTACTTCCTGATTTCACTCCTGAATGGTCTGGCTCTAATTTTAAGCTTGTGCCCCCTTGTTCTGGATTCCTCCGCTAAAAGGAACCAGTTCCCCTATCAGTGCTGGAAAATGGGATTAGAATAGTTAGGTGCTTGATGGCCGGCACAGGCACGATGGGCTGAAGGGCCTGTTTCTGCACTGTATAACTAATTCTATGATTCTATGACAGTAGACCTGCACTACTTTCCTTCAACTAGTGCCTCGCTAAGGCGATAAGTGTTGTGAGGAAAAGGTTGAAGCAGTGCACTCAACAGTTCAGGAAGACTGTATGATTCAGAGATGACGAGCACAAGGATCATTTTTTGTTGTAAATTTATTTTTACACCTCGATGAAACTTCAACTCATGTCTGGAATTTCATTTAGTGCATTTCGTTCTGTACGTATATTCCATATGCAAAGTTTCCTTTGACTATGGTGATGGTATTTCTCTGTTAACTTACAGTATTGGCATTGCAAAGATTTTAAATTCGCTTCTGTGAATGTCCTGCCATTTTACACCCAACTGTGGGTTTACCACTGAAGTCTGCAGGGTACAAACATAGCAAAGCATCAGAAATTACCACAGGATGTGGGGAGCCCTTGAACTATGAGTTACAACCAGGAGAGGAACATGACACTTAATAAATGAATATAGATGAGGATGACTGCCACTGCTATAGGGTTACAAACACCTAACTTCATCTGATTTGCTGTATTAATACATATGCTTTCCCATTTATTTTTAAATGGGTTTATGTCTCTGTTACAATAAAGAAAGAACTTGCATTTCTATAGCACCTTTCAGATATTTGTGGCGCCCCAAAGTGCTTCACAATCAGTGAGATACTTTTGAAGAGTCATCACTGCTCTGTTATGTTATTGAATGCATAACAAGATCCCACAAACAGCAAAATGATCTGTAATGGTGTTGATGGATGGAATGAGACTAGAAGAACTTCATGGCCCTTCTTTCAAGATCACCGATGGGATCTTTCGAGATCACCAATAGGATCTTCTTTGGAGATTACTGATGGGATCTTCTTTGGAGATCACCAATAGGATCTTCTTTCGAGATCACCAATAGGATCTTCTTTCGAGATCACCAATGGGATCTTCTTTCGAGATCACCGATGGGATCTTCTTTGGAGATCACCAATGGGATCTTCTTTGGAGATCACCAATGGGATCTTCTTTCGAGATCACCAATAGGATCTTCTTTGGAGATCACCGATGGGATCTTCTTTCGAGATCACCAATAGGATCTTCTTTCGAGATCACCGATGGGATCTTCTTTGGAGATCACCAATGGGATCTTCTTTGGAGATCACCAATAGGATCTTCTTTCGAGATCACCGATGGGATCTTCTTTGGAGATCACCAATGGGATCTTCTTTCGAGATCACCAATAGGATCTTCTTTGGAGATCACCGATGGGATCTTCTTTCGAGATCACCAATAGGATCTTCTTTGGAGATCACCGATGGGATCTTCTTTGGAGATCACCAATAGGATCTTCTTTCGAGATCACCGATGGGATCTTCTTTGGAGATCACCAATGGGATCTTCTTTCGAGATCACCAATAGGATCTTCTTTGGAGATCACCGATGGGATCTTCTTTGGAGATCACCAATAGGATCTTCTTTCGAGATCACCAATGGGATCTTCTTTGGAGATCACCGATGGGATCTTCTTTCGAGATCACCAATGGGATCTTCTTTGGAGATCACCAATAGGATCTTCTTTCGAGATCACCAATGGGATCTTCTTTGGAGATCACCGATGGGATCTTCTTTGGAGATCACCAATAGGATCTTCTTTCGAGATCACCAATGGGATCTTCTTTGGAGATCACCGATGGGATCTTCTTTCGAGATCACCAATGGGATCTTCTTTGGAGATCACCAATAGGATCTTCTTTCGAGATCACCAATAGGATCTTCTTTGGAGATCACCGATGGGATCTTCTTTCGAGATCACCAATAGGATCTTCTTTGGAGATCACCGATGGGATCTTCTTTGGAGATCACCGATGGGATCTTCTTTCGAGATCACCAATGGGATCTTCTTTGGAGATCACCAATAGGATCTTCTTTGGAGATCACCAATAGGATCTTCTTTGGAGATCACCGATGGGATGGTTCATATTCACGTGGACAGGCAGATGTTGCCTTGATTTGATGGCTCATCTCGAGGGAAGCTCCTCTGACAATGCAGCACTTCCTCTGCATCAGTCTAGATTATGCCCTCAAATTGATAGTGGAACTTGAATCCAGAGCCTTCTAGTTCACTGGGATGAGTGCTAATAACTGATCCAAACTAACACTTAAACAGCAACATACAAAGGCAAGACCTCGATTTTAAAATGTTAAAGTTCTCATTTTGTGTTCAAATCCCTTCACAGCCTTGCCCCTCCCTATCTCTGTAACCTCCTCCAGCTCCACAACTGCTGAGATCTCTGTGCACCTCTAATTCTGGCCTCTTGAGCATCCCGATTTTAATCACTTCACCATTTTTGGCCACACCTTCAGCTGCCTGGGCTCTAAGCTTTTGAATTCTCTCCCTAAACCTCTTCACCTCTCAAACTCTCTTTCCTCCTTTAAGATGCTCCTTATAACCTACGTCTTTGTCAAGGCATTTGGTGCCAAGATCTCCTTAGGTGGCTCAGTGTCAAATCTTGTTTGATAATGCTGCTGTGACGTACCTTGGGACATCTTACTATGTTAAATGTGCTTTAAATTTGCTACATAAATGAAAGGTGTTGTGAAAGGCATTATATAACTGTAAGGCATTGTCGAATGTTATGTGAGTGCAGTAAGTATTTTTGTTATCATTGTCAGCAATAATTTCCAGCATTAGTCATTGTCGTCAAGGTTATGGTCGCAACTTCCTCACCTCACCAGGTTCCAATTGCAGATACAACACAAAGCGATGTCCAGTTTCAATTTGAATTTACGTGATGTCACCAATTCCTGCTCGTATCATTGGCATTGGCCAATTAGATTCTAGTTTCTCAATCACTTCCTGCTAATAATTCTGATAACCTGACATAGATCTGATCACTGATCAATTAAAACATTCATAAACCCTGAGCAATATGAAACCTCACAACCTCAGTGACAGGAAACTTAAATGGCAGCTGTATGTTAAAGTGTAGCTGCACCACATTTTCATGTGGTCTGTTGTGGTTGTAAGTTACCCTACAGGAGGGTAATTTGCAGCACAGGTGGTGAGGTAGAGGCGAACGTACAGGGCAGCTTAACAGAAAACACAGGAAACACTCAGCAAGCCAGGCTAGCCATGGACAGAAGGAAAGAAAGAAAGACTTGTATTTATATCTATTTATATTTATATAGCACCTTTCACCTGCTCAGGGCATCCCAAATCATTTTACAGCCGATAAAGCACTCTTGCAGCAGAGATGGTCATCAGAAGCCAGATAATATAGTCCAGTTTAGAAGAAGCAACAGAGCGAGGGAATGAGGAGACAACAACAACACAAGATAAAGATGAGCTGCCAAATGATTAGGTGGAGAACAGGAGAGGGTTAACTAACAGAAGCAATTATACCTCTTTTGAAACACCAAATAAAGGAAGGAACTAGACATCCCTAATGAAGGGGCACCAGTACCATACAGTAACAAAAAAAACCTATAAAGGAAACTTAACTAAAACAAACTAACATATCATTCCGGGTAGCCATAATGCATTCCAGTCCCTCTGGTGCCGATTGATTGCGGAAGGCCTCAAGTGTATCGGTGGACATCATGTGTTCCCTCTCCAGGGACACCCGAGCACAGACGTAGCCACAGAAGAGAGGCAGACAGTCAGGCTGGGAGACCCCCTTGAGTGTCCACTGCCTGGACATACTAATGGCCACTTTGAGCAGGCCCAGGAGCAGTCCCACCAGGAGATTCCCAGACTTGCCCACTCCCCTCTGCACCAGGTGGCTGGAATGTGGGACCGAAGTGCAGCCAGAACTTGAGGAGCAGGCCCCTCAGATATTTGAAAAGGGGCTGAAACTTTGCACATTCTGTATAAATATGGAACACAGTCTCCTCCTGGCTACAGAAATTACAGGCGGCCTGGGAGTCCGTGAATTGACTTAATATTCCATTGCATGGGACTGTCACGTGCAACACTCTCCACGCCAAATCCCCAATGGACATAGGGAACATAGGACTTAGGAGCAGGAGTAGACCATTCGGCCCTTCGAGCCTCCTCTGACATTCATTAAGATCATGGCTGATCTGGTTGTGGCCTCAACTCCATTTTCCTGTCTGCCCTCATTACCCATGACTCCCTTGTCTATCAAAAATCTGTCCAACTCAACCTTGAATATATTCAATGACCCAGCCTCCACTGCTCTCTGGGGAAGAGAATTCCACAGACTAACGACCTTTTGAGAAAAAAATGTATCCTAATTTCTGTGTTAAAAGGGAGATCTCTTATTTTTAAACTGTGTCCCCTAGTTCTAGTCTCCTCCACAAGAGGAAGCATCCTCCTGGTATCCACTCGATCAAGTCCCTTCAAGATCTTATATGTTTCAGTAAGATCACGTCTCATTCTTCTAAACTCCAACTGGTATAGGCTGATGGAGGACACTCACTTAGAGTGTCACCCACTGGGGTCCCTGCCTCCTCCAGATAGCAGGATGCAATGCCTTAGTGTGTCTGGACAGCCAATGAGGGTGAGGATTTGGAGGGTGTGCCACAGCAGCCCATACAGAAAACCCCTTTGTGCAGAGTTGGATGGCATGGAAGGGATTTCCAGGAGATGGTTCAGGTTATGAGGCCGAAGCTCCTGAAGGAGGTTTTGGGGCCTGGCACTGATGATAATTCGGGCTGAACGGGGGTCAGCTCGGATGGGAATGTTCCACACGCTTGAGCTGCCTCGACACCACAAGAGCAGTCAGGGCTGAGCACCACATTTTTAAGATTCTCGATGACTTTGATTGCGAGCTGGATGCTCCCTAAAGACGCACGTCCCGCCTGCTATTCCGGCAACATCCAGCCTGCTCCTCCACTATCCGGAATGTCCCTGACTCTGGTCACTTTGACAGCCACACAATACTTTTCCAGTGTACACCATCTGGGAGGAGGCTCAATGTATCTCTGCAGGACAAGCAAGATGAGAGAAATGAGATAAATGAAAGACATGCAGTAGGTCTTCAGGATGTGTGAGTAGTTAGAGCAAGTTAGTTAAGTCAGGCAAAAGAGCCAGAGGGGGAGATGAGGAGAATTTATTTTACGCAGTGAGTTGTTGTGATCTGGAACACGCTGCCTGAAAGGGCGGTGGAAGCAGATTCAATAATAACTTTCAAAAGGGAATTGGAGAAATACTTGAAAAGGAGAAATTTTCTGGATTATGGGGAAAGAGCAGGGGAGTGGGACTAATTGGATAGATCATTCAAATGGCCTCTGTGCTGAACGATTTTATGAAGTTATGAAGTTAGAGAGGGGGAGCATGAAAACTGAGCAAAGCAGATCAGGATCCAATGGGCAGGAGTCTGGTGGAAGAAAAAAAGCAGGTTGTTGCCAGGGTGTAGATGATGTGCAGACAGAGATCCCAACATCAGGAGCCATTCGCTCCCTCAAACTCCCAGGACCACTCGTCCACACTTACTAATACTTACTGTCGAAGAGAAGTGGGAGATGTGGTTAGCTTCTGAAATTATTCTTCGACAACATGCGCAATCCTGAAGTTATCTCTGTATTAGCTGTGTGCTTGTCTTATGTATTTTACTTACATGGATTAAATAAAATGAGCTTGGTTCTTAAGCCCTGGCAAATTCCCAGAAAGTGTAAGCAGTATTTAGTATATATCCTCATTACTATATTTGGTAGCATTGTGGTTATGTTACTGGATTAATGATCCAGTGACACAAATTCAAATCCCAGCACAGTAGCTGGGGCAATTTGAATTCAATAAATAAAAATTTGGTGTTAAGAAAAAAAGTGATTCTCAGTAACAGTAACCATAAAACAACCAGATTATTGTAAATACCAATCTGGTTCACTAATGTCCTTTGGAGAAGGAAATCTGCCGTCCTTACCTGGTCTGGGCCTGTATGTGACTCCAGACCCACAGCAATGTGGCTGACTATTAACTGCCCTCTGAAATGGGCGAGCAAGTCAGTCAGTTATATTCAAGAAAGCAGCTCACCATCACCTTCTCAAGGGCAATTAGAGATGGGCAATAAATGCTGGCCTACCCAGCGACACCCACATCCCATGAATGAATGAAACAAGTTAGACGATTGCGGAGAGAGTACAAAGTTGTGATTTACATTTGGGGTTTTGCTGGTGTCCACGGCCCAGTGAAACTGCAGTCTTGCACTGTATGGTGTGAACGCAATAAAGATTTATATTTGCATAGTGTTTAATCATATCTCTGAGAATTATCTCAAAATACTTTTCACAAATTACTGTTGAAGAACACTCACTATTGTTCTGTAGCCATTTTACACAGTGAGATCCCACCAACACCAGTAGAGTAATCACCCATTCCTCAAGTTTTAGTTATCCTGCCACACAGGTGATTGAAAATGAAATATCCCGATAATTGGAAAGATGTCACTCTTCCAATCCAAAGTAGTTAAACAATAGTAACTTGCATTTGTTTAACACATTTAATGTAGGAAAACATTGCACAAAACTTTACAGGAGCAAAATCAGACAAAAACTGACCCCGAGCCAAGGAAGGAGCTATTAGGACAAGTGATGTATGTGTTGGCAAAGAAGTAGGTATTAAGGGATTGTTTTAAGGGAAGAGAGGTAGAGAGGAGGATAGATTTACAGAGGGAATTCCAGAATTTAGGGTCCAGGGGGCTGCAGGCACATCTGCCAATGGTGGAGCGAAGGAAGTGGGAGAAGCAGAAGGAATCAGAGTTAAAGGAGTGCAGAGATCACAAAGCTTTGTAGGGCTGGAGGAGGTTAACAATTCTTCATGATTCAGTCCATGCAACATAAATGCAACTGCTAAACATTGTTGCACTTGTCTCATTTGCTATCTCCTTAGTTTACAGCCTGGAGGTCCAACCCAACCCAGACAAAGGATTGCAGTCACTAGGGTCAGAAAGAAATTATGCTCAAATACTGATCCAGGTTCAACCCTTCTTGTCAGTTCTTGGTGGGTAGTAATTTGCTCAATTACTTATTAATTTCTCTTCATTAAACCATTGTCTCAAACTCAACCTCAGAGTCCTATATGACCTTGAGTTCAGTTTCTGACCACATATCCCCTCCAACATCAATATCACCCATGTCCATCCCTGTAACATCACCCATCTCTGCCCCTGCCTCAGTCCAACTGCTGCTGAAACCCTCCTTCATGCCTTTGTTACCTTGAGACTTGGCTGATCCAATGCCTGCCTGGCCAGCCTCCCATCTTCCACCTTCCATAAACTTGAACTCTTCTTTGCTGCTCACATGCTAACTCACACCAAGTCCTGTTCACCCATCATCCTGTGCTGACTGACCTCTCCCCAGTATACCCACTTAAGCAACACCTTGATTTAAAAATTCTCAAATTCGTGTTCAAATCCCTCCATGGCCTTGCCCCTCCCTATCTCTGTAATCTTTTCCAGCCCCACAACCCTCTGAGATCTCGGCGCTCCTCCAATTCTGGGCACTTGTGCTTTCTCCAATTTCCATCCCACCACCATTGACGGCGGTGCCCTCAGCTGCCTGGGTCCTAAGCTCTTGAATTCCCTCCCTAAACCTCTCCGCCTCCCGACCTCTTTTCTTTATAAATACCCCTTAAAATTTCCTCTTTGACCAAGCTTTTGGTCACCAGTCCTAATATGTGGCTCGGTGTCAAATTTTGTTTGATAATGCTCCAGTGAGCGCCTTGGGATGTTTTACTACATTAAAGGTGCTATATAAAGGCAAGCTCTTGTTGTTAATTCCAGCACTCAACGGTGTCAAAGAAAATGGAACTAACTCGGCTCTAATTTCCAAACCACATCCTGGCTGCTGAAAGCACGTCCTGTAGATTAGAAACCAGTAATCATCTTCCTGTTAACTTGTATCTTTCTCTTAACATTGACTGGGATTCTGATAACGGAAGATTCTAATTCAACTTAAAGAGAAAGTAAAGTCTGCTCCATGTTATTGTGTTACAAACTCCAAACACAAGACTGTTTGGTTATTTACTACCTCGAGTAGAAAAGTCCCTCTTTGCTTCATACTGCAGTGCAGGGAGAGAAAGAACCAGAAAATTAAGTCCTCTGGGTAATATCCAAAAGAGAAAAAATGAAAAGGGTTTGGGAAACAGATATATCAACAGGAGGAGGCCATTCAGCCCCTCGAACCTGTTCCACCATTCAATTAGATAATAACAGTTTCTATCTTAACCCCAGTTACCCGCCTTTGTTCCATATCCATTGATATCCTTACCCAGTAAAAATCCATCGATTTCAGTCTTGGCATTGACTCCCAGCATTGACAACCTTTAGGGCAGAGAGTTCCAGATTTCTACTAACCTCTGTGTGAAGAAGTGCTTCCTAATTTCACTCCTGAACAGGCTGGCTTTAATTTTAAGATTGTGTCCCCACCAGTTACCCCTTCAGACTGAGGAACGAATGGGACAAAGTGGATGGATCACACTTTCAGAGAATATGGTGCAGCTACAATGGGATAAATGGCCTCCTTCTGTGCTGTAAGTTTCCGTCATTCTATGATTTTAATTATTCTCAGTAGCAAATTAACTGGGGAATCTCGCTTTGGGTCTTAATGGCAAGGTATGGCCGAAGGACAAGTTGAACTACAATCCATATCACCGATGACAGGGATATTGGTGTTAACGGGATTTGCCCAAGTTTGGTGATGAATGGTGAAACCTAAAGTATTGAATAAATACTGTCAAGTCTTCAAGAGACATTTACTCACCTCCCTAAATCTGCTCTCAGAGCCTTGCTTTGCTGGCTCTACAGCTGCTGATTGTTCACCTGAAACAGGTTGAGCAAAGAGCTCTACGTCACACCCAATAGAAAGTATCCTCATTTCTATCACACCGTTCAGGACATTGCAAAAGGTTTCACACTCAGTGAAGCATTTTTGAAGTTGTTGCAATGTAGGAAACCCAGCAACCAACTTGTACACAGAATGCAGACTGCAATCTGAGTGTGGAGATTCGAGTTTGGAAGAAGATGCAACCCAGGCAATGTTGAAGGAGGAGGTAAGTCAGACACTAGAGGGGTTTAAAATTAATAAAGGAGTATTAGATAGACTGTCTGTACTTCGTGGATAAAGCATCAGGACCGGATGAGATGCATCCAAGGATACTGAGGGAAATGAGGGTGGAAATCGCAGAGGCACTGGCCATAATTTTTCAGTCTTCCTTAGACTCGGGGGTAGTGCCAAAGGAATGGAGAATTGCAAACGTTATACCCTTGTTCAAAAAAGGGTGTAAAGATAAGCCCAGCAACTACCGGCCAGTCAGTTTAACTTGGATGGTGGGAAAACTTCTAGAAAAATAATTCGGGACAAAATCAATAGTCATGTGGACAAACGCAGGTTAATGCAGGAAAGCCAGTTAATTAAGAATTTCTTAATCATGTTAAACTAATTTGCTGGAGTTTTTTGATGAGGTAATAGAGAGGGTTGATGAGAGCAATGCTGTTGATGTGGTGTTTGATAGTGCCACACAACAGACTTGTGAGCAAGGTTATGGCTCATGGAATAAAAGGGACAGTAGCAACATGGATATTAAATTGGCTGAGTGACAGGAAACAAAAAGTAGTGGTTAATGGATGTTTTTCGGGCTCAGGGAAGGTTTGTAGTGAAGTTCCCCAGGGGTCAATGTTGGGATCCTTGCTTTTCCTGATATATATTAATGACCTTGGTGTACAGGGCACAATTTCAAAGTCTGCAGATGATATGAAACTTGGAAGCATTGTGAACTGTGAGAAGGAGAGTGTAGAACTTCAAAAGGAAATAGACAAGTTGGTGGAATGGGCAGACAGGTGGCAGATGAAGTTCAATGCAGAGAAATGTGAAATGATTCATCTTGTTAGGAAGAACATGGAGAGACAATATAAAATAAAGGGTACAATTCTAAAGGGGGTGCAGGAGCAGAGGGACCTGGGTGTATATGTGCATAAGTCATTGAAGGTGGTAGGACAGGTTGAGAGAGTAGTTAATAAAGCATACAGTATCCTGGGCTTAATTAACAGGGGCATAGAGTACAAGAGCAAGAAAGTTATGCTGAACTTGTATAAGACACTAGTTCGGCCTCAGCTGGAGTATTGTGTCCAATTCTGGGCGCCGCACTTTAAGAAAGACGTGAGGGCATTGGAGAGAGAACAGAAAAGATTCAGGAGAATGGTTCCAGGGATGAGGAATTTCAGTTATGAAGATAGATTGGAGAAGTTAGGACTGTTTTCCTTGGAGAAGAGAAGGCTGAGAGGTGATTTAATAGAGGTATTCAAAACCATGAGGGGTCTGGACAGAGTAGATAGAGAGAAACTGTTCCCACTTGTGAAAGGATTGAGAATGAGAGGCACAGATTTTAAGTATTTGGTAAGAGAAGCAAAAGTGACATGAGGAAAAACTTCTTCACGCAGTGAGTGGTTAAGGTCTGAAATGCGCTGCCTGAGAATGTGGTGGAGGCAGGTTCAATTGAAGCATTCAAAAGGGAATTAGACAGTTATATGAAAAGGAAGAATGTGCAGGGTTATGGGGAGAAGGCGGGGGAATGGCACTGAGTGAATTGCTCTTTCAGAGAGCCAGTGTGGACATGATGGGCCGAGTGGCCTCCTTCTGCACTGTAACAATTCTGTGATTCTGTGAAGCTCCCACACAGAGCAATGAGGTAATTACCAAATAATCTGTTTTACATGCTAGCAGAGGAATAAATATTAGCCAGGACACAGGGGAGAACCGTATCTATTCATTGAAATAGTGCCATGGACCACTTCGATCCATTCAAAACATCAGAGCGGCTCCAAATTAACATCTTATTGGAAGGACGGCGCACCCGACAGTGTGGCACTCCCTCAGTACTGACCCACTGACAGTGCAGCACTCCCTCAGTACTGACCCTCTGACAGTGCAGCACTCCCTCAGTACTGACCCTCCGACAGTGCAGCACTCCCTCAGTACTGACCCTCCGACAGTGCAGCACTCCCTCAGTACTGACCCTCCGACAGTGCAGCACTCCCTCAGTACTGACCCTCCGACAGTGCAGCACTCCCTCAGTACTGACCCTCCGACATTGCAGCACTCCCTCAGTACTGACCCTCTGACAGTGCAGCACTCCCTCAGTACTGACCCTCTGACAGTGCAGCACTCCCTCAGTACTGACCCTCTGACAGTGCAACACTCCCTCAGTACTGACCCTCTGACAGTGCAGCACTCCTTCAGTACTGACCCTCTGACAGTGCAGCACTCCCTCAGTACTGGCCCTCTGACAGTGCAGCACTCCCTCGGTACTGACCCTCTGACAGTGCAGCACTCCCTCGGTACTGACCCTCTGACAGTGCAGCACTCCCTCAGTACTGACCCTCCGACAGTGCAGCACTCCCTCAGTACTGACCCTCTAACAGTGCAGCACTCCCTCAGTACTGACCCTCCGACAGTGCAGCACTCCCTCAGTACTGACCCTCCGACAGTGCAGCACTCCCTCAGTACTGACCCTCTGACAGTGCAGCACTCCCTCAGTACTGACCCTCTGACAGTGCAGCACTCCCTCAGTCCCGCATTTGGAGTCTCATTCAGATCACACTTTATCAATCCACCTGACATCTCTTGTCCTGCAAATAATATTTTTATTTGAAGGAAATGCATAATTGACTTTCTGCCGCTCTCCGCTCCTGACATTCTACCCCCGACAACAAGCTTGTCCGACCTCTAAGTAGGAATGTGGGAGGACTGATTTTTCAGTGAGCAGTGAGCTAAAGTGTGGTGAGTAGTGACAACTCCTTGACTTTATCTCTACTCTTATTAAACACCCAGTCAAAGCCCGTTCATTAGCTGGCATGATTCAAAAACATATTAAGAATCACAAGCCAATTTTCTCTTCCCGACAATGTGACTGAGAGACTGGAACATATGTGACTGTGTTCCAGCAGTTACTTGGACGCCCTGTTCCTGCACCACTGTAACTTCATCCAAATCCAGGGCGGGGTTTCTATCACACTCCCAACAAAGTTATGCAGAGCAGCAGCAGAATGTCTGAGGACATTCAGGGGTAAATCTTGATTGTGCTGGAAATACTTTCAGAGCCTCTGATTTCAGAGGGAATTAATTATTGCAAAGACTGAAGCCATTGTTTTCAGTCCCTGCTCCAAACTCTGTTCCCTAGCTATGGATTCCATCCCCCTCCCTGGCAACAGCCTGAGATTAATCCAGTCTGTTCGTAATTTGATCCTGAGATGAACTTGGAGTCTCAGGTCAGATCACAGGAATAGGAGAATTGATCGATTGAACACGTGGCTGGAGAATTGGTGTAGGAGGGAGGGCATCAGATTTCTGAGGCATTGGGACCAGTTCTGGGGCAGGTGGGACCTCTTCAAGATGGATGGGTTACACCTTAATAGGACCAGAACTAACATCCTCGCAGAGAGATTTACTAGTGCTGTTGGGGAGGATTTAAACTAGCTTGTCAGGAGGATGGGAACCTGAGGGGTAGCTCAAATTGGAAGGAAGTAAAGCTGGTAACAAGAGGCAGAAAAGGAGCAAGCAACATTAGAAGGCAGGCGAAACAAAGGCAAGCATCAACTAGGTTTAGAATGCAGAATAATGTCAAGATGAAGAGGTTAAGGACACTCTACCTGAATGCACATGGCATTCGCAACAAGGTAGATGATTTAAAGGCCCAAATAGAGGTAAATGGGTGTGATCTAATTGTCATTATGGAAACATGGCTACAGACCAAGACTGGGAACTGAATATTAAAGGATATTTGACATTTAGGAAGGACAGGCAAAAAGGAAAAAGGAGTTGGTGTTGTGCTGATAATAAGAATTAGAATTAGAACATTAGAATTAGAATTAGAATATTACAGCGCAGTACAGGCCCTTCGGCCCTCGATGTTGCGCCGACCTGTGAAACCATCTGACCTACACTATTCCATTTTCATCCATATGTCTATCCAATGACCACTTAAATGCCCTTAAAGTTGGCGAGTCCACTACTGTTGCAGGCAGGGCGTTCCACGCCCCTACCACTTTCTGTGTAAAGAAACTACCTCTGACATCTGTCCTATATCTATCACCCCTCAACTTAAAGCTATGTCCCCTCGTGTTTGCCATCACCATCCGAGGAAAAAGACTCTCACTATCCACCCTATCTAACCCTCTGATTATCTTATATGTCTCTATTAAGTCACCTCTCCTCCTCCTTCTCTCCAACGAAAACAACCTCAAGTCCCTCAGCCTTTCCTCGTAAGACCTTCCCTCCATACCAGGCAACATCCTAGTAAATCTCCTCTGCACCCTTTCCATAGCTTCCACATCCTTCCTATAATGCGGTGACCAGAACTGCACGCAATACTCAAGGTGCAGTCTCACCAGAGTTTTGTACAGCTGCAGCATGACCTCGTGGCTCCGAAACTCGATCCCCCTACTAATAAAAGCTAACACACCATATGCCTTCTTAACAGCCCTATTAACCTGGGTAGCAACCTTCAGGGATTTATGCACCTGGACACCAAGATATCTCTGTTCATCTACACTACCAAGAATCTTCCCATTAGCCCAGTACTCTGCATTCCTGTTACTCCTTCCAAAGTGAATCACCTCGCACTTTTCCGCATTAAACTCCATTTGCCATCTCTCAGCCCAGCTCTGCAGCCTATCTATGTCCCTCTGTACCCTACAACATCCAACGGCACTATCCACAACTCCACCGACCTTAGTGTCATCCGCAAATTTACTAACCCACCCTTCTACACCCTCATCCAGGTCATTTATAAAAATGACAAACAGCAGTGGCCCCAAAACAGATCCTTGCGGTACACCACTAGTAACTAAACTCCAGGATGAACATTTGCCATCAACCACCACCCTCTGTCTTCTTTCAGCTAGCCAATTTCTGATCCAAAGCTCTAAATCACCTTCAACCCCATACTTCTGTATTTTCTGCAATAGCCTACCATGGGGAACCTTATCAAACGCCTTACTGAAATCCATTTACACCACATCCACTGCTTTACCCTCATCCACCTGTTTGGTCACCTTCTCGAAAAACTCAATAAGGTTTGTGAGGCACGACCTACCCGTCACAAAACCGTGCTGACTATCGCTAATGAACTTATTCTTTTCAAGATGATTATAAATCCTGTCTCTTATAACCTTTTCCAACATTTTACCCACAACCAAAGTAAGGCTCACAGGTCTATAATTACCAGGGCTGTCTCTACTCCCCTTCTTGAACAAGGGGACAACATTTGCTATCCTCCAGTCTTCCGGCACTATTCCTGTCGACAATGACGACATAAAGATCAAGGACAAAGGCTCTGCAATCTCCTCCCTAGCTTCCCAGAGAATCCTAGGATAAATCCCATCTGGCCCAGGGGACTTATCTATTTTCACACTTTCCAAAATTGATAACACCTCCTCCTTGTGAACCTCAATCCCATCTAGCCTAGTAGCCTGAATCTCAGTATTCTCCTCGACAACATTTTCTTTCTCTACTGTAAATACTGACGCAAAATATTCATTTAACACTTCCCCTACCTCCTCTGATTCCACACACAACTTCCCACTACTATCCTTGATTGGCCCTAATCTAACTCTAGTCATTCTTTTATTCCTGATATACCTATAGAAAGCCTTAGGGTTTTCCCTGATCCTATCCACCAATGACTTCTCGTGTCCTCTCCTTGCTCTTCTTATCTCTCCCTTTAGATCCTTCCTGGCTAGCTTGTAACTCTCAAGCGCCCTAACTGAGCCTTCACGTCTCATCCTAACATAAGCCTTCTTCTTCCTCTTGACAAGCGCTTCAACTTCTTTAGTAAACCACGGCTCCCTCGCTCGACAACTTCCTCCCTGCCTCACAGGTACATACTTATCAAGGACACGCAGTAGCTGCTCCTTGAATAAGCTCCACATTTCGATTGTTCCCATCCCCTGCAGTTTCCTTCCCCATCCTACGCATCCTAAATCTTGCCTAATCGCATCATAATTTCCTTTCCCCCAGCTATAATTCTTGCCCTGCGGTATATACCTGTCCCTGCCCATCGCTAAGGTAAACCTAACCGAATTGTGATCACTATCACCAAAGTGCTCACCTACATCTAAATCTAACACCTGGCCGGGTTCATTACCCAGTACCAAATCCAATGTGGCATCGCCCCTGGTTGGCCTGTCTACATACTGTGTCAGAAAACCCTCCTGCACACACTGGACAAAAACTGACCCATCTAAAGTACTCGAACTATAGTATTTCCAGTCGATATTTGGAAAGTTAAAGTCCCCCATAACAACTGCCCTGTTACTCTCGCCCCTGTCGAGAATCATCTTCGCTATCCTTTCCTCTACATCTCTGGAACTATTTGGAGGTCTATAAAAGACTCCCAACAGGGTGACCTCACCTCTCCTGTTTCTAACCTCGGCCCATACTACCTCAGTAGACGAGTCCTCAAACGTCCTTTCTGTCGCTGTAATACTCTCCTTGATTAACAATGCCACACCCCCCCTCTTTTACCATCTTCTCTGTTCTTACTGAAACATCTAAATCCCAGAACCTGCGACATCCATTCCTGCCCCTGCTCTACCCATGTCTCCGAAATGGCCACTACATCGAGATCCCAGGTACCAACCCATGCTGCAAGCTCACCCACCTTATTCCGGATGCTCCTGGCGTTGAAGTAGACACACTTTAAACCAGGTTCTTGCTTGCCAGTGCCCTCTGGCATCAGTACATTAGTAAGGGAGGATCTCAGATCATAAGAAGAAAATGTGGAATCTGTTTGGGTGGAGCTAAGAAACAGCAAGGGGCAGCAAACATTGGTAGTTTAGGAGTTGTTTATAGGCCACCAAACAGCAGTGGTAGTGTGGGGCCTGGTATTAATCAGGATATTAGAGGAGCATGTTGCGTGGGTAATACAGTAATCATTGGGTGATATCAATCTGCATATAGACTGGGTAAACCTAACTAGCACCAATGCTGTGGAGGATGAGTTTCTGGAGTGTGTTAGGGATGGTTTTCTAGAGCAGTATGTTGAGGAACAGACTGGAGAACAGGCTATTTTAGATCTAGTATTCTGCAATGAGAAGGGGCTAATTAATAATCTTGCTGTAAAAGAACCTTTAGGGATGAGTGACCATAATATGATAGAATTTTACATTATGTTTGAAAGTGAGGTAGTTCAATCTGAAGCCAGAGTGTTAAATTTGAGCAAAGGAAATTATGAAGATGTGAGGGACAAATTGGCTGAGGTGAATTGGGAAAATACATTAAGAGGTATGACAGTACATAGGCAATAGATAGTTCTTAAAGAAATATTACATAGTTTACAGCAACTATACATTCCTTCCAGGCACAAAAACCCCTAAAGTAAAGGCAGTCAACCATGGATAACAAAGGAGGTTAGGGATTGTATAAGATTAAAAGAAAAGGCCTATAAAGTTGCCAGAAATAGTAGTAAACCTGAGGATTGGGAGGATTTTAGAATACAGCAAAGGAGGACCAAAAAACTGATAAAGGGAGAATAGAATATGAATGTAAACTACCAAAAAATATAAAAACAGACTGTAAAAGCTTCTACAGGTACGTACAAAGGAAACGTTTGGCTAAGACACATATGGGTCCATTATAGGCACAGTCAGGAGAATTTATAATGGGGAATAGAGAAATGGCAGAGAAGCTAACTGATTACTTTGTGTCTGTCTTCACTGAGGAAGATACAAGAAATCTCCCAGAATTAGAGAATTAATAACAGGGAACAGGGAAATGGCAGATAATTTAAACCAATATTTTGCATCTGTCTTCATGGTGGAGGACACTATAAACATTCCAACAATAATAGATGAGCAAGGTGTAAATGGGAGGGAGGAACTTGTAACAATCTCTATCACGAGGGAAAAGGTGCTGGACAAAGTGATGGGACTAAAGGCAGACAAGTTGCCAGAACCTGATGGCCTGCATCCAAGGGTTTTAAAAGAAGTGGCTGCAGAGATAGTGGAGGCATTGGTCATAATATACCAAAACTCACTGGATTCCGGTAGGGTACCAGCGGATTGGAAAACCGCGAATGTGACACCCCTGTTCAAGAAAGGAGGGAGACAGAAAGCAGGAAACTATAGACCACTTAGCTTATCAGTCATTGGGAAAATGCTAGAGTCCATGATGAAGGAATAAATAGCAGGACATTTAGAAAAACATAATACAATCAAACAGAGTCAACATGGTTTTATGAAAGGGAAATCATGTTTGACAAATTTGTTCGAGTTCTTTGAAGATATAACAAGCAGAGTGGATAAAAGGGAACCAGTAGATGTAGTGTATTTGGATTTTCAGAAGGGGTTTGATGAGGTGCCACATCAAAGGTTACTGCACAAAATAGGAGCTCAGGGTATTGGGGGTAATGTGTTGGCATGGATTGAGGATTGGCTAACACACAGAAGGCAGAGAGTCGGGATCAATGGGTCTATTTCAGGTTGGAAAGCCGTAAGTTTTCGTGATGTCAGTCTCAACAGGGTTTGCTGGATGCTAGGGCTCAGCGGTGATATTCACTTCTTTAATATTTTACTTGCAGCCTTGGTAGTTTTCACAGAAGATTCCTTCTTAGAAACTGACTTGATCACACCTACAGCCACAGTTTGTCTCATGTCACGGACAGCAAAACGTCCAAGAGGTGGGTATTCTGAAAAGCTCTCAACACACATGGGCTTGGTTGGAACCATCTCTACAATGGCTGCATCTCCAGACTTCACAGCTTTGGGGCAATCTTCCAACTTCTTGCCAGAACGACGATCAATCTTCTCTTTCAACTCCCTAAACTTGCAGGCAATGTGGGCAGTATGACAATCCAGTACAGGGGCAGAGCCAGCACATAGTTATCCAGGGTGGTTCAGGATAATAACCTGTGCAACAAAGGAAGCAGCTTCCATTGGACGATCAACTTTGTTGTCACCAGAAAGTAGTGGAGTGCCACAAGGATCGGTCCTAGGACCTCAACTATTTACTATCTATATTAATGACTTGGAGGAAGGGACAGAGTGTAGTGTATCCAAATTTGCTGACGATACAAAAATAAGTGGGAAGGCATGTTGTGATGAGGACACAAAGAATCTGGAAAGGGATATAGATAGGTTAAGTGAGTGGGCAAAAACTTGGCAGATGGTGTTCAATGTGGGAAAGCGTGAGGTAATCCACTTTGGTAGGAAGAATAAAAAGGCAGATTATTATTTAGATGGAGAAAGACTACAAAATACTGCAACACAGAGGGATCTGGGTGTTCTTGTACAGGAAACACAAATAGTCAGCATGCAGGTGCAGCAAGTAATTAGGAAGGCAAATGGAATTTTGGCCTTTATTGCTAGGGGGTTACAGTTTAAAAATAGAGAAGTCTTATTACAACTGTCCAAGGTGTTGGTGAGGCCACACCTGGAGTACTGCGTACAGTTTTGGTCCCCGTATTTAAGAAAGGATATACTGGCATTGGAGGCAGTTCAAAAGAGATTCACTAGGCTGATTCCTGGGATGAAGGGATTGTCTTATCAAGAACGGCTAAACAGGTTAGGCCTTTATTCATTGGAGTTTAGAAGAATGAGGTGATTTTATCGAAACATATAAGATTTTAAGGGGGCTTGACAGGGCAGATGTTGAGAAGATGTTTCCACTGGTGGGGGAATCTCGAACTAGGGGACATAGTTACAGAATAAGGGGGCACACATTTAAAACTGAGATGCGAAGGAATTTCTTCTCTCAGAGGGTGGTGAATGTCTGGAATTCTCTACCTCAGAGAGTTGTGGAGGCTGGATCACTAAATGTATTTAAGGAGGAGGTAGATAGATTTTTGAAATCTCGGGGAGTGAAGGCTTATGTGGAGCAGGCCCGGAAGAGGAGTTCAGGTCTGGGACAGATCAGCCATGATCTTATTGAATGGTGGGGCAGGCTTGAGGGGCTGAATGGCCTACTCCTGCTCCTATTTCTTATGTTCTTATCCAAGGGATTAGGGGGAATGAAGAATTGAAGGAAATTAGTATTAGTATTAGTAAGAAGGTTGTATTGGAGAAATTAATGGGGCTGAAGGTTGATAAGTCCCCAGGACCTGATATTCTACATCCCAGAGTGTTGAAAGAGGTAGCTATGGAGATAGTGGATGCATTGGTGATCATCTTCCAAAATTCTATAGAATCAGGAGCGGTTCCTGCAGATTGGAAGGTTGTAAATGTCACCCCACTATTTAAGAAGGGAGGGAGAGAGAAAATAGGGAATTACAGACCTGTTAACCTTACATCAGTCATTGGGAAAATGCTAGAATCTATTCTAAAGGATGTGATAAATGGACACTTGGATAATAATGATCTGATTGGGCATAGTCAACATGGATTTATGAATGGGAAATCACATTTGACGAACCTGTTGGAGTTTTCTAAGGATGTTACTAACAGAATTGGTAAAGGGGAGTCGTTGGATGTGGTATACTTGGATTTTCAAAAGGCCTTTGATAAAGTCCCCCACAGGAGGTTGGTGAGCAAAATTAAAGCACATGGAATAGGAGGTAATATACTGGCATGGATTAAGGATTGGTTAACAGGCAGAAAACAAAGAGTAGGAATAAATGGGTCATTCTTGCGTTGGCAGGCTGTGACTAGTGGGGTACCGCAGGGATCAGTGCTTGGACCCCAACTGTTCACAATATATATCAATGATTTAGATGTGGGGACCAATTGTAGTATTTCCAAGTTCGCGGATGACACAAAACTAGGTGGGCATGTGTGTTGTGAGGAAGATGTAAAGCGACTTCAAGGGGATTTGGACAGACTTAGTGAGTGGGCAAGAATGTGGCAGATGGAATATAATGTGGAAAAATGAGAGGTTATCCACTTTGGTAGGAGGAACAGATGTGCAGAGTATTTCTTAAATGGTAGGAGATTAGAAAGTGTAGATGTACAAAAGGACCTGGGTGTCCTTGTCAATAAGTCACTGAAAGCTAACATGCAACAAGCAATTAAGAAGGCTAATGGTATGTTAGCCTTTATCGCAAGAGGATTTGAGTACAGGAGTAGTGAAGTCTTGCTTCAGTTGTATAGAAACTTGGTTAGACAGCACCTGGAGTACTGTGTGCAGTTTTGGTCCCCTTACCTTAGGAAGGATATTATTGCCATAGAGGGAGTGCAACAAAGGTTCACCAGACTTGTTCCCGGGATGGCGGGACTGTCCTATGAAGCGAATTTGGGGAAACTGGGCCTGTATTCTCTCGAGTTTTGAAGAATGAGAGGTGATCTCATTGAAACCTACAAAATACTTAAAGGGATAGACAGGGTAGATGCAGCTAAGATGTTTCTCCTGGTTGGGGAGTCTAGAACCAGGGGACATAATTTCAAAATAAGGGGGAAGCCACTTAGGACAGAGATGAGGAGAAACTTCTTTACTCAGAGGGTTGTGAATCTTTGGAATTCTCTACCCCAGAGGGCTGTGGAAGCTCAGTCATTGAGTATGTTTAAAGCAAAGATTGACAGATTTCTAAATACCAATGAAATAAAGGGATATGGGGATAGTGTGGGAAAAAGGATGATCAGCCATGATCATATTGATTGGTGTAGTAGGCTGGATGGGCTGAATGGTCTACTCCTGCTCCTATGTTCCAATGTTCCGACCTCATATTCATGCCATCACTAAGACTGTCCAATTCCACCTCCGCAACATTGCTCGACTTCGCCCCTGTCTCAGCTGATCTGCTGCTGAAACCCTCGTTCATGTCTTTGTTACCTCGAGACTCGACTATTCCAACGCACTCCTTGATTCAGAACAGACCTAGCATCTCAAAACTGGGCATCCATAAGGCATTGTGGGCCCTCAGCAGCAGCAGAATTATATTCAACCACAATCTGTAACCTCATGATCTGGCATATCCCTCACACCACAAACTAACATACGAATTAGGAGCAGGAGTAGGCCACTCGGCCCCTCGAGCCTGCTCCACCATTTAATAAGATCATGGCTGATCTGATTGTAACCTCAACTCCACATTCCCACCTACTCCTGATAACCTTTCACCCCTTGCTTATCAAGAATCTATCGACCTCTGCCTTAAAAATATTCAAAGACTCTGCTTCCACCGCCTTTTGAGGAAGAGAATTCCAAAGACTCACAATCCTCTGAGAGAAAAAAATTTCTCCTCATCTCTGTCTTAAATGGGTGACCCCTTATTTTTAAATAGTGATCCCTAATTCTAGATTCTCCCACAAGAGGAAACATCCTTTCCACTTCCACCCTGTCAAGATCCCTCTGGATCTTATGTGTTTCAATCAAGTCACCTCTTACTTTTCTAAATTCTAGCAAATACAAGCCGAGCCTGTCTAACCTTTCCTCATAAGACAACCCACCCATTCCAGGTATTAGTCTAGTGAACCTTCTCTGAACTGCTTCCAATGCATTTACATCCTTCCTGAAATAAGGAGACCAATACTGTACACAGTACTCCAGATGTGGTCTCACCAATGCCCTGTATAACTGGAGCCTAACCTCCCTCCTTTTGTATTCAATTCCCCTTGGAATAAACGATAACATTCTATTAGCTTTCCTAGTTACGTGCTGAACCTGCATACTAACCTTTTGTGATTCATGCACGAGGACACCCAGATCCCTCTGCATCTCAGAGCTCTGCAATCTCTCACCATTTAGATAATATGCTTCTTTTTTATTCTTCCTGCCAAAATGGACAATTTCACATTTTCCCACATTATACTCCATCTGCTAGATCTTTGCCCACTCACTTAACCTATCTCTCAGAGGGTGGTGAGTCTTTGGAATCCTCTTCCACAAAAGGCAGTGGAAGCAGAGTCTTTGAATATTTTTAAGGCAGAGGTAGATAGACCCTTGATAAGCAAGGGGGGTGAAAGGTTATCGGGGTAGGCGGGAATGTGGAGTTGAGGTTACAATCAGATCAGCCATGATCTTGTTGAATGAAGGAGCAGGCTCGAGGGGCCGAGTGGCCTACTCCTGCTCCTTATGTCCTCTTCACAACTTACTTTCCTACCCATCTTTGTGTCATCAGCAAATTTAGCAACCATACCTTCAGTCCCTTCATCCAAGTCTCTTATATAAATTATGAAAAGTTGAGGCCCCAGCACAGATCCCTGTGGCACACCACTCATTACATCTTGCCAACCAGAAAATGACTCATTTATGCCTACTCTCTGGTTCCTGTTAGCTAACCAATCTTCTATTCTTGCCAATATGTTACCCTCTACACCATGAGCTTTTATTTCCCGCAACAGCCTTTGATGTGGCACCTTATCTAATGCCTCCTGGAAATCTACGTACAGTACATCCACTGGTTCTCCTTTATCCACAGCACAATGAACTCCAATAAATTGGTTCAACATGATTTCCCTTTCACAAAACCATGTTGACTCTGCCTGATTATCTTGAATTTTTCTAAGTGCCCTGCTATAACGTCTTTAATAGTAGCTTCCAACACCATTACCATCAAGCCGGGGGACCAACCTTGGTTCAATGAAGAGTGTAGGAGAGCATGCCAGAAGCAGCACCAGGCATACTTGAGGCAAATGAGGTGTCAACTTTGTGAAACTACAACACTGGACTACATGCATGCTGAACCACAGAAGCAGCATGCTATAGACAGAGCTAAGCGATCCCATTACCAATGGATCAGATCTAAGCTCTGCAGTCCTGCCACATCCAGTCGTGAATGGTGGTGGACAATTAAACAACTAACTGGGGGAGGTGGCTCCACAAATATCCCCATCCTCAATGATGGGGGAGCCCAGCACATCAGTGTGAAAGATAAGGCTGAAGCATTTGCAACAATCTTCAGCCGGAAGTGCCGAGTTGATGATCCATCTCGGCCTCCTCCTGAAGTCTCCAGCATCACAGATGCCAGACTTCAGCCAATTCGATTCATTCCGCGTGATATCAAGAAACGACTGAAGACACTGGATACTGCAAAGGTTATGGGTCCTGACAATATTCCGGCAATAGTACTGAAGACCTGTGCTCCAGAACTTGCCGCGCCCCTAGCCAAGCTGTTCCAGTACAGCTACAACACTGGCATCACCCCGGCAATGTGGAAAATTGCCCAGGTATGTCCTGTCCACAAAAAGCAGGACAAATCCAATCCAATTACCACCCAATCAGTCTACTCTTGATCAACAAAGTGATGGAAGGTGTTGTCGACAGTGTTATCAAGCGGCACTTAAAGAGAGGCCTCTGCCAGAGGCCAAGAATACTGGACACCAGACCCAGCAGACAGCAGCACTGTGTTGCCGAGACAAAGGCATCACCGCCCATGGAGATGACATAATTACAGGCTTCCTATCTACAAACCCGCAATGTAAAAATGCACCAGAACCGCCTGTGTTTGTGAGTATAATCGATTAATTTCAAGTGAAAAACATTGATGAAAACAGCAAACTAAATCACAATGTATTCCTAGCTGGTCATTACCTTTCGGACTCCTGTATTTTGCAAAATTACTTTAGGAGAATAAAAGCAAAATAATGCAGATGCTGCAAATCTGAAATAGAAACAAGAAATGCTGGAAATACTCAGCAGGTCTGGCAGCATTTGTGGAGAGAGAAGCAGAGTTAACGTTTCAGGTCAGTGACCCTTTTTCCGAACATGTTAGGAGAATGCCTCTTTATATGTTTCTTCCGTTCTACACCTAGCATACTGGACATAAAGGCATCCAGTACTGGACAGCAGACAGAACGGTTAAAAACAGGACTGTCCAGTATAAAACCAGATGAATGGCCAGCCTGGGCACTTACTCAGCAACAACCTGCTCACCGATGCTCACTTTGGGCTCTGCTCCAGACCTCATTACAGCCTTGATCCAAACATGGATTCCATTTGTGAGGTGAGAGTGACTGCCCTTGACATCAAGGCAGCATTTGACCGAATATGGCATCAAGGAGCCCTAGCAATACTGAGGTCAATGGAAATCAGGGGGAAAACCCTCCACTGGCTGGAGTCATACCTAGCACAAAGGAAGATGGTTGTGATTGTTGGATGTCAATCATCTCAGCTCCAGGACATCACTGCAGCAGTTCCTCAGGGTAGTGTCCTAGGCCCAACCATCTTCAGCTGCTTCATCAATAACCTTCCTTCAATCATAAGGTCAGAAGTGGGGATGTTTGCTGATGATTGCACAATGTTCAGCACCATTCGCAACTCCTCAGATACTGAAGCAGCCCATGTCCAAATGCAACAAAACCTGGACAACATCCAGACTTGGGCTGATAAGTGGCAAGTAACATTTGCACCACACAAATGCCAGGCAATGACCAGCTCCAACAAGATAGAATCTAACCATCTCCCCTTGACATTCAATGGCATTACCATTGCTGAATCCCCCACTATCAACATCCTAGGGGTTACCATTGACCAGAAACTGAACTGGAGTAGCCATATAAATACCGTGGCTATAAGAGCAGGTCAGAGAATAGGAATCCTGAGGCGAGTAACTCACCTCCTGACTCCCCAAAGCCTGTCCACCATCTACAAGGCACAAGTCAGGAGTGTGATGGAATACTCTCCACTTGCCTGGATGGGTACAGCTCCAACAACACTCAAGAAGCTCAACACCATCCAGGAAAAATCAGTCTGCTTGATCGACACTTCATCCACCAACTTAAACATTCATTCTGTCATCACCGACGCACAGTGGCAGCAGTGTGTACCATCTACAAGATGCACTGCAGCAATGCACCAAGGCTCCTTAGACAGCACCTTCCAAACCTGCGACGTCTGCCAACTAGAAGGACAAGGGCAGCAAATGCATGGGAACACCACCACCTGCAAGTTCCCCTCCAAGTCACACACCATCCTGACTTGGAACTAGATCGCCGTTCCTTCACTGTCGCTGGGGCAGAATCCTGGAACTCCCTTCCTAACAGCACTGTGGATCTACCTACCCCAAATGGACTGCAGCGGTTCAAGAAGGCAGCTCACCACCACCTTCTCAAGGGCAATTAGGGATGGGCAATAAATGCTGGCCTGGCCAGTGACACCCACATCCCATGAATGAATTTAAAAAAAGCCCCGCTCACTCTCAAATTGTAAAATGGAGGGCAACTTTTATCAAGTATGTTTTAAATTTTCTAACATCCTGTTAATTCTTGCTCACCTCATTGTTTGGAATGTTGTTGATGAAACAGATAGTAAACATATTAGTAAATGACATTTTGCTTGTCCTTTCCACTCTCCTCCTTCGAAGATTTCACTTCATGTTATTTACTCAGCTTCACTCTTTAAAAGTCCAAGCTACACTATTTTTATCACAAAGTGACCCAGTTGGATTTAAAAACAAGTGTGAGTAATCTGTTTCGGTTTCATCATTTCCACATTTTCTCGATGGTTTTTTTTTTGTTGGGGCCAATGACTAACAGTTGTATCAATTCAATACAGAAATGAGTATGCGGTGAACAAATTTGGGATTGATCTTTCTTTATATAATGGTTACAGTATTTTTTCAACACCACACTGCACTGACTCATGTTAGATATTGAACTGGTGCATCCAGAAACGACTCAGTCTGGAACTTGGCGAAGCTGCTTTATTGTAAATTGGATTAGTGGCTCCATCATTACGAACTGTAGACTTTCCCCTCGTTAAGGAAAATGTCAATTATTCACCTCCTACCTCGGCTGTTACAGAACCCATACCAATATGGCATTGCATGTGTATTTGGGCCACAGTTGGCGTGTGCAAGGTTAGCCCCTTAAATTGGACATCTTTGCTCCAGACTTGTGCCTGGAAAATGGAGAGAAAATCAGGGAGGAATACGTGCCCAGTAAACAAAACCAAACTGGCTAGATGAATGAATGTACTGAGGGAGGTCAGCACATGCCTGTAAGGGTACGTCAGACGTTAGTGCCCATCCAGAAGAAGGAAAACCAGAGCTTTGAAATGTCACTCTGAGGACAGAACTGAGGCCCAGGAAAGACTGAGAAGCTATCTATCTTCTGTTGTGCTCCTCCTCTGGTGCAGTCTCGAGACTCTTACAAAGCTGTCGAAGTGGCTCCCATCAGCTAGCCGAGGAATCCACTGGGACTTATGGGGAATTCCTAGAGCTGCTCGGGAATAAACTCCTGTCAATAATTTATATGCGTTTTATCCTTTTGCAACATCCACTTTTGGTCTTCATTGCAAGAAATTTTGAGTACAGAAGTAAAGAAGTCTTCTGCAATTGTACAGAGCTTTGGTGAGACTGCACAGAAGTTACAACAGGAAATTAGGGATCCCCTCCACTGCCATCATCCCCACACCCACCCCGGCAGATATTCCACACTCTTTTCTTCTTGCTTCTAGAATGATAGAATCTTACAGCACAGAAAAAGACCACTTGTTGTGCTGGCTCTTTGAACAATCTATCCAATTAGTCCAATTCCCCTGCGCTTTCCCCAGAGCCCTGAAAATTTCTCTCCCTCAAGTATTTACCCAATTCCCTTTTGAAAGTTATTATTGAATCTACTTCCACTGCCCTTTCAGGCAGCACGTTCCAGATCACAACAACTCACTGTGTAAGTTTATTTTCTTCATGTCACTTCTTGTTCTTTTACCAATTACCTTAATCTGAGTCATCCAATTATCGACCCTCCTGCCACTGGAAACAGTTTCTTCCTACTTACTCTATCAAAACCCTTCATTATTTTGCACATCTCTATTAAATCTTCTCTTAACCTTCTCTGCTCCACAGAGAACAATCCCAGCTTCTCCAGTCTCTCCATATTAACTGAAATCCCTCATCCCTGGGACCATTCCGGTAAATTTCCCTCCGCAGCCTCTGCAAGGCCTTGACATCCTTCCTAAAGTGTGGTGCCCAGAATTAGACACAATCCTCCAGCTGGGGCTGAACTAGTCTTTTATAAAGGTTTAGCATAACTTCCTTTTGTATTTTATTCCTCTATTAATAAAGGCGAGGATTTTATATGCCTTTTTAAGCAGCTTTCTTAATTGGTTCTGTCACCTTCATAGATTTGTGCACATACACCCACTGGTCTCTCTGTTCCTGCACCTGTTTTAAAATTTTCGTCTTGTTTTCTCTTGTTTTGCTTTCGGATGGCAGCTGTTCATTATTCTGCATTCACCTCCTCTAGACACATTTTTTGTTTCTTTACCTGTCCCATTACCGCTCCCTTTGGCTCTGTCCCACCAACTCTTTTGTCATTTAATGACTCCTATCTTCTGCCCTATCACAGACCTTCCCTTTTGTTCGTTTTCCCCTCCCTCATTTGACCTACTTAAAATCTATTACATTTCTAACTTTTCCCAGTTCTGATAAAGAGTCATCGACCTGAAATGTTAACTCTTATTTTTCTCTCCATCGATGCTGCCAGACCTGTTGAATATTTCCAGCATTTTCTGTTAAAACTGTGCCATTAGTTCAGCTGTTGCTCAGTTAGTAGCAGTTTTTTCTCTGAGTCACAAGGTTCCTGGTTCAAGTCCGACTCCAGGGTTTAGGCACAATCATCAAGGCTGACATTCCAGTACAGTACTGAGGGAGTGCTGCACTGTTGGAGGTGCCGTCTTTCAGATGAGATGTTATGAAGCCTCGTCTGCTTGATTGGGTGGATGTAAAAGATCCCATCGCACTAATTCGAAGAAGAGCAGGGGGATTATCCCTGGTGACTTGACCCTCAATCAACATCACAAAAACAGATGATCTAGTCATTATCACATTGCTGTTTATGGGATCTTGCTGTGCGTATCCTGGCTGTCGCATTTTCTACATTACAACAGTAACTGCACTTCAAAAAGTACTTCATTGGCTGTAAAGCACCTTGAGGCGTCTAGCAGTTGTGAAAGGCGCTATATAAATGCAAGTTTTTCTTTTATCTTATTTTTCATTTTGTCTATATTTCCTATCCTCATTCTTCCTCACAAAACATATCACTTCACACTTTGCCGTGTTAAATTTCATCTGCCACATGTCCACCCATTTCATCTTAGCAAGTCTGTCACTATCTTCCTCATTTACTACATTTCTGAGTTTTGTGTCAGCTGAAAACTTTGGAATGCTGCCCTGTACATCCAAGTCCAAGTATAAAAAAACAGTCATTCTAATGCCTGCTTCTGCGTCTGTCCCTCACAGTGTGATATGGCAGTAAACGTTTGAAGCTATTTTGTGGTGGGTGAAAGGGGAAAAGTGTAGCTAGTTGTCCTTGCTTTCTTGCTGCCCCCTACCCTGTCTCTTTGCTTTATCACTCCTTCCTTAATTGTATCAGGGCTTGGGGCACTGAACACACTTGGTTGTTGCTGCTGCCATCAAGGCGGTGGATCTTAATGCTCAATGGGGTTTGCAGGGTGTCACAGTGGTCCAACAATCTGTGCTCCAGCAGATTACGGGGATTGCGGAGGTGCTGCCCCGGGGGGAGTGTCAATGACTCCATGGAGCATGAACCTATTGTCCTCTCTCAGGATAACAGCCTTCATTCTCCAGCACAGCCACACCGCCTGTGCCCTTGCTGTTGCTCGTCAGCAGGCCAGCCCAGAATGCTGCTGCCCATGCCGATGTGGGGCAGTCTGAAGCCGGGCCCTCGAGGCCCAGAGCTGCTCGAGGACATCCTGCAAGGCCTTCTACAGTCTCCCTCAGTGAAAGTCAGCAGCCTTCCAGCAACCGTGCTACAACCACTAGGGTAGCACTGTGTAGGAGCATTAGGACAGGTAAAGGAACCCCCAAAACACGCACTAAGGGAAGATGTGCAAGTGTGAATAGTTCAGATTTTATTGTATTATTGGATGTATTGTTGGATAAAGTTTTTATGGAACAGTTTTTGTTGGTGGCTTTTATTGCAGGATTTTGGCCAAGAGGACACTGTGATGGGGCATCGCATTTGGATTGGTGGGGGGGCGGGCAGGGGGAAGTGTGGAAACCTGGTGGGGATCAGGGGTCTGCAATGTGTCCATGGTGCAACATGTCCGTACCCGTCCCTGGTGGGGACGCGTGGACGTCCTAAGGAAACCAGAATCTCTGTAAGTGACCATGGACAGTCCATCTGGAGTTAAGGGGTCCCTGAACCTCCTCCATGCTTCCTCCTCCTCTTCCTCCACCTCCGCCTCCTTTCCCTTCTCTTCCTCCACCTCCTCCTTTCCCTCCTCTTCCTCCATCTCCTCCTCTTCCTCCTCCTTTCGAGGTGGTCTCTGGATGCCTGGTGGCAATGGCTGTGTCCTCTTGATGGCGAGGTTGTGGAGGATGCAGAAGACGACCACGAGCTTGGAGACAGCTCCGGAGAGTATTGTGGGACTCCCCGGAATGGTCCAGGCAGCGGAATGTCAATGGTCTACTCCACGATGTTCCTGGTGGCTGCCTGGTTCTTGTTGTACGCCCATTGTCCTCGCAGGGTCAAGTGGTGGACGGGGTCATTTGCCATGTACAGGATCAGCCTTTGTCTCTGAGCAACCTCCCTCTGGTTCTTCTCGAAGAACTGCAGGTGGCAGGAACAGCAGACTGTCTCAGGGTGAAGGCATCCTAGCTGCTGCCAGGATAGTGGGAATTCCCTGACAAGATGGTTTGTGCATGGCCGCACTCCAACTGTACCTTAATTGAGTTATAGCTCGTGTAGTTCCTGTGCCTCTCCCTGTTTACACATGTTGCCCGCAGTGCCATGTGTGTGCGTTGATGGCTCTTTGCACCATTGGGAATCCTGCTATCCTGGAAAAGCCATGTGCCAAATCATCCTGCTTTTCTCTGGGTAGACAGAAAATGATAAACTTGCTTCTTCTCGCATACAGGCCCTCCGTCACCTCCCGGATGCAGCGATGGTTGGTGTACTGGGATATGTTCGCAAGGCTGCCTGTTCCCGCCTGGAAGAATCCGGTCGAATAGATATTTAAAGCAATGGTGACCTTGATGGTCAGTGGCAGGACCATCCTCACCCTGGTGTGAGGCTGTGGCTCCTGTTGAAGGTGGTGACACAGTTCAGTGACCATCTTAAATTTCAAAAATCTATCAACCTCAGTCTTAGCTGCAGAGATAGTGGATGCACTGGTTATGATTTTCCAAAATTCCCTAGATTCTAGGGTGGTCCCAGTGGATTGGAAATTAGCAAATGTAACACCGTTTTCAAGAAAGGAGGGGAAGAGGCTTCAGGAACTACAAGCCAGTTAGCCTGACATTAGTCATTGGGAAAATGTTGGACAGTATCATTAAGGAAGTCTTAAAAATGCAATTAGAAAAGCACAGTATGATTAGATCAGGTCAACATGGTTATAATAAAGGGAAATCCTGTTTGACAAATTTATTAGAATTTTTTGAGGATGTAACTAGTAGGGTAGATAAAAGAGAATACTCCCACAATACTCTCCACTAGATGCAATATACCTGGATTTCCAAAAGGCATTTGGGCAAGGTAAGGGCTCATAGAGTTGGGGGTGATATATTAACACGGATAGAGGATTGGTTAACGGACAGGAAGCAGAGAGTAGAGATAAATGGGGCATTTTCAAGTTGGCGGCTGTGACTAGTGGAGTGCCGCAAGGATCAATGCTGGGTCTTCAGCTATTTACAATCTATATCAATGACTTAGATGAAGATACAGAGAGTAATGTATCTAAGTTTGCTGATGATACAAAGCTAAATGGAAAGGTAAGCTGTGGGGAGGACGTAGAGAGGCTGCAAAGAGATATAGACAGGTTAAGTGAGTGGGCAACGAGATGGCAGATGGTGTATAATGTAGGGAAGTGTGAAGTTATTCACTTTGGTTGTAAGAGTAGAAAAGCAGAAGTTTTTAAAAGGTGTAAACTTGTAAATGTTGATGTTCAGAGGGACTTGGGTGTGCTTGTACAAGGAACACAGAAAGTTAGCATGCAGGTACAGCAAGCAATTAGGAAGGCAAATGGCATGTTGGCTTTTATTGCAAAGGGATTGGAGTACAGGAATATTGTTGAAAATAGAGACATGCTGTTGAAGCTTTTTGCCTTGCACTCATCAGGAGAATCCACAAGAATGCCTATGTAAGGGAAAACAACAACTTTATACAGTATGAGAAGAGGGTGCTGATTGGTTGGCAAGTAAACTCTGATTAGTAGAGGCATTGCCATGGAGAATGCACCAGTTTACGGTGACTGACAGTTAATTGCCAAGCTTCGTTTGAAATTTAAACCAGCCAGCTTGACTCTGATTGGTCAAGGCATTGCCCTGAGGAATGAACCAGTGAATGGTTGTCACTTATTTTGTTCAGCTGAAACAGGCGCAATGTTTCTACATATTCTTTCTGTCTGCAAAGAACAGTGCCCTGTGTATTAATATATGTAGCTTCCAGTACACGCAAATGCGCCACACTGCAAGTCCTACTGACAATCTTAAATTTGTTGTCAGTGTAAGTCTTAGCATACTGTGGATTATTTAGTTTTTTTTTTAGTTTAGAGATACAGCACTGAAACAGGCCCTTCGGCCCACCGAGTCTGTGCCGACCATCAACCACCCATTTATACTAATCCTACACTAATCCCATATTCCTACCACATCCCCACCTGTCCCTATATTTCCCTACCACCTACCTATACTAGGGGCAATTTATAATGGCCAATTTACCTATCAACCTGCAAGTCTTTGGCATGTGGGAGGAAACCGGAGCACCCGGAGGAAACCCACGCAGACACAGGGAGAACTTGCAAACTCCGCACAGGCAGTACCCGGAATTAAACCCAGGTCCCTGGAGCTGTGAGGCTGCGGTGCTAACCACTGCGCCACTGTGCCGCCCAAATGTTTAGCAAATGTGGTCCAATTGCGGAATCACATCTAATGTTGGACACTGTGTTTTGAGTTTTGCAAGCACGGGCTGATTGGGTACAGTCTGTACCTTTCCCTTTGCGAACACTGTTTGATATGATCCGCCAGTCTTTGGGACGTATGGGCTGTAGACACTGTAGTGTAGGCACTCTACAACCTTGAGGACTCAACCTTAAGTTCAACAATTTCAGAGCATGACTGGTCTTTTTTATATTTTTCTAATTTTTTTATAATTTTATTTTTATTTTTTGAGCATGTGCCTGTTTTTCCTGTTTGTGCTTTTGGACAGACCTGCTCATTACTCTGTCATTAACACTCTCTCTGGACTAATGCTTTGTCTTTCACCACAAGCATTAACACTCTCTTTGCCTTTGTCCCAGGACAGCTTTGTTATTTAACCTCTCCTGCCCTCTGCCCTATCACACACCTTCCCTTTTGTTCTCTTCCCCACCAAACCACTACCTCCTTCACTTGCTTAAAACCTAATTCTTTTCTAACCTTTGCCAGTTCAGATGAAAGGTCACTGACCTGAAACGTTAACTCTGCTTCTCTCTCCACAGATGCTGCCAGACCTGCTGAGTATTTCCAGCACTTTTTTCCCCAGATTTTTGCTTTTATTTAAGATTCTGAAGGAGCTTGATAGGATAGACACAGAGATTGTTTCCGCTGGTCAGGGAATCTAAAACACGGGAGCACAGTCTCATGATAAGGGGCCGATCATTTAGGTCTGAGATGAGGAGAAATTCCTTCACTCAAAGGGTAGTGGGATCTTTGGAATTCTCTACCCCAGAGGGTATCCTATTCAAGTAAGGAGGAAGCGAGAAAACAGGGAATTACAGGCCAGTTAGCCTGACATTAAGTGCGACTGCTGGTGTTTTGATCGGCACAGACTTCTACCCTTGGCTATCTAGAATTTTAAATAATATTTACCTCTCTGAGGTCTCCTGGCTACTGAGGCTTTAAAGCTGCCAGCCCTCTGACTGGAACAACGACAGCAGGAGTGTGCCCACCGTGTTTAATTGGATGGTGAGCCTGGAGGTGGCCGATTAGGAAGCCGCCTCCGGTCCTACTGCTGGCAGGCGCATTCTCGCACTCCCCATTTGATTCTACCTCCAGGGTCCATCAGTAAAATTCAGCTCTATGATTCTATGGTTAGTTGAATCACAACAATTACTATGTGAATTTATTTAGCTATTTTAATGCACAGTTCATCCAAAAGCATGACATTTAGACATGTGGAAGATGGGTAATGAGCTGGGATGGAGATATTAGGAGGTATGTCCAATAACCTGTTTGAAGAGGTGAGTTCTAATCCCATCCCCATCCACACTGAAGGCAGAACTCAGCATGCAAGAGCAAAAGATAAGGCTGAAGCATTTGCAACAATCTTCAGCCAGAAGTGCCGAGTTGATGATCCATCTCGGCCTCTTCCTGAAGTCCCCAGTATCGCAGATGCCACTCTTCAGCCAATTCAATAAACTCTACATGATATCAAGAAACAGCTGAAGGCACTGGATACTGCAAAGGCTATGGGCCCTGACAATATTCTGGCTGTAATCCTGAAGACATACTGAAGGCACCAGCTAGACCTCATTGTCACAAGGCGAGCCGCCTTAAACAGTGTTCAAATCACACGCAGCTTCCACAGTGCGGACTGCGACACCGACCACTCCCTGGTGTGCAGCAAGGTTAGACTCAGACCAAAGAAGTTGCATCATTCCAAGCAGAAGGGCCACCCGCGCATCAACACGAGCAGAATTTCTCACCCACAGCTGTTACAAAAATTTCTAAATTCACTTGTAACAGCCCTTCAAAACACTCCCACAGGGGATGCTGAGACCAAGTGGGCCCACATCAGAGACGCCATCTATGAGTCAGCTTTGACCACCTACGGCAAAAGTGCGAAGAGAAATGCAGACTGGTTTCAATCTCATAATGAAGAGCTGGAACCTGTCATAGCCGCTAAGCGCATTGCACTTTTGAACTACAAGAAAGCCCCCAGCGATTTAACATCCGCAGCACTTAAAGCAGCCAGAAGTACTGCACAAAGAACAGCTAGGCGTTGCGCAAACGACTACTGGCAACACCTATGCAGTCATATTCAGCTGGCCTCAGACACCGGAAACATCAGAGGAATGTATGATGGCATGAAGAGAGCTCTTGGGCCAACCATCAAGAAGATCACCCCCCTCAAATCTAAATCGGGGGACATAATCACTGACCAACGCAAACAGATGGACCGCTGGGTTGAGCACTACCTAGAACTGTACTCCAGGGAGAATGCTGTCACTGAGACTGCCCTCAATGCAGCCCAGCCTCTACCAGTCATGGATGAGCTGGACATACAGCCAACCAAATCGGAACTCAGTGATGCCATTGATTCCCTAGCCAGCGGAAAAGCCCCTGGGAAGGACAGCATTACCCCTGAAATAATCAAGAGTGCCAAGCCTGCTATACTCTCAGCACTACATGAACTGCTATGCCTGTGCTGGGACGAGGGAGCAGTACCCCAGGACATGCGCGATGCCAATATCATCACCCTCTATAAAAACAAAGGTGACCGCGGTGACTGCAACAACTACCGTGGAATCTCCCTGCTCAGCATAGTGGGGAAAGTCTTTGCTCGAGTCGCTCTGAACAGGCTCCAGAAGCTGGCCGAGCGCGTCTACCCTGAGGCACAGTGTGGCTTTCGTGCAGAGAGATCGACTATTGACATGCTGTTCTCCCTTCGTCAGATACAGGAGAAATGCCGTGAACAACAGATGCCCCTCTACATTGCTTTCATTGATCTCACCAAAGCCTTTGACCTCGTCAGCAGACGTGGTCTCTTCAGACTACTAGAAAAGATCGGATGTCCACCAAAGCTACTAAGTATCATCACCTCATTCCATGACAATATGAAAGGCACAATTCAACATGGTGGCTCCTCATCAGAGCCCTTTCCTATCCTGAGTGGTGTGAAACAGGGCTGTGTTCTCGCACCCACACTTTTTGGGATTTTCTTCTCCCTGCTGCTTTCACATGCGTTCAAATCCTCTGAAGAAGGAATTTTCCTCCACACAAGATCAGGGGGCAGGTTGTTCAACCTTGCCCGTCTAAGAGCGAAGTCCAAAGTACGGAAAGTCCTCATCAGAGAACTCCTCTTTGCTGACGATGCTGCTTTAACATCTCACACTGAAGAATGCCTGCAGAGTCTCATCGACAGGTTTGCGTCTGCCTGCAATGAATTTGGCCTAACCATCAGCCTCAAGAAAACGAACATCATGGGGCAGGATGTCAGAAATGCTCCATCCATCAATATTGGCGACCACGCTCTGGAAGTGGTTCAAGAGTTCACCTACCTAGGCTCAACTATCACCAGTAACCTGTCTCTAGATGCAGAAATCAACAAGCGCATGGGAAAGGCTTCCACTGCTATGTCCAGACTGGCCAAGAGAGTGTGGGAAAATGGCGCACTGACACGGAACACAAAAGTCCGAGTGTATCAGGCCTGTGTCCTCAGTACCTTGCTCTACGGCAGCGAGGCCTGGACAACGTATGCCAGCCAAGAGCGACGTCTCAATTCATTCCATCTTCGCTGCCTTCGGAGAATACTTGGCATCAGGTGGCAGGACTATATCTCCAACACAGAAGTCCTTGAAGCGGCCAACACCCCCAGCTTATACACACTACTGAGTCAGCGGCGCTTGAGATGGCTTGGCCATGTGAGCCGCATGGAAGATGGCAGGATCCCCAAAGACACATTGTACAGCGAGCTCGCCACTGGTATCAGACCCACCGGCCGTCCATGTCTCCGTTATAAAGACGTCTGCAAACGCGACATGAAATCGTGTGACATTGATCACAAGTCGTGGGAGTCAGTTGCCAGCATTCGCCAGAGCTGGCGGGCAGCCATAAAGACAGGGCTAAATTGTGGCGAGTCGAAGAGACTTAGTAGTTGGCAGGAAAAAAGACAGAGGCGCAAGGGGAGAGCCAACTGTGCAACAGCCCCAACAAACAAATTTCTCTGCAGCACCTGTGGAAGAGCCTGTCACTCCAGAATTGGCCTTTATAGCCACTCCAGGCGCTGCTTCACAAACCACTGACCACCTCCAGGCGCGTATCCATTGTCTCTCGAGATAAGGAGGCCCAAAAGAAATCCTGAAGACATACTGCAGAACATGCCGCTCCCCTGGCCAAGCTGTTCCAGTCCAGCTACAACACTGGCATCTACCCAACAATGTGGAAAATCACTCAGGTATGTCCTGTCCAAAAAGGGGGACAAATCCAATCCAGCCAATTACTGCCCCATCAGTCTACTCTCAATCATCAGCAAAGTGATGGAAGGTGTCGTTGTCAGGGCCACTTGGCTCCAGACCTCATAACAGCCTTGGGCCAAATATACAAGAGCACATGAATTAGGAGAAGGAGTAGGCCATTTGGCTCCTCAAACCTGCTCCACCATTTAATAAGATCATGGCTGATCTGATTGTGGTCTCAAGTCTACTTTCCTGTCTGTTCCCCATAACCCTTGACTCCCTTGTTGATCAAACATCTAACTCAGCCTTGTATATACTCAATGAACCAGCCTCCACTGCTCTCTGGGGAAGAGAATTCTACAGACTAACAACCCTCTGAGAGAAAAGATTTCTCCTCATCTCAGTCTTAAATGTGACACACCTAATTTTTAACCTGTGTCCCCTAGTTCTGGACACCCCCACAAGTGGAAACATCCTTTCAACATCTACCCTGTCAAGTCCCCTCAGTTTCTTATATATTTCAATAAAATCACCTCTCATTCTTCTAAACTCTGATGGATACAGGCCTAACATGTCCAAACCATCCTCATAAAATAACCCCTTCATCCTAGGAATCAGTTGAGTGAACCTTCTCTGAACTGCTTCTAATGCAATTATATCCTTTCTTAAGTAAGGAGACCAAACTGTACACAGTACTCCAGACCTTGTACAGCTATAGCAACACTCCCCTATTTTTATACTCAATTCCCCTTGCAATAAATGACAACAATCCATTTGAGTTCCTAATCACTTGCTGTACCTGCATACTAACCTTTTGTGATTCATATACCAGGACACCCAGATCCCTCTGTACCACAGAGTTCTGCAGTCTCGCTCCATTTAAATTCTATACAGTTTTTCTATTCTTCCTGCCAAAGTGGGCAAGTTCACATTTTCCCACATTATAGTCCAACATCCAAATTTTTTCCATTCACTTAAGCTATCTATATCCCTTTGCAGACTCTTTGTCTTCACAACTTACTCTCTGACCTATCTTTGTGTCATCAGCAAATTTAGCAACAATACATTCGGTGGTTTCATCCAAATCATTGATATAGATTGTAAATAGTTCAGACCGCAGCACTGATCCCTGTGACACTTCACTCGTTGCAGCTTGCTGACCTGAACATTACTCATTTATCCCTACTCTCTGCTTCCTGTTAGCTAACCAATCGTCAATCTACACTCATATGTTACCTTCTACACAATGAGCTCTTATTTTGTGCAATAACCTTTGATGTCTTATCAAATGCCTTTTGGAAATCCAAGTACATTGCATCCACAGGTTCCCCTTTATTCATGTTATTTATTACATCCTCAAAGAACTCTAATAAATTTGTCAAATATGATTTACCTTTCACAAAACCATGTTGACTCTGCCTGATTGTATTATAATTTTCTAAATGTCCTGCTATTATCTCCTTAATAATGGATTCTAGCATTTTCCCTATGACAGATGTTAGGCTAACTGGCCAATAGTTTCCTGCTTTCTGTCTCCCTCCTTTCTTGACTAGAGGTGTTACAGTAGCTATTTTCCAATCCGCTGGGACCTTTCCAGAATCTAGGGAATTTTGGAAGATCACAGCTAATGCATCTACTATCTCTGCAGCCACTTCTTTTAAGACCCTAGTTGCAGGCCATCAGGACCTGGAGACTTGTCAGCTTTTAGTTGCATTAGTTTTCCAAGTACCTTTTCACTGGTGATTATGGTAATTGTTAAGTTCCTCCCTCCTTTTTACCTTGTGATTTTCAAGTATTTTTGGGATGTTTTTGTGTCTTTGACGGTGAAGACAGACAAAAAAATACCTGATCAACACTTCTGTCATTTCCTGGTTTCCCAGTCTCACCGTCTAGAGGACCAACACTCACTTTAATTATTCTTTCCCTTTTTAAATACTTGTAGAAAATCTTACTGTTTTTATATTTCTAGCTAGCTTTTTCTCATACTCTAATTTCTCCCTCTTTTTTTAAAGCCATTCTTTGCTGATTTCTAAAATCTATCCAATCTTCTGACCTGCCACAAATCTTTGAGGTATTGTAACTTTTTCCTTCAGTTTGATATTATCATAACTTCCTTAGTTAACAACAGGTGGTGCATCCTTCTCATAGAATCTTTCTTCCTCAAAGGAACATATTTTTGTTGGGAGTTGTGAAATGTCTCCATAATTGTTCAAACATGGACAAAAGCACTGAGAATTCCAGAGGTGAGGTGAGAGTGACTGCTCTCGACATCAAGGCAGCATTTCACCCAATATGGCATCAAGGAGCCCCAGTGAAATTGAAGTCAATGGGAATGAGGGGAAAAACTCTCTGCTGGTTGGAGTCATACCTAACACAAAGGATGATGTTTGTGGTTGTTGGAGGTCAATCATCTCAGTCCCAGGGCATCACTGCAGGAGTTCCTCAGGGTAGTGTCCTAGGCCCAACCATCTTCAGTTGCTTCATCAATGACTTTCCCTCCATCATGAGGTCAGAAGAGGTGATGGTCGGTGAGAATTGCACAGACTTCAGTACCATTCATGACTCCTCAGATACTGAAGCAGTCAATGCTCGCATGCAGCAAGACCTGCACAACATTCAAGCTTGGGCTGAAAAGCGGTAAGTAACATTCATGTCACACAAGTGCCAGTCAATGACCATCTCCAACAAGAGAGAATCTAACCATCTTCCCTTGACATTTAACAACATTACCATCGCTGAATTCCCCACTATCAACATCCTGGGGGGTCACCATTGACCAGATATTTAACTGAACCAGCTATATAAATACTGTGGCTACAAGAGCAGGTCAGAAACCGGGAATTCTGCGGTGAGTAACTCACCTCCTGACTCCCCAAAGCCTGTCCACCATCTACAAGGCACAAGTCAGGAGTGTGATGGAATACTCTCCACTTGCCTGGATAGGTGCAGCTCCAACACCACTCAAGCAGCTCGACACCATCCAGGACAAAGCAGCCCACTTGATTGGCATCCCATCCACTATATTCAACATTCAATCCCTCCATCACTGATGCACAGTGGCAGCAGTGTGTACCATCTGCAAGATGCACTGCAGCAACGCACCTCCTTCAATAGTACCTCCCAAACATGCTTCCTAATGGCACTATGGGTGTTCCTTCACCACACAGACTGGAACAGTTTAAGAAGGCAGCTCACCACCACCTTCTCCAGGGCAATTAGGGATGGGCAACAAATGCTGGCCTAGCCAGTGACTCAAACATTCCATGAGCAAATAAAATAACTCAGCACTGTCTGTCACACACTGGTGGGTGAGGCTGGGGTGGGGAGTGGATGTTGTTTGGTGTGCACAGGGTGGGCAGTAGGTGCAGCTCAGAATCACAGAATCACAGAATTGTTACAGCACAGAAGGAGGCCATTCAGCCCATCATGTCTGCACCAGCTCTCCAAATGAACAATTCACCTAATGCCATTCCCTTGCCTTCTCCCCGTAGCCCTGCACATTCTTCCTTTCCATATAACTGTCTAATTCCATTTTGAATGCTTCAATTGAACCTGCCTCCACCACGTTCTCAGGCAATGCATTCCACTCGCTGTGTGAAAAAATTTTCCTCATGCCACTTTTGCTTCTCTTACCAATCACATTAAATCTGTGCCCTCTCGTTCTCATCCTTTTACGAGTGGGAACAGTTTCTCTCTATCTACTCTGTCCAGACTCCTCATGATTTTGAATACCTCTATTAAATCACCTCTCAGCCTTCTCTTCTCCAAGGAAAACAGTCCTAACTTCTCCAATCTATCTTCGTAACTGAAATTCCTCATCCCTGGAACCATTCTCCTGAATCTTTTCTGCACTGTCTCCAATGCCCTCACTTCTTTCCTAAAGTGCGGTGCCCAGAATTGGACACAATACTCCAGCTGAGGCCAAACTAGTGTCTTATACAAGTTCAACATAACTTCCTTGCTCTTGTACTCTATACCTCTATTAATAAAGCCCAGGATACTGTATGCTTTATTAACTGCTCTCTCAACCTGTCCTGCCACCTTAAATGACTTATGCATATATACACCCAGGTCCCTCTGCTCCTGCACCCCCTTTAGAATTGTACCTTTTATTTTATATTGTCTCTCCATGTTCTTCCTACCAAAATGAATCACTTCACATTTCTCTGCATTGAACTTCATTTGCCACCTGTCTGCCCATTCCACCAACTTGTCTATGTCCATTTGAAGTTCTACACCATTCTCCTCACAGTTCACAATGCTTCCAAGTTTTATATCATCTGCAAACTTTGAAATTGTGCCCTGTACACCAAGGTCATTAATATAAATCAGGAAAAGCAAGGGACCCCTTCCTCCAGCCTGAAAAACATCCATTAACCACTACTCTTTGTTTCCTGTCACTCAGCCAATTTTTTACATTATTTTTTGAACAGGGTGTAACATTTGAAATTCTCCAGTTCTCTGGCACCACCTCTAAGTCTAGCGAAGACTGAAAAATTATGGCCAGTGCCTCTGCAATTTCCACTCTCACTTCCCTCATTAACCTTGGATGCATCTCATCCGGCCCTGGTGCTTTATCAATTTTATGTATAGACAGCTTATCTTTTACCTCCTCCTTATCAATTTTAAATCCTTCTAGTGTATTAATTACCTGCTCTTTTACTACGACCTGGGTAGCATCTTCTTCCTTGGTAAAGACAGATACAAAGTATTCATTTAATAGCTTAGCTATTCCCCCTGCCTCCATGTGCAAATCCCCCTTTTGTCCCTAATCGGTCCGACTCCTCCGTTTACCACCCTTTTCCTATTTATATGCCTATAGAAGACTTTGGGATTCCCATTTATGTTAGCTGACAGTCTCTTTTCATGCTCTCTCTTTGCTTCTCTTATTTGCTTTTTCACTTCCCCTCCGGACCTTCTATATTCAGCCTGTTTCTCAGGGTCACTGACCTGAAACGTTAACTCTGCTTCTCTCTCCACAGATCCTGCCAGACCTGCTGAGTATTTCCAGCATTTGTTGTTTTTATTTCAGATTTCCAGCATCCGCAGTATTTTGCTTTTACCTTATGATACAATGATTATTGTCTCCTAAATGTTCTATCACAATGATTGCCCGATGTATCCAGTCAGAGGCCAAAACCCTTTTGATATTCTGGACTTCTTGCACTCAGCTGACAGGCTGGCAGTGTGTTCTGTGCACGGATAGTCAGTGCATCGTTTTGGGGCAGGGCAGGCTGCTGTTAGCAGGAGATCTGACACATACACACAGAGCACAAGCCTGGAGAAATGGGCTGAGCCAATTGGCTAATCTGATGAAGAGCATTATTGAATGGGAGAGGATCATGGAAGGATTTACGGCACAGAAAGAGGTCATTTGGCCCACTATATCCATGCCAGCCAAGAAGTAACCATGCAGCCTAATCCCACTTTCCAGCTCCTGATCCATAGCCCTGTAGGTTACGGCACTTCAAGTGCATATCCAAGTACTTCTTAAATGTAATGCGTGTTTCTGCCTCTACCACCTTTTCAGGCTGTGAGTTCCAGACCCCACCACCCTCTGGGTGAAAAAATTACTACCCAACTCCCCTCTAATCCGTCTACTAATTACTTTAAATCTATGTCCCCATCTCCATTCCAGGTAACATCATGGGTTAACCTCCTTTGTACCCTCTTTCATGTGATCTCTTGTACCCTTCTTGAACACCTGCAGTCCGTGTGGTGTAGGTACTCCCGTAGTTTTGTTAGGGAGGGAGTTCCAGGACTTTGACTGAGCTAGTAGCATCTCATCAATACTGTTTTGTATTAACAGGATTGTTTGATCGTGTAATGTTCCATGTCGTATTCTGCTGCTATACTCAATCAGGACTGTCCCTTAACTAAGACAGCCTGAGGTCTTCTAGAGGTCAACTGCTATCAGTTCTTAGATTCAAAAATAGGATCATAGGAAATAGGAGCAGGAGTAGGCTATTCAGCCCATTGAAGCTTCAAACAGATCATGGCTGATCATCTACCTCTCCGCCATTTTCCCCCTCTATCCCCATGTCTCTTGATGTTGTTGTTTTAGATTAGATTAGAGATACAGCACTGAAACAGGCCCTTCGGCCCACCGAGTCTGTGCCGACCATCAACCACCCATTTATACTAATCCTACATTCCTACCAAACATTCCCATCTGTCCCTATATTTCCCTACCACCTAACTACACTAGTGACAATTTATAATGGCCAATTTACCTACCAACCTGCAAGTCTTTTGGCTTGTGGGAGGAAACCGGAGCACCCGGAGAAAACCCACGCAGACACAGGGAGAACTTGCAAACTCCACACAGGCAGTGCCCAGAATCGAACCCGGGTCCCTGGAGCTGTGAGGCTGCAGTGCTAACCACTGCACCACTGTGCCTCCCCTTCAGAAATCTATATTTTTCTGTCTTGAACATACTCAATGATTGAGCTTCCACAGCCCTCTGGGATAGAGAATTCCAAAGATTCACCACCCACTGAGTGAAGAAATTCCTCCTCATCTCAGTCTTAAATGGCCTGCCCCTTATTCTGAGACTGTGTTCCCTGGTTCTAGACTCCCCAGCCAGAGGAAACATCCTATTCACATCTACCCTGTCACATCCTGTAAGAATTTTGCAAGTTTCAATGAGATCACCTCTCATTCTTTGAAACTCTAGAGAATACAGGTCCAGTTCCTTCAATCTCCCCTCATAAGACAATCCTGCCATCCCAGCGATTAGTCTGGTGAACCTCTGTTGCACTCCCTCCATAGCAAGTATAGCCTTCTTTAGATAAGGGACCAAAACTGTACACAATACTACAGATATAGTCTCACCAAGGCTTTACACAATTGCAGCAATACATCTTTACTCCTGTACTCAAATTCCCTTGCAATGAAAGTCAACAGACCATTTGCCTTCTTAATTGCTTGCTGCATCTGCATACTAGCTTTCAGTGACTCACGAACAAGGACACCCAGGTCTCTTTGGAGATCAACACTTCCCAACCTCTCACCATTTAAGAAATACTTTGTCTTTCTGTATTTAGGGTTCATGCAACTGGTTAGAAGGATCAGTATAAAATGACTGTCTGTCTTCTGACTTGTTTTTTAAAAAACTTTTATTTATTTGAAAAACAGTTCAGTGAGAATCCATTACACAGCTGAGTGAAATCAGAATGGAAAATATTCTGTGTGTTTGCAGGTATCAGGAACGACAGGGAACTGATAATTAATGAGTAATTGCATTTTTTGGAAATCAAATCATGTTTACCTGTTCACATGGCAACAACCAGCAAGTAGATTGCTGCATCAACAGGAAAAGCACTTTCCATTCACAAAAAACATTCTGCTAAGACTTGCCGTTAGCAATGCAGAATATCGATGCTCATTATTACATAATGACAGGGCACTTTCCTCTGTGCAAAACTAGAAAAAATTAAACTGCTGTCGGTTTGTAAAAGCAGTTTAGAAAAAAAAATCACAGCTTTAATGAATATATATTAAATGGGGAGTTCAATGGCTTACTGGAATGGCATCTTTGACTGATCTCATCTATATATGTTTATGTGTGTATCTGTGCATGTGAGAGTATGAGAGAGAATGTGTGAGTGCGTAAGTGTATGTTTAAGAGTCAGTCTGTGCGTGTGTGAATGTGAGTCTTTGAGTGTTGTATCTATGCAAGGGTATGTGTGTGCGAGTGTGTGTGTGAGAAAGGAGTGTGTGTGTTTGTGTGTGAGAATGTTTGAGTGTGTGTTTAAATGTCAATCTGTGTGTGTTTGTGTGTGGGTATAGAGAGTGTGCGAATGTGTGCTTAAGTGTTAATCTGTGCATGTGAGTGTGTGTCACGTGCTAGTCAGAGTAGAAATAGCAGGATATATCGGATGAATACGTGGCTGAAGAGATGGTGTGAGGGGGAGGGTTTTAGATTCCTGTGACATTGTGACTGGTTCTGGGGGAGGTGGGACCAATACAAACTGGACGGGTTACACCTGGGCAGGACCGGGACTGATGTCCTCGGGGGAATATTTGCTTGAGTGGTTGGGGAGGGTTTAAACTAAAATGGCAGGGGGATGGGAGCCTTTGCAAGGAGTCAGAGGAGGGGGGATCAAAGACAAGAACAAAAGACAGTAAGGGGAATAAGAAAAGTGATAGGCAGAGAAATCAAGGGCCAGAATTAAACAGGGACACAGTGAAAAATAGTGGGAAGAGGACAAGTAATGTTAAAAAGACAAGACTTAAGGCTTTGTGCCTTAACACGCGGAGTATTCACAATAAAGTGGATGAATTAATTGCGCAAATGGATGAGAACAGGTATAATATAGTCGGGATTACGGAGACATGGCTGCAAGCTGACCAGGGATGGGAAATGAACATCCAGGGATATTCAGTATTTAGGAAGGACAGACAAAAAGCAAAAGGTGGTGGAGTTGCATTGCTGGTTAAAGAGGAAATTAATGCAATAGTGAGGAAAGATATTAGCTCTGACGATGTGGAATCTGTATGGGTAGAGCTGAGAAACACTAACGGGCAAAAAACATTAGTGGGGGTTGTATATAGACCCCCAAACTGTAGTGATGATGTTGGGAATGGCATTAAAGAGGAAATTAGAGATGCATGCGATAAAGGAACATCTGTAATTCTGGGTGACTTTAATCTGCATATGGATTGGGCAAATCAAATTAGTCACAATACCGTAGAGGAGGAATTCATGGAGTGGATACGGGATGGTTTTCTAGACCAATACGTTGAGGAACCAACTAGAGAACAGGCCATCCTAGACTGGGTATTGTGTAATGAAAGAGGAATAATTGACAATGTAGTTGTGCGAGACCCCTTGGGGACAAGCAACCATAATATGATAGAATTCTTCATCAAGATGGAGAGTGACGTAGTTGATTCTGAGACAAGGGTCCTGAATCTTAGTAAAGGAAACTACGAAGGTATGAGGCGCGAGTTGACCATGACGGATTGGGAAACGTCACTTAAAGGGATGACGGTGGATAGGCAATGGCAAACATTTAAAGAGCACATGGATGAACTGCAACAATTGTTTATCCCCAGCTATTCACAATATATATTAATGATTTAGATGAGGGAACTAAATGTAATATCTCCAAATTTGCAGATGACACAAAACTGGGTGGGAGGGTGAGTTGTGAGGAGGCTGCAGAGAGGCTTCAGGGTGATTTGGACAAGTTGAGTGAGTGGGCTAATGCATGGCAGATGCAGTATAATATGGATAAATGTGAGGTTATCCACTTTGGTAGCAAAAACAGGAAGGCAGATTATTATCTGAACAGCTATAAACTGAGAGAGGGGAATATCCAGCGAGACCTGGGTGTTCTCGTACACCAGTCGCTGAAGGTAAGCATGCAGGTGCAACAAGCAATAAAAAAGGCAAATGGTATGTTGGCCTTCATAGCGAGACGATTCGAGTACAGGAGCAGGGATGTCTTGCTGCAATTATACAGGGCCTTGGTGAGGCCGCACCTGGAGTATTCTGTGCAGTTTTGGTCCCCTTATCTGAGGAAGGATGTTCTTGCTATAGAGGGAGTGCAGTGAAGGTTTACCAGACTGATTCATGGGATGGCGGGACTGACGTATGAGGAGAGATTGAGTCGGTTAGGATTATATTCGCTAGAGTTCAGAAGAGTGAGGGGGAATCTCATAGAAACCTATAAAATTCTAACAGGACTTGACAGGGTAGATGCAGGAAGGATGTTCCCAATGGTGGGGGAGTCCAGAACCAGGGGTCATAGTCTATGGATACGGGGTAAACCTTTCAGGACTGAGATGAGGAGAAATTTCTTCACCCAGAGAGTGGTGAGCCTGTGGAATTCGCTACCACAGAAAGCAGTTGAGGCCAAAACTTTGTATGTTTTCAAGAAGGAGTTAGATATAGCTCTTGGGTTTAAAGGGATCAAAGGGTATGGGGAGAAAGCGGGAACAGGTTACTGAGTTGGATGATCAGCCATGATCATAATGAATGGTGGAGCAGGCTCGAAGGGCCGAATGGCCTACTCCTGTTCCTATTTTCTATGTTTCTGTGTTTCTATGTGTCTGTGTGAGTGTGTGTGAGTATGTGTGTATGAGAATGTCAGTCTGTGCTTGTGAGAGTATGTGAGTCTGTGCGTGTGTGTGTATGAGTATCTGTGTGAGTATGTATGTGTGAGTGTCTATGTGTCTGTGTTTATGTGTGTGTCTCTGTGTGCATTTGTGCCAGTGTATGTGTATCAGTATATTTGTGACTGTTTGTGTGTGAAAGCATCAGTATGTTTACTTTTGTGTGTCAGTGTGTGTCATTGTGTGTGTGTCTGTGTGTCTGTATGCATGTGTCTGTATGCCTGTCAGTGTGTGTGTGTGTGTCAGTGTTTGTGTCACTGTCTGTGTGTGTGTCAGTGTGTGTGTTTGTGTGTCAGTGTCTGTGTGTTTGTCTGTGTCTGTGCGTGTGTTTGTCTGTGTATGTGTCAGTGTGTGTGTGTCAGTGTGTGTGTTTGTGTGTCAGTGTCTGTGAGTGTACCTGTGTCAGTGTCTGTGTGTTTGTCTGTGTCTGTGCGTGTGTTTGTCTGTGTATGTGTCAGTGTGTGTGTGTCAATGTGTGTGTGGGGTGTAGAGGGGTTGGGGTGAGGTTCGGTTGGGGGTGGGGTGGGGTTTGTGCAGACGGCAAAATGGCGGGGTAATGCGCCAGAGCAGAGTGCAGCTGTCTTCCTGCCACCCGGAAAATTTCCCAGGGACAGTCGGGCGGTCGGGATGGTGAACCTGCAGGATGGTGGTCGGGAGGGAATTGAGACCAGCAATTAACAGTGATTCTGAATGAATTGTCCCTGGAGTTTGCGGGTTCCACAGAGCATCAGCAGCGCCCACTAAAAGGAAATGTGAGGTGAGGGGCAGCTGAGTGGTGGCTGGAGGAGTCAGCCATTGAGTTCAGTGCATTGTGAAACAGGCAGGCTGAGATTCATTGGAGCAAGGATTGAAAAGTTGGAGGGATTGAACAGTGTGACCCTATATCAGACGGTGCTTATTGGTAAGGTGCAGGCAGCATTCGGGTTGAGAGGCTTCGAGCGCCGAGTGCTTCAAATCTCAATGGATCGTATGCACTCAGAGTTTGACTCTTCCAGTGAGGAGGAGATTGAGAGTGAGACAAGTTCAACCACATGGGGCAGCACTGCAACAACAGGAGGTTCTCCAGCCTCATGAGGGTGCTAGGGGACCCAGACGGGGAGGGGATATAGGGGCCAAATATGCAACCTCCTGTTCACAGCTGCAAGGGCCTACAGACAGAGGCTCTGCTTCATGGAGATATTGGAGCACCAGAGTCTCCAAAGACCGTCTGTCAAGGCAGGTGGTCTCGGTCCTGTCCTGAGCTGAGTATCGCAAATAAAGCAGATGAGCTGAGGGCACAGACAGACACGTGGCAGTATGACATCATAGCTATTACAGAAACATGACTTAAGGAGGGACAGGAATGGCAACTCAACGTTCCTGGTTACAGGGTTTTCAGACGTGATAGGGAGGGGGATAAGAAAGGAGGGGGAGTGGAAATTTTGGTCGAAGAAACTATTACAGCTGTGAGGAGGGATGATATGTTGGAAGGTTCATCAAATGAGGCCGTATGGATTGAGCTAAGGAACAAAAAAGGGGCTGTCACAATGCTGGGAGTGGACTACAGACCCCCAAACAGTCATAGGGAGATAGAAGAGCGGATATGTAGGCAAATCTCTGAGAAGTGCAAAAACAATAGGGCAGTAATAGTAGGGGATTTTAACTACCCCAATATTAACTGGGATAGTTTAGTGTGAAAGGAATTGAGGGAGCAGAATTCTTGAGGTGCATTCAGGAGAACATTTTTGCCCAATATGTAGCAAGTCCAACAAGAGAGGGTGCAGTTTTAGACTTAGTTTTAGGAAATGAAGATGGGCAGGTGGAAGGAGTGTCAGTTGGGGAGCATTTTGGTGGTATTGATCATAATTCAGGCAGGTTTAAAATAATTACGGAGACAGAACAGGAGTTAGAGTTCTCAATTGGGGCAAAGCCAATTTTACTAAACTGAGGAGTGATTTAGCGAAAGTGGACTGGAAACAGCTACTTGAAGGTAAATCAGTGTCAGAACAGTGGGAGGCATTCAAAGGGGATATTCAAGGGGTTCAGAATAAACATGTTCCCACAAAGAAAAACGGTGAGGCAACCAAATCTAGAGCCCCATGGATGTCAAGGAGACTACAGGGTAAGATAAGGCAGAAAAGGAAAGCTTATGTCCGACACAGAGAACTCAATACTACAGAAAGCCGAGAGGAGTATAGAAAGTGGAGGAGTTAAATCAAAAAGGAAATTAGAAAAGCTAAGAGAGGGCATGAAAGAATATTGGCAAGCAAAATCAAGGTGAACCCAAAGATGTTTTATCAATACATTAAGAGTAAGAGGATAACTAAGGAGAGAGTAGGGCCCATAAAAGACCAAAAAGATAACCTATGTGTATGAGTGGAAGATGTTGGTATGGTTCTTAATGAATACTTTGTGGCTGTCTTCACAAAAGGGGTGCGATGCAGATATTGTAGTTAAGGAAGAAGAGTGTGAAGTATTGGTTGTGATAAACATAGGGAGAGAGGAAGTATTAATGGGATTAGCATCCTTGAAAGTTGATAAATCACCAGGGCCGGATGAAATGTATCCTAGGCTGTTAAAAGAAGCAAGAGAGGAAATAGCAGAAGGTCTGACCATCACTTTCCAGTCCTCACTGGATACAGGTGTAGTGCCGGAGAATTGGAGAATTGCTAAAGTTGTACCTCTGTTTAAAAAAGGAGCGAAGGATAGACTGAATAATTACAGGCCAGTCAGTCTAACCTCAGTAGTGGGTAAATTATTGGAATCAATTCTGAGAGACAGGATAAACTGTCACTTAGAAAGGCACAGGTTAATCAAGGATAGTTAGCATGGATTTGTTAAGGGAAGATCTTGTCTGAACAATTTGATTGAATTTTTTGAAGAAGTAACAAGGAAGATAGATGAGGGTAGTGCAGTTGATATGGTCGACATGGATTTTAGCAAGGCTTTTGACAAGGTCCCACATGGCAGACTAGTTAAAAAAAGAACCCATGGGATCCAGGGAAATGTAGCAAGGTGGATACAAAATTAGCTCAGTGGCAGGAAACAAAGAATAATTGTTGATGGGTGTTTTAGCGACTGGAGGGCTGTTTCCAGTGGCGTTCCACAGGGCTCAGTACTGGGTTCCCTGCTTTTAGTGGCATATATTACCGATTTGGACGTAAATGTAGGGGGCATGATCAAGAAGTTTGCAGATGACACAAAGATTGGCCGTGTGGTAGATCGTGAGGAGGATAGCTGTAGGCTGCAGGAAGGTATTGATGGTCTGGTCAGATGGGCAGAAAAGTGGCAAATGGAATTCAACCTGGAGAATGTGAGGTGATGCATCTGGGGAGGTCAAACAAGGCAAAGGAATACACGATTAATGGGAAAATACTGAGAAGTGTAGAGGAAGTGAGGGACCTTGGAGTGAATGTCCACAGATCCCTGAAGGTAGCAGGACAGGTCGATAAGGTGGTTAAGAAGGCATATGGAATCCTTTCCTTTATTAGCCGAGGTATAGAATACAAGAGCAGGGAGGTTATGCTGGAACTGTATAACTCATTGGTTAGGCCACAACTTGAATACTGTGTGCAGTTCTGGTCACCTCATTACAGAAAGGATGTAATTGCACTAGAGAGGGTACAGAGGAGATTTACGAGGATGTTGCCAGGACTGGAAAAATGTAGCTATGAGGAAAGATTGGATAGGCTGGGGTTGTTCTCCTTGGAACAGAGAAGACTGAAGAGAGATCTGATTGAAATGTACAAAATTGTGAGAAGCCTGGATTGAATGGAGGTGAAGGGCGTATTTACCTTAGCAGAGAGATCAGTGACGAGGGTGCATAGATTTAAAATAATTGGTAGAAAAATTAGAGGAGAGATGAGGAATTTCTTTTCACCCAGAAGGTGGTGGGGGTCTGGAACTCACTGCCTGAAAGGGTAGTTGAGACAGAAACCCTCAACTCATTCAAACAGAGTCTGAATATGCACCTCAAGTGCCGTAACCTGCAGGACTAAAGACTAAATGCTGGAAAGTGGGATTCGAATAGGTGGATGGTTTTTCGGCCGGCACAGACACGATGGGCCAAGTGACCTCTTTCTGTGCCTTAAACTTTCTATGATTCCATGGTTCTAATTGTTCGTGCCACCTTGTGAAGAGTCCCCATGGTCTTCAGGCAGCTGCTGCTCCATCCTTTCAAGGCCCACCTGCCCTTCCCCACTTACCTGGAGCGGCTGATCACCTGGCAAAATGTCCAGGGGTCTCAGGCCCATCTCGCCTACCCATCACTCCACAGAACTCACGGATACCACATAAAAGGCTGGTTAACAATATTGAGGCTCAAGGAATAGGAGGGTAAGTGTCAATTGGATAAAAAGTTGGCTTAAGGTCAGAAAACAGCGAGTCGTGATAAATGGTTGTTTTTCAGACTGGAGGATGGTAGACTGTGGTGTTCCCTAAGGGCCAGTGTTGAGACCACTGCTTTTTTTGCTATATATAAATGACTTGGATCTTGGAATATAGCGTAGAATCTCACAATTTGCTGATGACATCAAACTTGGAGGTGCAGCACACAGTGATGATATGAACCACCTGCAACAGGACATTGATAGACCAGCAGAATGGGCAGAGAGGTGGCAGATGGAATTTAATACTGACAAGTGTGAGGTGATGCATTTTGGCAGAAGGAATAGAGAGAAGCAATATATACTTAATGGCACAGTTCTAAAGAGTGTGCAGGAACAGAGGGACCTGAGGGTGCATGTCCATCGATTTTTGAAAGTGGCAGGACACTGAGGGAGTGGTTAGCAAAGCACTTGGGATCTTGGGCTCCATAAATACAGGCATTGAGTACAAAAGCAGGGAAGTTATGCTGAATCTTTATAAAGCTCTGGTTAGGCTCCAACAGGAGTATTGCATCCTGTTCTGGTCACCACACTTCAGGAAGGATGTGAGGGTCCTTGAGAGGGTGCAGAGGAGATTTACCAGAATGATTCCAGAGATGGGGGATTTTAATTACAAGGTTAGGTTGGAAAAGCTGGGGTTGTTCTCCCTGGAGCAAATGAGATTAAGGGGAGATTTAATAGAGGTTTACAAGATTAGAAGGGTGGGGGAGTGGGAATGACTGGATAGCTCCGTGGAGAGCCAGCATTCATTCGATGGACTGAATGGCCTCCTTCTGTGCCATAGATGACTCTATGACTGTATTATGACAGGCTTAGGTAAGTTAGACAAGGAGAAACTCTGCTTATTAAATAATGGTACAAGGACTAGGAGACAGAGATTGAAGGTTTTGGGCAAGAGATACAGGGGGAATATGAGGAAGAACTTTTTTATATAGCGGGTGGTAACGACCTGGAACTCACTGCCCGCAAGGATGATGGAAGCGGAGATGATCAATGACTTCAAAAGGAATTTGGCTGGCCGTTTGAAGGAAATAAACTTGCAGGGCTATGGGGATTGAGCTGGGGAGTGGGACTGACTGGATAGTTCCATGGAGAGCTGGCATGAACTCGATGGGTTGAATGGCCTCCTTCTGTCCCGTAAATGACTTTATAACTCTATGAGGCCATAATGTGGGTGGTATGCTGCATGTGGCTCGCCTTGTGAGTTGTCACTCTCTTAATGGAGGCTGCCATACACTGAGAGACCAGAGACATGGTGCTGCTCATAGCTTGGATGACCTCCTCTATCGTATACATATGGGAGTGAACAGCCTCTGGGAACTCTGACAAATATCCACACATTTCACCCTGCTCCTCCAGCATCTACCACTTTGGCGATAAGACCTGAGGCTTACCATCTGTGTGAAGCTGACAATTGCTGGGCCCTTCCTCAATTCTCTGGTGTGGAGTGGCTGCAGCTGTCACTGCGTCCGTAAGCTGCTTGTGTGTGTATGTGCCACCTGCTCACCTGCTGGTGCCACCCAGTGTCAATGGCGAGTGATGTGAGAGCATCTGCACTGGTGGAGGGTGTGCAACACTGATGTAACTCGGTCTCCTCAGATGGCGGTTCCTCTTCTGAGGTATTATGTGGTGCCAGAGCCACCATCGGGTTGTTATTCGCTCCTGGACCTGCGGGAGAGACAAGAGTGATGTTGGCGCATTGTGCCTTCAATCAACTCCTGCTGCCTGTCCTGGATCTGGAGCTCCCTTTGGTCATCAAGGCTCACAGAGGAGCCACATAGAACACTCATCTGAAGGTTTGATGCGTGCATCCTACACATTACTCACTCTCTATGGCCTCACTCTCACCCTCACAACATTTAAGTAGTATTTAGATGAGCACTTGAAACGTCATGGCATACAAGGCTATGGGCCAAGTGCTGGAAAATGGGATTACAATAGATAGGCTTGATGGCCGGCACAGACACGATGGGCCAAAGGGCTTGTTTCTGTGCTGTATAACTCTATGATTCTATAACAGGCTGCCCTGCTGCAACTCACCCTAGTTCCATTGCCTCCTCCATCAGAGTCACTGCAGCTATGAATGGTGTACCACCTCCAGTTTTTCTTTGCTCCCTGACATTGTGAGCACGCCTCTGCAGCAAATACAGACATACACAGTGTCACTCTTGACTCATAGTGCAGTTGCCCTTGTCAGTCTGTGCCACTTTCCATGTCATCTTCCCGCCTGTTACAAGCAGCCATTCAGTCTTGGCAATGCAGTGAACAACTCTATGTGTGCCAGAGAAAAAAAGGGGAAAACCCTGAAAAGCGCACAAACTAAAAAAAAGTCTGATAGTAAAAAAAAGTGCTGAAAACTCTGAACACTGCAGAATCTCCATTAAAGCAGTCAAGCTGAAAAAAATCATTAAACCAGTCAAATGTGAAGAACATAAATAAACTTTAGCAAAAAGGCAAAGGGGAAAACCCTTGAACTGTCTATCAAACAGTTGTATAAACATACAAGCTGAAGTGCTAAAAGCAAAATAACACAGAACATTGTCATGCACCTGTTACTCTCTATCAAAGCAGCTAGCTAAATAAAAGAGAATTTCTTAAAGGGGGAACAGTGCAGAGTTAATAGAACAAGTTTTAAAACCAGTTTCAAACCACAAATAGAAAAGTCATAATATGCACAGTGTTGAAGGCACACATAGAGCTGAACAAAGTTAAATATAGAGCAGAAAGCAAAAGAACAGCAGAAAGATGGATATCAAATTTCCCAGCATGAACTGGAAGGCCATGAGTTCAAAGTTTTTAAATGAAGAATGCAGTTATGCTTCACAGAACCAGAGAAGCAGGCTGTGAAAATACTGACAGCAGTTAGAAATGAGGGGTTACACAGAATCAATACTTCTGGCTTATCTGAAGAGGACCAGAAAGATCCTGCAAAGATATAGAAAGGCGCTAGAAGATCAGCTCTGGGTAAGAGTGAATTTTAGAATTCATCACTTGGAATTGATGTCCTACAGGCAACAGCCACAGGAATCACTAGATCAGTTCATCAGTAGATGCCATAGTAAGGGCAATGAATGTGATTTTCCAGAAACTGAGCTGTCGGACCGAGTAATGGAGCTGGTGATAGTCTCAACACCTATTGAAGCAGTTCAAAAAGACCTCTTGAGGATAAAGAAAGGTCACAGCATTTATACACTGCTATAAGATGGCAGGAAATACAAAGCCATTGTGGCTAGACAACAGCATCTGCAAGCACCAGGTGCAGCTGACAGTATCGGCACAATAGCCAACACGAAAAGAGTGAGCAAGCTGTGTGGTAAGTGTGGTTTGTCCCACTCACCGCGACGTTGTCCTGCATTTCAAGACCTGTGCAAGGCTTGTGGTGCAAAGGGACACTGGGCCCAACTATGCAGGAAATCAGGCTCCAAAGACGCAGCCAGAAGTCCAATAGGACACAAACAAACAGAAGACAGGCACAGCAGCAAGGAGAGCTCCAGAGACCTGCGTAAACGCAAGTCGATACATAAAGTCCACAGCGAAATAGACCTGAGACAAGACTCAGAGTGGAGCGATTCTCAGCCAGAAGACGAGCAGGTGTTTCACATTGTGAACCTAAGAGATTGTGTTGATGAGGTCAAACAACTGGAAGCTTTTGCTACTATTAATAGCACGTGCCCAAAGAAAGTTGGCAAACACACACTCAGGACTAAGATTGACATGGGAGCTAGTGTAAATATCCTACCAGTCCGAATCCTGAAGGATATGTAGCGGGGGTCATTGGAAATGAATGATACAACCGACAACTGCAAAGTTAACTGCTGCAATGGGTCACCCATCCCTTGCAGTGGCACACTAACAATGCAATGCAGCTATGGCAAGTTGGCATGGAAACCACAAATATTTTACCTGGTAGACATGAGCGGACCAGCAGTGGCAGGACTACCTCAACATTATGACTATCCACGAGATCACCTAGTTACCCATTACAGCAGAAGTGACCAAGGGTACCCCGCATTGAGTCAGTCCAGGACTTACAACAAATGTACCTGGACAGGTTCGACACTATAGGAGATTTCAAAGGTGATGCCATACTGCACATCGGAGAGGATGCAATTCTGTCAATCGAACCTCCCAGAAAGTGCAGCGTGTGCTTACAAGAAAAGCTTAAGCACGGGTTGGATGACATGGAACACAATGGCATTATCGTCTTGTGCATCATCACACAGACTGGTGCAGCTCAATTACATGCACAATAAAGAAGGATGGAGCAATCAGCATATAACTAGATCCAAGTCATCTAAACCTCCCCCCGAAAGAGATGCACCCACAAGATTCCGACACTAGAGGAATTGAATCCCAAGTTCACAGGAGCCAAGTTCTTTTCAAAGTTGGATGCTAAACATGGATATTGGTCGGTACGCCGAGCTAAGGAATTTCAGGAAGTCACCACCTTCAGAACACCATTTGGAAGATATTGCTTCCAGAGACTATCCTTCGGCTTATCTGTCAGTCAAGATCTGTTTCAGCAGCAAATGGTCAGAATTATAGAAACCGTGCCTGGATGTGTACACATTGCCGATGATATTGCAGTAATGGGCAAAACCAAAGAAGAACATGATCAAAATCTCCATTCAATGATGGTAGTAGCTCATCATGAGGGGCTGGTTTTTAAACAGCAAGAAGCACCAGGTGAATGTAAGTCAGATCAATTTATTTGTCTCCATCAATTCTGCTTGTGGAATCTGTCCTGACCCAAGCAAAGTCGAAGATGTAAGGCATATGCCTACCTCACAAGACAAGGAAGATTTACAGAGATGTCTTGAATTTATCAACTTCTTGGCATAAATTCCAAATTTTTCTGACAAAGCATCATCACTGAGCGAGCACTTAAAGAAAGACGTACTATTTGTGTGGCAGGAGGACCATCAGCATATGTTTGAGTCTCTCAAACAAGCATTGTCAGCAGAACCATAGAGTCACAAAAAAGTTACGGCACAGAAAGTGGATACTCAGCCCATCGTTTCTGCGCTGGCTGAAAAAAACTATCTGCCCAATGTAATCCCACCTTCCAGCACCTGGTCCGTAGCCTTGCAGGTTACAGCATTTCAGGTGCATGTCCAGGTACCTTTTAAATGAGTTGAGGGTTTCTGCCTCCACCACCGTTCTTGGCAGTGAATTACAGACACAGTAAATTCCAGAAACCTGTACCCTGCAGTACTACGATCCAAGGAAGAAGCCAACCCTGGAAGTCGATGCCTCACAGGAAGGGCTAGGAGTGTGCATCCTGCAGGATGGCAAATCAATTGCATTCGGATCCAAACGTTTATCCTCAGCACAATCCAATTGCTCAAACATAGAGCGTGAAACACTTGCTCTGGTGTCCGGGATCACAAGGTTCCACACCTACCTGTTCGGTAAGCGGTTCACTGTGGAAACCGACCACAAACCACTGGAGATGATCTGGTGCAAACCAGTGTCAAGCGCACCACCTCGACTACAGCGACTCTTGGTGAAAGTACAAGGGTAAGATTTCAACACCTGCTACAAACCGGGTAACAGAATGGCCACCTTGGATACGCTGAGCAGATGCCAAATCTGAGCAAGAATGAAGAAGTTCCATTGGATCTACAAGTAGACAACATGGACATCGAGCTGGAAGATGTGCTCAAAATCGATTTATTGCATTTTGGTCAGCACAATGTGATTAACTGCAATCAGAAACAGCTGTAGGCACTGTGGAGAGTCATCATAGAGGATGACCTGATCTGATTAAAGAGGTGACAGAAACCCTCAGATGCTTCTGGCCTTATAGAGATGAATTCTATTTTGAGAGGCGTCACCTTCAAAGGAAAACAAGTGATTGTGTCCAAAGCTCTACGGCAGGACATCTTGTCATAACCTCACCGAGGCCATATGGGTATAGAACGAACGAGACGACTGGCACAAGACACTGTTTATTGGCAGGTGGTGACATCGAAAGGTTAGTGAGGATTTGCGAGGCATGCCCGAGCCACCAGCCACAACAATATAAAAAACCTCTACAACCTCACAAGATTCCGTCAGTCAAATGGTCCAAAATCGCCACTGATCTATTTACCATGAATGGAGATGACTTTAACTTAGTCACCAATTATTTCTCCAAATTTCAAGCGTTATTATTGCAGACACATTGAGTGCCATATTCAGTCTGTTTGGTGCATCTGAAGAAATTATTTCTGACAATGGGCCACAGTATATGGGCAGACCTTTCAGGGATATGTGTGCCAAATGGGGCATAAACCATGTGATGTCCTCACTACGTTACCCTAGATCTAAAAGTCTTGCCGAACGAATGGTTCACGCAGTTAAATCGCTTATCCCGAAGTGTAGGACAATGAAACAAGATTTTAGTGTTGCCATGTTACACCTCAGAGCTACAGATATGGGCTTACCGTCACCAGCAGAGATTATGTTTGGCAGACAAATGAGAACAATTCTGCCAAGGCATCATCTGTCCAAATTCTCTGAGTTGCAGGAGACACTGCTCAAAAAACAAGGGAGAATGAAGATGGCGCATGACTGACATGCAGGGGCAGAACTACCTCAACTACACACAGGATAAATGATCAGGGTCATACTTCCCACAATGCGAACATGATTACCCAAAGGTATCAGTGAGTCTAGGTCCTACGAGGTTACAACATCTAACAGAGCAGTGTCGAGGAGGAACTGAAGCCAATTAAGAGAAGTGTGCAATACTCCAATTGCAGACAGCGGACTTGAAAGAACACACTCCGACGATAAGGGTGTGACGGAACAACAGGACAACGACCAACACATTGACAACACATCTGCAAACCAAGAACAGCCAAGGGTGAACTACACATCCCCAGAAGGTTATACCATTAACAAGATCTGGAAGAGTTGTCAAACCACTGAAACAATATATGGACTCTTAAGCTTCTCCACTCATAAATTTCACAATCCCTATCCTTACACTTGTAATTTATATAATCTCTATCCTTGTCTAACTGATTTTGATATTATCCAATTTTATGTGTTTTTACTTGTAGCAAACGAGACTCATCTTTGGAAAGAAAGGGGATGTTGTATGATCGCCTTAAGAGTGAAGTCCTTTTATGAGCTCAGTGTGCTAATGAGCCAAGTACCAGGATATAGTCATGTGACTAGAAGCCATAGTTACTCTGTCACATCCGAGAGAAAGGCTCTGCATATAGTTTGTATTGTATATACTAGCTTAGCTGTAAATAAACCTTCTAGAGATCTTCAAGGAACTGAAATCCACGTACGTCATTGTGTTGCTTAAGATAACACAAGTAACATGTGAAAGGCCTCCCCCTCCTCCTGTCCACCGGGAGGGTACCTCTCTCTGCTCCCTCGCTGCCTGCAGGAGCACCTCCAGGAAGGCATCACTAAACCCTGGAGCCACCATTCCTGCACAGCCTCCCTTGTTCATCTTCCCTTCCAATGCCAGCTATGTGTGCAGCCTGTACCTTAAAAATGGCGCCTTCCTTTGACATGCTGGGATTTCCTCCTGCCCACCACCCGTTATTGGCTGGCTGCCCTGCAGATGGGAAAATCCCCAAGGATGGCCCACTACCCAGCTGTGTAGGCATGCAACTTCACATCTTCTGACTTGGGAAAATCCTGCATTTGTCTCCAATCTCTGACATCAGTGGCAGAATCACCATATCCCAAATCTAATGGCGAATCAGAACCGAGAGCTAGGACAAGGGTTCTCCCAGATTTAAAAGGAATAGAAACTAAATTTAGAGTGTGTACTATCACACAAAGAGAGAACCAAGAGGGCACAAATAGAAAATGGTTGGTGGTAACATTTTAAACAGAAATGGAAACATATAGCTTTTAATACACTGCCTTTCTGTCTGCTGACAGATATAATTAGCAAACCACAAAAATAACACTTAAAAATTGCAGGCAACAAGTGCAGTTTAAACTGTTGGTTCATGTGCTGCAACAGCACATTTTGGATCTTAGTTTCACTATTGATGTGTGACCCTAACACATTAACTCCCTGGTAACGAACGATCAGAGACTGTTCCCAAGGTATCAGCTAAGTACATCAAAGGATAATGTCCCCATTCCTTTCACTGTAAAGTAAGTTACAGTTTTACACCATGCAAAAAGTCAAACTGCTATTAATAATTATTTTACATGGAAGAACCTCATAATCGTGGGGATGGCATCATTGTGGTAATGTTAACTGGACGTATAATTCAGAGACCGAGACTAACTCTCCAAGATACATGAGTTCACATTTCACCATGGCAACTGGGGGAACTTAAATTCAATTAATTAATAAATCTGGAATAAAGTACTAGTCTTATTAATAATGATCATGAAACTACAAGATTGTTGTTAAAAAAATCTGGTTTACTAATGTCATTTAGGGAAGGAAATCTGCCGTCCTTACCTGGTCTGGCCTATGTGTGACTCCAGACCCACAGCAATGTGGTTAACTCTTAACTGCCCTCTGAAATGGCCGAGCAAGCCACAGAAAAAAGCACCGAGGATGCACCTACACCACACGGACTGCAACGGTTCAAGAACATAGAAATATGGAAAAAAATATAGAAAAATAGGAGCAGGAGTAGGCCATTCGGCCCTTCAAGCCTGCACTGCCATTCAATACGATCATGGCTGATCATCCAAACTCAGTACCCTGTTCCTGCTTTCTCCCTGTATCCCTTGATCCCTTTAGTCCTAAGAACTATATCTAACTCTTTCTTGAATATATTTAATGATTTGGCCTCAACTGCTTTCTGTGGTAGAGAATTCCACAGGTTCAGCACTGTCTGGGCAAAGAAATCCCTCCTCATCTCAGTCCTAAATGGCTTACCCCTTATCCTTAGACTGTGACCCCTGGTCCTGGACTCCCCCACCATCAGGAACATCCTTCCTGCATCTAGTCTGTCCAGTCCTGTTAGAATCTATGAGATCCCCTCTCAATCTTCTAAACTCTAGTGAATACAAGCCTAGTCGACCCAATGTCTCTTCATACGTCAGTCCTGCCATCCCAGGAATCAGTCTGGTGAATCTTTGCTGCACTCCCTCCATAGCAAGAACATCCTTCCTCAGATAAAGAGACCAAAACTGCACACAATACTCCAGATGTGGTCTCACCAAGGCCTTGTATAACTGCAGCAAGACATCCCTGCTCCTGTACTCGAATCCTCTCGCTATGAAGGCCAACATACCATTTGCCTTCTTAACCGCCTGCTGCACCTGCATGCTTACTTTCAGCGACTGGTGCACAAGGACACCCAGGTCTTGCTGCACCTCCCCCTTTCCCAATCTATCGCCGTTCAGATAATAATCTGCCTTTCGGTTTTTGCCACCAAAGTGGATAACCTCACATTTATCCACATTATACTGCATCTGCCATGTATTTGCCCACTCACTCAACCTGTCCAAATCACACTGGAGCTTCTCTGCATCCTCCTCACGTTCACACTCCCACCCAACTTTGTATCGTCTGCAAACTTGGATATATTACATTTAATTCCCTCATCTATATCATTAATATATATTGTGAATAGCTGGGGTCCTAGCACTGATCCCTGTGGTACTCCACTAGTCACTGCCTGTCACTCAGAAAAAGACTCGTTTATTCCTACTCTTTGTTTCCTGTCTGCCAACCAGTTCTCTATCCATGTCAGTACCTTACCCCCAATCCCATGTGCTTTAATTTTACACGCTAATCTCTTATGTGGGACCTTATCGAAAGCCTTCTGAAAGTCCAAATACACCCCATCCACTGGTTCTCCCTTATCTATTCTATTAGTTACATCCTCAAAAAATTTCTCTTTCGTAAATCTACGTTGTCTTTGTTCGATCCTGTCATTGTTTTCCAAGTGCTCTGCTATTACATCCTTTATAATGGACTCCAGCATTTCCCCCACTACTGATGTCAGGCTAACTGGTCTATAATTCCCTGTTTTCTCTCTACCTCCTTTTTTAAATAGTGGGGTTACATTAGCTACCCTCCAATCCGTTGGAACTGTTCCACAGTCTATAGAATTTTGAAAAATGACCAGCAATGCATCTACTATTTCAAGGGCCACTTCCTTAAGTATTCTGGGATGTAGATTATCAGGCCCTGGGGATTTATCGGCCTTCAATCCCATCAATTTCCCTAACACCATTTCCCTACTAATACTGATTTCATACAGTTCCTCCTTCTCACTAGACCCTATGTTCCCCAACATTTCTGGGAGGTAATTTGTGTCCTCCTTTGTGAAGACAGAACCAAAGTATGTATGTAATTGTCTGCCATTTCTTTGTTCCCCATTTTCAATCCCCCCATTTCTGACTGTAAGGGACCTACATTTGTCTTCACTAATTTCTTTCTCTTCACATATCTATAGAAGCTTTTACAGTCAGTTTTTATGTTCTCTGCAAGCTTACTCTCGTACTCTCTTTTCCCCTTCTTAATCAATCCCTTTGTCCTCCTTTGCTGAATTCTAAACTGCTCCCAATCCTCAGGTTTGCTGCTTGTTCTGGCCATTTTATATTTCTCCTCTTTGGATCTAATACTATCCCTAATTTCTTTTGTAAGCCACGGTTGAGCCACCCTTCCTGTTTTATTTTTGCACCAGACAGGAATGAACAATTATTGTAATTCATCCATGCGCTCTTTAAATGCTAGTCATTGCCTATTCACTGTCAACCCTTTAAGTAACGTTCCCCAATCACCACCTTCTTAAGGGCAATTAGGGATGTGCAATAAATGCTGGTCTAGCCAGTAACACCAACATCCCAAGAACAAAAAATAACAGCTTTTTGTTATTCTGGGGCCTCATTTAAAATAGTGTCACAGACACTAACAGCAAAACTGCAGCATCAAGAACAGTAAAGCTTAAATTACTGCCAGTAATCTCTGTCTTTTAGAAAATATCACTTTTCCCTGTCTCCTGTTTGATGTCAATGGACCAGGAATGAACCCAAGGGCTGCTGTGGAGAATTTGCACCTGAACTGATGTCAGCAGCATCTTGTAAGTAGCCACTAGGAGGTGTGAGTGACCAGGCAGGGAGAGTAAGTCCTATTTGATTTCCTCCTGTTGGTGCTCAGTGAGGAACCTCCCCTCTCCTCCCGGTCTGGCCACAGTCCCGTGCCTGAGACTATTATCACTGTGCTTCAAACCAGTAACTGTCGCTCTGTGTGACAAGGCTTCTACTGCTGTTCTTCACACTCCCATGCCACACGCAATCCTGTCACAGGACAAGGGAACATAAATATAAATGTTACATAGTCACTAACAGATCAAATAGCAAATTTGAAAGGAATTTCTTTACACAGTGAGTGTGAAACTCACTGCAACAGTGAGAGTTTGAAGCAGGGAAGGCTTAATGCATACACGAGGGGTAAGGGAATAGAAGGATACAGGGAGGGGGGCGGGGGGAAGAGATAATTGGAGAGGGAAGAGTAGCAGGAGGTTTGTGTAGAGTATAATCTAGTTGGGCCAAATGGCCTGTTCCTGTGCTGTAGATTTTGCGTAATTCAGTATGTTCAAACACACTCCAAGAATTGCAAGAGACACAAAACTAATTGATGTAAATGAAACCTCAGTGAATGACATTTAAATTCCAGTTTATTATCTGACAAACTGGTTATACATTTCTTTTCAAAGACAGGGTAATCTCCATTGAATTTTGTTGGTAGTTCTGGATATCACTGGGTGTTTTACAAGTGTTGCATTGAATTTCTTGATTAACATTCCCTTGTGGTGAAGATTACAATTCCATGAGGTCTAATTACTCTATAATACAAAGGAGAGTTTACATTTCAGCATTAAGACTAAGTGTGAGTTTTGAATGTCAATCTTTGCTGTGCATGGGTGGTGGAAATTCTATAAGACTCATTGACACCTTGCATCTATTACACATGTTTCTATATAAGAGACAATGTGAAAATGTCAGACCCCAGCCTGAGCGGTGAGTGTGAATACTGCACGGCTTCAATATATTGCCATGCGTAACCCCTACATCCAATGAAGGACAGGCAGAGGTGTTCCGCTGTTAATTCTGCTCTCCACTCTACAATTGTGCCCTGCAGCCTGGTAAAATCCCTTTGAGCCTCTTGGCACTACATGCATTTTTTAAAAGATAAATTAGTTTACTTATTGTTGATTAGTCTGCCACTGTTTGTGTATTTTGTTAGTTTAGCTCGGAGAGATCTTCAGTAAATTTAACATTAACTCATTTATTTATTTTAATTATCTCCAACAAGGGAGAATCTAACCATCTCCCTTTGACATTCAATAGCATTACCATCGCTGAATCCCCCACTATCAACATCTTAGGGGTTACCATTGACCAGAAACTGAACTGGAGTAGCCATATAAATACCGTGGCTACAAAAGCAGGTCAGAGGCTAGGAATCCTGCAGCGAGTAACTCACCTCCTGACTCCCCAAAGCCTGTCCAACATCGACAAGGCACAAGTCAGAAGTGTGATGGAATACTCTCCACTTGCCTGGATGGGTGCAGCTCCAATAACACTCAAGAAGCTCAACACCATCCAGGACAAAGCAGCCCGCTTGATTGGCACCCCATCCACAAACATTCACTCCCTCCACCACCAACGCACAGTGGCAGCAGTGTGTACCATCTACAAGATGCACTGCAGCAACTTGCCAAGCCTCCTTCGACAGCACCTTCCAAACCTGCGACCTCTACCACTTAGAAGGACAAGGGCAGCAGATGCATGGGAACACCACCACCTGCAAGTTCCCGTCCAAGTCACACACCATCCTGACTTGGAACTATATCGCCGTTCCTTCACTGTCACTGGGTCAAAATCCTGCAACTCCCTTCCTCACAGCACTGTGGGTGTACCTACCTCACATGGACTGCAGTGGTTCAAGAAGGCAGCTCACCACCACCCTCTCAAGGGCAATTAGGGATGGGCAATAAATGCTGCCCTAGCCAGCGATGCCCACATCCCATGAATGAATAAAAAAAAATACAACTTTACATAAGTCTGTATGACTCCTCTGAAGTCACACTGCTTTGCCCTCCAGTCTCTCTCACATGTGATCTCTTATATCATCATGGTGGGAGATATTCCTTACATTGTCTCAAACATTAACCCTTTCAAACCCTTATACTACATCTCCCCCAAAGTCTTTATCCATATATATATTTTTATACATTCATTTTTTTTTTTTACATTCTACCCCATCTCCCCCAAGTCTCTGACATCACAGATTCAATCTGTCAGGAGGCTTCACAACTCTCCCTGATCTTCGTCATAGTCAGACACAGAAGATTGGTAATCTTTCGCTGAACTCTGGTTTCTTGACTTGGATGGTCTTTGTTGAGGTTGTAGTATCTGGTGCTTTCTGAATTTCAGGTTCAACATCTGGTTCGTCCCAATATATGACTGATTGACATCTTTGATGAATAGAAATAAGATCTCTCCTGTTTCTTCTTACAGTCCCTTCTAAAGTTTGTAGAAAATAATGTCTCAACGATTACTCCTTCTCTGTCTCTGTCTCGTTCCCATACCTTCACTCCTTCCATCAACTTTGGTAGGTTCCTGGTACGTATCTCCTGTTATAATTATTGGCCTGTTCTCTTCTGGAAGACTTTTCTCTGTCTTGAACTCTCTGATAATCCTAGACTTGTAGCCCTGGAAATAATTTTTTGGGTAGGATTGGAAGTTGTGTTTTGAGCTTCCTTCCCATCAACACTTCTGATGGTGCTAATCTGCATAGCAATGGGGTAGATCTGTAGTTTTGGAGTGCTGTTTGAAAATCTTCATTCTTCCTTTACAGTACGTTGATAATTCTGACTTCTCTTTCAGCTTCACCATTGATTGAGGATATCTAGGGGAACTTGTATGATGTACAAATCCGCAAAATGCGTAAAATAGTTTCTTGCAAATTGTCGTCCATTATTGGAAACTATCTGGTTGGGTATACCATATGTTGCAAAGATCTCCAGTAAAGCTTGAAAAATAGTCGATGACAGGTAGGATTTTTCCATTAAACGTGAATAGATCCATTCCCACAGTCTGGTTGGGAATTGGGTCAATATAAGAGGTTCCATCTGATCCAGTCTGTGTACTGCACATACCTGGCAATTTAAATTTTTTTATTTTAGAGATACAGCACTGAAACAGGCCCTTCGGCCCACCGAGTCTGTGCCGACCAACAACCACCCATTTATACTAACCCTACAGTAATCCCATATTCCCTATCACCTACCTACACTAGGGGCAATTTACAATGGCCAATTTACTTATCACCTGCAAGTCTTTGGCGGTGGGAGGAAACCGGAGCACCCAGCGAAAACCCATGCGGTCACAGGGAGAACTTGCAAACTCCGCACAGGCGTTACCCAGAATTGAACCCGGGTCCCTGAAGCTGTGAGGCTGCGGTGCTAACCACTGCGCCACTGTGCCGCCCTCAACCACTGCGCCATTTCTTCTATATCTCTCAATATTCCCGACCACCACATGGATGACTGAGCCCGTGATCTACATTTAGTTATGCCCATATGACCTGGTGTATTTTCTCCAAGATGTCTACGTCGACTGAGTCCAGAATCACCAGCCTCTCATCACATACCAGCAAATTATCCACAATAGTAAAGTGCCTTCTCTGTTCAAAGAAGATTTTCAACCTCTTACCACTGGGACTGTGCTGCAGCCAACCTTGCTTACAATATTATAAAAGCAAAATACTGCAGATACTGGAAATCTGAAATAAAAACAGAAAGTGCTGGAAATACTCAGCAGGTCTGGCAGCATCTGTGGAGAGAGAAGCAGAGTTAACGTTTCAGGTCAGTGACCCTTCTTCAGAACTGACAAATATTAGAAATGTGGAAGCTCCACAAACCACTGACCACCTCCAGGCGCTTACCCATTGTCTCTCGAGATAAGGAGGCCAAAGAAGAAAGGTTATAAGCAAGTAAAGCAGGGGTGGGGCAAGAGATAACAAAAGGAGAAGGTGTAGATAGGACAAGGTCACAGAATAACTGACCAGAAGATCATGGAGCAAAGGCAAACAATATGTTAATGGTGTGTTGAAAGACAAAGCATTAGTACAGATTAGGTGTTAATGGACTGAAGATTGAACAGCAGCAAGTGCAAACATGAAAGAAAGGTGGGTAAGCAAACTGAACAAACTAGGATGAAATAAAATAAAATAAACACACAAAGAAAATGAAAAATGAAAAAAGATAAAATAACTAAAAATAAAAGTAAAATGGGGGGCTGTCATGCTCTGAAATTATTGAACTCAATGTTCAGTCCGGCAGGCTGTAGTGTGCCTAATCGGTAAATGAGATGCTGTTCCTCGAGCTTGCGTTGATGTTCACTGGAACACTGCAGCAATCCCAGGACAGAGATGTGAGTATGAGAGCAGGGGTTGGGGGGGGGGGGGGGGAGGGGGGGGGGAGTGTTGAAATGGCCAGCAACCGGAAGCTCAGGGTCATGCTTGCGGACTGAGCGGAGGTATTCCGCAAAGCGGTCACCCAGTCTGCGTTTGGTCTCCCCAATGTAGAGGAGACCACATTGTGAGCAGCGAATACGGTATACTACATTGAAAGAAGTACAAGTAAATCGCTGCTTCACCTGAAAGGAGTGTTTGGGGCTTGGGATAGTGAGGAGAGAGGAGGTAAATGGGCAGGTATTACACCTCCTGCGATTGCAGGGGAAGGTGCCATGGGAAGGGGACGAGGTGTCGGGGGTAATGGAGGAGTGGACCAGGGTGTCACGGAGGGAACGATCTCTTCGGAATGCTGACAGGGGAAGGGAGGGGAAGATACGTTTGGTAGTGGCATCACGCTGGAGGTGGCGGAAATGGCGGAGGATGATCCTTTGGATATGGAGGCTGATGGGGTGGAAAGTGAGGACAAGGGGAACCCTGTCACGGTTCTGGGAGGGAGGGGAAGGGGTGAGGGTAGAGGTACGGGAAATGGGCCGGACACGGTTGAGGGCTCTGTCAACCACAGTGTGAGGGAATCCTCAGTTGAGGAAAAAGGAGGTCATATCAGAAGCGCTGTCACGGAAGGTAGCATCATCAGAGCAGATGCGTCGGAGGTGGAGAAACTGGGAGAATGGAATGGAGTCCTTACAGGAGGCAGGGTGTGAAGAAGTGTAGTCGAGGTAGCTGTGAGAGTCGGTGGGCTTATAATGGATATTAGTAGACAACCTATCCCCAGAGATGGAGACAGAGAAGTTGAGGAAGGGAAGGGAAGTGTCAGGTATGGACCTGTAAAGGTGAGAGAAGGGTGGAAATTGGAAGCAAAGTTGATAAAGTTTTCCAGTTCGGGGCGGGAGCAGGAAACGGCACCGATATAGTCATCAATGTACTGGAAAAAGAGTTGGGGGAGGGGGCCGGAGTAGGACTGGAACAAGGAATGTTCGACATATCCCACAAAAAGGCAGGCATAACTAGGACCCATGCGGGTACCCATAGCAACACCTTTTACTTGAAGGAAGTGCATGGAGTTGAAGGAGAAGTTGTTCAATGTGAGAACAAGTTCAGCCAGGCGGAGGAGGGTGGTGGTGGATGGGGACTGGTTGGGCCTCTGTTCCAGGAAGAAGCGGAGAGCCCTCAAACCATCCTGGTGGGGGATGGAGGTGCAGAGAGATTGGACGTCCATAGTGAAGAGGAGGCGGTTAGGGCCAGGAAACTGGAAATTGTCAAAATGACGTAGGGCGTCAGAAGAGTCACGGATGTAGGTGGGAAGAGACTGGACCAGCGGAGAAAAGATAGAGTCAAGATAGAAATAAGTTCAAGTGCTTACAATATGAGTGGATATAGATGCATTCCTCATCTTGTATCTGAGCATGACAAATTTCTTGAAGCTTTTTTGAACTTGCCAGTCATTGTGATGCAGTGAATTGAGAATATGACTCAATCTCATGAATAAAGTTATCATCCTGTTGTGTAGGATAGTCGACAGTAGCTCTGGACAAGTTGTTTGTTGCTTGCCCTGTACGTAAACGTATCGTACGTGAGCCTCATTAGCCTCAACCGGAATCTCTGGATTCTGGGAGGCATCCTAGTGAGTTCCTTTTCATTAAGTAAGGAAACTAGGGGTTTGTGGTCTGTCTCTGTGACACCCTTTAAGCCGATAACATAACAACCTACTAAGGAAACAGTGAAGCATTGAGAGATATTGTGAAGGGAGAGAGGAGAGTTTGGTAATTCAAAAAGAAAGAAAGTGGTAAACACTGGTAAGGATAGAGCTAGGTTTACATTGCAGTGGGCAGTGGCTCTATTTGGTACTGGATTCCATCTAATCTTCAAATATTAGGAAAGTTGTCTATCATTGATTTCACATGTGACTTGCTTCGCCACACCAATTCCACATCAGCCTCATTACCATCAACATCATGTCCCAGGAGAGGGTTTTACATCCCAGGAGGGGGCAGGGAGGAACACTGGAGCAGGAGGGGGCAGAGAGGAACACTGGAGCAGGAGGGGGCAGAGAGGAACTCTGGAGCAGGAGGGGGCAGAGAGGAACTCTGGAGCAGGAGGGGGCAGAGAGGAACTCTGGAGCAGGAGGGGGCAGAGAGGAACTCTGGAGCAGGAGGGGGCAGAGAGGAACTCTGGAGCAGGAGGGGGCAGAGAGGAACTCTGGAGCAGGAGGAGGTCAGTCAGCCCCACAAGCTGCTTCTCTCATTCAGTGAGACCATGGCTGATTGGTGACCTAGCTCCATAATACCTGCACCATATCCCTGAATATATTTGGTTAATAAAAATCTATCAATCTCAGATTTAAAATTAACAATTGCTCCACCATTTGCAGAAGAGAGTTTCAAACTTCTACCATCCTTCATTTGTAGAAGTGTTTCCTAATTTCACTCCTTCAAGCTCTGGCTCTAATTTTTAGACTCTGTCCCCTAGTCCTAGACTCAACCAGTGGAAATAGTTTCTCTCTATCTACCCTATCTGTTCCCCTTAATATCTTGAAAACTTTGATCAAATCACCCCTTAACCTTCTAAATTCCAGAATTTCTAAATCCTAGTTTGTGTAACCTATCCTCGTAATTTGGAGTCCAGGTACCATTCTGGTAAATCTACACTGCACTCTGTCCAAGGCCAATATATCCTTCCTGAGGTGTGGTGCCCAGAACTGCTCCCAGTAACTCCAGGTGTGGTCTAACCAGGGCTTTGTAAAACTGAAGCAGGACTTCTACCCCCTTGTATTCTAGTCCTCTCGATATAAAGGCCAGCATTCCATTAGAATTTTTGATTATGTTCTGTACCTGTTCATGACATTTTGATGATCTGTGTACCTGGACCCCCCAAGTCTCTTTGGACCTCCACCGTTTCTAGCTTTTCACTATTTAGCAAGTTCCCTGTTCAATCCTTTTTAGTTCCAAAGTGGATGACCTCACATTTACCTACATTGAAATCCATTTACCACAGTTTTACCCATTCACTTAATCTAACAATATCTGTGTAATTTTATGCTTCCATCTACACAGTTTACATTGTTGTCATCAGCAGATTTGGATGTGTCGCTTTCTATCCCATCTTCTAAGTCATTAATAAATACGGTGAATGGCTGAGGCATCAACACTGTTGGTCACATGCTGCTAATTCCAGTACCTGCACGTTATCCTGACTTTCTGCCTCCTGCTGCTTATCCAATTTCCTAACTAGGTGAATAATTTTCCCTCAATTCCTTGAGCTTCAATTTTATCTAACAATCTGTTATGAGGGACTTTATCAAATGCCTTCTGGAAGCCCATATAAATAACATACAGAGACTTTCCCCTATCCACTACTTTAATCACCTCTTCAAAAAGTTCAATGATGTTCCTCAGGCATGACCTACCCTTTACAAATCCATCTTCTTGTCCCTTATAGATGAACAGATGAATTAGGAACAGGAGTAGGCCATTCGGCCCCTCAAGCCTGCTCCACCATTTGATAAGACCATGGCTGATCTGATTGCTGCCTGAACTCTACTTTCCTGTCTACCTGCTATAACCTTTGATGCCCTTCTGAATCAAGAATCTAACGCAACCTTAAAAATATTCAATGACCCAGCCTCTGCTGCTCTCTGGGGAAGAGAATTCCACAGACCAACGACCTACAGTAAAAAGAAATTCTCCTCATTTCCATCTGAAATGTAACTGTGTCCCCTAGTTCTAGCTCTCTCAAAAGGGGTATGAACTTTTTCTGTATCACATTAAATTCTTTTTTGAACACATTCCACTGATCTTCTGTCATTTTACCCATTAACAAATTTTCCCAGTTTACTGTGGTCAGTCTCTCTCCCAGCCTTACCTAAATCTAGCTGTTCCTCATTTCTCCATTTCACACAGTACACTGAATTCAGTCATATTTCTGATCACTATTGGAACATAGAACAAAATACAACATAGAATGAGGCCATTCAGCCCATTGTGTCTGCGCCAGCCGAATAAACTATCCACCCACACTAATCCCACTTTCCAGCACCTGGTCCATAGCCTTGCCGGTTACAGCACTTCGGGTACATGTCCAGGTACCTTTTAAAAGAATTGACGGTTTCTGCCTCCACCACCATTCCTGGCAGTGAATTCCAGACACCCTCTGGGTGAAAACGTTTCCCCTCATGTCCCCTCTAACCCTTCTACCAGTCACCTTAAATCTTTGTTCCCTGGTAATTGACCTCCCCACCAGGGGAAACAGGTCCTTCCTGTCTACTCTATCGCGGCCCCTCATAATTTTGTACATCTCCATCAAGTCACCCCTCAGCCTCCTCAATTCCAGGGAAAACAACCCCAACCTATCCAATCTTTCCTCATAGTTGCAACCTTCAAGCCCTGAAGGGCTTTACATTTTTGTAAATCTCCTCTGTACTCTCTCCAGAGTAACTATGTCCTTTCTGTAATGTGGTGACCAGAACTGTGCGCAATACTACAACTGTGGCAGAACCAGCGTTTTATACAGTCCCAGCATTACATCCCTGCTTTTGTATTCTATACCTCGGCCAATAAAGGAAAGTATTCCATTCCGAAGAAGGGTCACTGACCCGAAACGTTAACTCTGCTTCTCTTTCCACAGATGCTGCCAGACCTGCTGAGTGATTCCAGTATTTTGCTTGTATTAAAGTATTCCATATGCCTTCTTCACCACTCTATCTACCTGTCCTGCCACCTTCAGGGACCTGTGGACATGCACTCCAAAGGTCTCTCACTTCTTCTATCCCTCTCAATATCCTCCCATTTGTTGTATATTCCCTCGCTTTATTTGCCCTCCCCAAATGCATTACCTCACACTTCTCCGGATTGAATTCCATTTGCCACTTTTCCGTCCACTCAACCAAACCATTGATATAATTCTGGAGTCCATAACTCTCCTCCTCACTATTAACTACACAGCCAATCTTTGTGTCATCTGCAAATTTCCCAATCATGCCTCCCATATTTAAGTCCAAATCATTAATATGTACCACAAACAGCAAGGGACCCAACACTGAGCCCTGTGGAACGCCCCTGGAAACTGCTTTCCATTCACAAAGACATCTGTCAACTACTATCCTTTGTTTCCTGGCCCTGAGCCAATTCTGGATCCAACCTGCCACATTCCCCTGGATCCCATGGGCTTTCATTTTACTGACCAGTCTGCCATGTGGGACCTTGTCAAATGCCTTACTAAAATCCATGTAGACCACATCCACTGCACTACCCTCATCAATCCTCCTTGTTACTTCCTCAAAAAATTCAATCAAGTTAGGAAGACATGACCTTCCCTTAACAAATCCACGCTGACTATCCCTGATTAATCCGTGCCTTTCTAAGTGGCAGTTTATCCTGTCCCTCAGAATAGATTCTAACAGTTTACCCACCACCGAGGTCAATCATCTG